>NC_040041.1:24822864-25505158 GCF_003713205.1 Coffea eugenioides
TAATCCCGGAATCTATCGCTATATACTGCGGTCATTGTTTTCGGATGGGACATATTGAGGATTCTTGTCATATCCTGAATCCCTAGCTTAACCAATCCTAACCCTTGGGTTGATTAATAGAGATCTCTTCACTTGATCCTTCACCATCATCATCCCTGATAATCTCACCACTTGGTAAGATGATCATAGCTCGCGAATTAGGGCACTGACTAGTCATGTGTCCATGTCCTTGGCAATTAAAACATTTATTGTCACGAAATTGAATGTAGATGCATCATGGCTAAATTTCGAAGCAAGCTTCAAATTTGCTTCTGGAAGTTCTTGTCTTGGCCTTGAAGGTGTAGAACTGGCCGAGAGCTTTTCTTTACTCTTTGGTGTTATAGGTCGGGTTATAGGGGAAGTATAGCTTAGAGAATACCATCCTTGACCCTTCCACTTGAGCCTCCGCTCAATTTTGATAACTTTCTCCACCAAGTCACTAAGCTCCACATATTTTTGCAACTCAACAAACTTAGCTATCTCAGGTCTTATTCCATTCAAGAACCTTGTCGTAGTTGCTTCCCTATCTTCATTAATGTCAGCCTGCACCATAGATATCTCCATATCTTTGAAATAATCCTCAACACTACGCTTTCATTATGTCAAGATTTGTAACTTTTGGAATAAGTCTTGATGATAGTGACTAGGCACAAACCACTTCCTCATAATGTGTTTCAATTTAGCCCATGTACTAACTATTAGCTTACCACATCTTCTCCTACTAGTCGATAGTTGGTCCCACCACACAATGGCGTAATCAGTGAATTCAACGATAACAAACTTAACTTTCTGCTCCTTGGAATATGTATTGCAATCAAACACCAATTCAATCCTTCTTTCCCACTCAAGATACACATCCGAATCAGACTTGTCATGGAAAGGTGGAATTTTCATTTTGATACCCTTTATAGCATCTCCAATTGGTCTAGTGTTTCTCCTTGAGCATCTTTGTCGAAAGTCATTCTCGGAGTTAGAATCACTAAAGTCATGGGGTTGATGTCCCCTATGGCTTCTACTACCTCCACAGCTGCCTTTGGACCTTCCATGAGATTTTTCCAATTTATCCATCCATTCAAGAAGGGACTTTATTGTCATGGTTATTCGCTATTGAAAATCTCAAATTAGAGCTTCAATTCGAAATGTAGAGTCAACAGCTCGAATTTCCCCCTCATGAGACATGGCTTAGTTATATTTGTAAGAAATGTTAGTGGAAATAGAGAAAATTCGCCTCACACACTCCTTCCCGTATTTCACTCTCATGCTTATGTATCACACAAGTGCATGAATCTCTATAATAATCTCACCAATTCCCTCAATGGTCCTTGAGTAATCCCCTTAAAGAAATTAGAACCTCTTAAAAGTGTTTCAAATCAACTTACCAATTGAGAACCTCGTACATGCAGCAAATTTGAAAGCAATATGATGAGGATTTAAGACCCAAAGAGACATGCGATTATGTTGAAATTTACACAAAACTATGGCTAAAAACTTGACTCAAATGGACTGATTACAAATTCGGACCTAATAACTAAGGAACAAAGAAATCTGAATGGAACTAAGGAAAAGCTTTATTGTTAGCTAAAGAGGAATCAAAGCTGATTTGGGTTGTTAGCTGACTTTTGACTCGAATTAACTGAATAAAAAAATGATTCAACAGTAGATTAATGCCACTGGAATATAAGGAAATTTGGTTAGGCAGCAAGACATTTTAGCAGAAATTTTTGGGAGCCTAGAAAACTGTTTACCCCAAGCTGGAAATTATTGCTCGAAATATGATTTAAATGAAAGAATATTTTTGGACAGCAACATTTCAATTTGGTCCCTCTTTTCCCACTGATTTTTGGATTTAGGAATTTGTTATTTCCAAATCTACCAGGAATAGATAGCAAAACTTAGGAAAACCTCACTAGGCTATTTCGTTTCTGTTTTTCTTTTGGAAACCTGAATCTGATTCTTGCTTTCTTTCTTTCTTGTTTCCTTTTCTTTTCTTCCTTTTGCAATCGGATGCAAAATGCAAACAATATTTTTTGGTACAACAGTCTGCAAACAATCCAAAGTCAAGATTTAGAAAGTGCTTTCAAAACTTTTCAAGAACTGAAGATTCAATCTAAGCTATTCAAGAGACCTTAATTTTGGCTCATAAACCTCAAGAATATGATCAAGAAATTCAAGAAAGTCAAGAATTTGTTCAAGAAACTTGTGAACAAAACAATGCAAGATTCAGACCAACTTGAAAAAGAAATTCCAACCAAGACAAAAACAAGAATTCTAGGTACGGACTAGAATTTTTCTTTTTTTGTTTCTTCATTTTTGATACTACTCTACTATTCAAGAAACAACACGAAACACAAAATTCTAGCAAGAAAACATGACTCACCACTAGGAACACACATGGATAGCAAAGGACAACAAGAGTAAACTAGCGACTCAAAGACAAAAAACCCTAGCAACTCAAAATTGGAAAAACACAAAAATCTGAATTGGAAAAACAAGAAAAAACCTGACTCTAAACACAAAAAGAAAAGGGATATAACCTGGTATTGTCAACCAGCTCTGATGCCAGATGATGCAAAACTCGTCAAAGAAGAAACCATATTCACAAGCTCCAGACCTAGACGATTAATATCTACAGTTTGACAACGGAAAACTTGACCCTAATTAATCCTAGAGGTCATGAACATGTTGATAAAATTTCAACCCATAACTACTCGTATTAAAGAACCAAATTTATTAGATAGAAGGCACTATAATTCAATGTGATCTTGAATTGATAAGCCAAAACTTGAACAATCAAGAAACTCTAAAGTATTCAAGGGGTTGCTTCTAAGAAGCCAAGAGAGAACTCTCTCTTCACACCAATATTTCACTGGAAAATATCACTCTTATTCATATCTTGAATAAGAGTTAGACAAGGCTTTATTTATAGTCTTTACAAGATAGAAGTATTCTAATCACATATGGAAACAAATTACTATTTTCCTAAAACTCTAACTCGGCTCCACTATAGGTCAACATGACTTGGCCTTTATTTCCTAACCAAGTAACTTAATTTAGCTCTTAAACCAACTCTTAACTAACGACTAACAAAGTTGGAAATTTAACTAAACAAACGACTAAAGCATTAAATTTGGAACAGCTTCGGGTTGCACTTCCTTCACTTGTACCAGCATCAATGACTTAATGATAGTTTATATTTCATCAACTAATATAGTTGGAAGCCAAATGAAAACAAACAATTTCAAGAGTTTAAACTTGAAACTGGTTCAACTCAAACTTTGGAACAAGCTGAATGTAACATGTTATTGAATCTTCACGGGAAACATGATGCTTGTGAAGTTGGGTTTGCATCATGCATGCCAAAGCTTTATTACAAAAAAGCCATCAAAAATTGGAATAAAAGGATGACACGTATTATAAGATGAATCACGGTTCCCCCAAAAAAGATATGAAATTGTTCAGGAGTAATAGTAGCAAAGAAATCATGCAGATTATAATCCTTAAAGCAACTAAAAATGTCATAAATTAGTAAGTCATTGTCATGAATGCAACTTCTAGTACCTTTAGATTAGATGAAAGTTTGTAAACTTGCTCTTTTTACCCTGCTTCCTTCTACTACAAATTTGCAAGAGAAAATGCTAAGTAGATCTTCAGCTGGTCAGTAAGGAATTAGACCTTCAACTCCAGTAATTTTGAAAAAAAAAATGATAAAACAGAATGATTTTCTTGTTATACAAAATTTGAAAAATTTCTTAAACCATCTAGGGAAAAAATATGCAATAATTTACCAACTAGTCCAAACTTAGGCTTTTTTGGGGAGTAGCAATCAAAATAGAAGCCATTGGATGTATAGTCAAGGCGAATATAACACAGACACATTAAATATTTAAACGTTATAAAAGAAAGTAAACCAGGATTAGGATGAGCAGTAGTAAGTGGTAAGGATAAAACTATAGTTTACTAAATAAAAGAATCCAAACTACTAAATAAGTATTTTCTATTTCGAGGAAATAGCGATTCAAAGACTGTAGTTTATTAAGACAAGTTTGACCAATAGGATTGAGAAGAAAGAAACCTATCTTTATGGGCTACAACAATTCAATCTTTGTTCCAGGCCAGAAAATGGACAGGACACTAGTGTATAGGAAAGCTAAAGCATGAGAGTACATAACACGAAAACTGCCAAAAATGAAAATAAGAGCATGACAATTAATAGAAGATAACATATGGCTAAAAATAGTTGCACTCAGAATAGGATTGGATCATCTTACTTGCGTGTGAAACCAGTGCCAGGATGCATTTAATTCATTTTAACTGCCCAATCCACATAAACTCAACCAGATGCACCTAATTCATTTTATAGTCCCACATTCATTCAGCATCTAAAAATCATTGCAAAAAAGCCAACCTTTGTATTTCTCTTTCTCATTTTCCAAACCATATAGATACCAGATACCAAAACAAATGAAACTAGACATGAATAAACTCATGTCAATGAGAACCTAATATAAAATCTTTTTAACACTTTGAGACACATATAACCCCTCTACTTTCATCTTATTCAGAATCATGGTTTCAAATTTTTGCATTGCAGCTTTTGTCCCAGAATCATAGACACCAAAACTAGTTACAATCCAACCATGTCAATGCAATGTGCTAGCAAATGAAAGCTATCGGTCAAATGGACTTTCATATACTAAGAATGAATTTGCCTAACCTTGAAATGTCCATTGTCTATTTTAAAAACTAATGCCTAGAACAAATTTGAAGCAAACTGGAAAAGCACTGCAAATTCAAAGAAGAAAAAGAACGAACCATAAAACCACTAAAAATTCAACTAAGAAAAAGTGGTAGATCACAAGTATTTTGCTTGAGGCGATGCTTTGTGATGCCTTGGAATGATGCAATTGTACTTGCTTGAGACCTTCTTTCTCCCACAATGATTGCATGTAAGAAGTTACTTACATGATAATTATTTTAAAAAAATTACTAGGATCAGCCTCTATGATATCAAATTTCCCTTAAACTAGTTAATTAACAAGGATGAGTAAAAGTAAACTTGATTTATGCATGTGATCTTTAGCTTCATTGATGATATAACTATGTTATGCTAATCAAGAAGGTCAGTCAATTCAAAGCAACAATCCCCATAATTAACAGCATTTACTAGAGCTATATAGCATAGACGCTCACGTTATTAAGTGTCCTAATGCAAAATTAAAATTTAAGGTATAGCAACTCAAAGATGATTGATCGACCAATTCCTGCAAGTGTATAGGGTCAACCGTAGTAATATTTAACTGGAGTATTCTAGGGTCAAATCCACAGGGATGAGTTAATTTTGTACTTTAATTATTCTAAAATAACAAAATTAAAATTCAAGGAGTGGTATATTCTAACTAAACAATACAATGATAGTCAATTCAAATGAAATAGTGGTGAGAAAATAATAGACACGACCCTAAGGTTTTAAGTTTTAATCCAGAATTTGAACCAATTATCTAGTTAATTTGCTAATAAACCATGAATGCATAGTCAATTGAAATAAAATAGTGGTGAGAAAACAATAGACGCAACCCTAAGGTTTTAGGTTTTAATCCAAAGTTTGAACCAATTATCTAATTAATTTGTTAACAAACCATGAATACATCACATAATTGTAGTTTATATTACCTCTCGATACATTTAAAGTGTGCATAATTAAATCCTATGTCTTTCTCGAGATCGCAAGTATTCAATCAAACCTTTTAAGAACTTTGATGATATAAGTTCGTCATACATATCCTAATCTACTCTTGTGATTAGGCTAAGTATATTATCTATCTAGTGCACGATTATATATCCCTTCTCAGTTCAATACAAACCCTAAGAGCATGTCTATGGTTTTTTTTAAAACAGATATATTCATCCATTCTAAATTTCAATCACGTTCACTATTCTTCAAAGTAGAGTAATTCAATTATACTACCGGAAAAAAAACTACTAACCTTTTTTTTAGGCAGAACCCAGTTAACGGGGGGAGGGTAGCCAGCCCTATATTTTATTAATAAATGTGAGATTTACATCGACAAAATTAGACTAAATAGTGAAATAAAAGATACAGCAGAAGATCCATTTCACGCTGACACTAGTAGCATTCTTGGACATGCTTGGCGATCGAGACGCATCGCCACTTTCACTTTGTCAGGAAGAACCGTGGTTGAGTCACAAAACTGTTGTTCCCCCAGTTGTAGGGAAGCCAGCGCATCTACCACGGAATTAGTTTCGCGAAACACCTGAAATAGAGACTCATTCACTAGGCTAAAGTAGTGTCTAATCTCTCGCAATACGTTGCACAGCGGCCACAACGTCAAAACATACTAAGTGAACAAGCACCTTAGAGTCCAATTCAACAACTAAAGAGCTAACTTCCCGATCAACACACATTTTCAAACGAACCAATAGGGATAGTGCCTCCACCGACAACACATCCAACTTTCCAAACTCCTTATAGTAAGCAAAGACCATCTTCCTACAATGGTCTCACAGGATCCCTCCTCCCGCCACCCTACCATTGAGGACACTTGCATTAGAGTTGAGTTTGAGCCACCCCAACAATGGCTTACTCCACAATACTAGTTCCACTCATGTTCTTCGCCTCGTAGAGTTGCAAAAGGCTGCTCATGGGCAATCCCGATCACCCGCAAAGGAGGCCGTAGAGAACAAGCGACCCCTATCCATCTAGCCTAAGAAATCCTCAATCTGAAATATAACTTGATTTGAAGTGAAGGAACCTACTTGAAACCTTGCCAAGTTCCGACTCTTCCAAATGAACTAGAGAACTAACAGTGGAATAAGAGCCTGCACATGTCAAGTCGAAACTTTTGGAAGGGAGAGGAGTTGGTGATTCAACATAGAAGCGACACCAGTCACATTAGTAGGAAGTAACCCAAAAACCTTGAAGAAGTGATCCCATACCACTCTAGCCACCGTACCATACAGGAATAGGTGATTTACTGTTTCCTGCTATCGCAGACAACAATTACACATGAAGCATATTGCTAATCCCTTGCCCTGCAGAACAGCATCTAGAGGAAGCCACATTCGCAACAGACGCCAGGTCAAAAAGGAGACTTTTAATGGCACTAGCGAGCTCCACACATAGCAGTCAGTCAAAGAAATGTTCCGCTTCTGTTGAATCTCCTCCCATGCTGAAGACACTATAAAATCTCCATTGGGTGATAGTAACCAAACCATAGCATTGTCTTGATCAGGAGAAATGTATTTTAGTGATCCATTGCACCATGGAATCTGGAACCCACTCCCTAAGCCGAAAAATATTCCATCCATGAGTCGTAAAAAATTCCCCCACAAGAAAATGAGGAGGATTAGTCACTCCCAACTCCTGTGCCAGAGGCAAGTCCCACACCAGATGTCATACCAAAAGTTGACAAGACCCTTTCCTAAACACCACTGTATTCGCGACTCTGTGAAATATCGAACAACTAACAGGCGCCTCCAGGAAGCTGGTGATCAATCCATCGTAACAATTGATGGATACGCTCCCTTAATGTACTTTTCATGCATAAAGTCTACCCATATCGAAACCTTCTTGCGTAATCGCCACCATGACTTACATGCGAATGCCTTAGTAGTATCATGAAAGGAACGAACACCTAGACTACCTTCCTACATTGGGAAGCATGATTTCTCCCACACTGCCCAATGCACCCGCCTGGATTCAATATTTAAATCCCATAGGAATGAATTACAAATCCTACCTCAAGTGACCAAAATAGATTTTGGAGGACAGACTGCTTACAATAGAAACAACGGAATTGAGCTAAGCACATACCTGAGCAAGATTATCTTTCCACCCATACCCAATAATTTCAAGCTCCAATGAAATAGTTGTGCACGAATCTTTGGCAGAAGAGGATCGAAAATTACAGCACCCATCTTGTCGTGGACTAATGGCACCCGTAGATATTTCATCGGGAAAGGCTGCTTGTGAAGGCCTAGCACCGCACCTACTAATCTACACTGATCCTCGAACATTTTGGAGGATGCTAGGAAAGCACTTTTCCCAACATTGGCCTTCTGCCCGAATGCTTTTTGTACAGAAGGAGAAAATCTCATAATGATAATAGACAACTATTTGAGCAATGGGTGAAAATTATTGTATCATCAGCAAAAGCCAGATAAGGTACCTTGACACCGGTCGAAACATAACACCTGTCAACGTGGTTATGGCAGAGCATCTGAATACCACAACCAAGAAATTAAGCTACGAAAAGAAAACGTGCCGGTGATAGTGGGTCTCCCTGGCGCACCCCCCTTCTAGACTTAAAATATCCAACTAGCTGGCAATTAACCAGCACTAAAAAACACGAATTAGAGAAAGTTCTGAAAAATAGGTCTACTATAACTTCTTAAAGCTACGAAGCATGAAAAGGAGGAAGGGCCACTTGACTCTGTCATACGCTTTCTCCATGTCGAGCTTGATAATCAAAATTCGGATGTGACAATCTCCTATCCAAATCCAACACTAGCTCTTACGCTAGTAAAATATTTTATCCATTATTCCCCTCTCAAGTACAAAGCCCGTTTGCCATGGTGAGATTAACCTAGGCAGCAAACCTCGCAACCTATTGGCCAAGATATTCGAAATAATTTTCAAGCTAACATGAAAAGGACTAATTGGCTTGAAGTCCTTCCACTGGAAAGTCCACTCCACCTTTGGGAGTAGCACTATAAGTGCACTAGAAAACCCCCGAGGCTGGCCAATCCATTTAAAAAGGTCTTGAACTGCCACCAACAAATCCCTTTTAATTATCTCCCAGCAATGTTGGTAGAGCCCCACACCGAACCCATCCAGGCCGGGAGCACTATTCGCATCCATAGAGAAAACCATGGACCAAAGCTCATCCAAATCCAATAGTTTTTGAATCAGTTCATCATCCGACGGATTAACCTTGGGCAACTCAAAAGACAGTGCAGAAGGTGAAACATACCCATTCAACTGGAACAATTCCCAAAAAAAACCTCACCACAGAGTCCTCTATATCATCAACAACATGTAACCAGCCCAACGATGCAGAGCATGTCTATGATGGCCAATTAAAAACATGTAATTAAATCAAGATAGATAAATCAAGGCAAAAACTAAGAAATTAAACTGGAAAAATGAATCAAATTCCTTTATAAAAATCCTAACCCTAGAAACAATTTAGCTCGACATGATTTGAAAATTATAACCATGGATTCAAAGAGTTGGTACAAACACAAGAAAAAGAGTAAGAAAACTCCTCAGTTAACCCCTATTTAGAGCTTCTTGAAGATATATCTTAAACAGGGTAGGAATAAGCTTTATTAGACTCAAAAAATCATGTTTCAACACTTTTTTTTCAAGGAAGACCGCCTAATGTCTAGCACCAGTCATTAGGCCAAGCTCAGAACATAAAAGAATTTGGAGAGGTCTAGCACAAAGTCATTTGGGATGTCTAGCGCTGGTCATAGATTCGTCTCCAAATCAGTAGTGATTTGCACACAGATCATTTTTGGAGCCAAAAAAACCATTAATAAGGCTGAATTAGTTCTTGTTCAAACATGGAATTAGCTTTCCAACGTTGCAAGAATAAAGTCATTTGGAGGTCGGGATTCTGAGATATGCCCAAAATATTGAGACCCAGTCGTAAGAGCATTGCAGTGCAACTATACTTCAGTAATTTGGAGTTTTGACCATGAAAAGGTGAGAACTGGACTTTGATGTCTGCAAGATTTGTAGATCATTCTCTTATCTTTAAATTGAATCAAGAATCATCTTAATCTGATTTGTGTAGCTCAAGTCATTGCAAAAATACTGAAATATGTCATTCCTACAAAATCTCTTTCTCTTGACTTTTGCCTCTTTCATTACTTCTTCATGCCACGTTTTTGTCCATTTGCCCTCCAATTAAGTTTTTCACCTATTAAAGTAATATAAGAACAAAATTAAATAGTTTCTACTCAAGATAAAACTCAAATAACAAAGTTAACTAGTGACTTATACCTATAAATACACTACAATTTACACCCTATCAAATAATGCTGTAGGAAGAATTTTGGCTCAACTCTAGAAAAGAACATAAACTAACAATTGATTTTTCTATAAACTCAATCCTACTTTCTCATTAGATTTCAAGAAATTTACAGACCTTGCAATTTGTGTTACAAGATGATTAGACTTGGTTACCAAGAAAATTTCGAAGAACTACTTGCTATCAATTATGCAAGGTTTAGAATCTAGGAGAAAGAAATAGACAGTCTTGTATAAAGTACAAGAGCGGTATTAATTACTTAGTAACCCCTTACTATCATATTGATGTTATGTGATGCAATAGCAATGAGATTTTCCCCGTTTAGATACATAAATGAGATAGGAAATTCTATCAACATTAGACAATGGTCTTGCTTTCTATAATGAAAATATGCAGCAAGCTAGGAAGTAATCAATTTTCTGGTAATTGATGTGTAAGAAATAGGGATTACCTGCTCAGCAAAAAACTGATCATTATGTATGAGGATCTACTCCTCTACTTACTTTCATCGACAGAAGATAGAAGGAGTTCTCCTATTCCATAGAGATTCCTGAATGTTTTATAAAATAGAAATTATTCAGTAGAAAAAGAATTGTCCAAGTTTTCAACATACGGCATTCAGTTGTTCATATATATTTGATAGCTAACAAGGATATTTGGATTCAACGTCATTAACTTTAAAATCAGATAAAGCCCACATACATTCTAGAGCCTAATATCATTGTATCTCATAGTTTTAATGCAACAGGTTGATCATTATACTGTTTAGCAGAACAATAAAAAAAATGAATTGAATAAAGCCAGTTACCACAGACTAACATACATTGGTAAAAGTTATCAAGAAAACTATATCCAACAATAACAAGTTGAAAACAATAGTAATCAGTAGGTCCCACAGATTGAGATATCAACAAATGACTCAACTCAAACATCAAGAAATGACTCATTAGTTTCCAAAAACAAATATGCACAATTTCCCGAGTATCAAGATAAAGTATACTTCTCAACATAATTTGTTAAATTCTATAGAACTAGTGTTAGTTAAACAGCACCATACACATTTTAACAGTTGCAAAGAAGTTTATTTTCTATCTAACAATTTCAGCTTCAAAGTCGCACACTTGTAAACATCAAAGAATACCACCTCAAAAATGCCCACAAAAAGGTGAACACAAAAAGAAATAATCACCTGCTACGCAATTGCTACAAGAAAATACATACACGAATTTCCTTTTCAACAGTTCAAATTTCCAAAAAAACTTTCCAATTGCTGCCAATCCATAACCCCCCAAAATTGCAAGAATCTGCAGAAAAAGCCTAAAAAAAAGAATCTAAACAGGTTCACTTTTAACCAATGCTTTAAAACTTGAACCATTTATTGAACCAGTGAGGTGCTCGGATCAAGGTTTAACCAGTTAGATCGGTTCAACTCTGGTTCAATAAATTTTTTTAAAAAATAGTTTATATAAATATATATGCACAAAATAAGACATGCAATTGACTAATTTAAAACTTTATATGATGAAAAGTTTATTATTTTTGAAGAACTTGGATTTTAAAAAATAAAATTTTAAATTATAAGTTGAAACAAATAAATTTCATCTCAATCTCAATTATATCTACCAAAAAATAATCTTAAATCAAACCCAAAAATACCACAATATTTTGAAAGTATACAAAATTCACGTCTATGGGAATTTGACATTGTGAGTTTAAATTTGAATTCACGTTTTTGGGATTTATAGATTGTAACTTAAAAACAAAAGAAGTTTGAAGTTTGGAAGAAATCAAGAGAATCGAAAATAGAGATGCAAACTTGATAAGAAACAAAAATGAGATGGAAGTGAGGGGTTGTGGCATTTAATAATTAGTCTTTAGGGTTAAAGCAATATAATTCTTTTTTAATTTTTTTTCAATTTAATAGACAAAAACAAAATTAAAAGATGGAAAAAACAAATGATGGAAGAAAACATCAATAAATTAAAACTAAAGAGGTTTGATTAAAAACGGGGTGACAAAAGAAAAGAGGAGAGAGAGAGAGAGAGAGTTGAACATTAGAAAGAAAGAGCCATGAGAGGATGAGATTTTGTAGGAAAAACGGAGGAAAGAAAAATGGACGTTTGTTTTATATAAATGTGTTATCGAAAGATACGAATTGGATGTGATGGTGCTGCAGTTACTATTCTGGCCTTCTACCTCAAAGATCTTGAATTCAATCCTTGGTAGCATTTTGCAAAACTTAAAAAAATATTGAGTAGAAAATTGAAAAACCAGGAATCACCGGTTTGACCGACTTTTACTAGTTTTGACAAGTTTGATCGGTCTTGACTAGTTATTTGACAATGTCAACTTTAGTATAGATCCAGATCAGTGGCATGGCCGGTTTAGCCAGTTTGTGGTTCAACCAATCAAACCGACTGATCCAGTCCGATTTTCTAAATATTGATTTAAACTACAAATTTTGTCACAAAAAAACTCTTAAAAGGATACGAGCCAAAAGAAAAAAAAAAGGAACTAGTAATGAATATGTCAATGAATTAGAAGAGTTTCTGTGCATGCAAAGGCTGGGAAAAGTTATATACAACTGCCAACAATTTCTACCGACTATTCAAATCAAGAATCTTTTTTCTTTAAATAAAAAACAGCTAGAAGAACACACAAGATTTGCGTTCAAAACCAAGAAAGGTATACACAATTTCCATACACAAATAGAGCCATTCAAGTTTTGAAAATAAAGCACATAATTCCACCTTAACTCATATTGAATTCGACTAGAAAATGCAAAAACGTGATAAAAACTCCATGTTTTAATCTGTAAAAGCTTCAATTATGGGATAACATGTAAGAATTCTTCATTTGTATGAGATAAAAGTATCTGAAGAAAAATTTGCAAAGACTAAAATAGTTCTATCTAAGGTCTAGTTACGTCGCATTTAAATGGCAACACCTAAGTTAAGATTCCTCAGCGATGATTAGGAATTCAAAATTACTTGGAGAAGTGAAACTAGCTCTGTGATGTCCGAATCCTTCAATTTATGCACAAAGACTTGGAAATGAAGAGAAATTGACAGTAAAATCCTCAAAAGCGATGCTGGTATTGATCGACATTGATAAATGATGGACAAAATTGAGATTAAACCACAAATAGGGATTAAATCAAGCCTTCTTTCTTTTACGAAAGCAAAGAGCTGCTAGAGATAATGGAGGAGAACCACAATTGAATAGGGATATAGATTGAGTCTCCTACCATAAAGAGAGAGAATGGAAAAGGCAATGAAATCACGAAAGAAAGGAAAGAGAAAATGGAAAATTTATACCATTCGGGAAATAGATTCCCGAAAGACAACTGCTTTACTAGGGGTGGCAATTCGGGTCCAAATCAGGTTGGCGGGTCGGGTTCGGGTCAACCCGTCAGAAAATCTGTTGACCCGAACCCGGCCCGTCAACCCGTGACGGGTCAGATATGCTGACCCGAACCCGAAAATTTCAGGTTGATGGGTTGGCGGGTCGATCCGAAACTTAATTTTAATTTATTAATTTATCACTGTAATTTCTAATAAAATCAATTTCTCACAAAACTAATTACATAATCAAGTAATAAAAATTTAAATAAATAATTCCAAACCAAATCTAAAATAAATTAAACACCATAAAAGTGTTTTATCCCAAACAAAATATAAAATAAATTAAAACAGTATAAAAGTAAAAAATAATATAATATATTATTTGTCCAAATATAATAATTTCAACTTCACACAAATTAAATAAATTCATTTAGGATTAAGTAATTAATGCCTTTGAAAAAAAAGAATAACTTAGTTTAGTTAGATAGAATTATTTTTATGTTTATTAAATTATTTTTTAATTCGTAAACGGGTCATATCGGGTCATATCAGGTCACCACGGATTGACCCGAAATCGACCTGTTTTCTTTTCGGGTTCATCGGGTCCAACCCGATTCTGACCCGAATTCTCGAAACCTCAACTCAAACCCATTAATTTCGTGTTAGGTTCGTGTCGTGTTTTCAGGTCGTGTCAAAAATTGACACCCCTGTGCTTTACACTCGAAAAAACTTATTTAGCCCGAGGAAATATAAATTAATTTATAGCCCAGACTACGTCGTTTAGAGCGTTGTTAATAACGGCATTTTCCTTTTTTGCCGCTCTAATGCCACAAAAAGCCTAAAAGGGTTGTCAATTTTGCAGCACAAATAGAATTGCGCCGCCTACTAAATGGCGGTGTGTGATAACGATCTTTAGATCTTGGTTTCCCATCTCCATCTGCTCTTGCTGAATTTGTTTTACAGAATTTACATGAGACTTACCACAAGTTTTCACCTCAATCATTTCAATGGTAGAACTTTCCCCTAAACAAAGAGGGACCTCTTCCAGCCGTAGACAGCTATACAAAACCAATTTCTCGAGACGAGAAAAATTATCAGAATTATAGGCAGTCCAGTTGCAAAGATTCAATCTTGACAATTCCAAGAATCGGAGCTTAGAGAATTCCCCTTCTTGCATTTCCCATTTTTCCCCCATGAAGGACTTCTTTTCTAATTTAAGCACTTCAAGATTGGGCAATTTTCCAATTGTTGAAATTTCACTCCACGGCCATTTATTGCGTGAGAGAGTGAGCTTTTTCAAATTCATTGGGAATTCAAACTTGCGGTCGTAAAAGCGATGCAGCTGTAGTGATTCTAGTCGACTCAAACTATCCAGCTTGAGGATTCTATACCGATCTTTAGCAAATGTATACACGCATTTTAGCCTGCGAATGTTTGGTAACTTTTCAGTATCTTCTGCAATTGTTCACCAGAGCAGTTAATTGCACGGCTAAAAGTGTCTAAATGATCTAGATCCGGGGAGTCTTCAACGTTGCGAGTGGGTAACGTAAAACCACTCGGCAGGAATGCTTTATTCCTTTGATGTCTCAGTGTCGAAGCACCCAGCTCCGGAGACACTGTTCTCCTTAGATGTCTCAATGTCTTAATGTTCCCGATAGTATTAGGCAACTGAGCAACGGCATTGCCTCCTACCAGAAATGTATTTTAACCTTGAGAGGTTGTCTATTGCCGATGGAATGGATGCCGGGTACGACAAGGTAATTGTCAAGTATCTTAGGTGAACAAGCAATTATAATTCGCTTGGAAACTTGCCAGAAATATTCACGTCCTTAAAATCTAAAACTCTAAGAAGTTTTGATTTTAGAAACCAAAAGAGGCCATCATGCAACTCTTCTGAACCCATGCAAGCATAACCAAAGCATAGCAAACAACGAAGTCTGGGAAAAAATGGCCTGGACATCTCAAACTGCTTTGTGCTCAATGAGTACATACACAGTCGGTAGGGGCAGGGTCCACTAGAATTAGAAAGGTCATGACCCCAATTTGAAATTTGTAGGTGGTCATTACTTCCATATGAAATTCGTAGAAATCTTTCCATTTTTGACCTTTACCACAACAAACTCATGTACCAAATCATGAAGTCGACAAATTTTGGCACCAGCTAGAGTCCTTTGTTCGATTAACATTACTAAACTTCTGCCAGTCAAATCTTTCAAATAGTCTTCTGCCACGTCCTCTAACCTCTTCCCTTCTACCTTTGGGACAAATCCTTCAGAGATCCAAAGCCATGACAACTTTCGGACAGGAATGTCTTGGTCTTCTCAAAATGCACCTAAGTAAAGAAGGCATGGCTTCAAATATTCAGGTAAATGAAGGTAACTTAGCTTCAATGGTTCAATGGCATTAGAAGTGTTGGAACTGAGGCTGTCTGCAAATTCTTGCCAGCAGTGAGGCTCAATTCTTGAAAGAATTCCAGCAAAAAATGACAACTGTGTGAGGTAGCCCCTTGCACTTATTTGCTACTTGCATTAATACTTTGATTAGTGCTGGAGGACAATCTTCTTTGCCAAATATCTTCCTCTGAAGCAATTCAAGACACTCTTTATCACTACGATGGCAGAGATGGTGAGACTTGCTATTAGATTTAAATTGCAAAGACAAATTCTCAATCCTGCTGGTGAACAAAATTCTGCTTCCATTTGCATCATTTGGCAACGAACTTTCCAGCAAATTCCATGCCCCAATGTCCAACACATCATCTAAAATGATAAGATACCTATTTCTCTTCAAACGCTGGAAGAGCATCACAACCAAATCATCTTCATTCATCTTAAGATATTGATCATGACTTCCACTACTAATACTGGACAAAATCTGAACTAACAAATTCTGCTTGCTGTATACTTGAGAAATAGTACACCAAGCACGAATATGGAAGTGGCCTAAAATTGAAGGGTGATGGTAAATTGTGTTCGCTAATGTTGTCTTACCAAGTCCAGCCATACCCACAATTGAAACAATATCTAGCTGGTTTGAACCCCTACTAAGTCTATCTGCAATTGTCTTTACCTCTTCATCAAGACCCACCAAAACTTCATTCAGTGCTGGGGTACTGAGTTGTGATTTGAAGTGAATAGAGTTGTTGGCAACTCTCTGAGCTTCATCGTCATTCTTGATGCTGTCAGAGACTTTAAGGGCCTCAGTCTTCATATGCTTGATATCTCCAGCAATAGTATCCAAACATTCAAGTCTATCCCCAAGTGCACCAGAGTCGATGACTAACTCTGCCTTGTAGGCCACCTCCATAGCACCATCCCAAAGAGCTTGGAATTTTCCATTTTGGTTGCGCTGCTTCACAATTTTCCCTAGAAGAGATCTTAAGAATATAAGATCTTCTTGGATTATTTGGATTTGATCCTTTGGAAAAGCAACTGAAGCGGCCTCAGAAGTTGCTAGTTCCTGGAGATTCTCTAAGAAGAAATCAATAGAGCCCAGCTCGTTGGTCCTAGGGAATCTGAGTGATGAAGATGTTGGTGGATGCGTTTGTGCAACTTCTTGCATCTCAAACGATAAATTTCAAGATCTGTTCACCAAAAGAAAGTTAAACAAAAATATGAGGCACTTCAGTTCAAGTTTTCCCTTCTCTAATTTCTTATTAGACACTTCAATTAGAAAATCTATGCTTTGATTACCAAATTTGCTGCATTATAGGATGCTCATTTAATTTGACTTATTCTAGATGAAAATTCAAAGGAGTTTCAACAGTAGGATTTCTGCTTTTAATGAATACCAGTTCATAACTAAAAGGTAGTAAATTTATTTGGAGAAAAATTGTTCCATCCTGAACGATTAATACAAGTATTTAGCCTCCAATCGAGAAAAAGTAAAAAGGTAAAAACCCAAGCATAAGGTATCAAACAACTAAGAAACTGATTTTATTCTTCACCTCTTTTATTCTCTTGTTTATACGTTTCCTTCAACATTCAGCATACAAAAACAACAGAGGAAATGGAGTCATTAATCAATTTATTCTTTGTTTTTCTTTTTCGTTTTTAGTTTCCTTGAATTTAAAGTACCTGTTGTTGATAAGCACCGTAATCAGCACTAATTGAAGATATTAACTGCAGAAGCTCTGGCAAGCAGCAGGCGCCAGCTTCACCACCTCCCTAACAACCGCCTCTTACTTCACTCCCGTGGTTAAAATCTCAGCAAATTTATGAGAATAAATGCAAATTTTTCATGGGATTTCTTTGAAAAGTATGCTACAATACAAGCAGATTTGGGAGAGTCACTACTGAATGTCTGAGAGGAGATGGCTCACAGTAGCAGGCATTCACTTTCTTGCCTTGTTTTGTGGAAGGATATTATTTTTTTTGTGGAAGGATATTATGCATTTCACTTTCCTTGCCCCCAGTAATGCTTTTCACTTTCCTTGCCTTTTGTTTTGTGTTTGGATAGTTGACAAAAAATTATTTATTTGTATTACAAAAATAATATTTTTATGATTTCAATTATTTTTTATTTTATAGTAATTATCTCACATACATTATATCATAAAAAGTGTTACAATAATTATTTTAAATAATATTTGAATAATATCCTATCCTGTTAGAAATAATTATTTTAAAAAAATATCCTATCTTGTTAGAAATTCTCTACCATTTTGAAAAAAAAGGAGTAAGAAAGCTTTATCCTTTCAACGCAAGTCAGAAAGCTGTATTTCACGCCACGTTGTGGTGCTTAATCCTTTCAACAAAGCTTTGTTGCGTCCATCAGGGCAAAAACATGATTCGTTTTGTGGGCCTCAATAATAGTTAGTGCTAATTTTAAAGCTTTTTTTTCAATTTCTTATTAAAAAACACAGATTTCAATTGAGATGATCTCCACCATTTTTTTTAACCAATGGATTATAATAGCATCACATACTCTGAAAGTCACTGACGTGAATCGTCACTTGTAAGTATTTAGCACATATTTCAATTGAGAAGATCTTCAACATGATTTTTTTTAATTAATAGATTTCAATTGAGAAGATCTTCACCATGATTTTTTTTAACTAATGGATTATAATAGCATCATACATGCTGAAAGTTACAGCAGTCAGGCATTGCTGGCAAGTATATTAAATACTTACCAAAGTGTCGAGATAAGAGATAAATGTTAGCGAAAGGCTTACAAATTTTAGTGGCATCACAGCATTTGTAACATTCTTATGTTCTTTGACATTGTGCATGACAATTCTTTTAGTTTGGACTATTGGGCTCTTTAACTTTAATAACCTTTTTTTTTGGCTTGTTTGATTTTGCTAGATTAGTAGTGATTAGCTCTTGCTTACGTGGAGTAGTAATCCATTTTGGTTCTTTTCTTTTTGTCTTTTCAAGGCTAATTTTTTTTCATGTAGTCATGAAAAGGTTTATTATTATTATTATTATTTGTTTATGTGGAGTAGTAATCTTTTTTGTTTTTTTTCTGTATTTTTTCTTGGTAAAATGATTTAATGGTTTTTTTTCTGGCCACGGGAGAGGGGGAGAGGGAGGGAAAGAGGACAGGGTGTAGGGAGGGGGGTGGTGGGGGAAGGGGGAATGAGGAGAAGGGGGGAGAGGAGATGAGAGAGGGAGGGAGGGAGGAGAAGAGGAAAGAGGGGGGATGAAAGGCAGAGAGAGAGAGAAAGAGGAAAATCAAAAAGAAAGGGAGGGAGGGGGAGGTGCTAACGTTGGTGCTGGCAGTAGTTGCAAGAGGGAGGGGGTGCCATCAGTGGGGAAGGAGTAAGGAGGGAGGAAAAAAAAAGAAGAGCAGAAAAAAGGGAAAAAAAGAAAGAAAAAGAAAAAAAATAAAGTGTTAGGAAAACAGTAATAACTACAACAATAAAATATGATTTTGACGTGAAAATTTACTTTCCTTAAGGAAATTTGCCCCCACTATTCTACTACCGGGTTTGCAACAATTCCCTCTAGGAATAACAAAGCCAACCAAAATTTTCACACAGTAGTATGCAGAAACTCTTCCAAGACGATTTAGAGAATATTGTTTTAAACGAAAATACCAGAATAGTAAGAAAGTAAAAAAGTGAGGCCTCTGTTATCTGGACACTATTTTTTATAACTTTTAGATACCCCAAAAGAAATATCATGTTTTTTGGAAACGTATTTCTTCATGAATAGATACCTTTTAAAATGAATGGACACTTAACGGTTGTGTGTGTTGTATCATCAGATGCAACCCCTAAAAGGAAACCGTTTAGTTAGGAAGAAATATTAAAACGAAATTAATTAAAATTAATTTCGGTTCTTAAGATCCAAGGGATCCAAGTACCAAGTGCCAATTTTTTGACCATTAAATTTATATTTTAATTTAATAGTCAACATGACAAATGCATGTGAAATTTTAAAGTTTCCCTCCAAAATTTCCTATTATCCAAATTGATTTGAAAAGGTGTGCACTTGATTATAAACCTCTTCTATTCTTCATGTCTTTTCGATGTGGGATTCATCACTAACTATTTCCAACAATCTCCCACTTAGTTAGTGATGGATTAAAGTCAAAACATTTTAAGACTTATGCATAGAATAGGTGTCTTTCGACTTAAACCTATTATTAGTATAATTATTTCAAAACCTTGTTGAAATTGATGGTAATTATAAATTTTAAACCACAATTCCTATATAACAAGATCAGAAATAACTATGCACATAAATCTTACTTATTTCTCGTAAAACGTTCATCGTAAGCTTTAGCACCGTATTATGGCCTTGTGCTACTTCCTGATTCATGAACTCTTACAAAAGTTTTAGACCAAACTTTTGATAGAAGCGGCACCACCTCTTGAGTTCATATAGGTGAAGTCTACTTTAGAGTCTTTTATTAGACTTCCTTGTTCTTCTACCGAACACATGTACTTCATTAAGAATAATAATTATTATTCAACCTCCCATTCTCTTAAGTACTTACCTAGTTACCGGTACTTGCTAACTGTCAAACAATAATTTGTTGTTACCTATTAAACCTTTAGGATTGCTTAGCAATAAGAAAGGTTAGGTTACTATCATTGCTAACAATTTTAGAATGGTCTAAGACCCTTAGCACTGGTAGTGCTTTTGATCATATCTTTTGAGAGTCCTTTAGTTAAAGGATCAGCAAGATTATTACCAGACTTGACATAGACAACTGTTATAATTCCATCAAAAATTAATGCCTTACATATTCATGTCTCAAAGCAATATGTCTAGATTTACCATTATAATCTTGCTAAATGCCCTAAACATAGTTGCTTCACTATCGCAGTGCAAAGAGATGGCTGACATCGGTTGTGGCCACAACTCTATATCTAACAATAAATTCCTCAGCGATTCTGCCTCTTTACCTGCTGCTGCTAATGCAACAAACTCAGACTCCATAATCGAATGAATAATACACATCTGTTTCTTAGAAGCCCATGAGATAGCTCCTCCACCTATTTTAAAGATCCAACTAGACGTTGATTTATTATCATTTATACTAGTTATCCAACTAGCATCATAGTAACCTTCAAGTACCGAAGGAAACTTGTTATAATATAATCTAAAAGACTTTGTCTTTTTATGGTAACCTAGTACTCGTCCAATTGCTCTCCAATGGTCAGTACTAGGATTATGAGTAAATCTAGAAAGTTTGCAAATAGTGAATACAATATCAGGTCTAGTACAATGTATAGCATACATCAAACTACCAATTGCACTAGCATAGTCTAATTGACTAATAGATCTTCCCGAATTTTCTATCAGCTTATTAGAAACATCAAATGGGATATTTGCTTCCTTTATTCCCAAATGATTAAATTTGGATAGAATCTTGTCAATGTAATGAGATTGATATAGAGTATAACCCTCACTATGTTTCTTAATTTTGATTCCTAAGATGGTATCAACTTCTCCCATATCTTTCATTTTAAATTGAGAGGTTAAGTATTTCTTAGTTTCATTTACTCCTTTCATGTTAGTCCCCATGATTAACATATCATCCATATAGAGACATATTATTACTCCATAGTCTTTGGTAAATTTAGAATAAATACATTTATCTGCTTCATTGTGTTTAAAGCCACTTGATAAAATTATTTTATCAAATTTCCCATGCCACTGTTTTGGGGCTTGCTTTAAACCATACAAGAATTTAACTAATCTACAAACTTTCTTTCTATTTCCAGGAAGTACAAACCCTTCGAGTTGCTTCATATACACTTCCTCGTCAAGATCTCCATTTAAGAATACTATTTTAACATCCATTTGATGAATGTATAAATCATGTATGGATGCTAAAGCAAACAACACTCTTATAGAAGTAATTCTAGCAACAGGAGCATAAGTGTCCAAGTAATCGATTCCTTCCTTTTGTTTAAAACCTTTTGCAACAAGTCTTGCTTTGAAGGTTAGTATCGAACCATCAGTGTTACGCTTTCTTTTAAATATCCATTTACATCCTATAGGTTTACAACCAGGAGGTAAATCGCATAACACCCATGTACCATTTGATTTAAGAGAATCCATCTCATCATTAATTGCTTCTTTCCAAAAAGCTGAGTCCTTTGAAGCTAATGCTTCGTTATAAGTTTTAGGATCCTCTTCCAAATGTAAAAGTATATGTATTTAATTGAATACACCATTCCACTACCTTCAACTAAGAAGACTAATGATTGTGAATAAATAAAATTTGGATCCAAATTCTTCTCTTTTCATGCTCTCTTACTCCTCCTAGGTTCACTAGGAGTGTCAACTATTTTCCTTTTATTATCACTCATAGAAGTATTAGGATCCATAGTCGTATTTTGTGGTAATATAGAATGTGGTTTAGCAGTTGAATCACTTCGAAAGCTTGTTTCTAAAAAATCAACATCTCTAGACTCCACTATTGTATTTGAGTCTAAATCTAATAATCTATATGCTTTAGAATTTTCAGCATATCCCACAAAAATACTCTTTAGGCCTCTTGGTCCTAATTTTGTTCTTTTAGGATCAAGAACCTTATAATAGGCTATACAACCCCATACCTGCAAATAATTTAAATTAGGCTTTCTTCCTTTCCATAGTTCATATGGCTAAATTTTTGTCTTCTTTGAAGGTATTCGATTGTTAATAAAGCCTCTCCCCAAAGGTTAACTGGTAATCTAGCATGCATAAGGAT
This sequence comes from Coffea eugenioides, assembly GCF_003713205.1. Taxonomy (NCBI): domain Eukaryota; kingdom Viridiplantae; phylum Streptophyta; class Magnoliopsida; order Gentianales; family Rubiaceae; genus Coffea; species Coffea eugenioides. The sequence goes on from NC_040041.1 coordinate 24,845,459, forward strand.
AACATTTACCATATCAACCAATGTTCTATTTTTCTTTTCGGCTAAACCGTTTTGTTGAGGGGTGTATGGCGCACTTGTTTGATGGATCAAGCCATTTTCTTCACAAAAAACAGAAAATTCATTTGGAAAATATTCGCCTCCTCGATCACTTCATAGGATTTTAATTTTGCTTTCCAATTGATTTTCAACCAAAGTCTTAAACAATTTAAACATATCAAATGCCTGACCTTTTGATCTCAGTAAATAAACATATGTAAATCTAGAATGATCATCTATAAAAGTGATGAAATATCTATTTCCACCCCTTGTTAAATGACCATTCAATTCACATATATCATAATGTATAATTTCAAGCAATTTAGAAGTTCTTTCATTTTTTGGAAAAGGTTTCTTAGTCATTTTCCAAAATTATCATTTGTGCAAGATATTAATCCATGTTTTGACATGAACTTGATTGATCTAAAATTAACATGTGACAAACGAGCATGCCATAAATTAATAGAAGACTCAACCAAACAAGCATAAATATTAACTTTATTGATATTTAGTTTGAGCATGCCATTACATGAATATCCTTGGCCAACAAATACATTATTTTTAGATAAAATTACTTTTCCTGCCTTTATGACAGCCTTCAATCCCTTGTTGCATAGTGCACTTGCAGAAACTAGATTCTTCATTATGTCGGGAACATGATAAACATTGGTCAGAACCAACGTTTTGCTAGAGGTAAACTCCAATTCAACCGTCCCCTTTCCAAGCACATCAGATGTGTTATGATTTCCCATTAACACAATTTCATTTGGGGCAGCAACTTGATAATCTTTGAATAGATTCTTGTCATTGCATACATGAACAGTAGAACCCGAATCATACCACCAATCATTAGATTGGCAATTTGTCAAGTTGCATTCAGTTACCACATTGATGGAAAGTCCACCATCATAGTAACAATTTCAGCATTGTTGGGAAGAGAATCTTCAACAACATTTGCCTTCTTTTGTCCAACATTTGCCTCTGTCTTCAATTTCCTGTAGAACTTGCATTCTTTCTTAACATGCCCTTTCTTTCCACAGGAAAAACATGACTTGTCTTTCTTATTATTCACAGAATTTCTAGAAGACATATCTCCATGTTTTCTCTTATTACCGGACTTGTTTCCGCCTTTTCCAGATTTTTTAGTACCGCTAGACTCAATATTATTCACCTTAGTACCAAATTCCAAAGCAAATTTATTCTCTCGAATACTAGTTTCCTCTTCAATTCGGATATGCTTTGTAAGTTGGTCTATGGTGAAAGTTTCAGAAGTGTGCAGTAGTTTCTTCCTATAATCATTCCAAGTGGATGGTAATTTTGCAATCATAGCACCCACTTGAAGTTGATCCGACACTTCAATACCTAAATCCTTTAGTCTAGACACTAACAGAAGTAATTTATCCATTTGATTCATCACAGACTTGTTATCTATCATTTGAAACTCAAAGAATTTCATAGTCAAAAATCTGTCCGTACCTTGTTTTTCAGACATGTATTTGTTCTCCAAAGCCTTCCAAATTTCCTGCGGTGATTTAAGTGAACGAAGCAGATCATATAAGCGGTCTGGCAAGGCATTTAAAATGAATCCACTATAGCGAACTTCGTCTTCCTCACGTTTCTTACGACTTGCCTTGATCTCATCAGACTCGCCATCAGATGGTTCAGGGATCTTTGGTAGATTATCAACCAACAGATATGCAACGCCCAATTCCATGAGAAGAAACAGCAATTTGTCTTTCCAGCGGGTGAAATTGGAGCCATCAAACCGATCCAACTTGATCATATCAGACTTGAAAAATTTGTTCAGAAGATTATCCGAACTGGCGCCCTCCATATTGACGAAATTTCCTTAAGATTGTTAGGAAAACAGTAATAACTGCAACAATAAAATATGGTTTTGACGTGAAAATTCACTTTCCTTAAGGAAGTTTGCCCCCACTATTCTACTACCGAGTTTGCAGCAATTCCCTCTAGAAATAACAAAGCCAACCAGAATTTCCACACAGTACTATGCAAAAACTCTCCAAAGGCGATTTACAGAATATTGTTTTGAACGAAAATAGCAGAATAGTAAGAAAGTAAAAAAGTGAGGTCTCTGTGATCTGGACACTATTATTTATAACGTTCAGATACCCCAAAAGAAATGTCATGTCTTTTGGAAACATATTTCTTCATGAACAGGTACCTTATGAATGAACACTTAACGGTTGTATGTGTTGTATCATCAGATGCAACCCTTAAAAGGAAACCATTTAGTTAGGAAGAAATATTAAAATGAAATTAATTAAAATTAATTTCAGTTCTTAAGATCCAAGTGCCCCAAGTGCCAAGTGCCAATCTTTTGACCATTAAATTTATATTTTAATTTAACAGTCAACATACAAATGCATGCGAAATTTTGAAGTTTCCCTCCAAAATTTCCTATTATCCAAATTGATTTGAAAAGGTGTGCACTTGATTATAAATCTTTTCTATTCTTCATGTCTTTTCGATGTGAGATTCATCACTAACTATTTCCAACATAAAGACATGAAAGTTTTTCACATATTCGCTAAACACCCAAAATACAAAAAAGTTTTTATACAAATTTTACATTAAATTGTAGTAAATTTTTTATATAAATTCCTAGAACAAACATCATCCAACCAAACCCAATTTGTTATTTATTGTGTCTCTTGGGATTTTCTTGAACCATTAAAGTTTTGGTATTTTCGTAACTTCGTTTTTTTCACTTTTTTTTTTATATATAAGTAGGGGTTCAAATCCGAAATTTCTCATTTACACTCTCTCCTTCAAGCCACAAAATCCATTCCTCCTCTCGGTATTTTTGTAGCTTCAAATTTCTTTAACATGTAAGAGTGTTTTTAGGTAATTATCAAAAAGGGTTAACAAATAAAAGGAAAGTTTTAAGTATTGCAGAGGCAAAATGTCATTAAAAAAATTTTCTTTCTATTATTCGACTTTTCCACATTTTGGATATGTGGCACCTAATTGCAATTCATTTGCATGATACAATTGTCCTATAAGAAGATATAAACCATAACTTTAAGTTTCAAAATGTACATTAGTGCATTATACCTTGTGTGAGGACTCGAAAATTTTATGTAAATTTCATGCTTTTAGTTTAATTTTATATACCTTATTATTGATGAACTAAAGTGTTTAATTGTTTTTACCACTTAAGAAGTGAATAATAGAAGTTTGTAGTGTGAGAACTTGAAAATTTATACTTATTTGCATACACTTCTACTAGAAAGCTTGAACGTGCAACCTTGTTGAATTATTGACCACTTGGAATGTTTAATTGATAGCCTTAACTTAAGTACATTAGATTACTTCAAAATTTAAGTATGATTAATATACATAGAAATTTAGTACAAATTAGACAAGAAATTTGTGAGGTATTCATGCAATAGTATAAAAATATATGGCCCATATGTATAATAAAACATTGCCTTGTGTATGCAAGACAACAGTTGTCACACACATTAACACTTGTATTTCCCAAATGACATGACAAATTTGACCAAGATAAAAGCTTTCCCAAATGGCATGATACTTATCCAAAATTGCATGACAAATTTGACCAAGACAAAAGTTTTCAAACCAACACTTTCTTGTCTTTCTCTTGCCTTATGCCCGAAAAAGGAGAGAGAGAATTGAGAAAAACCAACTTCATTCTTTCTTCCCCTCCAAACAGCAGAGAGAGAGAGAGTTAGGAAGAAACCAATTCTTTCTCCTCCTTTACTTGCTAAAAATCGAGAAAAAACTGAGAGAAAGCCACAAGAGTAAACCAGGGACTTTCTTCATTCTTCAACAATTTACATCAGCCAAGAAACAAGGAAAACTTCAACTCTTTTAGCTAAGAAAACTGAGAGGGAGAAGGCAGAAAATTTCCAGCCCAAAGCCGTGAGAAACAAGAGGTAAATTGCTAAGTTCTTCTTTATTTTCCTTCTACCTTTGGTTAATAATGTCTTAGAATGAATTAGAACCAAGAAAAGAGAGATTTAGTTGGAGAAAAATTCCACAAGAAAAAAATTTCTAGACAAATTGCTGCCTGAAGACCGAGAGGATAAAGCTGCAGGATTTTTCCTTGTCTTGCTCCATCTTTCAACTAAGAGAAAACCAGAGAGAAAGAGTAAGATTGCAGCGAATAGAGAGCTAAGAAATTCTTGTCTTGGCTTCAAGTGTTTCAACTGAGAGAGATTAGAGGGAGTTGAGAGGAATAGGTTTTGTCCTGCTCCAACCTTCCCGCTGAGAGAAGATTGAGAGAAAACAAAGAAATTTCTCTTGTTTTGCTTCCACTTCAGCCAAGAGGAACCAGAGAGAGAAAACTGAAAGGAAGCTTGAGTCTTGCTTCCATTTCCAGCCTGTTTAACCGAGGAGAAGGACCAAAATAGGTGAGTTAACTTCCAGCTTGTTTTAAAGGTAACACGACTTGGAACTTCAATTTCTTTCACATACGTTAGAGGGCTTTTGATGTATGTTTGGTTGAGGTTGGGTTGAAGTAGAAATTGGTTGTAGAGACTTGCTTTATTGCTAGAAATTTCCCAGCTTAGATCGAACTAGAGATGACCTTTTGTTTTCTAGATTTTGGCTCTTGTTTCGTTGCAAGTTGTCAGGGAATCCTTGAATCCTTTTTGATAGATGAAGCTTGGTGTAAATATAGCATCCATGTGAGTTGGTGGCTGCTAAAAAATTTCTAGATTTGACCAAGGGGGAAACATGAGCTCAATTTATAGCCTTTTAGTATGAAATTTTGAGGAGTTTCCACTAGGAAGTCCTGCTATAAATGTTATATTTCTTGTTTAGTATGATATATAGCATGTTGTCTTTGATTTTAGTAGCAAGTTGTTGGCTTAGATTGAGAAAATTGGCAGCAACATAGCTGCAATGGTTTCTATGAAACTTATGGAGTGAAGCTGCAAGTTTGGTTCTTTTCTCCCAAGAAATCTTGATGAAATTTGTCTAAACGTAACGTATAAATCTCCCATTTCCCTTCCTATGACCTGCACGTACTGTATTGCTTAACTTCATAAGGAATAAGACTTGATTTTTGAAGAAACTTTGCTGGAAATTCTGTTAAGGTTAATGAATGTGGATTGATTAGAGTAGAATTGAAAGTTTCAACTTTAAGCCCAAAGTTTCAACTTTAAACTCAAATGTTTGTTGGTTTAAGTTAGGAACTCCCTTTAAACATTATTTACTTCATTTATTTATTTAACAAGGTGGATTTTATGGCTAAAATGTTGGTCCATGCTCATTGCTTTGCTAGAATATTTCCAAGTTCTTGACTGATTGTATAAAAGCTGAAATTTTTGACTTTCATCTTGACTTGTTGTTGAACTCCTTACTAAGACCCATGTTATATACCTTGTTAGATGTTTATACGTTGTTTCATGTGTTATGTTCTGAAGTAAGCGAAGGTTTGAGATTAAAATGAGAACTTAGGGGTGCTCTGCGGGAAAGTTTCCAGCTTGTAACTGATTAGAAGAAAGACATGAGTATTTTGTTTTGTGAACTGAAAATTGTGCAAGTATTGATCAAGAATACTCTATAATCTTTGATTTTGCCCTGTATTTTACGCTTACCCTGACTATTATACCATTTGCAAGCTTAACCGATGGAAATTTCTTGGACTTTGAGTGGATATTTTGGTGTAAACTTGGTTGGAAATGCTGGATTCACACTTGTATGTGTATTATGAGCTTGTTTGTGTGTGATTTATGGTTGAAAGTGAGCAAACACTTGCTGGAATTTTCTTGCCTGAACCGTAGGGTAGAAGCTGTGTTTTCCAGCTTATAACTTCCATTTTTGTTGAAGTTTTCAAAGAGATTCATGCCTTATAGTCACATTATGAGGCATTGCATGATTTATACTTCAACCATGAAAAAAATTAGAGTTCTAGTTAGTAATCCACTTACATGTAACTTGTTATGGAGGAAAACTTCCAACCATGAACCATCATTAAATTTTGACCTTACTTTCGACAAATGGATGCTATTTTACAGAAAAAAAAAATTTCCTGCTTAAATCAAGAATATGTAGCTACCATTTTCTTTGAGCTTTAACTCTAACTTTAACTCTAAAATATTAGTTGCAAACTTATACATTTTGGCTTGTTAAACTTTTAATGCTTTAAACATGGCATGCATGAGTCGATTCACTGGTTTTTAGAGAAACTTGAAGTAATCATAGTGAGAGAATTGTATGAAAGAAGCCGAGAGTAAGGACAAGGGTTCCAACCTTATTTCATGCATTTGGTTGCAAGACTCTATACCTTTTAACCTACGTGTTTGATAACTTTTAAAACTAGAGTTTTATGTGTCTTTCACTTGTTTTAATCAAGGTGATAAGTGTAATTATAGTTGAGGCATGTCTCAGGAGTTGGTGGTGAGGTAGAAGGAAACCCCGAAACCAAGACGTGATTGTTCACTTGATTTGGTGAGTGTTTCAATAGCCTGGCCTGACTTGTACTTGATTTAAATGTTGTTTTGATGAAATTATCAATCAATTGGAATGCTAGATCTCTTGAATTGATATGAGCTAGGTGAGTATGTACTTTATCACACTCGACCTAATTTGACTGGATCACCGTTCTACTGTTTACATATGAAATGATATATATATATATGTGTGTGTGTGTGTGCTTGACTTGAAGTCATTTGGGTATGTTATCCTATCAACTATACTGAGGGACTTGAAATGCAGCACTCAAGTGTTTATAATGACTCCACTGAACGATTGACTTGAAATGCAAGTGAAGTGCCTAGGATCTCAAACCCCATTGGTTAGTTAGTTGAATCGAACCAGCAAGGGCTTGGTCGAGAAGATTGATGAGTCATAGGGAGTGCTTATTGTTTTATCCACTGGATGCGTCCTTTGGATTTGGTATACTCGAGTATTACCTCTACTATTTATTGTGTTTGGAGCGCAGGCCGGGTAGGGGGATGAACGATAGATGGAGACTGGAGTGAAGCATTGTTCTACTGGATATTCTTACTGTACATTAGAGTTGACGGAGTGTCAACGGATCCCGAACAAACTACTGTAGAACTTGCTCCCGAGAGCAGACTATATCCTTATGCGTGAGTGTGTTAATTGCTTATCTGAGTTGTTTACTTGAAATGTGAATGACTTGTCATGTGAATGTCTACTTGCCTTGATTTGAGCTTGCTTTGAAATTGTGATTTATGTAACTGCCAACTTGTTACTTTGTTTGCATATTGTCTTGGAAACCTCACTTGGCGAAATCTCATTCCTTTAGTTTGTTTTTCTTAACAGGGGTTGGCAACGTGGAATCAGGGAAAATCGACAGCTCAAGAGTTGACGTCTTGTTTTAAATAACTCACCATCTTAATTATACTTAGTGATTTGATTAAACGATTTAGATGGTTATCCGTTTGGTTGTATATATATGTCTGGATGAATTGGATTTCTGGATGGTGTGCAATATTTAACCATGGAGTTTTGATGTTTATTTTGGGGTTCATGTTATTAAAGTTGGGAATTGTTATAGTTTTCTAAGATTTACGAGTGAGTCCTGGCGAGAGTGGGCAGACGGTTTCCCAAACCCTTTGGTTCATCTTAAGGGGAAGGTGGGTCGTCACACCTTGCCTTTTTTTTTTTTTTTGTTGAAATACATTGTTACTGCTATCATTGGGTTTTCTTAGATGATGTCAAGTAGCTTTGGCCTTTATGTGATGCCCCCACTTCTCCCTAAGGCGAACCAAAGGGCATCCGTGGGACGCCTGCCCAACTCTCACCAGGACTCAAACGATATATTGAAGCTTATAACGGTACTAGACATTACATTCAGATAATATAACTGCAATTAGTGCTGAAGCGTTCAATCTTAACGATATTTAATAATTACCAAATCCATATAACGGGTTTCCAAATACATCCCAAAATATACAATAGCCAAAATGTCTAGTCAATAGAATTGGAACCCAATTACAAAAGTCCACAAAAGTACTCAAAAATAGAAATTTCCTCCGAGTCTCATTCCAAACCCAAACCTGTTAAGGAAAACAAATCTACAGGGTGAGCAAAACACTCGTGAGGCCAAGAACACACATGCAAGCACATTGTTCAAGTAACAATCTCAAATTGACAAGTCGAGCAATAATATATAAATGACTAACAATTTACGAGGAAAGTAACCATAAACAATTCAAGGATACTGAAACTCTCAAGAGCTATGTTCCACTTGCACGATCAATAACCTCCACAAGTTGACACTCCATCAATCGGGTAGGTTTAGTCCGTAGAACTCCACTTAACCTGTCCCCTTTCACCTTACATACCCCTGTTTCAGGCCCGCCTGTCATTTGTTTAAGGCAATACTACTCGAGTATGCCAAGCGAGATCTCTCACTAGATCAAACTTTTCAATTTTTCCTATGGTTTACTAAGGAACCCGACCAAGCCCAAGTCGGCTCAAGTCCAAGGTTCGCCAATGAGATGTGGGCGTCCCCCAATATTGTTCGAGTGTCGAGGAGATTCACTCCAATGACGTATGCAGCCATAGCATACTATTTCAAGTTAAGCAAGCAAGTAACATGTGCCAGCAATTGAGACATTCGAGTATTTCAAGTACGAGTCATTTATTTCAAGCGAGAACGAGTGCGATAAAGTACACCCCTGTCTCGAATTTTAAAATCTCAAGTATCAATAACAAGTAAACATGTATCTAGTTCACAGTAGTTCAAGTAACACACACTTGACACTCACCAAGTAAACAAGAATAAACGGCACTCGAAGTTCAAGCGTCCACCGTGGGATCCTCTTGAAGTTCCCCTTGTGTGCCTGAGCAATTAGTAAGGATTTGTTACTCAAAACCCTCAATTATTACAAAGATTGTACTTAGTGCACAATCTAAGAAAATTCCATGAAAACGAATCCCAATCACTCGTAAATCGGGGTTCAAAGATGGGCTCTAAAGCACAAAAGAAATCGGGGTTTCATCTTGAAAATCAAGTTTAATACGTTCAAGTAACATCAAAGGAATAAGGAGAATTCAAAAATCTCCATTTCCTTAAGATTCTGAAATTTCAGTTTTGGTACGAGATCTTTGAAAAATCGTATCTCATTCTTTACAAGTCCAAAATTGGAAAACTTGGTACCGTTGGAAATGTCTTCCAAAGTACTAAAAGTTCCTAGAATACACTTCTCTAAGATTCTGAATGGAAAATATTAAAAAATGAGCTCAAAGTCGCTGTTTTGGTTCATAAGGCAGATTTAAGTTGGTTTTTGGCCAACTTAGAAAATTTGGCAAAATTCACTTGATTGAAACTAGACTTTTAAATTTGCAAATCTTTTAGTGTTGTAATCCAAGTTTATAACAAAACAAGCAGAATTAGAAACGGAGTTGTGAGTACCAATATATGGTAGCTCAAAATTACCCAAATTTCTTTATTAAACAAGGGTTTTCTAATATCAAGTCTTGAACTTTGGTAATTTAGTCGAGCAGCGAAATAGACTCGAATTGGTACCAAATTTGGTAGAATAATACTCCTATATAAAGGGTATCCCTCTATCAAATTTCATGGAAAAATACCTTCGGGAAGGTAGTCAACCAAACAACCAAAATTTCGAAAAAATCCTAGGGCAGAACTGCCATGAGCCTTTTGTTTTCCATTCCAAACATTTGGTCAAGGAAAATTCCTCAAACATGGTTCATTTGTGTAGGAAAAACCCGAGGAACATTCATGGTACATTTGGTAAGTGTTTAACTCCAAAAAATTTAATTGGCAAGTCCACACCAAGTCTAATATCTACTTTGCCCAAAATTTAGGGTTTTTAAGAACAGAGCAGGTTTTGTATTTTGATCACAAATCACTCAATTCAACTCGGAATTAAGTATGGTTGGTGGTGTTGGAAAATAGATTCATAAAACTAAAATTTCACAGAAGAATCGTTTTGAAATTCAGTACACAACTAGCTCAAATTCGAGCCTCAAGTTGTAGCTTCTGAACTTCGTTCTAGGAAAACTGAGAAACAGGACGGCCATCTTTAAACGGTTGGTACGGAATATTCGGGTGGAATTAGGGGTTGCATTTCATACCGTTGGAAAGCTAGGAATGTCTAGTTTCAAATTCCACCAACAGCACTTGATTTCGACATAGTTATGGATGAAACAAGAAGGCTGTCTGAGCATTACGGGAAAATTTTCCAGGTTTACTAGCTTTGCAAGATTAATCCATTTGACCAACCAAACCTCAATATTTTTCGATGAAACTTTATACACCATCTATACAACATATAAACATCATATACAAGCCATCAAAACCTCAGAATTTCGCAAAAAGGAGCTCGATCACAACAGGGGCAGAATTGGAAACTTTTTAGCCATGCAATCCTTGAAGTTTATACTAGCTATGCACCATTAATCTACCAATTTGAGCACTAAACCAACATTAAATCCATCATCAAGCATCACATCAGCCATCAATCCAAGAGTGGGAGTTCATAGAGCCCACCTTTAAAATTTTCCAACAATAACAAGCCACCCACATGAATAACTAAGCTCATAAGTGTAAATCAACTTCCATAAACCAAGATTTCAAGGGTTGATCGTCACTTACGTTTGTTGATGAGCTAAGCAGAAATTTCGGTCCTTCCCTTGGCCAAGAAAACCGTGGTTTGCAGCTCTCCTTTGTAGCTTAATGTGATCTCCAAGTATTGAGCTAAGTGTAGTTCAATTTTGGTTGAATTTGGTGAAGGTTTGTGCAAGATTTGGAGATGAAAATTTGAGAAACTTTGAGTTGTTTTTGCAGCTGATGGTTCGGCCAAAGTGAGAGGGAAAGAGAGAGAGTGTAGTGCTCAAATAAAGCTTCTAAAGTAAGCTTAAATGTGTGGCCACAATTCACCCGAAAGTCAACTCTTTCTCGCGCGTGTAAGCGCTCATTTTTGACTCGATTCCTTTCGAGTTTATTTCACTAGTGCACTAAACCTCTAATGCACTTATATTCATATGAATATTATTCACTCTTAATTGTCCCAAAATAATGGTTTAAAGTCTCTCAATTAACCGCGCGCCTGAAAACCCGTATTTTCAATTTAGGCGCGATAGAGTGAAACTTTCGAGAAATTCTTATAACGATCGTACCACTAACTATCACTTGAGTACTTAAACCTAAAAGTACCTATTTTAAGACCATTGTACATGTCTCCAATTTTTCGAGTTTATTGTACTCCCAATTGGCTAAAATTTTCAAACACGTTTTCACTATTTTCATTAATCGAACTTCCAAAAATTAATTTTTTGAAACGAGTCACTTTAAAAATATAATAAAGTCATAATTTCATATATTTAAGTCTAATAAGGTTAGAAAATAATAATCGGAGCAAATATTCAGATAAATAATTAAATAAGCAAAAATAGGAGTCGAAAAATAATTACTGTAGTGTATTATTTGGGTTTGTTTGGATAGTGTATTATTTGAAATATTATTTGGAATAATTACTGTAGCACTTTTTGTGATGTGATGTATGTGAGATAAAAAGGTGATTGAAAATATAAAAAGGCAGGTTGAGAAATGTGTTTATGATGCAAGCGAAATATTATTTGGGATAATTGGGGTATCCAAACACTCTCAATAATTTTTACGAGTCCTCACATCCTCTCCCTCTTAAGAAAAATTTTGTCTTCGAAATTTACCTTGATTGGTGAACAGGTCTGGATACTTTTCTCGAATTGCTTCTTCGACCTCCCAAGTTACTTCCTCTAACCCATGGTTCTTCCAGAGGACTTTTACTAATGGTATCTGTTTATTTCTCAGTTCCTTCACCTTCCTATCCAGAAGCTTAACCGGTTTCTCCTCATAAGTTAAAGTCTCATCAATCTCAATACTCTCTGGTCGTAAGACATGTGAAGGGTCTGGATGGTACTTCTTAAGCATAGACACATGGAATACATTATGAATTCAAGATAAACTCGGCGACAATTCCAATTTGTATGCTACATTCCCCATACGCTGAAATAAGGTTATTCAGCTCTACAAACCTTGGTTGTAACTTCTTTCCCTTTCTAGATAGCAAACTTGCTTTCAACGGTGTGATCTTGAGAAACACTAGATCTTCAACCGTGAATTCTAAATCCTTTATCCGATTATCGGCATAATTCTGTTGACGGCTCTGGACAGTCTGGATTCTCTGGCGTACCAACTTTACCTTCTCATTAGCTTCCTCAATCCATGACACTAGTCGGATCTAAGATCTTCCGTTCACCTATTTCCTCCCAACAAATTCGAGATCTACACTTTCGATTATAAAGCGCTTCATACGAAGCCATTTGAATAGAAGAGTGGAAACTGTTGTTATAGGTAAATTCCACTAAAGTCAAAAACTTACTCCAACTCTCCCCAAAATCCAGAACACAAGTTCTCAGCATATCTTCAAGGGTCTGAATTGTACTTTCAGACTGTCCATCGGTTTGGGGATAATAAGTAGTACTAAACTTCAAATTAGTTCCTAACACTTCTTGCATCTTTTGCCAGAATTTCGAAACAAATCTTGGATCTCTATCCGACAAGATACTGACAGGGATTCCATGTAATCTAATGATCTCATCCAAATACAACTTGGTCAACTTCTCCAGTAGGTACTTCATGTTAATCGGCAGAAAATGAGCCGATTTAGTCAATCTATCCACTATCACCCAAATCACATCATGGCCTCTCTGTGTTCTTGGTAATCCCAATACAAAATTCATGGTGATATTCTCCCATTTCCACTCAGGTATTTCTAGAGGTTGCAAAAGTCCCGATGGTTTCTGATGTTCGGCTTTAACCTGTTGACAAATTAAGCATGTTTGGACAAATAGAGAAATCTCCTTTTTCATGTTCTCCTACCAATACAGACTCTTTAAGTTTTGGTACATTTTATTCTCTCTAGGGTGTACCGTAAACTTTGATCGGTGTGTCTCTTCTAAAATTTCCTTTTTAAGCCTTTCATCCTTTGACACAACTACCCAATTTCGAAATCTCAATACACCATTTGATCCCAAGGTAAAGTCTGACTTGTCCCCCTTTTTAACTTTTTCCAACTACTTCTGCACTTCAGTGTCCTTTCCTTGAGATTCTTTGATACGTTCTATCAACGTGGAATTTAATACAATATTCCCCAAAATTACTTTTCTCGGTTCCAGTCGAGAATTCCAACAACTAACTTCTTCCAACAATTGGAATTCCTTAATCATCAATCCAGCCATCTGTACTTGACGACTCAAAGCATCAGCTACTACATTAGCTTTCCCTGGATGGTACTTAATCGTACAGTCATAGTCTTCCAGAAATTTCATCCATCTACGTTGCCTCAAATTCAGTTCCTTCTGTGAAAATAAGTAGTTAAGGCTTTTGTGATCAGTAAAAACTTCAAACGTTACTCCATACAAGTAATGTCTCTGTTTCTTCAAAGCAAAGACCACAGCCGCTAACTCCAAATCATGAGTCGGGTAATTCCCTTCATGCGGTTTCAATTTCCTAGAGGCATATGCTATCAATTTGTCATTTTGCATTAAAACACACCCCAAACCTTCCTTAGATGCATCTGTGTAAACCACAAAACTATCATTCCCATTGGGTAGAGCTAATACTGGGGTTTTGGTTAAGCGTCTTTTTAATTTCTGGAAACTCTCTTCGCACTTAGGACTCCAAATAAACCTCCCACTTTTCTTAGTCAGCTCGGTCATTGGTCCAGCAATTCTAGAAAAATTTTTGATAAATCTCCGGTAATACCCTGCTAATCCAATAAAACTCCGAATCTCGGTAGGGTTTTCCGGTCGTTTCCATTTCGAAACAACTTCAATTTTAGCTGAATCCACTTTAATCCCATCCTTAGAAATTATGTGTCTCAAGAAAGTCACTTTTTTTAACCAGAACTCACACTTGCTAAACTTAGCATATAATTGATGTTCCTTCAAAGTTTGCAAAATAATTCTCAAATGCTTCTCATGATCCTTCACATTCTTAGAATACACCAATATGTCATCAATAAAGACCACCACAAATTGACCTAGATAAGGTTAAAAGACCATATGCATTAAATCCATGAAAGCAGCAGGTGCATTCGTTAACCCAAACGGCATCACAGCAAATTCAAAATGCCCATATCTCGAGTTAAAAGCAGTTTTGGGTATGTCATTCTCCAAAATCCTCAACTGATAATAACCCTGTCTCAAATCCAAATTTGAGACTACTATAGTCCATTGCAATTGGTCAAATAATTCATCAATGTGGGGCAATGGGTACTTATTCTTAATAGTGACCTCATTCAAGCCTCTATAGTTTATACATATTCTCAAACTCCCGTCTTTTTTCTTAACGAACAAAACTGGGGATCCCCACGGAGAATCACTCTCTTTCATAAAATCCCTTTCCAACAAGTCTTGCAGTTGCAATTTCAACTCCTTCAATTTCGTTGGAGCCATCCGATATGGCGTCTTAGAGATAGGTGTCACTCCCGGAGTTACATCAATCTTAAAAGTTATTTCCCATTTTGGAGGTAGAGACTCTAACTCTTCGGGAAAAATATTTGGAAAGTCTTTCACTACAGACATGTTCTCCAAATTCACCTTATTACTAGGGGTGTTAATAAGAAAAGTCAAATACCCTTGAGCTCCTTTACTTAATAATTTTCTAACCCGAATTCCTAAAATAAGTGCAGATGAAACCAATTTACCCCTTACATCCAACTTCAGGGTTGCCTCTCCCGAAATACACAATTCTACAATCTTTGTCCTACAATTCAACTGAGCATTATAACGGGCTAGCCAATCCATTCCTAAAATCACATCATATCCCTTAATTGCTAAACCTACCAGGTCGGCCAATAGTTTTTGTTCCCCGACACAGACTTCACAATCTCTATATACCAGGTTAGCAATTAAACTTTGATCTCCAGTAGGTGTTTTAACTTCCAAATCATACGGTAAGTTAATTGGATTCAAGTCTATCCCACTCATAAAATTAGGGTTTACAAAAGAATATGTTGCACCCGGATCAATTAAAACCCTAACTAAATGATGAAAGATTGGAATTGTATATTCAACCACTTCAGTCGCCTCAAGAATCTGCTGATAGTCCAGTGCATAAACTCTAGTCGGCACTTTCGGTCGACTTCCTCCAACACTGGTCTGCTTAGAGATTGACTTTTCTGGCCTCTGAGTGTTACTTCCCATTTTTGGTGCTTTCGGACAATTCGCGACTTGATGTTCGGCACTATCACAAAACAAACACTTCCCCGACTTTCTCCAACAGTCATTCTCGAAGTGATTGGATTTCCCATAGTATCCACAAGTAACCTGAGGGGTCACTGCCGAACCAGTAGAAGGCGCTCCCCTAACTTGAGTTGGGCCACCACGACCTCCTCTAGACAGAGCTCCCCTAGAAGCTCCAGCAGTCCTTGTTCCTCCCGCTTTTCTTCCCATTTTGGAAGGTTGTGCACTCTTACCAACCTGCCCTGATGTAGAGCCTGAAAAATGTCTCTTTCTATTGTGAAAGTCTCTCACCTGCAATCTTGCACTCTCAACCCTTTGTGCCTTCTCTAAAGCTTCAGTAAATGTAGAGATTTGGGCTGTGGCCAAGCCCTCCTGAATTTTCACATTGAGCCCTTGTACAAATCGCCTTATCCTCTTCCGTTCATTAGTTACCAATTCAGGGGCATACTTAGAAAGTTTAGTGAATTTCTCTTCGTACTCCGCTATACTAAGAGTTCCTGTTTCAATTTGATAAATTCATCCTCCATCTTCTCCTGAATTAAGGGTGGAAGAAACTTTTCATTAAATTCCCTCGTAAAATTCTCCCAAGTCCAAGGGGTTTGAACTCTTTCTCATTTTCCTTTCACCATGTCCCACCAAGCACGGGCTATTCCCTCAAACTGGAAGGCTGCAAAATTCACTCGCCTATTTTCAGTGTAGTCTAAAGTAGCGAATATGTTGGTCATATTTTCTAACCAATTTTTTGCTACCTCAGGATCAGATTCGTCAAGGAACTTAGGCGGGTTAAATTTCAAGAACCTCTCTAAGGCTCTATCCTCACCCCTATCATGTCCCCCAGTTTGGTTAAGCGGTCCAGAACTTTGTCTATCAGCTAAACGTTCTAGGATATCAGTCATCCTGTTAATGGCAGTAGCCACTTGATTACCCTCAATATTTTTCTGACCCTGGGTCGGTCCAGTTGCCGATCCCTAGTCATTCCCCTGAGGTTGGGCCTGTCTAGTCCCTCGCCCATGGCCTCGACCACGGTCTCGACCCCTTCTTAGCCATTCCATAATCTAGACGTGCCTAGTACAAGAAATAAATCAATTATGCAGTGTAAGGTATAAAGCAGGAACAAATCAAGAAAACATTGAAAATAATAATAATTTACATTCATTAACATGTCAAGTTCATATAATTAGCATTCATGGGGAAAATCATAAAAATATAGCACACAGGTGCCACAAAGTACTTTTAGTCACAAAAAACTAAAGTAAAACAAGTGTCTCAAAAATAGACCACACAGTCATGCAAAATACAATGGCCTCAGCACTTAGCGTCACCCCAACTAATTCTAGCTATACTAGTCAAAAGGGTAAAAAAAAAGAGGTCAATTTGCCTAGACCTAGTCCGCAGTAGGACTATCAGGAGGAACCTCGTCCTCCGGATCCTCCTCCTCCTCAGAGCTCTGAGCTATACCCATCGCCTCATCCACTAGTCTAGTGGCATCAGTTAGGATCCCGGAAGCCCTATCACGAATCTCCTCCCTCAACCTAGTAAGCGGAGTCCTAGTGCTCCGGAACTCCTCATTAACAACAGCAGATGTAGCTACCTCGCCCTCTATCACCTCCTCAAGCTCGGCGATCCTCTCGCCCTGAGCGCTAACCATCTGTCTAAACTCGTCTACCTCTGCCTGAAGATCCCTGTTAAGATCTACTAGCTGACGACGCTCGTCGTCCAGAGCAAGCACGAGGTGGTTCGGGTAGGCAAATGTAACCCTACACGAATATCGAGAATATCTGTCAGATGGGGAATAGCGTACTCGAGCTTCCCTATCTAGCGCTCGGTAGAAGATAGGCCTAGGAGGCATTGCATGACCATTCGCATGGCCATTCCTGTTAGCTGCCGGAACTCTATTTCCGTTTTCCATCCCTGCAAAATAATAGCACTTTTTGGGTTAGAAATTAAATAACTATCTAGTTCGGATGTCGTTTCTGCATGCCTAATCCAATCACTAGTATGCTCCAAATACCCCTTAAGGTGCAACTTAATTATCCGGTCTCAGATATTAAGGGTAGAGTATCTAATATGTCTCCCACATAGATCTCTAATCTAGCGCTAACCTAGCGCTCTGATACCAACTGTGACGCCCCCACTTCTCCCTAAGGCGAATCAAAGGGTATCCGCGGGACGCCTGCCCAACTCTCGCCAGGACTCAAGCGATACATTCAAGCTTATAACGGTAATAGACATCACATTCAGATAATATAACTGCAATTAGTGCGGAAGCGTTCAAATTTAACGATATTTAACAATTACCAAATCCATATAACGGGTTTCCAAATACATCCCAAAATATACAATAGCCAAAATGTCTAGTCAATAGAATTGGAACCCTATTACAAACGTCCACAAAAGTACTCAAAAATAGAAATTTCGTCCGAATCTCATTCCAAGCCCAAACCTGTTAAGGAAAACAAATCTACAGGGTGAGCAAAACGCTCGTGAGGCCAAGAACACACATGCAAGTACATTGTTCAAGTAACAATCCCAAATTGACAAGTCGAACAATAATATATACATGATTAACAATTTATGAGGAAAGTAATCATAAACAATTCAAGGATACTGGAGCTCTCAGGAGCTATATTCCACTTGCACGATCAATAACCTCCACGAGTTGACATTCCGTCAATCGGGTAGGTTTAGTCCGTAGAACTCCGCTTAACCTGTCCCCTTTCACCTTATATACCCCTGTTTCGGGTCCGCCTATCATTTGTTTAAGGTAATACTACTCGAGTATGCCAAGCGAGATCTCTTACTAGATCAAGCTTTTCAATTTTTCCCATGGTTTACCAAGGAGCCCGACCAAACCCATGCCAGCTCGAGTCCAAGGTTCCCCAATGAGATGTGGGCGTCCCCTAAGAATGTTCGAGTGTCGAGGAGATTCACTCCAACGACGTATGCAGCCATAGCATACTATTTCAAGTCAAGCAAGCAAGTAACATGTGCAAGCAATTGAGACATTCGAGTATTTCAAGTGCGAGTCATTTATTTCAAGCAAGAACGGGTACGATAAAGTACACCCCCGTCTCGAATTTTAAAATCTCAAGTATAAATAACAAGTAAACATGTATCTGGTTCACAGTAGTTCAAGTAACACACACTTGACACTCACCAAGTAAACAAGAAGAAACAACACTCGAAGTTCAAGCATCCACCGTGGGATCCTCTTGAAGTTCCCCTTGTGTGCCTGAGCAATTAGTAAGGATTTATCACTTAAAACTCTCAATTATTATAAAGATTGTACAAAGTGCACAATCTCAGAAAATCCCATGAAAACGAATCTCAATCACTCGTAAATTGGGGTTCAAAGATAGGACTTTAAAGCACAAAAGCAATCGAGGTTTCATCTTGGAAATCAAGTTTAATACGTTCAAGTAACATCAAAGGAATAAGAAGAATTCAATCCATTTCCTTAAGATTCGGAAATTTCAGTTTTGGTACGAGATCTTTGAAAAATCGTATCTTATTCTTTACAAGTCCAAAATTGGAAAACTTGGTACCGCTGGAAATCTCTTCCAAAGTACTAAAAGTTCCTCGAATGCACTTCTTTAAGATTCCGAATGGAAAACATTCAAAAATGAGCTCAAAGTCGCTGTTTTGGTTCATAAGGCAGATTTAAGTTGGTTTTTGGCCAAATTTGAAAATTCGGTAAAATTCACTTGATTGAAACTAGACTTTGAAATTTACAAATATATTAGTGTTGTAATCCAAGTTTACAACAAAATAAGCAGAATGAGAAACGGAGTTGTGAGTACAAAGATATGGTAGCTCAAAGTTACCCAAATTTCCTTGTTGAACAAGGGTTTTCCAATATCAAGTCTTGAACTTTGGTAATTTAGTCGAGCAGTGAAATGGACTCGGATTGGTACCAAATTTGGCAGCATAATACTCCTATATAAAGGGTATCCCTCTATCAAATTTCATGGAAAAATACCTTTAGGAAGGTAGTCAACCAAACAATCAAAGTTTCGAAAAAATCCTAGGGCAGAACTGCCATGAGCCTTTTGTTTTCCATTCCAAACATTTGGTCAAGGAAAATTCCTCAAACATGGTTCATTTGTGTAGGAAAAACCTGAGAAACATTCATGGTACATTTTTTAAGTGTTTAACTCCAAAAAATTCAATTGGCAAGTCCACACCAAGTCTAACATCTACTTTGCCCAAAATTTAGGGTTTTCAAGAACAGAGCAGGTTTCGTATTTTGATCACAAATCACTCAATTCAACTCAGAATTAAGCATGGTTAGTAGCATTGGAAAATACATTTATAAAACTAAAATTTCACAGAAGAAATCATTTTGAAATTCAGCACCCAACTAGCTCAAATTCGAGTCTCAAGTTGTAGCTTCTGAACTTCGTTCCAGGAAAACTGAGAAACAGGACAGGCATCTTTAAACAGTTGGTACAGAATACTCGGGTGGAATTAGGGGTTGCATTTCATACCATTGGAAAGTTGGGAATGTCTAGTTTCAAATTCCACCGACGGAACTTGATTTCGACGTCAGAGTACAAAGTTATGGATGAAACAAGAAGGCTGTCTGAGCATTACGGGAAAATTTTACAGGTTTACTAGCTTTTCAAGATTAATCCATTTGACCAACCAAACCTCAATATTTTTCGATGAAACTTTATACACCATCTATACAACATATAAACATCATATACAAGCCATCAAAACCTCAGAATTTCGCAAAAAGGGGCTCGATCAAAACAAGGGCAGAGTTGGAAACTTTTTAGCCATGCAATCCTTGAAGTTTATACTAGCTATACACCATTAATCTACCAATTTGAGCACTAAACCAACATTAAATCCATCATCAAGCATCACATCAGCCATCAATCCAAGAATGGGAGTTCATAGAGCCCACCTTCAAAATTTTCCAACAATAACAAGCCACCCACATGAATAACTAAGCTCATAAGTGTAAATCAACTTCCATAAACCAAGATTTCAAGGGTTGATCGTCACTTACGTTTGTTGATGAGCTAAGCAGAAATTTCGGTCCTTCCCTTGGCCAAGAAAACCGTGGTTTGCAGCTCTCCTTTGTAGCTTAATGTGATCTCCAAGTATTGAGTTAAGTGTAGTTCAATTTTGGTTGAATTTGGTGAAGGTTTGTGCAAGATTTGGAGATGAAAATTTGTGAAACTTTGAGTTGTTTTTGCAGCTGATGGTTCGGCCAAAGTGAGAGGGAAAGAGAGAGTGTGTAGTGCTGAAATAAAGCTTCTAAAGTAAGCTTAAATGTGTGGCCACAATTCACCCGAAAGTCAACTCTCTCTCGCATGTGTACGCGCGCATTTTGGGCTCGATTCCTTTCGAGTTTATTTCACTAGTGCACTAAACCTCTAATGCACTTATATTTATATAAATATTATTCACTCTTAATTGTCCCAAAATAATGGTCTAAAGTCCCTCAATTAATCGCGCGCGTGAAAATGCGTATTTCCAATTTAGGCGCGATAGAGTGAAACTTTCGAGAAATTCTTATAACGATCGTACCACTAACTATCACTTGAATACTTAAACCTTAAATTACCTATTTTAGGACCATTGTACATGTCTCCAATTTTTTGAGTTTATTGTACTCCCAATTGGCTAAAATTTTCAAACACGTTTTCACTATTTTCATTAATCGAGTTTCCAAAAATTAATTTTTTGAAACGAGTCACTTTAAAAATATAATGAAGTCATAATTCCATGTATTTAAGTCTAATAAGGTTAGAAAATAATAATCGGAGCAAATATTCAGATAAATAATCAAATAAGCAAAAATAGGAGTCAAAAAATAATAATTTTTACGAGTCTTCATAGTTTATCAAATTAACCCATAATATTTTTCTTCTTAAAAATAGGATCCTTTCCTGCATACGTATAAGCAGAAGATGTTAGCATGATATACTTGAAACTTGGCTAGGTACATAAAATTACAGATGTTAGTAGGATATACTTGAAACTTGGCTAAGTACATAAAATTACTTGACCTCCTTTTAAAATAGTGATTTTCTATCATGCACCTTTCGTTTCCTGAATGATCAGTATCATATTAGAGGTTGAAGCAAAATATTATGCTTGTTATAATATTGGTGATTGGTCTTTAATAATACAAATAGTATCTGTGTCTTAAATGTGTATATCCGAATGAAAATATATGCACTCCTTGATTATCTTTTTGTTCATTTGCACTTGAATTAGCATTACTTTTTTTCACATCAATATCATAAATTTTTAACACGAATTCATTTTGATTTATGCTACATAAACAATGAGAAGTTTTTTTTTTGGAGATTTTCTTTATTTACTTTTGGATCAGAATTGGATTCCTAACTTATATATTTGGCTTTTTTGTAGACTTTCTCGAGATGTTTCTCCCTAACAAATGGTATCAGAACTTTAGGTTACGAGATTGGGTTACTCATATGCAAGTGGATTCTTCTAGAAATTGGATCGATAAAAATTCTCTTCTTGATGGTAGACCAAAATGCCAAGGAGTTTGGTTGGTATTGGATCAGGTGTACCATGGGCTTGGCAGGGGATCCAGTTGGTGTTAGACCAATGAGCCAATAGTTGGCAGGGGTCTAGAATGCAATTTGGATGTTGAAAAAGAGTGGATCTATATTTGAAAGAAGAGGTGATCTTAAGTAATAACGTGGGGTTGCATTGAGTATTAAAGTGGGTTTGAAAAAGGGCTTGTAAATTTGGGTTTAATGTGAAAGGTTACTCATAAAGGGGGAGATTTGTTAAGTTTATGAGTAAAGAATTATATCCCATATTGGTTCGATAGATGAAAAAAGAGCGGTTAATACGTAAGTAAGAGTCCGAAACCTATTAGTTTAAACTTTTGAGTCAGAATTGAATTCTTAACTTATATATTAGGTTCTTTGGTAGGCTCTCTCGAAATGTTTCTCCCTAACTTTTTGATCTCATCAATCGTCATAAAGGAAATCATACATGGAATACAATAGCTAGGGTGGAAGCAAGTTTATGTTAGTTTTTACTTGGTTTTCTGGTCCATTGAAGAAAAATTTAGCGGTCCGATCAAAGTTGAAGAAAAATATTAGTACTTACGTTCGAAATCAAATGCCAACACAAATTAATTTAGTTAGTAAGGGTGGGTTACTTTCTCACAAAAGATCGTGCATTTGAATCTCACTGTCAATTGAGAACTATGTTAGTAGGTAATTTGTAAGAGTCTTTATAAGTAACCTACGAATTTAGAAGCATATTCTGATCCGTGGTAGTAACTAGAGTTGAACCTATTCAAATTTTTTTCTGCTTCGAATATATATATATATATATATATATATATATTATTGAATGCATCTGGCAAGTGTTTGAGGAACTGTGATTTAAACATCAATGGTCATGTGCAACATTTGTATAATTATTCATTAGAATGCTGATAGGATCATCGTATCAAAAATGTTATGATTTTGGAAGCTATAAGCATCAAAGTCAATTCAAAGTGTTACTTTCTATTGCATGGGATTGTAAACTATCCAACATATACCAATGCTGCAGGGGAGAAAATGCACTTTTCATCTCCAATGTTTTGAGTGTTGAATAATTTCATCCCTAAAGTTTCAGTCAAAATATATTTGTAATTTTGACAATTTCATCCCTTAATTTCATCTCCAATATTTAGAGTGTTGGACAATTTCGTCCCTAAAGTTTTAGTTAAAATATATTTCATCATCATAGTTTTGCAATTTCGACTAATTTCATTTGTAAAGTCTTATGCAAACACATTTCATCCTCATAGTTTCATAAATTTGAACAATTATGAGCTATTGAATGATTGTTAATCAAGTTGGATTGAATATCATCACATGACAAGCATGTTTTGTTAATAATTGTATTGTTAATAATGAATTTGGTCATTGATTAAATTATATAAATAATAATGAGTGTGTTCAGATAAGAGATTTGTTTTAAAAAAAATTGTGATATGATTATGTGAGATAAAAAATATAGATTGGATGATAGATAGACAATTTGAAAAACATGCATATGATGCAACAAAACAAAATTTTGAAAATAAATGACAATCTAAACAATTCTTTTTTTCACTTTAATATTTTTCTCCAATTGGTTGTAATGGGATTGTTCGAATAATTTCTCCAATTGGTTGTTTCTTTTTCACAACTTCATTTCCTCTCAATCTTTTTATTCAATTTGTGATTAAGACCAAAGTGTGGTGGCTGAAAATTTCTTAGTTGTTTTTTTATAAAAGAAAGTGAATTAAAAAAATGATTTTTGAGGTTTTTGTTGATCCAATGTTTTTTATATTTTACTAACACGCATGCTATTATCAAGTGATGATATTCCGTCCAAATTGCTTGACAATCTATCAATTGTCTTTAGTTAGTCAAATTTTTGAAACTATGATGGTAAAATATGTTTGCATTAAATTATAGAGACAAAATTGGTCAAAATTATCAAATTATGAGGATGAAATATGTTTTGACTAAAACTTTAGAGACGAAATTGTCCAACATCCCAAATAATAGGGATCAAAAGTGCATTTTTCCCAATGTTGCAGAGATAAGAAAACAGCATTACATTTGAATTGAGTGGTTGAAGGTCATATGTGTATTAAGTTTGACAAATTAAAATTTAAGTTAGGCCCTATTTGATAAGTCAATTTAGTACTTAAATTTAATGGATTCAAGTCTTTATATGTTCAGATGCGTTTGATAACAAATTATAAAATATCTAAATTAATTAAGTGGCTTTGAATTTTCTGGGTAAAACTTGTCTCCAAAATTAAGTGATAAACTACTCACTTATCATTGAATATGATATACGCTTAGATATATCAGATTTAGTATTTAACAATTCAATAACTTAATGTATTCAAATTTCGGATTTTAGATTTTAAATTTTAGTTTTCAAACTTCTTTTTATCAAAGGCATCCTTAATCAAAGTTTATGCCCTTTCCATTGTGCTCTTTTTTTTTTTTCCCCACGCGGAGGATGGGACTTACGAAGCGGAAGAGGATGGGATTTGCGTTTAGGATCTCAAATTTCTAGAGTTGTAGTTTAACTACTGGGAAATGTTAAAAATTAATTTTGTTTGTAATAAGAAAGACCAAAAAGTTCATATACAGGTAATCAATGACTAGACACTTTGCTTTCTTCCCATGGAACGATAGCACAGTTGAATGGAATCTGATAATATTTGCCAATATTAAATTAAGCATAATCATAATGCACTAACCGGAAAGCATCGAGGGCCAATGCTTTGTGATCAACCCCGTAGTAAAGAGATTTTGGTCCTCAATGCATTTTTGCCCTCAACTTTTACTTTTGTCCAAATAGAATAATATTTAGGGTTAACTACAAAACCTCCTCCTAAGGTTTACCAATTTTGCTATTTATCCCCTGATTTTTTTTCTTCACTTTGCTTCATTAACCGTTGGTCAACTCTAATATTGCATAATGAAAATGTCAAAAAGAACATTGATACCCCGAAGGGTTAATTATAGTAAATCCCCTTAAGGTATATTGCAATTTGCACTTTACCTTTTGATATAATTTTCTCTTAATTTGTCTGTTTATCCCTAAACCCATTAGTTAACTCTAATATTTTGTATCACTCAAGAGAAATAATGTTTAAAGAAATCAATATCCCTAACATAATAACGACAATTATCATATATTTATGGATATAAGCCTTGTTAAATTTTATCCCAATTATTATAGGTTTTTTAGATAGAGGAAAATATCTCGCTCATTTCTTGTGATAAGGGAAAAAAATTATTAGTGCAAAATTAAACTATGAAACTATTATTAAAGGTCTATAGATTAGGTTTTTTTTGGATTGAAGATTATTTGGCAAATTTTTTTAGAATAATTGCACTTTTTCTGATTTGATGTTCGTGAGATGAAAAAAGTGGTTTAAAAAAAATAAAAAGATGATTAGGAAATGTATTTATGGTGTAACAAAATTATTTTTTTTTTAGAAAAACTTAGCAATCCAAATAATTTTTAATAGCATCTAAGTATAGTATATTAAAAGAACAACCTAGGAAACTTCAATGCCTATATCAACAACGTTTCTCTCTTTTTTAAGTATTGTCAAAAAAAATGTATACTCCAATGTATAGAATACATCCAAACACTAAAGCAAAAGGTCAGCCATATGCACATTTGCAAAGAGAAACTAATAATATCTAGACTTTTAAAAATATTTTCACCTTTTAATTTTTCAATAACAATTATTTCCTATTATTATGTCAAATTAACAAGATATTCTCCTCGATCTAAAAAAAAGTGTAACTATGACATGAAATTTAACTAGGACCATATCTATAAAAAAAATATTTTCTTAATTACTATCTTAAGAATATTGATTTTTAGACATTATTTGTCCCAGATGTTATCAAATATTAAAGTTTAATAAGGGTTTTAGTAATAAACAAACAAATTGAGAAAAGTTGATGTTCGTGGATAAAGTGAAAAATAAGCTACACTATGAGGGGATTTATTGTAGTTAACTCTTAGAGATATAAATGCCTTTTTGACATTATCATTACACAATATTATAGTTAATTAATGAGTTAGGAGATAAAGTGAGGAAAAAAAATGTTGGGAGATAAAGCACAAAAAAAGGACTAGATGTGCCGTTACGGCAAAAAAAAAAGAAAAAAGATAAAGCGCAAGAATGGCTATACTTTAGGGGGAGTTTTACTGATTAATAATATTTAATGTGAAGAATATGCTTCTCGTTGACTAGATTTGCGCTTTTACATGAGGCAGAGTTGCTTCAAATTAAATCCTCTATTTGGATTATGGGTTTGTAAAAGAAAATAGAAATGAAAACAAAATTAAAAAAGAAAGTGCAATTCGACTAAATAATTACCAATTACATTGAAAGTTCAAGAATTTGGTATTTTTTTTAAAATATTTGATAATTAGAGTTCATAGAATGTTGGGAATTTGAGTCATTGGGTCATAACTACAAATATTTTACCATTTTTGACTGATTAACCACCAAATGCACCAAAAAAAGGAAATTAGGGAAAAAAAAAGGAGTGAAGTTAACAAAATATGTAAAGAAAAAGTAAGTTGGAAAATACTGGTTAGTAATTCAAGTGCTACATAGTTTTTTATCCTTTTCTTTTTATAATTGCTTCAAACAAAATTTCTTTGTTTCCATTTGATCACTTCACAAATTTTCGAAAAACTTTTCACCTTGAGATCAAGAAGCATAGAAAATGCAAAATTATACATAGTCAATGGTCAATAAGGTACGTAGCTTATCAAGTTGCAACATTGCAAGGTGACAATTTAGGTGACAAGAACGGGTTTGCGTAGAAATTAAGTAATTGATATAATTGGATTCACCTATCTGTACCAATACAAATAAATAAGTCAAAAATGATCCAGGTAACCCAAGCATCTATGCCCCTTTTTTTTAAATTTTTTACAAACTTATCTAAATTTATTTATAAACTCAATTATCAATTTATAGCACCCTTCGAGTTTTGACCCAATTCCTATTTTTGAATATTAATCAATAATACATTAATACCCATCAAGTCCAATTACAATTTTATCCCGCTTAATATGTTGCAATATCAATTTCTACTTGATAAATTGAACTATAAAAATACAAAAATTTGAACTAAATATTATGCAAAAAATTTCATGATTTTGATTTTGATTTGCAATTGCAAAGAATTACAATCATAGTACTCGGCATTGCCTGGATTGATCGGTACACATGGTACAATACAAGAAGAAATAAATGATCAAGAATCTGATCACATAATTCATGCTGAGAACCATGTTTTCATAACAACAAAATGTGGCTACTCCTTTTCCTGGAAGGGGGATAGGTTAATATCACTTTTTCCCGGCAAAAAGTAAAAATTTTAGTGACTGAGAAGTAGGGAATTTACCAGCAGAGAGCACAATAGCTCAACAGTACCAGCTATCCAAACTATAGCATCTGATCAGTATTACACCAAAGAACTAGGCTACTAGACATTGATAGAAAGACAACAAAACCAAAAGAGCCCGCCATTCATACTTTCACATCTTCACCTGCTTCAGTTACCATTGGGGAAAGCCCAACTCCATGAGCAACTCCCAATTTTCATTCCGTCTAGGAACGGCTGTCCAAGAAACAACCAATTCTCAGAAGCCATCAGTGATATCAAGTACTAAACGTGCATGTTTCTTCTCAAAGAAAAAGTCCTTTTTTTTTTCTCTCCATTGATCAAGAATTTCTTTTGACAAGAGGGGGATCAGAACAAAAGCTTCATGTTGACTTAGTCCATTCCATGCAGCTTTAACTCAAAAAGCTTTAGATGGTAATATGCAATATAGATGTAGCATCTTCCTATTACATTCAGGTTTGCTGCCATTTCATCAATTCAGTTGTATTTTTTTCAACTGGACAATGAATGAAAACTTCGATTCCTCAGCTTAGTTTTTCTGCACAATATGTTTCGGTGACTTTTTTCGAATCAAGCTTCGATTTTATGAGTCATTTATGAATACACTGATACATCCTCTAGATGCACTTGTACTTTCATGATGGGAAATGCCGAATGCTTCACATTTCAGACCAAAGAAAGAATCCAGGATGCCTCCTCAGTTGCTTCTTGCACAGAAACAAATCCCAAACTGCCAAATCTCAGTGGAAGTCCTATATCATTCGAAATAAGATCCGCGCTTCGACCTGCAAAACAGGACCAATTCCTTCGTTTCCTCACACAACACTTCCAAATCCCTCACCAAACTCCTTGATTCCTTTTCCCTGGTGCTTTACCCCTGCAAGTCTGCAACCAAACGTGAGAAACATATTCCAAGGGTCTATGTTACAAGTAGCAGCCATCTCCAATTTTCTATGTTGCTCTGACTAAAATACATAGATGGAACTGATGAGCGTCACAGAAGATTTCAGAAATTCGGATGATATATAGATTATTCTCATCAAGATTATTCCAGATCAACTCCAAACAGGGGAATAAAAAACATGGAGAGCATATTAGAAGAAACAGCATGTGATAGACAATGTCATGACCATGCTTGTCGCTGCAATCACAAGAGAATTCTGAACCTACAAATATTCAATTCAAGGAACACATGAATAGCACTCTAAAACTATCCTAATGAGTGGAATCCCCCTCTGCAAAATCAGCACCATAGGCTTCATTATTGTCATCCAATAAAGGAAATACTATCTGCTAAAATCAAACTAAAAAATTCACTTCCTTTGCAAAAAATTCATCTATCCAAATGCTTGGGTTTCATAAGTACATTTTTTACATTTGCATCCCTCAAGAATATCTTCACATGTCAATCATCCACCTGCAACAGTACAGAAATATATTTCACTACCAATGAACAAACAAGAACAAAGATGGTCAATTTGAAAAAGATTTCGTGGAGGATTTTAACTACCTCAAATGAATTGTTCGCATGCCCTCACTCTCCTTTCCTTGTAAACTTGCTCTGTGTACCCTGCTTCCTTCTGCTACCATTTGGCAAGAAAAATTGCTAAAGTAGATCTTCAGCTAGCCAGGAGGGAATTGGACCTTCAACTCCAGTAAATCTGCTAAAAAGAGATAAAACAGAGTGATTTTCCTGGTACAGAACTTTTAAGAATTTTTTAAACCACCTAGGAAAAAATATGCAATAATTTACCAACTAGTCCAAGCTTAGGCCTCTTTCGGGAGTAGCAGTCAAAACAGAAGCCATTGCATGTATAATCAGGGCGAATATAACAGACACATTAAATACATGAACTCTATTGAATATATCTAGATACGTGTGATATATTATACATCAATTATAGGGATTAGATAGCCTGATTATTAGCCTTATTATCCTAGTTTAATTATAGGAAGTAGATAGCTAATTATTCTAGCTTGATTTTAGGATCTTGATAGCTTGATTTTAGGATCTAGATTATTTCAATCTTGTATATATATGTCAGTTGTACTACTCACATATAAAAGGGAAGGAATGTCATCCCAAAACAACTTCCTCTCTTGCTTCTTCTCTTTCATGGTATCAGAGCTAGTGAGAAAAAAGAAATTCGTTTTCTAATCATCCCACCCGGTGATTTTACCCGGTGATTTTCTTTAACCCAATATCATTATGTCTACATCCGATACATCTATAACATCTACATCTAAATTCACAACTCCTCTCATGGCCAATCCATCTATTACTGGTTCTACTATTATTACTACCGAAAAACTAAAAGGCCGTAACTACTCTACTTGGGCTGCTGACGTTGAGCTATGGTTTATGGGACAAGGATATAAAGATCATCTTACTACTAAACCTGATGATACTATGACTGATCCATCCAAGTGGGAGCGAATCGATGTTCAATTGTGTAGCATGCTTTGGCAGACCATTGATTCTTCACTAAAGCAAATTTTCCGTCCACATAAGACTTGCTTTAGTGTTTGGGAGCAGGCCAAAGCATTATACACTAATGATATATCTCGAGTTTATGCTATTTGTTCTGATTTGATGAGTCTCATTGCACCTCGAAAACTTGATATGCCTATGAGTTCTTACTTAGGCAGAATTCAAGGGGTCCTTTCCGATTTCAATGAGTTGCTACCCCCTGCTGCAACTCAACAGGAACAACTCTCTCAGCGAGGTACATTTGTTATGCTTTTGGCTCTCTTTGGATTACCTGCAGAATATTCTACCATTCGTGATCAGATTCTTGCTAGCCCCACAATTCCTACTTTGTCTCAAGCTTTTTCACGGCTGTTACGGCTCCCTGATGAATCAAAATCATCTTCAGAGACTATCGTTGTTGATTCATCAGCTTTGGCATCTCAATCCAGGCAAAGAGGAGTCGTGGACGTGGCCGTGGTCGAGGTGGTTATAATGGTAACAAAAATCGACCCAACTGTGACTATTGTAAAAAGGTTGGCCACACAAAAGATCGGTGTTGGCTCTTGCATGGACGTCCTCCCCAACAAGTGGCAAATATTGTTCAATTTGAACCTTGCCCAAGTTCAAAACCAACTCTCAAGCCCGAGTATGAAGATTTTGTGAAATGGTTTACAGCCAAACAGTCTTCCACACCTACTGCCTCAGTTGTACACACTAGTTATGTTAGCGCGTGTGTCTCTCAATCTCCATCTCTTGGCCCATGGGTTTTAGATTCTGCTGCCACAGATCATATTTCTGATAATCCACAACTTTTCTCTTCACTCCATAGTTCTACTTCCCTACCCAATATTACTCTTGCTAATGGCTCACAAACCCAAGCTAAAGGGATTGGCAAGGCTAACCCTCTACCTTCTGTGCCTCTCGATTCTGTTCTTTTTATACCCAATTGTCCTTTTAGTTTAGTATCTGTTCGTCGTTTGTATCGTTCTCTTAACTGCTTAGTTACATTTGATGAGGAATCTATAATTTTACAGGATCGAGGTACGGGGCGGACGACTGGCACAGGGCGTGAGTCTCAGGGACTTTACCATCTGTCTTTACCAACACCAGTATCTTGTTCTGCCGTAGATGATCCTCTGCTAATCCATAGGCGTTTGGGTCATCCAAGTTTAAATAAATTTCGAAAGATGGTGCCATCTATTACTATGTCTTCCTTAGAGTGTGCATCATGTCAGCTTGGAAAACACACTCGTAGTCATTTTCTGAAAAAGGCTAATAGTAGAGCTCAATCTCTATTTTCTTTGGTCCATACTGATGTTTGGGGACCGAGTCGTGTTATTTCTACTTTAGGTTTTTAGTATTTTGTCACTTTCATTGATGATTATTCTCGTTGTACCGGGGTGTTTCTTATGAAAAATAGATCTGAAGTATTTTCTATTTTTCAAAGTCGTCTCTAAAATTCAAACACAATTTGGTGTTTCCATAAAAATCTTACGTAGTGATAATGCACATGAGTATTTCTCCACCTCTTTCAAGTCCTTTATGGAGTCTAAAGGGATCATTCATCAATCATCATGTTCTCACACCTCACAACAAAATAGGATTGCTGAAAGGAAAAATAGACATTTGGTTGAAACAGCACGTACTTTACTTCTTCATGCAAATGTTCCGTTACGTTTTTGGGGGGGATGCCATTCTCACTGCATGTTATTTGATTAATCGCATGCCATCATCTGTCCTTAAGGATCAAGTTCCTTACTCTCTTGTATATCCTAATGCTCCACTATTTTCTATTTCCCCTCGTACATGGCTGTACATGTTTTGTACATGATTGCACTCCTGGAAAAGATAAGCTGTCTTCATGTGCTGTCAAATGTGTATTTTTTGGGTACTCTCAAACACAAAAAGGGTACAAATGTTTTTCTCTTGATCTTAGACGATACAGCATCTCTGCAGATGTTACGTTCTTTGAGTCTACTCCTTTCTTTCAGCTTAACAAGTCTGAGCATTCTACAATCACAGAGGATCTTCCTGTTTCTACTTATTTTGTTCCTCTTACTCATGACACTGACATTAGTCAGCCTCCTAAAGAGTCTTTACCTTCACCCGCATCACCACCATTGCTCACTTACCAGAGACGCAATGTAAGGAATTGTCCTACTACAGTTCCAGATAATGGTGTTGGAGAATCTGCTGATGTCCCTGATGCCTCACGAACTATTCCAAGTTCGTCACCTACCACGATCTCCTCTCCAGCCAGCCCACCCATTGCTGTCCGCAAAGGTATTCGTTCCACTCGCAATCAATGTCCCAACTATACTTGTCTCAATTATCAGTGCGTGTTTTCATCCTATTATGCCTTTTTGTCCTCTTTGTCGTCCATGTCTGTTCCTAAAACTATAGGTGAGGCTATGTCCACTCTGGGTGGCGTCAGGCAATGATAGATGAAATGGCTGCTCTTCACTCTAATTCCACTTGGGAGCTGGTCCCACTCCCACTTAGTAAATCAACTGTTGGTTGTCGTTGGATTTATACTGTTAAAGTTGGTCCGGATGGTCAAATTGATCGTCTTAAAGCTCGTCTAGTAGCTAAGGGTTATACTCAAATTTTTGGTCTGGATTATACTGACACCTTTTCTCCAATGGCCAAGATGTCTTCTATTCGTCTCATCTTATCTCTTTCTGCTGTTCATCATTGGCCTTTGCACCAATTAGACATCAAGAATGCATTCCTTCATGGTGCATTGCAGGAGGAAGTTATATGGATCAACCACCTGGTTTTGTTATTCAGGGGAAGTCTAGTGGAATGGTTTGTCGACTAAAACGTGTACTCTATGGTCTCAAACAATCTCCTCGGGCTTGGTTTGGACGCTTTCGTGATGTTGTCCAAAAATATGGCATGATTTGTAGTGAGACTGATCATTCAGTGTTTTATCGTCATTCTTCGTCACAAGGTAGCATTTATCTTGTCGTTTATGTCGATGGTATTATTATCATTGGACAGGATCATGATGAAATTGCACAGTTAAAGAACCACCTTTTTGGCCATTTCCAGACGAAAGATTTGGGCAAGCTTCGTTATTTCTTGGGTATCGAAGTTGCCCAATCCAAAGAAGGCGTTGTTATTTGCCAACGAAAATATGCATTGGACATTTTGGAGAAGGCAGGCATGTCAAATGCTAAGCCTGTCGAAACTCCAATGGATCCCAATATTAAATTATTTCCAGGACAGGGGGAGCCACTTAAGGATCCTGGAAAGTATCGTAGGCTTGTGGGACGGTTGAACTATCTTACAGTAACACGTCCTGACATATCTTTTTTTATCTCAGTGATCAGTCAGTTTTTAGATTCCCCGTGTGATACTCATTGGAATGCAGCTATCCGCATTCTCAAATATATCAAAGGAGCACCTGGCCAAGGATTGTTGTATACTGATAAAGGAAACATGCAAGTAATTGGTTACACTGATGCAGATTGGACAGGATCACCTATTGATCGTTGTTCTACCATAGGCTATTGTATTCTGGTTGGTGGCAACTTAATATCTTGGAAAAGTAAAAAACAAGATGTGGTTGCTAGATCCAGTGCTGAGGCTGAGTATCGAGCCATGGCTATGGCTACCTGTGAGCTAATATGGCTTAAACAATTACTCAATGAGTTGAATTTGGGGACTAGTGACCCAATGAAGTTGATTTGTGATAATCAAGCTGCACTCCACATTGCCTCCAATCCAGTCTTTCATGAGAGGACTAAGCACATGGAAGTTGATTGCCATTTTGTTAGAGAAAAATTGATCTCCAAAGTTATTGAGATGGGTTTCGTTAATTCAAGTGATCAACTTGCAGATTTTCTTACCAAGTCCCTAAGAGGTCCTCGTATAAAATATATATGTGGCAAGCTTGGTGCATATGATTTGTATGCTCCAACTTGAGGGGGAGTGTTGAATATATCTAGATACGTGTGATATATTATACATCAATTATAGGGATTAGATAGCCTAATTATTAGCCCGATTATCCTAGTTTAATTATAGGAAGTAGATAGCTAATTATTCTAGCTTGATTTTAGGATCTTGATAGCTTCATTTTTGGATCTAAATTATTTCAATCTTGTATATATATCTCAGTTGTACTACTCACATATAAAAGGGAAGGAATGTCATCCCAAAACAACTTCCTCTCTTGCTTCTTCTCTTTCAAACTCTAATAAAAAAGTAAACCAAGATTGCGAAGAGCAATAGTAAGCAGTAAGGATAAAACTATAGTTTACTAAATAAAAGAACCCAAACTACTAAATGAGTATATTCGATTCGAGGAAATAGGGATTCAGAGACTATTGTTTATTGAGATAAGTTTGACCAATAGGATTGAGAAGAAAGAAACCTATCTCTATGGGCTACAACAATTCAATCTCTAGTCCGGGCCAGAAAATGAACAGAACACTAGTGTATAGGAAAGCTAATGCATGGGAGTACATAACATGAAAGCCACAAAGAATGAAAATAAAAGCATGACAAGTAATAGAAGATAACATATGGCTAAAAATAGCGGCACTCAGGACAGGATCGGATCAGCTTACTTGCATGTGACACCAGTGCCAAGATGCATTTATTTCATTTTAACTGCCCAATCCACATAAACTCGACCAGATGCACCTAATTTATTTTATAGCCCCACATACATCAGCATCTACAAAATCATTGCCTAAAAGCCAACCCATTTTATTTCTCTTTCTCGTTTTCCAAAGCATACAGATACCAGATACCAAAACAAATGAAACTAGACATGAATTAAACCCATGTCAAAGAGAACCAAATATAGAATCTTTTTTGACACTCTGAGACACATATAACCACTCCGCTTTCATCATATTCACAATCATGGTTTCAAATTTTTGCATTGCAGCCTTTGTTCCAGAATCATAGATACCAAAACTAGCTACAATCCAACCATATCAATGCAATGTGCTAGCAAATGAAAGCTATCACTCAAATGGACTTTCATATACTAAGAATGAATTTGCCTAACCTTGAAATGCCCATAGTCTATTTTAAATGCTAATGCCTGGAACAAATTCGAAGCAAACTGGAAAAGCACTGCAAATTCAAAGAAGAAAAAGAACAGACCATAAAACCACTGAAAATTCAACTAAGAAAAAGTGGCAGACCACAAGTATTTCGCTTGAGGCAATGCTTTGTGATGCCTTGGAATGGTGCAACTGTACTTGTCTGAGGCCTTCTTTCTCCGGCTATGTTTGGCGTGTAAGAAGTTGCTTACATGATAATTATTTTAAAAAAGATCACTAAGATCAGCCTCTATGATATCAAATTGCACTTAAGCTAGCTAATTAACAAGCATGAGTAAAAGTAAACCTGATTTATGCATTTGATCTTTAGCTCCATTGATGATATAACCATCAAGGAAGTCAGTCAATTTAAAGCAACAGTCCCCGTAATCAATAGCATTTACGAGAGCTATATAGCATAGCCTTTCACGTTATTAAGTGTCCTAATACAAAAGTAAAATTTAAGGTATAGCAACTCAGAGATGATGCTGTAGGAAGAATTTTGGCTCAACTCCAGAAAAGAACGTGAACTAACAGATGATTTTTCTATAAACTCAATCCAACTTTCTCATTAGATTTAAAGAGATTTACAGACCTTGAAATTTGTGTTATAAGATGATTAGCTCGGTTACCAAGAAAATTTCAAAGAACTACTTGCTATCAATTATGCTAGATTTAGAATCTAGGAGAAAGAAATAGACAGTCTTGTATAAAGCATAACAGCCGTATTAATTACTTAGTAACCCGTTACTATCAGATTGATGTTATGTGATGCAATAGCAATGAGATTTTTCCCCGTTTAGATACAGAAATGAGATAGGAAATTATATCAACATCAGACCATGGTCTTGTTCTCTATAATGAGAATATGCAGCAAGCTAGGACTTAATCAATTTTCTGGTACTTGATGTGTAAGAAATAGGGATTACCTGCTCGGCAAAAATCTGACCATATATGAGGATCTACTCCTCTGGTACTTCCGTCAACAGAAGATATAGGGGGTTCTCAAATTCCATAGGAATTCCTGAATGGTTTATAAAACAGAAATTAATTCAGTAGAATAAGAATTGTCTAATTTGTCAACATATGGCATTCGGTTGGTCATATATATTTGATAGCTAACAAGGATATTTGGATTGAACGTCATTAACTTTAAAATCAGATAAAGCCCACACACCTAGAGTCTAAAATGTCTGTACCTCATAGTTTTAACGCAACTGGTTGATCATTATCCTGTTTAGCAGACAATAAAAAAATGAATTGAATAAAGCCAGTTACCATAGACTGACATGCATTGGTGAAAGTTATCAAGAAAACTATATCCAACACTAACAAGCTAAAAACAATAGCAATCATGTAGGTCCCACAGATTCAGATATCAAGAAATGACTCAACTCAGACATCAAGAAATGACTCATTAGTTTCCCACAAATGAAAGATGCATAATTTCCTGAGTATCAAGATAAAGTATACTTCTCAAGATAATTTGTTAAATTCTATAGAACTCGTGTTAGCTAAACAGCACCATATACATTTAACAGTTGCAAAGAAGTTTATTTTCTATCTAACAATTCTGGCTTCAAAGTCACGCCTGTAAACATCAAAGAATACTATCTCAAAAATGCCCACAAAAAGGTGAACACAAAAAGAAATAATCACCTGCCATACTTGCTATATAAATTCTCAATTGCTACAGGAAAGCAACTACACAAATTTCCTTTTCAATAGTTCAAATTTCCAAAAACTTTCCAATTGCCGCCAATCCACAAACCCCCAAAATTTCAAGACTGCAGAA
Source organism: Coffea eugenioides (assembly GCF_003713205.1). Lineage (NCBI taxonomy): Eukaryota > Viridiplantae > Streptophyta > Magnoliopsida > Gentianales > Rubiaceae > Coffea > Coffea eugenioides. Next base: position 24,881,990 of record NC_040041.1, read on the forward strand.
AAAGCCCAAAAAAATAAAGAATCTAAAGAGGTTCACTTTAAACTACACATTTCTTTACAAAAAAAAAAAAAACTCTGAAAAGGATATGGGCCAAAAGAAAAAAAAGGAACTAGTAATGAATATGTCAACGAATTAGAAGAGTTTCTGTGTGTGTATAGGCTGGGAAAAATTATTTACAACTGCCAACAATTTCTACCGACTATCAAATCAAAAACCATTTTTCTTTAAACAAAAAACAGCCAGAAGAACACGCAAGATTTGCATCCAGAACCAAGAAAGGTATACATAATTCTGCATAGACAAACAAAGCCATTCAAGTTTTGAAAATAAAGCTCATAATTCCACCTTAAATCATATATTGAATTCGACCAGAAAATGTAAAAACACGATAAAATTACATGTTTTAATCTGTAAAAGCTTCAATTATGGGATTACATGTAAGAATTCTCCATTTGTACGAGATAAAAGTATCTGAAAAAACATTTGCAGAGACTAAAATAGTTATTTCTAAAGTCTAATCACCTCGCATTTAAATGGCAGCACCGAAGAGAAGATTCCTCGGCCATGATTAGGAATTCAGAATCACTTGGAAAAGTGAAACCAGCTCTGTGATGTCTGGATCCTTCAATTTATGCACAAAGACTCGGAAATTAAGAGAGATTGACAGTAAAATCCCCAAAAACGACACTGCTATTGATCGGAATTGATAAATGATGGAGAAAATTGAGATTAAACCACAGATAGGGATTAAATCAAGCTTTCTTTCTTTCTTTTCGTGAAATAAAGAGCTGCTAGAGATAATGGAGGAGAAACACAATTGGATAGGGATATAGAGTGAGCGCTTCCAACGTAAAGAGAAAAAATGGAAGAGGCAATGAAAGGAGGGAAGAAGGGAAAGAGAAAATTAAAAATTTGCTTGGAAAAGTAATTTATACTCAGGAAAATTTATTTAGCCACAGGAAATATAAATTAATTTACAGCCGCCCAGACTATGTCGTTTAGAGCGTTCTTAATAATGGCTTTTTCCTTTTCTGCTGCACTAATGCCACAAAAGGCCTAAAAGGATTGTCAATTTTGCAACATAAATAGAATTGCACTGCCTGTCAAATGGCGCGTGTGATAACGACCTTCAGATCCTGGTTTCCCATCTCCAGCTGTTCTTGCTGAATTTGTTCTACAGAACTCACAAGAGAGTTGCAACAATTTTCCACCTCAATCATTTCAATGGTAGTACTTTCCCCTAAACAAAGAGGGACATCTTCCAGCAGCAGACAGCTATGCAAAACCAATTTCTCAAGACGAGAAAATTTATCAGAATTATAGGCAGTCCAACTGCAAAGATTCAATGTTGACAATTCCAAGAATCGGAGATTAGAGAATTCCCCTTCTTGCATTTCCCATTTTTCCCCCATGAAGGACTTCTTTAATAATTTAAGCACTTCAAGATTGGGCAACTTTCCAATTGTTGAAATTTCACTCCACGACCATTTATTGCGTGAGAGAGTGAGCTTTTTCAAATTCATTGGGAATTCAAACTTGCAGCCGTAAAAGCGATGCAACTGAAGTGATTCTAGTTGATTCAAACTGTCCAGCTTGAGAATCCCAGTCCGTTTTCCACCATCTGCATGCACGCATTTTAGCCTGCGAATGGTTGGTAGCTTTTTCAGTATCTTCTGCAATTGTTCACCAAAGCAGTCAATTGCAAGGCTCAAAGTGTCTAAATGATCTAGTTTGGGTAGTCTTCAATGTCGAGAGTGGGTAACGTAAAACCACTCGGCGGAAATGCTCTATTCTTTTGATATCTCAGTGTCGAACCACCCAGATCCGGAAGCTCTGTTCTCCTTAGATGTCTCAGTGTCTTAATGTTCCAGATAGTATTAGGCAACCCAGCAACAGCATTGCCCCCTACCAGAAATGTATGTAACCTTGAGAGGTTGTCTATGGCAGATGGAATGGATGCTGAATACCACAAGCTAATTGCCAAGTATCTTAGGTGCACAAGCAATAATAATTCGCTTGGAAAATTGCAAGAAATACGCATGTCCCTAAAATCTAAAACTCTAAGAAGTTTTGATTTTAGAAACCAAAAGGGGCCATCATGCAGCTCTTCTGAATCCGTACAAGCATAACCAAAGGAGAGCAAACAACGTAGTCTAGGAAAAAATGGCCTGGACATCTCAAGCTCCTTTCCGCTCATCGAATGCATACACAGTCGGTGGGGGCTGGGTCCAGTAGAAGTAGAAAGGTCATCACCCCAATTTGAAATCTGTAGAAGGTCATTACTCCCATATGAAATCTGTAGAAAACTTTCTTTTTTGGCCTTTGCCACAACAAACTCATGTACTAAATCATGAAGTCGGCAAATTTTGGCACCAGCAAGAGTTCTTTGTTCGGTTACCATTACCAAACTTCTACCAATCAAATCTTTCAAGTAGTCTTCTGCCACATCATCTAGACTCTTCCCTTCTATCTTTTGGACAAATCCTTCAGAGATCCAAAGCCATGACAACTTTCGGACAGGAATGTCTTGGTCTTCTCGAAATGCACCTATGTAAAGAAGGCATGGCTTCAAATATTCAGGTAAATGAATGTAACTCAGCTCCAATGGTTCAGTGCTATTAGAAGTGTTGGAATTGAGGCTGTCTGCAAATTCTTGCCAGCAGTCTGGCTCAATTCTTGAAAGAATTCCAGCAAAAATGACAACTGTGTGAGGTAGCCCCTTGCACTTATTTGCTACTTGCATTAAAACTTTGATTAGTGTTGGAGGACAATCTTCTTTGCCAAATATCTTCCTCAGAAGCAATTCAAGACACTCTTTACCACTAAGATGGCAGAGATGGTGAGACTTGCTATTAGATTTAAATTGCAAAGACAAATTCTCAATCCTGCTGGTGAACAGAATCCTGCTTCCATTTGCATCGTTTGGCAACGATCTTTCCAACAAATTCCATGCCCCAATGTCCCACACGTCATCCAAAATGATAACATACCTATTTCTCTTCAAAAGCTGGAAGAGCGTCACAACCAAATCATCTTCATGCATCTTAATATATTGATCATGACTTCCACTACCACTACTGGACAAAATTTGAACTAACAAATTCTGCTTGCTGTATACTTGGGAAATAGTACACCAAGCACGGAAATGGAAGTGGCCTAAAATTGAAGGGTGATGGTAAATTGTGTTGGCTAATGTTGTCTTACCAAGTCCAGCCATACCCACAATTGAAACAATATCTAGTTGGTTTGAACCCCTGGTAAGCCCATCTGCAATTGTCTTTACCTCTTCATCAAGACCCACCAGAACTTCATTCAGTGCTAGGGTACTGAGTTGTGATTTGAAGTGAATAGAGTTGTTGGCAACTCTCTGAGCTTCATCATCATTCCTGATGCTGTCAGAGACTTTAAGGGCCTCAGTCTTCGTATGCTTGATATCTCCAGCAACAGTATCCAAACATTCAAGTCTATCCCCAAGCGCAACAGAGTCGATGACAAACTCTGCCTTGTAGGCCACCTCCATAGCACCATCCCAAAGAGCTTGAAATTTCACGTTCTGGTTGCGCTGCTTTGCAATTTTCTGTAGGAAAGATCTTAAAAATAAAAGATCTTCTTGGATTATTTGGATTTGATCCTTTGGGGAAGCAATCGAACCGGCCTCAGAAGTTGCTATTTCCTGGAGATTCTCTAAGAAGAAATCAATAGAGCCCAGCTCGTTAGTCCTAGGGAATCTGAGTGATGATGATGATGGAGGATGCGTTTGTGCAACTTCTTGCATCACAAATTGGAGCTCTTTCACCAAACGAGAAATTGCAAGATCTGTTCCCTTTGCCAAGCCATGTTTTATTTCATTCACTGAAATGGAGCAAATTACAATTCCTAAATCAATGATCACAACTCCAATATGATCCTTCATTTTGTCAGGTAGAGCATTGAAATTCTCTTGCTTCACATGAAGAAGGATACTGATTGACTTTACTCCCTCATGGAGATTCAGAATATGGTCCGGCACAGGGACCATAAAAGTGATGTGAAAATCTAGTATCTGCCTAAGAGCACCAAGGAGAGAGTCAACAAATTCCGCCACTATATACTTGTTCTTCTCTGGAACAAAAGTGAGTGGTGACCTTGATAATTCTTTTGAAGCTTCCATGACATGTACAGAAGACAACTGCTGTTTGTCGCCTTAGTTTTGAATGCTGCTACTATTTGCTGACCATGATAAATACTCCGGATTGGGATTGGGGACCCCAATTAATGGTTGCCCGTTGTTCATATTAATATTGAACTTGTTTCCTTAAAAACTAAAAACTAATAATAATAATAAAGGGCTAGGACTTAGGGCATGCATACATTTGAACCAAAAAAAAACACAAAAACTCACGTAGTCCTGGATTTACGTGCAAATGAATAGTAGAATGAGTTGTCCTTGATCTTTTGCTGAAAAATGTAGCTACACTGCCATTTGTTTTGTTCAGAGAAAGGACGAAGGCATCCCTTTCTTGTACTTAATAAGATGATCATTCACAATAGACAGCTGCCATTCATCCGTCCTTAAATGATCAGTCTTGATTCGTTCATGAATCCATATTGAGCTCACAAGAAGTTGTACCCTGGAAAACTAACCAATGTCATGATCATGCGAAATGCTACAAAAGAGCAGCCCATATGTAGATTCTACTGGGACAGACAGAGACTGCAATCTCCTTCCTTGGCCACAGAAGTAGCTAGAAACGATTAATGTTTCCGATACATCTAACCTCTGACTCGGGGGAAAAAAAAAAAGAAGAAGAAAAACATTGAACTTGAAAATATGAGGGACCTGAGAATGAAGTTTTACTACCAGCAAGAAGCCAAGAAACTAGTGTAGGCCATGGGATGATTCGTCAGTTTCAATTCCGTGCCACCTAGCAGTTCCGAAGGTGGAACTGGAAACCGAGGTTGTTAATGCCAAGTATCGATAACGAACATGGATGGCGAAACTCAAAAGCATTGGTTTTACATGCCTTAAACGTGCCAGACAACAGACTCCCACCCTGATTAAACTAATAAGATGGTTTAATTGTCATTGCGTGACCTTTTGGCGACCTTACAACTTAAGTACCGTGTGCATGAGTATAACGTACCATATCCTAATTCTCTTGATCAATCATTAATCAAATGGGGATTTCATGCACAATCACACTGTCCAAAACACAAATACACACATAGGATGAACGGAGATTGGAGTATATGGTATAGAGCATAGAGTATAGTGGTCCACTTTGTCTATGGGAGGGGTAACAAGAAAAAGGGAAAAGGCCAAATGGGGAATGAGGTTGCATGGCCTTGAACAAGACTTCTCAAATAAGAACATCTAAGCCCTGTTAGTTTGTTGCCCCCACACTCCACATGTCTTTGTTTCGCAGATAATCACTCCCTGTCTTCTTCTTTTTCCCCATAAATACTACTACTCCTCCACATTCTCCTCAATTCATCCCCACTTCGAACCCTTCATTCTCTTTAGCACTTTTTCCTCTTAATACATACAACTTCTATCTCTTCTTTGCCTGGCTGAGCCTTTTTCTTCTAAAGTCCATAAACATGGCTCTTAAGAAAGGAACAAAACATGCCGCTACTCAAACGGCGGCCCTCAAACAAATCCTCAAAAAGTGTTCAAGTTTTGGAAGGAAGAATACTGGTCATGATCACGACAATAGCCTTCCACATGATGTCCCAAAAGGCCATTTTGCAGTATATGTTGGCCAAAATAGGACCAGATACATCATCCCCATTTCTTGCTTGGAACACCCGGAATTCCAGAGCTTGTTACAACGAGCTGAAGAAGAGTTTGGCTTCAACCATGAGATGGGCCTCACCATTCCTTGTGATGAAGAAGTTTTTTGCTCTCTATTTTCCATGATGAGATAATTAAGGTAGCTGATGATGCAAGATGGAGTTTCTTGTCGTATGTAGAGGTGGATTAAGGTTTACTATAACATGGATGATGGGCACCACCGGTTACTTAAGCTGAGTAGTTTAGTGCATGGGATATCCATCATCTGACCACGTGGAAACTAATTGTCTGGTTTTTTTTCATTAGTGGAGATCTGTATATACACGAATTTGGAAATTGGAAATTTCTCTTGTTTGTTATAGTCTAAGAGACAGCAGAGCGGAGATTTCCAGATTTCCGTTTTTTTCCCCTCTTCATATGTATACGAACTATGAAGTTGCGCCAAAACTTGACCATTTGCATTATTTTTTTTGGTGAATTCTTTCAAGGCTCATGATTCAATCTAAAATTCATTGTTGGTCTGAGGTTATGAAGTTCCACCGCGGTAGTTAGCAGTAACATGATAGATACTTGCTTCAGTTAAAGTACGTACTTGATCAATCGTCTGCATTAATCTGCAATCAAGGAACTAACCAAGACATGCATGAAATGAAAGCACACTCTGTATCATTACATAGTTGTCGAAACTTGTTTCTCTTTCTGGTTCGATCATTTGGTACAAAAAGTTGAAGATTGAAACGTGTTCTGAAATAAATGTTGGGCTGCATTCGATTTTGGTGGTTATATATCAATTTGAAGAATCGCGCGGGCACTAAGAATAGTATACAAGGTAAGCCAATAATATTCCCATGAAGATTGTAGAGCTCAAAGATATTTACTTACGTAGACATAATATCCTGTAAACCATGTAAGTCATTGGTGCACATCTTAAACGGGAGCAACGTCCTTGTGCTTACAGTCTTTGATACAATAAACTGAATACACCTACCAAGTTTTTCAAAATAATTTCTTTTTATTTTGTTTGTTTTAAAGGAGATATTGAGTCTTGGAGAAGGGAAAAACTAGAAGAATTGAAAGTCGAACAAGTGATCTCATGATCTACGAATAGTTGAGTTAGATGATAAATTGAAAAGAATTATAAATAAGAAATTTTGAATTCAAAATCTCTCGTTTAGAAAAAAAAATTGACCTTACGATCAACTAACTAATGATATATTTTTATTTATACAATTTCATAATCAACTAACTAATGGCTTACTATTATTTACACAAGTCTAACACACAAGTATGAAGAGTTAGCTCAATATAGCCAAAGGCCTCAACATAAAAAAAAAAACTTGTTTTTTACAATATGCACCCTCGCATTACAGATGTAAGTATATACTAAGATGAATGATATACAGTATACACATTCAACTATATTGAGCAACTAACCAACCTTTTGATGCACCACAAAGTTTTTAGTGTCACTTTGACAATTACTTTCCGTGGACTTGCAAAACCGATATTTTTTCGTAGTCTATGACATGCAACTTGAGTGGGTCAAATCCCATTTTCCTTTTCATAAAAGAAAGCGAAATACTTGAAGCTACATAACTTGGACTTGCACATCATCATCATCATGGTGTAAAATGAATTACGTACCAATAAAGTCTTTGCTTCTTATCCTTTTGAAAAAATGATAATACTATATATATAAAAAAAAGCCATTATGATATTTCCAATATCAAAGAAAAAAAAACGCCATTATGGAAAACTAGGTTTTCGATTGAAAAAAAGAAAAGAAAAGAAAGAAAGAATGTAGGGACGTACTCATCAATTCTCTTATAATTGAAAAACAAATAATCCGACATTGAAATTCTTTTTGTCCATTAAAAACTTTATGGTACAATAAATCTATATGGTACATGATTTTCCCTATTTTAAGTGATAATTTGGCGTTCAAAAGGTCCCATAATATGTATGCTGATTGCCCCCCGCAGCCCGAACCAAAAGAAATAGTGATGAAGACGGCATCTGCAAACTGCATGATGGTTAACGCGTTTCTTCGTTCTAATTTTTCCATGTCAATGAGAACATTCAAGTCTTTACTGGCCCCTCCAAGCTATTGAGTAGGCCATTTTTTAGCCAATTATTCAATCCCCATTTCGATCCACCAGCAACTTATTTCCATCCACGCAGCCAGCTACCTTTCTTGTCAACCACTAAATTAGTTTGTCATATCCGGAACCAGGGATATTGCATCCCACCCAGCTTTGGCCAAGTTCTTTGTTTTCAGTTCTTACACAGCTTCTCTATGCATGGATATGAACAAGAGAAAAACTGCAAAATGTTGGAGTTGACTTCGTTATTGCGGACAACTAGTATGAGAAAGACGTAGCGTCTCTTGATCTGTCTGGTATTGAGGAGATAGCAACTGATTAGTGTTTGTAATTAATAAGGGTCAATGGTTAAGAGAGGCCTCAAGTACTCTACTTAATTCTTTGTAAATTAAAAGTGGAATTACTTTGAGAAAATGTCTAAATACATAGATGTAATAAATACGAATATGTGCATGCATTCACGTAGTAAATTCATCGCATCTTAAGTGTATTATCGAGTGTTTGAGCAATCCTTAAAAAAAAAAAAAATATATATGATTGATTGACTGTGACAGTTAATATCGCACTTAATTAAGTTTGATTTTTTATTTATTTATTTTCATTTTCTTTCCCCTGCATGAGTTTTAAGCAATGGCTTTTGGTCTTGCAGATCATCATTAAGCAAGGAAGTCGATTACTGAGTTTTATTAAGTAGAACAGAAGTTAGGTTAATCAATTCCATCAATCATCAAATATTGATTGGGCATGGTTGTTTCATAAATCGACCAAGACATGTTGGAAACATATTCTGCCTTGCACATGCAGTTGGGACCTCCAAATGGTCCCCTAATTCAATGGTTTGATTAAGTTCACACAATTGAAGATTAAGATTTTGGTCTCTGGATTTTTGATTGGACGTAAGACCTAATACTACTATTAGGGTTTATTGACGGAACCGCGAATTAAGCAAATCCCGTAGTAGGAATTAGACGCTGATCAAAAACAATTTCCCTTTTGATGAATTGAACGAGACGCAGAGCACGTGCTAATAAAACTCTGATTGATAAGAGAGGCGTTAAACCCTCGCATCATCCTCCAGTGATCATTCTTCAAAAACTAGGACGTGTTGATATGTCCCAAACACTTGCTTAATATCAGCTTTAATTAACACTTGCTTAATTAGTTGCTTTAACGTGTGGACTATATATATGGTTTATCAGTTGTTTTCTTCATTCTGTTTGGCAGTTATCCTTTCTTCTTTGCTTTATTTATCCACACAACCCAGAAATATATATATATATATATATATACACACACACAATTGAGTTAACTTTTAATAATACTAGAAATACGAAATTTGAGTTTTACTTGACCTTTCACTAATTCACTTAACTCGTATCTTACAACTAAACTAGATTTGGCATTAATTTTTTAAAAGAAAAATGGCGGGTGATATTGACATTTCTAGAAAAGCTTTGTGTGGTTCTTAAATCCTAAGATTCAGTCGAAATGGAACTTAATTAATTAGACTTGAGCAACTGCGTCGGAGCTTTTTTTTTTTAGCAACTGCGTCGGAGCTTTTACATACTTATTATATACTCCCTCCGTCCCACTTTGATAGTCCTGTTTTCCTTTTTTGTCTGTCCCAAATTGTAGTCCACTTTCCAATTGAAGAATGTAGTTGTATTTTACTTTTCCTAAAATACCCTTATTTAATGTAAGTTGTTGTTACTATAAACTTACCCCATTTAATGAGAGTTGATTCTTTTTTTACCATCAATTCAAGTTCCCATAAAATTGTACTCTATTTAATGTGAGGGTATTTTAGGAAAATAGCAATCTAAATTTACTTTTCCAACAAAATTAACTACTTTTTCTTAAACTGTGTGAAAAAAAAAAACAGGATTATCAAAGTGGGATGGAGGGAGTATATGTTTTTAACTCTCAATCACCTTAAGCTATGATGTCATACATTTCATTTTTTTTTTTTTACCAAGCAAGTTAAGACTTTTGTGGTAATAAACTAACCCGAATCCCGTGAGAACCCCAAAAGCCGGTATCCCTTGAGGTCTCACAGGAAACTAATATACTACCCCAATCCCCCTAACAACCCCGATGTGGGACTGAACCCCCAAACAGGGCAGCTGCTACTAGGCCTAAACTTAGAACCCACAAAAGTCATACATTTCATGAATATATATATATTGGAAAGTCAAACCAAAGGTCCAAAGCAATCCACTGTAAAAGTTGAATTTTCTGTTCACACAAAACCCAAAAAAGTCTTCTCATCGGGTCAAACAAGCATTTTCAGTAGAAAGAAAGCCTATTCAACGCATAAATCCCCGTTATAAAATAGTAGTCAATCTTTTGAAGTCATTGCGATCACCATTAGTGGTCCAGCCATTTATCTGAAATTGACATCTTTTGTAACTTCACCGTCGAAATTTCTGACTTCCATACCCAAGTCAACGTCAAGTGAGACAATTTTATTGGCCCTCGGTCGCCGCCCAAATGCCAAATAAAATAAATACGTACCTTCCGCGCACTTTGGAGAGCCAAAGCCATTGATCGCTACTGCCCAAGAACTTCAATTCGGAGAACACTTTTGTTGTGCTAGAAGACTAAAGAAAAATTATACCAAACGTTTGGTTGGTTTTTTGTGAGGTGATGGACTAATGGTGTACTGTTATATGTTCCGGCTCAGCCGCCTCTGATACAGATGAATTTTGACAGTCCCTTTCTGTGGGCTGTGCAGTGTCCCTTTCTTGTTTGTGAACTGTGAATCAAACACTTGGGATGGATAGGATTTGATTTAGGCTGTAGGGGAGTTCTGTTGCATCTAATTCATAGTATGACTACTTGTACTAGGAAGATTTGTATTAGTAATGTATACACAATTCTGTCTTGATCGTCGGGCTTTTCATCGACACCACACAATCTGGAGAATAATACTAGCACACTATTAACTAACGTTTTTTGCGATTTTGCAATAAAGAAGTGGGAATGACAGATGTGCGAATTTCAATCTTAGAATTGGTTGGTGGAACATTAGGATTGGTTTGTGGCGACTAGCTTTGTGCTCATTGTCACACAAGAAAGAAAGGGTACAACGGTATTATAGTAGTATAACAAAAGAAGTTGACCAGATAAGGAATTTTCTTCTTTTTTTTTGTGGTGGGGGGGGGGAGTGGTTGGTGGGGTGGTGTGGATCGGGCAAATGGACTTGAAAAATCAATCATCCTGCTGCATACAAATACAGTGAGTGAGCATCAATAGACGGACGAGGAACCGTACAATCCAGGCTATACCTCGTCATAGTCTTCAATCAGTAGACGAAAGAAGAAAGATTTCTCAATAATGGAGAATTTCAAGCAATAATGTCTGTTTTGGTGCACACTGGGCCGAAAAACATCTCAGTCAGAATTGCTCCATATCATTTGAAGAGCCATGACTTGGCTCGGGTTCCAATTAGCATAATTTAATGTCTCCTTCAAAGGTAGTTCAATTTGTCAGAGACACAAATAATCTGCCTAATGGCCGCTCATTCAATATAACCACGAAGTTTTGGATCTTCCAACCAGAAGGCAGTGAAAGGTGTTTTTGTAGCAGCAGGGGCAGCGATTAATGAAAGGGTACACGCAATTCTGGATTATCAACTGCGTTTCACCACCAAAAACCAACCTCTCCTCCACGGCCTTGCAATCCTGATAATCATTCAAACTCTGGATCCATCCTTTTCAAAAAGCTCATTGCATTGCTCGCTATTGCGTCCGCACAAGTAATTACGAATGGAGGCAATTTGCTATTTCCACGTTACAGCGGAATACGACTTCCCACGTTGACTTCTTTCGCTACATTACTAACAGACAGCCAATCGATTTGGTTTACATCAAATTTTAGAATCAGCTAAAACGGAAGCGTAAATTGGAAAACCATTCACGTCTCTAAATGAGCACTAGCCAAGTTCAAAAGCGTACATAATTTTTAAGGTCTCAAAGGCCGAATATTATCCTATACCAAACTGGGCTGCTGAACATGGCTTTGATGATCTCCCTTGCATAACATACGAGCTTTGACGCTCTTAAGATTACAATCATATTCTGGAATGATCACCTCCTTACAGGTGGCACAACACCCCTGCCAGGTGGAGCTCCACGACCAGCAGCCTGAGCCTGCATAAACGGATGGCACAGTCAGGCAAACTTCACTCCACAAAACTTAATTTGTAACTATCTATTTCTCCAACCTAATCATTTTACATGCTCCGTAAAACTACATTCTCATCGTTTTACAGTATTTGTTAGATCCCAGTTCTAGAGTGGCCATCCAGCATTGCCTTTTCTTGACAAGAGATCATAATGCATTTCAGAGCTTACAGTACAGATATGGAGTGTCATTCCTAACTTTTAGATTTAAATAAATGATCTTGGAGTATAAGATGCAAAAGTCACGAAATAGATCTTACCCTGGCTCTCATGGCCACAGCACGTCCCCGTCCAACGCCAAGTGCTGAACCCTTGCCCTTCAAAAGATAATATAAAAAGCGTAAGCAAAGCTGTGATGGTCACAAATACACTCTAATACACATGGGCAAACTGGGAAAGCACCTTGATTCTAGCTTCTAGACGTTTGAACATTGGAGCATTCTTAAGCATATCTGGAATCACCATAAACCTGATAAAAATTTGTTTTACTCGTGATCAGAACTCAGAAAGCAGTTGAGAGAATCAGAAAACATTTTATATTACACTTTCTATACCTGACTTTGCTTCCTCGAATGAAAACATGCTCCAGTTGTGATACCTTGCCATCCTGTAAAGAAACAGACCAAAATTAGTCTTCCACAAGACTAAAAAACGCCAAAAGGGCACAACATAACATCTTAATCCAATGAAACTCTCTCTAATAGGCAGTCAAAAACAACTGAAATCTTGAAGCTAATTTGCTTCAGTTCAGAGGTTTAAAAAAGAAGATATCAGGATTGAGGCGGCTAAAGATGTAAATCATATCAGTGCTTCAAAGATCCTTGCAAGGATAAGAGACCGTTCAGAATCTATCAAAAATTCAAAAAGAGATCTTATATTCTGTAGCCATTGGTGTAGAAGAAATTATATGGCACTGGAAATAATTGCTCATGAATGTCAAAAATGACAGGTCCAAATTCAATGAAATTATCAAGGGAATACTCTTAAAACCAGCTGTCAGTTAAAATAAGTACGATAAATGAGCATCCACAGGTCAAAAAGTTCCTTACAACCCCAACCCCAACTAGTCCGACACACTGTGAACTCTAAAGCATGTGTGCAGAAGACACTTAATTTGTTGTAAAATCTGAGACGTGCATCTGACACCTAAAGGACACGTCATAAAATAAGATGCTTAATTCTATAATAAAAACACATATTAAAGACCTTACCCACAACAACAAAAAAAATACACATTAAAGAACGGTTTTGCATGTAAGATCAAAGAATTTTAAAAAAGCAAATACACGACTAGGAATTTAGTTGGATAGAATTCTGTTATTTGAGAACATATTGCCAATAATAGTTTAAAAATACTTATGCCACAAACATGAAATTCTTACTAGGAAAACCTATATACATCATTTATGAGCACAAATACAACAGACTGTCCACGTGTTCTGAATAGCATTCACCACCCAACCCATGTTACCTCCTTAAAGAGTGAATAGATTTCAGTTCCAATTTACTAACATCCCATATTTTCAATTTTCCTGCCACAGAAAATCATCGTAGGCTTCCGCCCATCATGCATTGGAATCAAAGTGAAAGAAAAAGGTCATTAAGAAGCTCGAAAGCAGCATAAAGAAACTTGAAACAGAAAAGCACTTTCACAATTCTTAATGAAGGGCAGAATAACATTGGAACGAGAGTACCTTAGCTGTGAAAGTGATGTTCTCGAGCTGGCAATTCCAATTGTCTTCGCATTCAACCATGCTGCCTCTGTAGAGCTCTCCGCTCTTCAGCTCTACGCTCACGATGTGTCCTGTGGCTTCGTGTAGAAGCTTCACTGGTATTCCTAAGCTACGACTCATTGCTATTTGTGACGCCCCGAAAAAAAAATGAGTTTGAGAACCCGGAAATTTTCTAATTTTCTAGGGTTTATTTTATTTAATCGTCCGCCTTTTCTACATTTTCTTGATTAGAAAAATTCCCCAGATAAAGTTTATGAGCAAATATAGTTTTTAGATGATTTTTCTAGTATCGAATAGATTTTGAGAAATTAAAAGCGTATTTTGGACGTGGGACCCGCTAGTGCGGTAAATGCATTATATTTTTGACAACTTGTTGGAATTTTGTATTAAGTGATATTAGTTTACAATGTGTTAAGATATTTGTCTTGGAGAGACAAAAAGATAAGTTTTAAACCTAAAGGTGACAAGTGTCACCATTGTATTGGAAATAGCTTAAGAGTTACTATTCACTTTTTTTGACTTTTGACCCATTTGAGTTAAATATCTTCAAAAATCACTAAAAATTCACCATTTCTTACCCTTGGATGGCCGGCCCTCTTAGCTCAAGAAGGAAGAAAGTTTCTTCAACATTTCAAGCTTCCAACTAGCTTAATCTTCCAAAATCAATCGCATAAATTAGTTTTTACTCCATACAATCTTGCCTTTTTGTGTTAGTGGTGAGTTTGGTGAAGTTTTTGGAAGAGCTAAGGTGGTCTATAACTCCTTTTCTCTTGTTTCCTAGGTAAGTGATGGTTGAACATCCTACACACCTAATGATGCTTAAGTGATGCTTAATAGTAGCTAAAGTGATGGATTATGTGAATTAATTCTTGATTTGAAGTGATTTGGTGAAGTTTTTATATTTATGAGGAATTTTCTGGTTTAATATGAATGAGATGTTGTGGTCATCTATGATGGCTGTTAATGAGTGGAAATGACTCATGTGGGTGTGAATTGGTGATAATAGCAACCAATTTTGGGTTTGGAAGAAATTCTGGAAAATTAGGGTTCTTGAAGCTACATTCTGTCCGAAATTTTAGGTCATAGATAGAGGCCGAATTGGCCTTAGCTCAAAACATGAAAGTTGTAGGAAATGACATTTTAGAGGTGCCTACAAAATTTCAGGTCAATTGGAGTAGTGTCGAATGAGATAAGCCGAATTTACTGTTGCTGTTCTGGGTTCATCAGGATGTAAGAACTGCGTCTGAAATGGGTTGTTTTGACTGGAATTGTTTTGGATTTGGGTGTTCAGGTCTTCTGATGAAATGTAACTTGATGTCCTAGGTACTATATGCCTTTGGAATTTCTACATTTGGACCTGTTTAGACTGAGTTGTACTGATTACAGCATAGTGTAATTTGTAAACCTGCAATTACGGTTCTGGTTTGGTATTTGGCATATATGACTTAGTTGTGCTGGGATTTGGACTGAGTGACCTTCTACATTGTTGTAGCCCTGGTTCTTAGCTTCGAAACGGTGGATTTTGCACCTTCATCCGACCATCGTAGTGCTTTTGGTGCCATTACCGCAAAAGGACGACAAAACTGTTTTCTGGTTTTGAGCAATTGTGGTTAATTGCTATGTGATTGGGTTTGATTGTAGAATGGTAAGGATGAATTTATGGGGAAATGCTGTCTGATTTTTAATAGCGTTGGTTACCTTAAGTTTCCAGTGAAAGGCTTGGACTTGAATGATGGAATTGGCTATATTGAACAAGGATTATGAGCCGTGGAGGTGAGTGACCCTAAACTATTTCCAAAGTACTTGTGAAATGTTTCTTGCATTAATTATTCGATTGCATATCATGCGTGCTTGCATGTGAATTCATGACATGATTTGGCTTCAATGAGTTTTGGGAAAGTCTTGTGCTGGACACCTACGTATCCACCTTGTTATGGTTCATGTTCATGGTTATCTGGAGCACCGATGTTGCTCCCACTTTCGTGAGTTCGTGAGTTAATGTTAAATGAAATATTTGAGCGTTGGGTGTTCAAGTGCTATGATTTCACCGGCTCATGAGAGCACTAAACGGACATTTGATCTCTGAATCATGACATCATCGAAATCATCGAAATGCAACATTGTGAAATATATTTGCTTAATGATTTTGCTGGTTACTCGCTGAGCTTCTAGCTCACCCCAAAACTATTTTATTCCCCTCCACAGGGCTCAAGGCGAAGGCAGGACTTGTTGTGCTTATTCACGTGAATGGATGGCCTATATTTGTACAATTTGGATTTGGAATCATTTTATGTATAGTTGGGAATTGTTTCCGCTGCATTTGTGACATGTAATTATTGGAGACTTGGATGTATATTTGTGGACCATTTGATGTATATTTGAGATTTATTCTTGTAATTCATTTGAGGACTTTAGTGAACGACTGAGTCCCGGCGAGAGCCGGGCAGGCGGCCCGCCGAACCCTCTGGTTCGCCTTAGGGGAAGGTGGGGTCGTCACACTATTGCTATTTCCTGCTATGCTCCCTACGCAAAACCCTAAACCCAAAGTCCAGCAAGAAAACTACCAAAAATTAATTAGCAGTAACTGTATACCAGTAAATCCAGCACAAAGCTTCGAAAAAAATTTTAAAAAATTGTAGACAAACGTAAAAATAAAAATGCACAATATATTCTAAGAATTATAGCCAAAAAACACAGATACATACAAGAGATTGAAATTTGTGAGATTAAAAGTAAATAAATAAATACAAGGCGAGAAGAGAGATAAAGTAAACCTCGCCGGATAAAGAGGTAGAGAAGTATATCCTCGCCGTTGGCTGCCGCCGGAAGATGCTGCGTTGCGGTTCAGCTAAGAGAACTGTCTCTTCACCTAGCGGCGACGAGAGAGGGAAAGTTAATAGGGTGGCCTCGTACAAGTGAGATCCGCTATATCAAGATCCGGACCTATATTTACGATTTGACCTGCCCATGTTTCCTAATCCTAATCTTTTCCTAATTTCTTATTGCCCGGGCCCTTGGGCCTTGGACTTTTACTTGGTTGTAGACCATTACTAGGAGGAGAACACCGCGCTTTTCAAGCTTGCACAGAAACGTCCAATTATTCAAATTGAGCTATTAAATATAAAAAACTACATAAAGGTGCACCAAAATCTTTGTAGTTATTTTTTGTAATTTTATTAAGCATGAAGAGAAAACACAATTTCAGCCTAGTTGCTGACGAGTTATTTTTTGTTTTGAGACTAATTGGACAGCAATGACAATGTCATTAGTTTGAAAATAATATATCACCGCATAATGCTGCCTTACATTTTCTATGTACACCAAAAATGTCTTGCTCATGAACAAATTCAACAGGAATTTATGAACAACACGAAAATATGTTGGGGGAAAAATCTATATAATTGTAAAATATAGTAATGGTTGCAGAATAGCAAGAGACATAGGACTCAAAGCAATAAAGATTGGAGAATTGTATATGCTTTCTTGTCTATGATAAGATAAACAAACCATTATCTCATACTCAAAATCTTCTCAACACATATGCCATTTAATTTTTGTGCCAGCAACTCTTAGCATCACAAAAAATAAACATAAAATCTTATAGACTAAAAAAGGAGAGGGAAGAGCACCCCAAAAATAAAAACTAAGTAAGATTAATTAAATAACAAAAATTTTATTGAGATTTAGCATTAGAGACTCAAATTATACATAATCTAAGCACAATAATAGTAGTAAGGTCCACAACCGCAATAGCATGGTAGTTCCATTTTTATTATTATTTTCAATCGAACCAAAATATGATAACTCAAGCCAATCCCCTTGGTACAAATCAACAAAAATTTAATGAAAGAGCCAGACTCTTGGCAAAAGGACAAAAAGACAAGCAAGATTTATGCAAAGACATGAGCAAAACAACATCAATTATACCCATTTTTTTTGTGACAAAACGGTGTCTTAGAGTTCAAACTATTGTTTTATCAAATGGAACAAAAAAGTAAGTTCACTACATTGACAAAATATACATCCAGTCTAACATGAAAACTTCATGAAGGAATGTCATTGAAGTTGGCAAAATCAAACTGCATCCCCAGTGGCACTGGTAAGCTTAAGAATCATCGCCATCACAAAGATAAGCTTAAAAAATAGCTTCATTACCAGTGGCACCGGTAACTGACCAGGTTGGCATTACCAACCGAAATAATTTAAAGAAAAGGCAAACTACAAATTGCCTAAGAAAACTAACTAATTTATTTTCCTTGTCAATATTGAGTTCATAAAACAAAAGAAAAGTAAATCTTACAACCCATCAATAAGATTGACAAATAACCAAATCTAAAAAACAAAAACAAGGCTAATATCTCTAGACAAAAGGAATGAGCAAAATTACAAGTTGAACAGCAAATGTACAATGAATAATATGGCCAAGTTGAATTCTGCAAAGAAGAAATTGAATTTTAGTTCCTGGTTGTGTATGATTCCCAAAAGAAAAACTCTAAACAGTAAAAATGGAATAAGTAAAGCAAGACAGTAAAAGAAAATAAATTTGGATCTAAAGGAAATAGGATCCCATCACAAATTTTCATCTTCACTTTTCCAAAGACTAATAACAGGGTAAAGAGGGCTGAAAGTTACAGTAACTGCAGGGAGAGAAATCTGTTCACACAAAAAAAAAGAAATCTGTCCACACAAAAAAAAGGGCATTAAAACATACCGTCAAGGCTTAATGAAGAAAAGCACTCTTTTTTATTTTTTTTCCTTCATCTAACAAAGACTTAGAATAAACAACACTTATTAGAAAAAAAGGAAGAAAAAATCTTGGATCTGCACTAAACAAATTAACATTTTTCTGTTCAAAAAAAGCCCCTAAATAATATTCACCTTGAGAAAACAAATTCCATAATCCTTTTCTCCGATGGTGCAAATATTAATATCTCAGCCTGTAACAAACATATGTAATTTAGTAGAAAATAAAGACAGTTATAATTCTTATGTTACACCATGAAATCTAACATAGCCTATGTGAGATCACAAAAGGAAGTAAAACAATAGGATTGAAGCACTAAACACCTGAATGTTTTTTCAAAGTTTTACATCCAGATCACACTCAATGTAATTAGTCATATCTATAGAAGGAAATTGACCATGAGAAAGTACCTTAAAGTAAATGCCTTTAACAATTACTAAGTCATTCAAGCCAAGTGTGTTTCTCATTTAGGTTTTAACTTCCTAAGAATGTCCAACATGACATTACCATGTGCTTTGAATGAAAGTCTTATGTACTTTATTCAGTAATGGACAAAGTCAAAAGGAACATGTGGGGGTTCCAGTGGGTCCAAATAAAGAAATTGTGGTAATCAGGTATGAGCACCTTGATTACTAACTCAAATTATTACCCAGACAGTATTTTGAATATCCTATGTTTTTTTTCGACAAATCTATTACTGAAAAATGTTCATCTTTTATTTCAGATAAACCCTGATAAATTCACCTTCTTCATACAAAAGCAATAGCAAGACAAAAAGAAAAAATTCAAAGGATTTGAGAGCTGAGAGATAGAAATCAAAAGAACAACGTTATTATTAGCCAAAAAAGAAAAAAAAAAGCTTCAAATGTATATATCCTTAGAGAACAAAAAAGAATGAAAGTAGGTGTTGTCATCTTTCTTCGTGCAAGGACAATAACATAAAAATGCAAAATCAGATGAACAAAAAATCGGTGACACAACAATACTTTCCTGAGATGCAAAAGATTTAACGAACAAAGGTCTTATTAATTGGAAAAAAAAAACCATGGGTCATTAAATCTAATAAACATAATCCACCAGTTGAAGAATGAGGGATAAATTACAAAAGGGACCAAAACTCTCAACTTTGGGCTAAATCTACCTCAATAGTACCTCAAAAATAAGCCAAATATTCAAAAAAAGAAAGCACAAAACAAACTTATTAACTTGACATTGAAATGTACCAAAACACAATTAAGTACAAGAGAAAGCAACAGACTTTTCTAATTTATACAAAAAGATCAGCAACGAGATTTGTGCTGATGGCAATTCTAAAGGACATGAAAATCGGGATTGTCATCAAATACCCTCTCCTGCAACAAAAATTGGAAAAAAACTGTTTTATCATTTAAAATCAAAACATTTGAAGATGAGGGCATAAAAAATACTCAAAATAAGACTCACCTGAATAAAATTTTTACAAGCTCCAAAAACCTACCGCCATTCTTTAATAATCAACAGAAACTTAATCATTTTCTCATAATCAACAGTAACTTAATCGACAGAGATATCTACTAATTATTAGTATACAAGCACATCTATTTGACTAAGATATTTTTCTAAATAAAGTGTAACAGATTACCTGTCCAAAGCTGAACTATGCTAAAAGTCCAAAGCTTAGACTCACTGGCACTAAACGAGCCATTACCCCTATAAAATTCACCCCGAAAAGTGAACAACAATAAATAGGAGGAAAAATAAGTTGTTCATATGCAAAATCGAAACAAATGAGAAAAAAAAAGGTTATAAAATGTTACACAAAAATAATCACCAAGTTTTTAGCCAAAAATATTGTGCTAAAATTTGAACAGACTATGAATCCAAAACAACCAAAAAATACACCAAGCAATTTTCCCATACATAATAGAAATCACACAAGTTTGTATAGGTGTCATAGAAGGCCAGAAAAAAGGACAAATAAGTAACATGAGAACTATTAAAAATGCGTGCAAAAAATAAAAAATGATAGTGAAAACCCGAGATCTGGAAGAATGAAACTCAAAGAAGCAAAATGACATACAATTTTTCTTGGTAATGATCTTCTTTTGACAGCCTCTGTCTCCTAAGAAAGCATGGACAGAAAATCAGGCATAGTACATGTGAAATTTTAGATGGTAAATAAGAGAAAACGTTGAGGAAAAAAATCAAGAAATATTGAAAGGAAATAAATCTAAGAGGCAATAAAGAACCTGAAGTCTGGAGTTAGATTCTTCAAACTTGTTTTTGGATTCAATTCTTTCAACCGTACTCTTTGTTCGGGAGAGCGAGAAGGGATCTGCGAGAGAGGCAGACGGCGGCCCTCTGGGATTTGGAGGAGAAGATGTTGCGATAGGGATTCTGGTCACTGCTACGTGGGTCTAGTAATTGGGATAGGTAGATAAGGAGGTGAAATCTCATTTTTGTCCTCAGTTCAATTCACCAACTCAATAAATTGCAGGAGGACTACCATCAATTGGTGAATGAGAATGCGCCATATCAGCTATTGAATCTCAATTGAAACTTCTTGCATTCCCGCATAGACTAGGTACTAGGAGGGGATCGCGGTGTGAAATTAATAGGTAGCATGCCCAGCGTAAAGCCCATTGTAATAGTTTTTTTTAAAACAAAATAGATAATTCATAATTAGGAGTAATGACTAAAATAAGTTATTAAACTATATTGGCCGAATATGTTGAGT
This sequence comes from Coffea eugenioides, assembly GCF_003713205.1. Classification (NCBI taxonomy): domain Eukaryota; kingdom Viridiplantae; phylum Streptophyta; class Magnoliopsida; order Gentianales; family Rubiaceae; genus Coffea; species Coffea eugenioides. The sequence goes on from NC_040041.1 coordinate 24,903,242, forward strand.
CAAGGCCAAGTATATTAATAAACAATACAGTTAAAAAAAAACTTCTATAAATTATTACAAGTTGTATGCATAATTGGATACTAAGGGGCCGCTTGGTTAGCGGGTATGGGAATCACAAAATGGAATAAATCCCTTATCACTTGCTTGGGTTATACCTATTGGAATGTAATTTTTGGAATCATTCCCAAAATATTGGACTTCTCCCATTCCTGACCAAGTTGGGAGGTTTTGTGAAACCCCACGTTTGATTCCAAAGCTAATTTTTTTTTTTATTTCATCTCACTCATTGCTTCACCATCTCTCTTCTTTTTTCATCACATTTTCCTATTTGCTTCCTTCCCCATATCAGACCGGCCTTTCCCTTTCCTCTATCCCACTTATTCCAATCTTCTAATTTCTCTCCTACCGGTGTAGCAGGCCTCTTTTTTTTCCAATCTTCCATAGCTGACGACGGCTCTGTGCTGCAAATGTGAGAGTAATTTTTGTTGGCCAAAGAATCTCATCTTGATTGGTTGCTGACGGCTCTGTGCTGCAAAAACCCACAGCTGACGACGGCTCTGTGCTCTGTGCTGCAAATCTGAGTCTTTTTTGGGGGTTGTATGGCTGCAATGGAGGAGTGTGAGATCCCGAAATTTATTGGGTTTTTCATGATCTTGTTTTAGAATTGAAGGTATTATGTTTACTTGTTACTTGTTTCTTAACGACTTGTTCTGATGAATTGTAGCCTTTTGAATCTAGTTTCCAACACCATAAATCATTCTCAATTTGAACTTGTATTGAGTGAGTGGTGGTCTGAGTTCGAAAGTGCAGCAAAGCTGCAAAAGTGGAAATCTTTCTTTTCTTGCTAGCCAAATGGTTAGGTTAGTTTTGGGATGTATTGTTTTGAAAATTTTGATGTCAAACACCCATCCAGTGCTCATCAAATGTTTATAGACCCTTCGTTTCAAAGATGGAGTGGATTGGGGTTGGTTTTAGTGGACAAAACTTTTGGAAAAGAAGGAGAACTAAGGTTGGCACTTACTTTAAAAATTTTCCCAAACTTTGGTCATTTCATTAAATGATTTTCCATGGGATTTGTTACGTGAAATTGGATAGAGAAGTAGTTCTCATATGGAAGTTTAAGTGTACCAAATTTGGTGTAATTTCAATGCCATTTCGATATCCAAATGATGCCCCAAAGATTGCTTGGCAAATCTGGAACTTCACTGTTCTAGTGGTGAAATTTAACCAACTTTAGACTGTGACATCTTCTTACTAAAAACTCCAAATTTAGTTCCGTTTATTGTGTTTGAAACCTTGTTTGGAACTCTTATTGTGTTACGAATTTCAAAGGCTAGTTCACTTTTTGTGAATTTTGCCTAATTTCCAAAGATTGCCGAAAAACAAGACTGAATCTGCCTCGCTTGCTCAGATCAGCCACTTTGGGCTGAAAAAACGAATGCCTTCAGTTTAGAATCTTGGAAAAATGTCTTCTAGGAAATTTTAGTACTTTGAACCTAATTTCCAACGGTGTAAATTTTTCCATTTTTGGACGTGTCAAACTCAAGATTCGATTTTCCAAAGATCATCATGCAAAGCTGAAATTTCCCAATTTCTTATGAAATGAGTTTTTAAGAACTCGTTACTCTTTCTTTTACACTCAATTTCATGGATGTACTTGGATGTACTATTTTAAATAACTTGGATGTACCCTATATTAGTGTTGGATCAACCTTTATAGAAATGAAAACTAGAATAAGAAATTAGTAGGAATATAACATGAGAATATAGAAGTGAGGGGTAATTGTTAGAATAACTCTTGACCAACCTTGACCAAGACTAGAGTTATGTCTATCCAGTTGAAGTTTCATGCAGCTTTATTCCTCATTCTTTTTCTCTTGCTTTGGTCGGTTCTAGAGAGAGGGGAGGTGAGAGATATTTCTTCTTCATTTTTCCAGCCAAGAGAGTAGGAAAAGTCAAGGAAAGCTGCAGGAATTTTTTTCCCTTGTCCTACTCCAATTTCCCAATCGTGAGAGATATACTTCTCCATTGCCTCCATTTTTGACCAAGTCCAAGTAGCATGCAAGTTGACTAAGCCAAATTTACCTCCTCTTGTTTCTTTTCTTCAGCTCAACCACCGAGAGAAAGAAAAACAATGACAAACAAGACTGGTCACTTGTTTTGTCTCACTTTAGCCGAGAGAGAGTAGAGAGAGTTGAGAGGAAAAATTTGTGCCATGCTTCAACCTTCCAGCCGAGAGGAACTTGAGAGAAGAATAAAGAAATTTCTCTTGTTTTGCTTCCACTTCAGCCAAGAGGAACCAGAGAGAGAACACTTAAAGGAAGCTTGTGTCTTACTTCCATTTCCAGCTTGCTTGATCGGGTAGAAGGACCAAAACAGGGGAGTTAACTTCTAGCTTGTGTCAAAGGTAACATGACTTGGAATTTCAATTTCTTTCACATACCTTAGAGGGCTTTTGATGTATGTTTGGTTGAGGTTGGATTGAGGTAGAAACAGGTTGTAGAGACTTGCTTTATTGCTGGAAATTTTCCAGCTTGGATTGAACTAGGAATAACCATTTGTTTTCTAGATTTTGGCTCTTGTTTTGCTGCAAGTTACTAGGGAATCCTTGAATCCCTTTTGATAGATGAAGCTTGGTGTAAATATAGCATCCACGTGAGCTAGTGGTTGCTAAAATGAAATTTCCAGATTTGACCGAGGGAGAAACATGAGCTCAATTTACAGCTTTTCTTGTGAAATTTTGAGGAGTTTCCACTAGGAAGTTTTGCTATAAATGTTATATTTCTTGTTTCGTATGATATATAGCATGTTGTCTTTGATCTTGGTAGAAAATTGCTGGCTTAGATGTGAGATTGGCAGCAATAAAGTTGAAGTAACTCTTGTGAAAGCTTGAAATTGTCCGAAGTGGGAGAGAGGAAGAGTTGAGCTTCACCTTTGGTTTTTGTTGAAATTTGATGCTTAAATTATGTTAAAGTTGCTGATATGAATGTCATACTTAAGTGTATGAGTGGTTTGAATAAAATTTTTGTGGTTTTAAAAGAGAAAAGGAGTTTTTCACAAGTGAAAAATGAGTTTCCTGATTTTCGGCTTTCACTGACCAGTCTCAGTAAAATGCTTATATCTTGATGTCGAAAAATCCGATTGAGGTGCCGTCAGTGGCATCGGAAACTAGACTCATGGGCCTTCGTTCTGTAAAAATTTCATATTTTTCCTCCTGGTGTACTGCTGTCCGTGATTCCTCAAAGTAGGCTGTCCTGCTTGAATGTCCTGTTTTTACAGGAAAATGAATTTGTAACTTAGATGATGAATCTGCCCTGTTTTTGCACTGCATGGTTGTCCATGGTAAAGGCCGAACCAGGTCCTGCTCAGAACATGAATTGTAGATACTTGAGTTAAATATATGCCTGCAAAATTTCAGCCCAATCGAAGCAACGTAGCCAGTGAAAAGACTGAAATACCCCTGCTGCCCTGTTTCTATCCGAACATGCTAATCAGCTTCTGTAATTGGTTGTTTTGACCAGGAATACTACTGATTTGGTTGTCGATGTCTTTTTAAGACTTATAGCCTTGTATCTTAGCTTTCAAATGGCTTTGGAATCCTTGAATTGGAGTTGTATATGCTAAGATATGACTGAATGAATCAGGACTGCCACAGTAAACTTCGAATTGGAAAATCTGAGGTTGTTTTGGTAAATTTGACCTAGAAACATTGTAAACTAGACTGAGTAGCCTTCATCAAAGTTGTAGCCCTCTTTCTTAGCTTCGTAACGGTATAAATTATACCCCAATCCGATAATCGTAGTGCCGGTTGTGTCCAATACGCTAAATGACATCAAATCTGTTTTTGGGTTTTAGTGTTTAACTTTCATTTCCGGACTTTCCCTAACTTACTTTGGTACTTATACGTTCTAATGGAGTCTTATTTTTGGTAGTATGTGGATATGGTTTATGACTCGTAAACGAGTCTCATTGTGCTTGTTTGAATGTTTTAGGGCGTGACGGTGGTCCGAAACGCTCGTCGGGTGGACAAGTGTGAAAATTCTCTTTGCTTACTTGGTGAGTGTACTACTCACATGATTGATACTTCTTGGCTTTGTTGTACTTGAGATACATGATTGGAATGTTTGTGTTTACTGATGATACTGGTTGAGACGAGGGTGTACTTTACCACTCTCGCACTCTATGGTTTAATTGACTGTTCACTGTATCACTTGAATTGACTTGATTATACTTGAACTGTGTCGTTTGAACGTGTCTCCAATGACTTATACTGTTATCACTGAGCTCAACCCCATTGGTGGTCAATTGAATCGAGCCAGCAAGGGCTTGATCGAGGAAATTGATAAACCATGGGGACTGTTATAAGAAATCATTGAGTATGAGACTCTTGGTTCCGGTATACTCGAGTATTACCATTTATTGAACTGTTTGGAGTTCGGGCCCGGTAGGGGTATGTGAGGTGGAAGGAAATGGGAGTAAAATGGGGTCTACGGTATTGGTTACTTTTAAACATTGACGGAGCGTCAATGAGGTGAGATCAAGTATGCCAAAAGTGGAAAAGGGCTCTTGAGAGCCGACCGTATCCTTTTACAAATCTTCTTGGAATGTGATGTTTGTTGTGCTTACTTGATGAACTTATTTGAATAGTGTATCACTGTGATTTTGTACCCCTTGAATGCCTGAGTGATAGTACCTCATTGGGCGAAAGCTCACTCCATTAAATTTTGTTTTCCTTACAGAGAACAACTTTTGAAGACTGTGATATTTTGATGTACGAGTTGAGCTAGTTTTAATACATATTCTGTGTAAAGCTCCTCGATGCTTGGAAACTCTGAATGTACTTGGATCCAAATATTTTCCTTTTATTTGTAAATTACAAACGTATATGTATAAAACTATTTACCCTGTTCATGTATCCTATTTGGTTTGGAAATGTTTTCCCGAGTTATATGGCTATATCTGTATTCGATTGGCTTCTAGTTGGATGGTGACGTGGCAACCACTATTCATTATGGTTTCGATTTTCGTTTTGCCATTTGGCGACTTTGAATCATTTGAGCGCGCTATTACCTTTCTGAACGTTTTCGATTTCATTTAACTGCTCGTTAGTCCTAGCAAGAGTTGGGCAGGCAGTCCGCTAACCCCTTTGGTACGCCTTAGGGGAAGGTAGGGCTGTCACAAGGAGGAGTTAAAGTGGTGGAGTATGGCTGCAAATCTTTTTGATGGAGTATGGCTGCAATCTGATGACGACTCTCATCTTTTTTGGGGGTTGAATGGCTGCAAATCTGAGTCTTTCTTTCTTTCTTTTTTTTAAAAGTTGTTTAGAAACTAGATCTAATGATCTTCAAGTTACAAGTGGGGTTTACGAAAACAGATTTTGTGATCTTGAAGTCCAAGAAAAATAGCGGTTGATCCATTAATGGTCACTATGAAGTTCTACAATTCGGTTAAGAAGGATGTTCTGCAATTGGATTAAGAACAAAAAGGAGAGAACAAAAAAAAATTTAAAAATGATAAAATATTCAAATTTTAATGTAATATCCATTCCTGACAAATATCTACCAAGCGCTTGTTATTGTATTGATACCTTGACCACAACCCAATCAAAACCCATACTAATTTTTTGTAAATGATTCCAATTACAATTCCGTTTCCTAAACATGAACCAAGCGGCCCCTAAGTGTTTACTATGGTTCAAGTTTGCATTTCTCAATCTCTTTACAATGTCGAATATCATTCAAGAGTTTATTTGTCTTTCTCTTCCCAGAGCTTATTCGAATAATCTCCTACTGCCATGTTTTTATCCTGCACAAGAGGTAATGCAATTTTATGTTTAAGCCATATGAATTTTATGTATCATTAAGGATATAATCTGGACAGAGTAATAAATGAACTACTCTGATGGAACTAAAAGGAATATAATATTACAGTATAAATTGAGTTGGAATCGGCCCAGCAGGAAGCAAATAAAAACTACTTTCTCCTCTATAAAATATGTAATTTGCTGGTAGCTATGCTTGATATGCATATGAAATGGTGATAACGTTCTTTATTGCCATGGCCTTGTATGTGTCAAAATCAAGTGTAAATTAAGCTCTTGTATGTTGAAACCAAAACTTTACACATTAGACAAAATTAAGAATGATACCATGTAAAAATAGGAACGAAATATGTGATCAGTTTTGAAGCCAAAAATATTGAAATTTGAGAAATAAAAATGAAAGAACTAACATTTTCATGGGAAACAAATACGAAACAGAAATTATTGATTAAGTAAAAAGGCCAATCAATCTCACAATTATTGATCACTATACTGGGGAAAGATAAATGATAGCAAATAGTAAAATAGTTCATATCCACACTGTTTGTGGTTGGAAAACCATACCTTGCTTCTTGATAAGAATTCATGAGAAAAGTCTTGTAGTAGCCAGCCAACTCGAGCAGTTCATCAAATTTCTCACTTTTCCTCCAAAAATTTGAAAAGCAAATTCAGTAAGTACTATATGATTGATAGCAACAAGTGATTATTCAAAAAACAACGGGTGAAGGAAATGCAAAGAGATTTAGAAATTTGAGGGATGAAAGCAAATGATCCTAAGAGGGTTCAGCACATGCAGTCCTCAACCAAAAGATGTTGAATTTAGGCAAAGACTTGCTGTTCATCAAGAATGACAGTAATACCTATACATTATTTGGAAACAAGCACAATCAAGTCATCCATGTGGTTTCCATCATTTAATAGAAAGGCAATGAGCGGACAGGATGACTTGGAATTCAAGAAAAAATCAAGTTAACAGGAATACCTAAAACCAAGAAAAAATGTAAACCACTGACCAACTTGATATGAACTATTTAAACTATCCATGAAATAGCAAGTTGAAGTTCCCATGGATTACATCATTTTCATTAAGAAAAGGCATAAGATCATTACATGCAATCTTGGACCAATCAGTAAAGTCAAGATCAACTGAAAGCTTTTAATGCAGAAATTATTAATACAATTCCATAAGGCTTCCACAAATATGCCTTTTTCGAAAAAGAAACAGGGCTGCAATGTAACAATTCTTGGATCTCGATTAAATTGGGAAATTTGTAATATAGGTCCAATTAAAAACAAAAGCAAAAATTTTTTTGGTCGAATAAATTGGGGAATTTGTATCAGTTAAGTTTCTTTAGAAAAAGTAACAAGTAACCGAGGATAGCATAAGATGCATAAGGTAAATAAGTACCTATTTAACTCAAATTCTGAACTACATCAATTCAAAAGAAAACCATGACTTGCGTTCCGAATCTAAAGCCAATTCGAGAGTCTTGTAAAGGGTTTGACTTGGCATCTGGACTGCTATATCCTTCAATTTTAGTTTGTAAAGAACCACATTGATCATCTTCCAGTAGCTCAAAGACAATAGTGCCAGGCTAATTGTGATATTTCCATCACCACATACCTTGACTAATTTTTTCACCATAAGGTGTCAGTTTAGATTCTTTATCCACTTCTTCACCTTGAAATCCATAAACAGCCTCCAAAGACTTACCCAAAATCCATCAATAGTTGTGCAAAGAATAAACTGCTAAATAAATTTGAAAAAAAAAGAAAGCAAAGAGAGAACAAAAACACTGAAACGATAACTCCCGCACATACCTTGAAGGCTGAAATAAGAAAAGTAGCCTCCTTATTTCGCTCTTCCTTTATCTAACAAAAATTTAGTGTAAACAAGTGTCGGCCAGATGAAGAATATAATTAAAACAACCTCATGGTAATAACATGAGAATGATTCAGAGAAAATTATTGAACTTATTCTCCATATTCTTCAACATTATTAACAGTTGCAAATGAAATATAAACCCATCATTTTTTCCTTGCTTTTTTTAATTAAAATAAAAGTCTATAGTTACATGAAGCAAGATGATATGTAGATTAATATCACAAGTTTTCCTCTCCTTTCTGAGTATGACCCTTTTGATTTCACAGCCCTTTCAAGAATTCAATATTTTCATTTAATGGTTCACAAACCTTACATGGTTTGAAATTTAACTACTTCAACCATTAACAGCCTAGAATTTAACCCCAAGCATTGAATAAATTGCATAGATAGCATGCTTAGCAAAGCAAACATGACAATCCAATCGTTAATCAAACAATTTTGATCCAAATCCAAGGAAAAAAGGCCCCAAGATGGAATTCCACTCACTTGATCTATACAAAGTTGTCCAAAAAGTGCATTAGTTGGCTGCAAAAAGAAAAAAAAAATGACAAAATCATTACCAACTAACTAAGAGAGTTTAACAGAAACAGTAAACCCACACCCTCTTACTTTGAATTATTTACTTATAAAGAGTTATTGGCAATATCAACTGGAAAACAAAAATTTCTTTGAACATGAAAAAAGAGGAAAGAAATTAAACCATTTCATCTAAGGAAATAATCACAAGTTTCAATGCAAAAAAGTGAAAGCATAAAATATTGGATCTTAAGTAAGGATAATTACTGAATGGAGTTGCTTAAAAAGACCTGACAATCTCATAATCATGACTTACACTGAAATTTTAGGAAATACTTCAATAAGAGGCAGACTGTCCTCTCCATAGTCCATTTCTTGAACGTCTATGAAAGAGGAGTAAAGATAGGAGAAGATTATAGTTGACTTCTGGTAAAAAGAAAGAAAAAATAGACAAACAGAGATCCTAAATGTATTTACTTGAGCAAAGAATTTCCAATCATTCATACTTGGTAGCAAATCCCTATTCCTCAACCCGTAGCAAACATATAAAACTTATTAGAGAATAAAATAAAATTTAATCAAGAGAAAAAAGTACACATAGAACAAGAGTGGAGAAGCTAGCAGTTTTCAGAGAAAAAGAAAGAAAGATAAAAACATAAGGGACTTTTCAAATAGAAGCTTTGAGTTGGAGGGGATTGAGATATGGAAAATTATCTGATGGGAATTGATTAGTCTTGTCAGCATTGAGCCAAACTCCTCTATTGCAGATACAGGAATTTGAGGGAAGGCCTTTAGTTTTGTAACTCCCAGTACTTTAACTCGCCAGCAAAGAGGAAAACAATAACTTTTTGCACAGAAAGGAGATGGGAGAGTTTTTTTTTTTTTACACAAAAGATAGGAGAGAGATGGCTCTGAGGTCTTTCTATCAATTTTTCTCATAAAAAATCTGAGGTAAGATGACTCCAGAACACCACTCCAAAAATAGTTGGATGTGTCAAAGAAGTGATTGTATTCTCAAATTCTAGGAAGAATTGTATGCCATTTATCTCAAAGTAGAGGCATCTTGCCCTCATATTTGAACATCTAAATGTGTTATATTTCGTACAAATTATCCATCCAGTTAAAACAAATTAGGAGTTCTACCAAATTTTCTTCAAAAGTAACATGCCTTTCCTTTAAGTTCTTTCCTGCATAAAAAACTTCAACATAAATTGAAGGTCTGCATCATATTCACCTTTTTGAACCTATCAATTGGAATACCATCTTCATGTTTCTCACAAAATTTTCTGTTTAGGCTTACCTCAATTAAGTTTATTTTTACAAGTAAAAAAACTATCATAAGGTTCAGTTTTCCAGACTTAATCTTACTGAAATGTTACAAATCTAAGAGAACATCATGTTTTGTAAATATAGACTTAAGTCAACCAAAACTGATTTTCCTAATAAGAATTTCCAAGCTATTAAACATCGTAGTCTATGATTCAAGAGGCAAAACTACAATTATGTAGCAATTTAATTCTTTTTTTGATCAAGGAATAGAAAATTTAAGGTGTTTTATTAAAACAGTAACTTACTCATTATTTCAAGCAGGTGCTTAGAATGTAATATTTGAGAATCCTCATCTTGGACAAACCTTTAACCACCTACAAATAGGAAAACCATTTAGATTGCCATTGTAACAAAAAAATATATTGCTGAAGATACTCAGTTTAATATCCACTTAAGGTTCATAAAACGAATATTCAAGAGGTTTTACCAAGAGACAATTTATGTACTAAAACAAAAAATTTCAACACAAAGCAATCAAAAGAATAGCATCACACGATCTTTTGTAACTCATGACCAATGACCAATGTGACCTGGAAGTTCTTGATTCTCAGAGAAGAAATTTATTAATTCTTCAAATGTTGAAAACCCAATGAAGAAAAAGGAATCGGAAGAACTGGAGCAAATAGAAAGACATTTTGACGATGAAGAAATCTATTTTAAACAAGTGAATCTTTTTGGTTACCATATGGATTGCTTTTCTGATCAGGAGATCAACAAAACACCTGCATGAAAGACACCAAAAAAAATGACTAAAAAAGAAAACTCGAATGAGGTTTGAAAAGAGCAAAGGCCAAAGAAAAATATACCATCATTTGAGCTCTGAAAAGAGCAATTTAAAGTAAAAATTAAATTAGAATGATAAAACAAAGCTTACGATTTTCCCCTCAGCAGTTGTCTTTCACGGGTGGCCATTTTCCTCCCTGTTGCAGAAGAAATCCTAGAAAGGCAAAAACGGAAAGAAAAATGGAACAATAAAACACAAAGTAGGTACAAAAAATAAAATAAATAAATACTCTACAGGCCAGCTAATCATCAATTATTCACCATCTCCGACCATATTAAAAGTTTTTTGTTGAAACTAAAAATAAAAATTTAATGATAAAACTAAAATGAAACAAATACATTAATCATGGAAAGAAAGGGGAAGAAAAATACCATATCTGTATTCTACAAATTCATATAGACAGTGGAGATGAAATATTAACCTTTCACTTCCTCGTTGTTTCAGAAAAGGACCAAAAAAAAGAAGGGGGAAGAATTGATTGTTTTTAGCCAAGGAAATATCAGGTAAAATGGCAGAAAAAAAGAAAAAATCAGCTATAATTACTTGAGGTATGGAGCGAGGGAGATGAAGGAGAACAGGAGGGAGAAATCGACAAAGGGAGGAGAGGAAGATTACCAGTCCCTTTGCAGTCTTGAGCCCACCGTCCATCAACTCAATCAGAAGGAAAAAAATCTGGAGCCCCCCAATTGAGATTACAACCTGTTTCAAGTACAATCAAATGCCAGAAATTCAGGAAAAAACTATGGGTCTCGCAAAGATGGAATTTTGTCTGGAGAATAACAGCAATAGGGATCGGTCTTCAAGAGTTCTTGACACTGACTGATAGGTGTGCGTTTGACAGAGAGAGAGAGAGAGAGAAAAGCGGAAGAAAAAGGATTGAAGATCCATCAGCATACGATGTCGTTTGATTGATCAAAAGGAAAAAGGGCAAAAAACCCATAAATCCTCAAACCATATGCCAAAAAAAGTTCCAAAGGTAAAAAATTCTTCAATATAAAAGACTTCAAAAGGTAATAAGTAAGTAGATTAACAATTAATCGCAAAAAAGTTTATAAATAATTGGGATTTATTTGGCAACCAAAAAAAAGTGTTAATAAGTACAAAAAGCTGGTAATTAAATGTTATTTGCTAGGCAATAAAAAGTGACAATTCACTTCCAAAAAAAAGAGACTAATTTTTGGGTAATAACTACATACAACTGGTAATTGAATGCGATTTGCTAGGCAACAAAAACATAATAATAATTATAAAAGTCAGCAATTAAACAGCAAAACCAGAGCTTAATTAATAAAAAATGAATTGAAACAAAGCTGATAAGTAAACCTCATTTGTTGGGCAACCTAAAAAATAAAAGAGGACATTTCCTTAAAAAAAAGTTGGGAAAAAGGTAACTAAATGAGATTTTTTGGGCAACAAAAAAAGGTTTTTTTTGTTAATAATTGCAAAAAAGTTATGAATTAAAAGCGATTTGTTGGGTAACAAAAAATGACAATAAAAAGCGACATTATTAATTAGCTACTAACAATGAATTAATAATTAATACAATTAAAGCTATAAGTACAATAAAAGATAATAATTAATAATTGCAATTTATTCTGCAACCAAAAGAAAGCACCGATAATTGTAATAATTGAGATACCAATTTTTTGTTAACACAATTTATTGTTGGGAAAGGGCAAAAAGGGGCCAAATTTTAGCACAATCCAACATGTAATATGTTAACAAGCACTTCCAATCCAATAAAATAACAAAAGGATTGTAAATCAGGTTTTATTAGAACACTTCCTGGCAAACAATATTAATGAACAATAAATCAGAACACTTCTTGGCAAACAACAAACAAAGAAAAACAAAAGGATTGTAAACGTCTGAACAAAAGAATTCAATTGGAAATTGGCACGGCCCGAACAACCACCAACAATCAGCCAATAGCAGGCAAACAACAAACAAAGAAGCAAAAGAACTCTGTTTTCAGCCTTTTAAGCCCCCCGGGGTTAGATCACCCGGTCTGCGGCTGGAAAACCACTCGCAAGGTCGTGGGATCAAACCTCACCTAACGCCTGGGTGCGGTTGGGGTGGCGCTGTACTCCAGGCGCAGGGGATTAGTCGGGCCGCCTTCGGGTCTTGACCCGGACACCCCTGTGTTGACAAAAAAAAAAAAAAAAAAAAACAAACAAAGAAGCAAAATGATTACTAAACGCCTGAGCAAGCAAACAAAAGAATTCACGCGTGGGAAACGGACGACCATCAATTGGAATTCGCACGGGCGGACGACCGCCAATCAGCCAATAGCAGCGCGCTACGTCAGCAATCACAACCCAATTGAAAACAATTGGCATTCCCCAATAGACTAGATATGTTAATTAGCTTCTCTGTATTTCTACTTTAGTAGGAATACCACAAAAAGGAAAGGGCTTTGGAGTTAAAAGAAAAACTAAAGGGTAATGGCAATGGTTTTGGCAAAGGATATTCTTGAAAGTAAGTGGTTATGCAAAATTTAACAAAGGTGTAAAAAACTAAAAAGCAGGACAAAGTAAAATTTGCAAGTCCACACGTCATGGCAAATGGGAATGCATGAAGAAAACAAGATATTAAAACTACTTTTAGTTTCTGAGAATTTGTGGATGTAAATAGTTTCTTTTCTTAATAAAAAACTACCTCGAAATGGTGTAAGATTGGACATAAACTCCGACCTATTTATTAAAAAATTTCAAAGAGTCCATGATAAAGAGGATATACACTTCTCAAATTTGACTAAGAATTTTACAAACTTTTAAATGATATCAACATACTCCACATTCATGGTACCGTGAGGGTGTTAGAATTTTTTACTTTAAATTTTGTCGCATTTGTATTGTTTTACTACTAGTTTTTGATCATTCATTTTATTTTTTGATCTTCTTTGAAATTATTTGGTTGAACTAATCATCGTCGACGTATTGATCTAGGTCACTCTTCGTGAGTAGTCTACTTCTTTATTGTTGTCATCGTTGATTGTTCAAAAAACACTTAAACAATTACCTTCAAGAAATAATCTGTTCTGTAATACTGGCACATAAATGAAGTAAATAGTTTTTGGATTACCGCTTCATATATGAGGAGGTCTACATTTATGATACATATAAAAGATTTCAAATGTGAATATAGATAATATAGTGTAAATTTAAGTTAGATCATATAAAAATAGGGCAAATTATCCAATTGGCCCTTGAACTCTTTGTCTAAGTAAAAATAAGCCCCTCATCTATTTTTTGTTGACTTTAAGCCCTCGAACCTGTAAAATTGGGCACCCGTGACCCTTTTAGCCAGTTTCTCCGGTTTTGCAACCGGAAGGCGAATTCACACGAGTAGCAGTATGCTTTGAAAAATGGCATTTTTGTCAAAAGATTCAAAACTCGCGCGACGCTAGGGTTTTAGTACTCCCCTCTTTCGATCTCTTCGACACACAGTAGAACACGGTAGCTAACGCACAGTTGATTTGATTGGTCTCAATTCTCAGCCAACGACAGTCCATCTATGGTTGAGGTACCAGTAAATGACACTGTTGCTTCTCCATCTCTGGCCAGTCAATCCAATAGTAGTGTTGTGCCGTTGGGGAGCTCGGTCATTCTGATCGTCAACAAGCTCCAAGACATATTCGCGTAGCTCTTCAGTCAGTCTACAATTGAATTGCCGCAAGTGGCCGTCGTCGGAAGCCAGAGCAGTGGAAAATCCAGTGTTCTGGAGGCACTAGTCAGAAGAGATTTCTTGCCCAGAGGTTCAGATATTTGAACTCGACGACCTCTCATTCTTCAGCTCATGCAGACTAGACGAAAACCTGATGGCATCAAGTGGGCCCTCCACTAGATCGACGGCTCCGAGTCCTTCGCGAAGCGCCTGGTGGCCTTTGCCTGCGTGGAGGGGATATTCTTCTCAGGGAGCTTTTGTGCCATATTCTGGGTGAAGAATTGGGGGCTGATGCCGGGCTTGACCTTCTCCAACAAACTGATCTCGCGGGACGAGGGGCTTCACTGTGACTTCGCGTGCCTGCTGTACGGGCTGCTGAGGGCGAAGCTGAGCGAGGAGATTTTGATCTCAGAGATGGAGGGCTTCACTGTGACTTCACTGAGGGAGGCCATGGCTGAAGCCATGGAGGACTCGGAGATGGTGTCTACGGGGGAGGAGACGAATGGGAGGGAGAGGGAGAGGTTGCGGGAGAGAGGAGAGGAGAGGGAGACGGCATCGGTGGAGAAGTCAATGAAGTGGGGGAGGAAGATGAGGTCGTCGTAGGTGTAGGAGTAGTCCATGGAGGGAAGAGAGAGGAGTTGTTCTTTTTTTGCTTAGAAGATGCGGACAAAAATGCCATTTTCCAAAGCATACTGCCACTCGTGTGAATTCGTCTTCCGGTTACAAAATCGGAGAAACTGGCTAAAAGGGTCACGGGTGCCCAATTTTACAAGTTCGAGAGCTTAAAGTCAACAAAAAATAGATGAGGGGCTTATTTTTACTTAGACAAAGAGTTCAAGGGCCAAATGGATAATTTGCCCTGTAAAAATATATGTACATTAAGCGTTAAGCTAAAACTTTACAAGGGCTGATGGGAGCGGATGGAGAACCCGCATTGGATTATGCTACTTACATACAAGCATAGCAAGCGTCCAACGCACATTGTCAATGACCACTAGGTTAGCCTCAAGGGTCAAACTCATATCGAAATGGACAAAAATCGGGCCCAAATAACCCGCCCAGTGAAATTTGTACGTGCTTAATAAATTATTACAGTGAAATAGTACGCTGTTTTTAGAAATTAGCAAACTTCTAGGGGTCAAAAAGAAATAGCCTTCGTACCATTATTTTAATCATGGGATAATTGCAGAAACCTCCCCTGAGATTTCTGACATTTGCACTGACCTCCCCTCTAGGTTTTGAAATTGCATTCACCTCCCCTGAACAGTAACAATTCGTTGCAGAAACCTCCCTGACAGCTTTTGTAGAAGTGAGATAAGAAATTTCTTCCAATTTTGCCCTCTTCTTGCTTGACAATTATTATTTGCTTGACAATTACTTAACTAATTATCTAGTTAGTTAATTGTTAAACTAATTAACTATTAACTAATTATTTGATTAATTATTAACTAATTATCTAATTAATTAATTAACTAATTAATTTCTATTTATCTAATTAACTAATTAACTAAAGCTATTGTCTGTCTGAAACTAACAAACTATTTGCATGTTAAACTAATTAACTAATTAACTGCTTAACTAATTAACTGATTAACTAACTAGCTAATTAACATACTATTTGCATGTTAAACTATATGCAGTACGCATTACCTATTTAAACTATCGGCTCTTTATGGGTATTTTACTTTCAAACATTTTATTTATGATAAAAACATCAATGTTTGTAAGTAAAATTCAAAAAGTGTTACAATAATATTCTTACAAAAAGGGAGGGGCATAGGTGTGACGCCCCCACTTCTCCCTAAGGCGAACCAAAGGGTATCCGCGGGACGCCTGCCCAACTCTTGCCAGGACTCATTACAATCCATCATTCAAGAGCTCGAAATACTATAAGTAACTTCAATACATAATTAAAGTACTTCAAATATCTCACACTTACAATTATGTAGCTATCAAGCTTAAATACAACCCAACGGAAAAGGGTACAATAGCCATCCGTTATAATATAACTCAAAGTCTTCAAAAGAGAACAATCTAGTACTACTCACGAGCACCCTTGGTCTCTAACCCTGAAAAGAAATCCACAACGTGGTATGAGCTACACAGCCCAGAGAGGTTCCAAGACACTCTAATAGTTCAAATAAATCAAGTAAGTTGGGCATATCATATGCATGGTTCAAGGTTACACAATGGCATGTTATCATGAGGTGATAATCATTGTACGGGTAATTTGAGACATTTATCATGGTATGAGACATTAGCATGTATAGTTCACGAGTGATGGGAGCTTATTACAGGCATAGCTCAGGATTTCATGTTGGCATTTTAGCATGAAACAATCATCATGATACAAGGTAAACATATACTGTAGGATACGGTGTTCCAGTGGAACTCTGTCGGTCATCTGCACCTTATGACTTCCGATCCCCACGGTACGGTCTGGCCATCGCCTTATCCCTCCAGTGGTAATATTCGAGTATACCGAAACGGTGTCCCAAGGTTCCAACCTACCCGACCGAGCCCAGTCCTGGCTCGAGTAGGTCAGTAACCATGAGCAGGGCCCAGTTCAGCTTAGAGCTTACAACATGCACAGGTAACCAAGTAATTCGACAAAAGGGTAAAATTCATCATTTGGGTAGGTCGAGTGAGATAAAGTACACACTCGCCTAACAATGATGGACAGTTTCATATAACGTGTGATTCATGATAATCAAGTAATCAAGTGGATACTTAACACATAAGCACGTAAGCAATACAAGTTGATTTCATGGGAGCATGTAATTCACGGATATCGAATAGTCATGTAGATTGGAAATCATGTGAGCAAATAGTCAAGTAATCAGGTAGTAATGTCGGTTGGTAAACGGTTCACGGTTAACGGTTGAGTAGTGACGGTCAATTGACAGGCATTTGTCATATGAATAGGCCATCATTGGCCGTTATCCCATTTTTACCATGTGAGAGTCGAGGAGATTCACTCCAACGACGTATGCAACCTTAGCATACCAAGTCATGTTATTCGAGCATTTTCAAGCATGAGTTATTCATCTCAAAAGAGAACGAGTGCGATAAAGTACACACTCGACTCCATTTTTTTTAAAATCGAGTAGGCTAAGCAAGCAATCTAGCAAGTTAAGCATGTATCGAGTTCATATGGTCATTTGATATGGTTAATCATTTAACCAATTCATGTAGATATGTAATGCAAGTATACATTCCTTAAATAGGCATGAGTATGGTAAATACTTAACACATAGCACTTAATAATCATGAAATAAGCGTGTCCTAGACTTATTCAATTACGTATTCCTATATGGAACACTCACCTATTGCAACAAGAGAGTAAATACTCAAACAAGTGTCTAGGCGTCCACTTCGAGTTCTTCTTGAAGGTCCCCTTGAGCGCCTGAGCAAATAACCATTAACTATTATACACTATCATTTAGAACTCCTACTTATCAAAGAAGGTTATACAATCTAAAGGGAATTCATGAATTGGGCCTTAATTATTAACAATCGAGGCTCAAGAGTAAAGTTTTAAAGTCTAAAGAGAGAGACTAATATTTTCCATGAAATCGAGTTCAAAATGTTCAATCGGTATCGAGAAAAGAAGGCAAGTTTCCAAAATCTCATTTTCTAAGAAATTGACAAATTTCAGCTTTGGGTGTCAATTTTAGAAAAATCGTATCTTGCACTATGTAGGTCCAAAATTGGAAAGCTTGATACCGTTGGAAACTTCTTCAAAAGCGCTAAAAGTTCCTAGAAGATACTTTTCCATGATTCCAAACGGAAGGTATTCAAAAATTGACTCAAGGTTGCCGCTTTGGACCATTAAGACAGTTCCGGGGTTGGTTTTTGACCAACTTTGAAAATCCAGCAAAATTCACACAATACGAACTAGCCTCCGAAATTTAGAACTCAATTAGAGTTACAATCAAAGTTTAAAACAAAACAAACGGAACAAGAATCAAAGTTTTGAGCGCCAAGATATAGCAGGTCAAAGTTGGCTAAAATTTCCTCCTCGATCAAGAATTTCCAGATTTAAACATGAACTTTGGGACGTTGGTTGAACACTGAAACGGACTTGGAATGGCACCAAATTTGGCAGTATTATCCTACCATATAAGGGCTATTTCTATACCAAATTTCGTAGGAAAAATGCATTCGTAAAGTTGGTTAACGAAATCACTAAAGTCCCAAGAAGTTCCTCGGCAAATCTGCCTTGGACTTCCATTTTTTTCCATTTTCAAAACGTTTGACCAATAAAACACCTCAAACACGGTTCATTTCAGTAGATAATGTCTAAGGTACATTTGATAGGTGATTTATACCAAGAAGCTTCAGAAAACAAGTCCCAAATCATTGTTAGTTACAAATCTGTCCAAGTGGAAAATTCTATCACTGTAGTAGTTTCAAACATTGGCCACAACTCACTCAATTTAACTTGGAATTGGGCGTGGTTAATGGCGTTGGAAAGCTCTCTCATAAAGCTAAATTTTCTCAGAAGAAACCATTTTCAAATTCCATTCACAAACAGCTCGTTTTTGAGCATCAAGAAGCAATTTCTGTCCTGTCTCCTGGAGAGCAACGAAACAGGACAGTGATTTTCAATCGAATGGTGTGGCTCACTCAAGTGGAACCAGAATGTAAAATTGGTACCAATGGAAATCTGGGAATGTCTAGTTTCCATTGCCGCAAACGGCACTTGATTTCGACATCGGAGTAAAGAGTTATAGCCGATACAAAATGACTGCCTGGGCAATACGGGATTCATTTTCCAGTTTTGCTAACTTTGGAAATCAACTCATTTAACCAACCAAATCATGTTATTTTTCAATGAAATTTTGTACACACTCACAATAACATGTAAACAATATAATCAAGTCATTAGAACCTCAAAATTGTGCACAAAAATGGTCGGACAAGGTAGGGGTAAAACGGTCACTTTTGCTTCTTGCACCCAATGAAGTTTCTATCAATTACACACCATTAATCCATCATTTTAACCACTAAACCAACAATATATCCACCATCAATCATCAAATCAGCAACAACCCAAGAGTGGGAGTTCATAGAGCCCACTTTCACATTTTATACCATAAACAAGACTACCCACATGATTATATAACCTTATATGTGCAATATATCTTACAAAAACTAAGATCTATGGGTTGGATGATTTGCTACCTTCTTGGATGACTAGATCAGAAATTTTTGGTCACTCTTTGCTCCAGAAAACCGTGGCTTTTCAGCTCCCTTTTGCAGCTCAAAATACTCCTCAAGTGTTAATCTAAGTGTGGTGCAAGTTTGGTTGAATTTGGAGATGATTTGGTGAAGATTTGATGGAGGAATTTGAAGAACTCTTGAGCTGTTTTTCTTGTTTTGTTGTTCGGCCAGATGAGGGAGCAAGAGAGAGAGAGAGTGATCAGATTTTTAAGCTTCCATGAGAAGATACTAACTTGTGGCCACAAATCACCCATTAGTCAACTCACATTAGGAGCCGTTTGGCGCGATTAAGGCTTGATTTCTCGCGCGTTTGGTTCACCAGTGCACTAAACCTCTAATGCACTTATATTCATATAAATATCATTCACTCTTAATTATCTCAAAATAAGGGTCTAAAGTTCCTAAATTAAAATCACGCGTGCGAAAACGCGTATCTCCAATCTGAGCGCGATAACGCGAAACTTCCGAGAAATTCTTATAACGATAATACTAATAACTATCACTTGAGTATTTAAACATTAAAATACCTAATTTAGATCTATTATACAAATCTCCAATATTCCAAACTTATTGTACTCTCAAGCGGATAAAATCTCCAAGCACTATTCACTATTTTTACTAAACGCGCTCCAGGAAATTAATTCGTGAAATGAGTTACTTTAAGAATATAACGAAGTTATATTACCATGCATTTAGGTCTAATAAGACTAGAAAATATTCCTCGAGGCAAATATCCAATTAAATAATTTATTAAGCCACAAATTAGGCTTAAAAATAATAGTTTTTACGAGTCCTCACAATAGGGCCATAAATTAAATGTTTGAAAGTAAGAATATTGATATTTTTTGTAACACTTTTTGAATTTTACTTACAAACATTGATATTTTTATCATAAATTAAATGTTTGAAAGTAAAATACCTATAAAGAACCGATACTTTAAATAGGTAATGCGTACTGCATATAGTTTAACATGCAAATAGTTTGTTAATTAGTTAGTTAATTAATTAATTAATTAGTTAAGCAGTTAATTAGTTAATTAGTTTAACATGCAAATAGTTTGTTAGTTTCGGACAGACAATAGCTTTAGTTAATTAGTTAATTAGATAAATAGAAATTAGTTAATTAGTTAATTAATTAATTAGATAATTAGTTAGTTAATTAGTTAAGCAATTAATTAGTTAATTAGTTTAACATGCAAATAGTTTGTTAGTTTCGGATAGACAACAGCTTTAGTTAATTAGTTAATTAGATAATTAGTTAATTAGTTAATTAGATAAACAAAAATTAGTTAATTAATTAATTAGATAATTAGTTAGTTAAGTAGTTAATTAATTAATTAGATAATTAGTTAGTTAAGTAGTTAATTAATTAATTAGATAATTAGTTAGTTAATTAGTTAAGTAGTTAATTAGTTTAACATGCAAATAGTTTGTTAGTTTCGGACAGACAACAGCTTTAGTTAATTAGTTAATTAGTTAAGCAATTAATTAGTTAATTAGTTTAACATGCAAATAGTTTGTTAGTTTCGGATAGACAACAACTTTAGTTAATTAGATAAACAAAAATTAGTTAATTAATTAATTGGATAATTAGTTAGTTAATTAGTTAAGCAATTAATTAGTTAATTAGTTTAACATGCAAATAGTTTGTTAGTTTAGGATAGACAACAGCTTTAGTTAATTAGTTAATTAGTTTAACATGCAAATAATTTGTTAGTTTCGGATAGATAACAACTTTAGTTAATTAGATAATTAGTTAATTAGATAAACAAAAATTAGTTAATTAGTTAATTAGATAATTAGGTAGTTAATTAGTTAAGCAGCTAATTAGTTAATTAGTTTAACATGCAAATAGTTTATTAGTTTCGGACAGACAACAGCTTTAGTTAATTAGATAAATAGAGATTAGTTAATTAGATAAACAGAAATTAGTTAATTAGTTAATTAATTAATTAGTTAATTAGTTAATAGTTAATTAGTTAATTTGTTTAATTATGCAGAAATAGTTTGATTAGTTAATAACTATTAACAATTAGATAATTAGTTAATAGTTAATTAGATAATTAGTTATTAATTAATTAGATTATTAGTTATTTAATTAATTAGTTAAACTATGTAGAAATAGTTAATTTAGTGTAATTTTTATTAACAAATGTTTTGTTGGGTTTGATGGAAGTACTCATCACATTCATTTGGTAAAATTAAATCATGTCAGGGTTACTTTAGTAAATTGATCCATTTTTGCTTATTAAATTGCCTCCAACTTTTGATAGGGGAGGTCAGTGCTATTTTAAAATTGATAGGGGAGGTCAATGCTATTACTATAAAAGTGAGGGGAGGTTTCTGCAATTATCCCTTTAATCAAAGCAATTATAGTAGCGTAAAAATTATCCGAAACACAGAAAAGACTAAAGAGTAAAGCGGAGAAGTCATACCACCGACAAACCCTGCGTTCGTTGGGCCTCTCCCTTAATTCCTTTCCACCTTAAAACCTTTCTTCAGACAACGCGTGTTGGACCAACGTCATCATCGTCCACCACCACCCTCCTCATCTCTCCTCTCCCTAAACATTTTCCGACCTCTCCCATTTCCCTCTAAATCGAAGGTGCTATACTCCTCTGGCTTTTTATTTGATCTCTCTCTCTCTCTCTCTCTCTCTCTCTCTCTCTCTGAGTTTTTTTTAATTAATTTATAATTGTCGTTTGCCCGTGATACTGGCCCTTTTAATCTTTTGGTAAATTGGGTTTTATTTTTTCAATTTCCTTTTCTTGTTTCCTGTAATAGTTGTGATTCGCGTAATGCCACAAAAGATTTGGGCCACCTGAGGCATTAGGGGTTAATTAAGAGAGGATTGACCATTTTGTAAGTCTTAGATTATTGAGGATTCATTTCATGTAATGCCGTTGTATTTCTCTGCTAAAGTTGGGATTTTTCTGTCAGGGTTGTGTTAATTTAACCATTGAGCTATAGAAATTGATTAGCTTTTTATGTTCTAAGAAGATTTGGTGAAGATTGATCTGTGGACCATATTTCAGTAACTGGGGTTCAAATTTTTCTCACTTTAGTGCTGTGGCGATCCTGGTGTTGCCAGTGTAGCTAAAGCTTAACAGCATAGTGTAATTTTAGTTTTGAACTTCTTTGAAATTATTTGGATGAATTGATCATCATCGATGTTTTGATCTCTGTCACTCTTTGTGAGTAGTCTGCTTCTTTATTGTTGTCATAGTTGATTATTCGAAAAACACTAGAGCAATTACCTTCAAGAAATGAATATGTTATGTAATACTAGCACATAAATGAAGTAAACAGTTTTTGGATTACCGTTTCATGTACAAGGAGGTCTACATTTATGGTACATATAAAAGATTTCAAATGTGAATACAGATAATGTGGTGTAAATTTAAGTTAGATCATATAAAAATATATGTACATTAAACGTTAATCTAAAACTTTACAAGGGATGATGGGAGGAGATAGAGAATCCGCATTGGACTATACTACTTACATACAAGCATAGCAAGCTTCTAACGCAGATTGTCAATGACCACTAGGTTAGCCTCAAGGGTCAAACTCATATCCAAATGGATAAAAACCAGGCCCAAATAACCCGCCCAGTTCATTAATTAACACGGGTAACAAAGGATTGACTTTTATATTCCCACGAGGCTATCACTCGTTCATCAATAGTTGCTTTCTCGGTTTTTCGAAAGAAGAGAGAACTTCTCTCGTTAATATTATCAAACTCTCAATTCAAAGCCCTAAACCCAATAATTGTCTTCTCAAAGTCTCGGCCATTTGCGCATAATTCAAGCTTCCAAACCATATAAAGTTGCCGTCTTTAAGGTTAGATTGTTTCTGATTTTCAGTTCAAGTTGTTAAACTGATTGAATTTCCCAGCTTTTCATTACGCTTCTTCAGTTAGTTTAGATGGAGAGCTGAATTTGTATGGGAATCTTTGTGTAATCGTTATTGACTGTTTTATACATTTTGGGTACTTTATGTTAGAGCTATTCCTTCGAACAGTCTCACGTAGTTACAGCAGCTACCAACCCGTATCGAAAAGTTTTGGATATATTCTTGGACATCAGTGGTATTTTACTGCTCTTACTCAGCATGAAATATGTAATTTACTTGAACTAATCGAAATTGAACTTGAAAAGATGGGCTTCCTTCATATTATACTAAAAGAAGATTTTTTTTAATCAGATCGGTCGTGTTATTCCGTCAAATTTTAAGAATTTGTTAGAGCTATTGCTCACTGATAAGGAATTAGGATAGTTATACTGCTTTTGGAAATTCAGCTGACACAAAAGGGAATTGAAGAGGCATAATTTGACAAGTAGAAGAATGAGCTAAATGAAAATCTTATGCGGTAGAAAAATTGTTTAAAAGTCCAAGGCCCAAGGCCCCAGGCAGTCAAAAGTAGTAACTAGTAACTAGTTACTAGTAATTAGTAGTAACTAGTAACTAGTCCACCCATGCTTAAGTAGTAACTAGTAATTCATAATGGTCTCTAACCAAGTAAAAGTCCAAGGCCCAAGGCCCCAGGCAGTCAAAAGTTAGGAAAAGATTAGGATTAGGAAGCATGGGTGGGTCAAATCGTAAATAGAGGTCCGGAACTTGATATAGCGGATCTCACTTGTACGCGGCCACATTATTAACTTTCCCTGTCCTCGCCGCTAGGTGAAGACAGTTCTCCAAGCTGAACCGCAACGCAGCATCTTCCGGCGGCAGCCAACGACGAGGATATATTTCTCTACCTCTTTATCCGGTAAGGTTACTTCATTTTATCTCTCTCTTCTCGCCTTTTATTTATTTATTTACTTTTAATCTCACAAATTTCAATCTCTTGTATGCATCTTTTTTTTTTTGCTATAATTCTTAGAATTTATTGTGCATTTCTATTTTTACGTTTGTCTACGATTTTTTAAAATTTTTTTTCGAAACTTTGTGCTGGATCTACTGGTATATAGTTACTGCTAATTAATTTTTGGTAGCTTTCTGCTGGACTTTGGGTTTAGGGTTTTGCATAGGCTTTCTGTCGTGATTCGTAACTGGAGCCTAAGAAATCCTTTTTGACAGAAAGCAGATATCATTCTCCCCAACTTTTTGGGTGGGTGAAGTAACTAGTAATTTTCTCTTGAACATAAAAAAGAGAAAGGAAAAAAAAATACCACTGGAAAACCATGAATTATTAATTCGTGCATTAACTGGAGAAATCACAACAAATTGAAAAATGAGATAATATATTTATAATGGACTTGTGGATCGAATCGGATTGACCCGATCACAGCCAGCCGAATTTTGGAGAAACCGGACTCGACTTCGTCGAACATTATAAAGAATTCCAGCGACCCGACCGGATTATCCTGGCCGTCGACGATTCAACTCCCAGCCCAATGAAGGAGGCCACGCGCCTTACATGCTATTTACCCATAATCATTGTATTGGCAGCAGATCTATGTGTGGGCATCAGATTCTCCGCCCAGTTATCGGAGGGTTCAATTACAGACACAGCCAATCAACAACAGCTGCAAACAGCGGTTTTTGCTCTAGGAAGCTTCTGGAGATCGGAGGCGGTGTTTGGCTGCTTGGATGGGGTAGTGCGTACGACTGTCGGCTATGCCGGTGGATCCAAAACCAATCCCGAGTATCGGAGCTTAGGTGATCACGCTGAATCTGTTCAGGTCACCTCCTACGTTCCTTCTTTCTTCAGCCTATTGATTTGCATTTTATTACCGGTTTAAGTCTTTTGGTTTTGCTAATTGGTAAAAGGTTGGACAATTAGATCTAATTTGAAATTTGAGGACTTATCAAGATTTTGTTTTTAGTTTTTTATTGCTAATTCTCATACTCGGTTGTTGAGCCTGAGAAGGCTCTAATGTTGAGTGATTGGAGATAAGTACTGGGGATGTGTTTTTTTTTTTTTAAATGATTAACAAAATTAGTTAGGAGAGGAAAATGGTGAATATTGATTGTTCCTATGAACTATCGTTATTCTAGGCAGATCATGGAGAATTAGTCAACTTCTTTTATTGCTAATGAGTCTTAATCAAGAAAAACTGGGAAGTATTTCCTATGTTTGGGGGATTCAAGTGTAAAGATCTTGAATTGTTTTTAGCCAGTCTATGCAACTTAGTTTTTGACCGTCATCGTTCTGTTTGCTTAGAGAAGGCCTTGGAGATTCTGTAACATGACCGTGCATGAGGTTATTGCTAATGGACTTGCAACAATAGGTTTCAGTCATCCCATCAACTTTGTTTGCACTTGTTACCTTTCAGCTGGATTTCTCAGTTGTCCACCAGCACTGAGTGAGAGTGGAAGAGTGGTACTTCATTTTGTGAACTAAATGCTTGTAACAAACCTATTGTTGCAGTTTAATTTGTTATGAAGTCGGCACTCGTTTGATTTGGGTTCTTGACATAGTTAGCTGTTTCAAGCCCTTGAAACAGATCATTATTATAGTCTACTGTGGAGCTAATGTAATGTTTATCCTGCCAAGAGTTTTGCTTGTGACCTGAATTAGCTGAAAGGTGGAAAACCATTTGCCTAATCTAATCTATGATAGCCTCAATAGCATAAAAGACATCCAAATTAAAAGTTTAGCAATATGAAAGTTTATGAACACTTTGAGATAACATGCTAGTCTCGCTACAGAGAAAATGGAATTTTACTCCCAAGTCAGATACTGTTGCAATTACCAACTACCAAAACATGCTCTTTAATAGACATTCAATTATTTCTACACTTGTTTTATATATTGAAATCGATTCTGTGCAGATTGAATATGATCCTAAGTTAATTACTTTTAAACAACTTTTGGAGGTCTTCTGGACCAGCCACGATTCTAGGCAGGTGTTTGGGCAAGGTCCTGATGTGGGTAACCAGTACAGGTACTGTTGGTAACCTGGATTGAAGTTGTATTTTCTATGTCATAATGCTGGCTTTCTTAGTTGAAACTTTCCAAGCAGATCCATCGTTTTCACAAATGGAACTGAAGAGTCAAGATTGGCTTCTGTAAGTAAAGAAAGAGAGCAGACAAGGTCAAAGAGTGGCATTGTAACCACTCAAATTCAGCAATTGGGAACATTCTATCCTGCAGAGCCTGATCATCAGGTTAGTGTCTTTCATCAACTTGTATAAATCGCAAAAGCAAAATTGGTGTTACAAGTACAGGTTTTCCTTTGTTTTGCTCCTATTCGGAACGGATAGGAAGGAGTCACTGTAGCAATTTGTAGATTCTGAAATAGGTGGTCCAGCAGAATTTACGAGTGCAGAAGGATGACCTCTGCTTAGTTTTGTTTAGAAGTTATTCCTGGCTTCTGCGATATTCTTACTGGGCACATTATGCACTTATGAGAATGAAAGGAACATTAATGAAAATTTTGACTTGTGATCTTCAGAAATTTGAGCTGAAACGGAATCCATTTCTTCTTCAACTAATGGGAAACTTGCCTGAAGAAGAGATGGAAAAATCAAGTCTGGCAGCCAAATTAAATGGTTATGCAGCAGAGCTTTGTCCGCCAAGATTGCAAAAACGTATTCATCCAAAGATCAATGACATCCTAAGAAAAGGTTGGCCCATCCTCAGAGAAGTTTAGGAAGAAACATTTTTTGGTGGTGAACTTAGAGATCCTGGGAGGCATATATTTTCGGAGGAAAATTTATTCAATTTCGTTCAGCTGCCCGCGACATTTTTTTTTGTTAAATTATACCACTAATTTAGTTTTTCCTTGGAAGATCTAAGGATTCCTTGAGAGAGATTGAGCATTATGACAAATTTGGATTTCACGACATTTTTCCTCAAAATTGGAGCGACTGATTTTTTGTTTTTTGGTACAATATTTTATCTGCTTTGTAAAGGATATTATAGTCTAATTAGTTAATTCGTTTAAGGATATTATAATTTTTCTGTCGTGGATACACACTGTTACGGGTACCCTGCTGGTTACTGGCACTAGGCCATTAATAATGTGAACGTGCAAAAATAATAAAATTTTATCCTTTTCTTTTGGGTACCATAAATTATTATTATTTTTTAATATCTCATAGTCAGATTAAAGCATTTTCACTTGTATTGAAGATTATTTAGAAAACAACAGTAACGAAGAAAATACTTAATTCTAGAAAGCTGAAAAGTAAATGAAAAATAAAAGGTGCTCTTGCTGAAATTCTAATTGTAGTAATTAGTACGACAAATATAACGACAAAAAATCAGTTTTTACTTATCGCATCGCTTGCTCTTCGACATTTTTTGTATTCCAACTCTTCCCACTAGGGATGTGCAAACTCGAAAAATTTCGATTTCGAAACCGATTTCGAATTGAATTCGGAATTTCGAATTCGAAATTTCGGTAATTCGGAACTGAAATCGGTAATTTCGTTTTCGAATTCGTCGAATTCGGATCGAATTCAAAAATAAAAATTTTGAAATCGAAATTATCGATTTCGAATTGGGATATTTGAATTAGGAAATTCGAATTCGATTTCTAATAATAATATTTAAATATAATTATAATATAATATAATTTTTAACATAATAAGTTTACTAATTGAAAACGAGCTTCCGAGTTTCGACAAATTGAGCTTCCCTATCTGCAAAAACCTAATTTCTCTTAACTCACCTTGAGCTTCCGCCGCGCCGCCTCTTCCTTCATCGCCTCTTCGTCACTGTCTTCGTCACCGCTTGACTCACCGAGTCACCGACGAAGCTTACTCTCTCTCACTCTCTTTCACCGACTCTGTTTACTCTCTCACCGACACCCCTACTCACCGCTTCCATCGCCTCTTTCATCTCAGAGATTTCACTCGTGATTTGCATCACACCTGAAATTGAACACCAGTTCTTCAAGTCCGACAGAGACAGACACCATCAGCTTTCATATTCAAGACTGTCGGACAATTTGAGGTACGCCAGTGCTTTTACTCACCTTTTTCAGCTATGTTTCTTACGCCAGTGATTTTTCATCAATAATTTCAATGGCATGCTCAATCCTTATTTTTTCTTAGTTAAATGCGTTCTTTGGGTACTAATACGCACAAAAAATGGTTTTGAGTGTTAATTAACAAATTGTATTATTTGACCTTTTTAATTTCTTTGTTTCTTTTTCTCCCTGACATACACGGAGCAACAGAGGTGCAACAGAGGTGTTGAACTTTTGTTTTTCACTTATGTGTTTTCCAAGCACATCTTGAAAACCATCCAGCAGGCAGATGCCATTGTACATTTTTGTGCACTGTATGTGTTTTCTGTTCATGCTTCTGGCTGCGAACATTAAATTTGTCAAAAGACAGTTTGCCCGTTTCTAAATTTATATATGACAATGTAAATTAGGGTGTTTGCCTATTTTTAAGTTGATTAGTCGTGGAATATGTGAATGTGCTGAAGGTGTTCTATGACTTTCAGTTACAATCGGCATTTGTTTGTGCTCTTTCTGAGATCTCTGAAGCTCAGCACTCAGCAGGGTTGAACTTTAATAGATAGAAGATAATGATTAGATGTGTTCATGACATGTTCGTGGATTAAATTGGTGTTAATGATTCTGGTTAACAACCTGTTTTGGTTGGAGGAGGAACGGCTTTCAAATCTCCTCTTAAATAGAGGCGGGAAAAAAAAAGAATTCGGGGAATTCGGAATCCACCGTATTCCGAATTCAATTCGGTATCGAATTCGAAATTGGAATTAGCCATTTTGAAATCGAATTTGGTCGGGAAAACTGAAGCCAAAATTTCAAAAATTTTTTATTTCAAACTTCCGAATTATCGCTTTCGATTTCGATGCGCACCCCTACTTCCCACCAAAAAAAAAAGGAATAAAAATAAAAGCATTTGGGCAGTGTAACGGGCTAGTTGAAAAATTGTTTAAAAGTCCAAGGCCCAAGGCCCCAGGCAGTTAAAAGTAGTAACTAGTAACTAGTTACTAGTAATTAGTAGTAACTAGTAACTAGTCCACCCATGCTTAAGTAGTAACTAGTAATTAGTAATGGTCTCTAACCAAGTAAAAGTCCAAGGCCCAAGGCCCCAGGCAGTCAAAAGTTAGGAAAACATTAGGATTAGGAAGCATGGGTGGGTCAAATCGTAAATAGAGGTCCGGAACTTGATATAGCGGATCTCACTTGTACGCGGCCACATTATTAACTTTCCCTGTCCTCGCCGCTAGGTGAAGACACAGTTCTCCAAGCTGAACCGCAACGCAGCATCTTCCGGCGGCAGCCAACGACGAGGATATATTTCTCTACCTCTTTATCCGGTAAGGTTACTTCATTTTATCTCTCTCTTCTCGCCTTTTATTTATTTATTTACTTTTAATCTCACAAATTTCAATCTCTTGTATGCATCTTTTTTTTTTTGCTATAATTCTTAGAATTTATTGTGCATTTCTATTTTTACGTTTGTTTACGATTTTTTAAAATTTTTTTTCGAAACTTTGTGCTGGATCTACTGGTATATAGTTACTGCTAATTAATTTTTGGTAGCTTTCTGCTGGACTTTGGGTTTAGGGTTTTGCATAGGCTTTCTGTCGTGATTCGTAACTGGAGCCTAAGAAATCCTTTTTGACAGAAAGCAGATATCATTCTCCCCAACTTTTTGGGTGGGTGAAGTAACTAGTAATTTTCTCTTGAACATAAAAAAGAGAAAGGAAAAAAAAATACCACTGGAAAACCATGAATTATTAATTCGTGCATTAACTGGAGAAATCACAACAAATTGAAAAATGAGATAATATATTTATAATGGACTTGTGGATCGAATCGGATTGACCCGATCACAGCCAGCCGAATTTTGGAGAAACCGGACTCGACTTCGTCGAACATTATAAAGAATTCCAGCGACCCGACCGGATTATCCTGGCCGTCGACGATTCAACTCCCAGCCCAATGAAGGAGGCCACGCGCCTTACATGCTATTTACCCATAATCATTGTATTGGCAGCAGATCTATGTGTGGGCATCAGATTCTCCGCCCAGTTATCGGAGGGTTCAATTACAGACACAGCCAATCAACAACAGCTGCAAACAGCGGTTTTTGCTCTAGGAAGCTTCTGGAGATCGGAGGCGGTGTTTGGCTGCTTGGATGGGGTAGTGCGTACGACTGTCGGCTATGCCGGTGGATCCAAAACCAATCCCGAGTATCGGAGCTTAGGTGATCACGCTGAATCTGTTCAGGTCACCTCCTACGTTCCTTCTTTCTTCAGCCTATTGATTTGCATTTTATTACCGGTTTAAGTCTTTTGGTTTTGCTAATTGGTAAAAGGTTGGACAATTAGATCTAATTTGAAATTTGAGGACTTATCAAGATTTTGTTTTTAGTTGTTTATTGCTAATTCTCATACTCGGTTGTTGAGCCTGAGAAGGCTCTAATGTTGAGTGATTGGAGATAAGTACTGGGGATGTGTTTTTTTTTTTAAATGATTAACAAAATTAGTTAGGAGAGGAAAATGGTGAATATTGATTGTTCCTATGAACTATCGTTTCCGACAAATTTTTTTTCCCATCTAAGCTTGTGTGCTCAGAGGAAGGTAAGGGTACCAAATCAAGAGGGGTCAAGGGGTTAAGGCCATAAACAATCTCAAAAGGTGAGTAGTGTGTAGCACTATGAACGGTGCGATTGTAGGCAAATTCTACGTAGGGCAAACACTCTTCCCAAGATTTAAGATTCTTTTTAATCAAGGCTCGAAGTAGAGTACCAAGTGTGCGATTGGCAACTTCAGTTTGTCCATCGCTTTGTGGATGACTGGTGGTGGAAAATAACAATCTAGTGCCCAGTTTAGCCCACAAAGTCTTCCAAAAATAATTCAAGAACTTTACATCTCTATCACTAACAATGGTTTTAGGCATGCCATGTAGACGGACAATTTCTTTGAAGAACAAAGTAGCAATATGAGATGCATCGTCAGTTTTGTGGCAAGGGATAAAATGAGCCATCTTAGAGAATCGATCAACCACGACGAAGATGGAATCATTATCCCTTGGTGATCTAGGCACTCCGAAGACAATGTCCATAGACAAGTCTACCCAAGGATAATGAGGGATAGGTAATGGAGTATACAGGCCGTATGAATTTGTTTTAGATTTCGCCTTATGACAAGTGACACATCTATCAACCATGCATTCAACATCTCTATGCATATGAGGCCAGTAAAAGTGCTCTTGTAGCATGGCTAGGGTCTTAACAATGCCAAAGTGGCCCATGAGACCACCACTATGTGCCTCCCTAACCAAAAGATCACGAACGGAAGAATTAGGCACACACAGCTTATCCACATAGAATAGAAATCCGTCATGCAAAAAGTATTTTCCATGCGGGTTCTTAACACATGCAACATATATATCACCGAAGTTATGATCATGTGTGTAGAGTTCCTTAATCATTTAGAAGCCTAACAACTTAGCATCAAGAAAGACAAGCAAACAATGTCTACGTGATAATGCATCGGCTACCACATTTGTCTTGTCAGTCTTGTACTTAATGACATAGGAGAAGGTGTCAACGAAACTTACCCATTTGGCGTGCCTCTTACTTAATTTAGGTTGCCCTTTGAGATACTTCAATGATTCATGATCGGTGTGTATCACGAACTCCCGAGGGCGAAGATAGTGTTGCTAGGTCTCCAAGGCCCTTACCAGTGCATACAACTCCTTGTCGTACGTGGGATAGTTTAAGGCAACTCCTCCCAGTTTCTCGTTAAAGAAGGCACATGGCCTTTTGTCTTGCATGAGGACGGTGCCAATCCCTACACCAGAAGCATCACATTCGATGTCAAAAGTTTTGTTGAAATTGGGTAATGCTAAAACAGGTGCGTGTGTGAGTTTACTTTTGAGGGTAAGAAATGCTTGTTTTTGGGATCCTCCCCAATGGAATTTGTCATTTTTCTTGGTCACGGCGGTCAATGGGGCGGCGATGGTGCTAAAGTCTTTGACAAAACGCCGATAGAAGCCTGCCAACCCAAGAAAGCTACGCACCTTAGGAACGGATGTAGGAGTTGGCCATTGTTGGATGGCCTCAATTTTGGACTCGTTCACTTTGATACCCTGCGAACTTACCACATAGCTCAAAAACACAAACTCATTAGTACAAAAGGTGCACTTCTTAAGGTTAGCGTATAGACGCGCCTGTCGAAATGTCTCAAGAACTAGTCTCACATGCTCCAAATGCTCATGTTCACTGCGGCTGTATATAAGAATGTCATCAAAGTAAACAATGACAAATTTGCCAATAAAATTTCTCAAAACATGGTTCATTAGTCGCATGAAGGTGCTAGGGGTATTAGTCAATCCAAAAGGCATGACTAGCCACTCATAGAGACCGTGTTTGGTTTTGAAGGCCGTTTTCCACTAATCGTCTTCTTTCATCCTAATTTGATGGTAGCCACTCCTTAAATCAATTTTGGTGAAAATGATGGCACCATCGAATTCATCAAGCATATCATCAAGTCTAGGAATGGGATGACGATATTTGACAGTGATAGCATTTACAGCCCTACACTCAGTGCACATGCGCCAAGTACCATCCTTTTTGGGGACAAGTATCACAGGCACAACACAAGGACTTAAACTCTTTTTTACCCAACCCTTACCTAAGAGGCCATCAACTTGCCTCTGAAACTCCTTGGTCTCCTCAGGACCCATACAGTAAGCCGGTTTGTTGGGTAAGGGTGCTCCAGGAATCAGGTCTATCTGATACTCAATCCCTCGAATGGGTGGTAGGCCATCAGGGATCTCATCAGGGAATACATCCTCGAATTCCTGCAAAAGAGCAACCATACTCGAAGGTAATGCCTTATCGAGTTTAGCAACATCTAAGAGCACATGCTTGTAAATCATGAGAAGAATAGGCTGATCAGAATTTATAACTTTTCTAACATTTTTAGCCTTAATGATCATGTTTTGCTTCCTAGTGGGTGGTTTACCTGGTGAATGATCATGCGTGTCACCAGGTGTACTCACTTGACCCTTGGTCGAATGATCACTTGTAGAAGTGGAGCATTTGCCAGGGTCGGCCGCCCTTTGTTTCTTCTTTTGGCGGTTTTGTTCACACTCTCTTTGTAACTTAAGTTAGTCCTCATACACTTGGACATGTGTGAGTGGTGTGAGGGCCAGGCGTTTGCCATTGTGCAAGAGAGTGTATTTGTTTGCTCGACCATCAAACGTGACGGATTTGTCAAATTGCCAAGGTCTCCCTAGGATGACATGTGTCGCATGCATAGGCACAACATCACACACAACCTCATCTACGTAATTGCCAATAGAGAAAGGAATACGTACCTGTTTGTAGACTCATACCTCACCTTCGTCACTTAGCCATTGCAGGCGGTACGGGTGTGGATGTCTAGTGGTAGGAAGGCCTAGACTCTCAACCATAAGCAAGCTCGCCACATTCGTGCAACTCCCACCGTCAATAATGAGACTGCAGATCTTATCACTTACTTTACAACGGGTGTAAAATAAGTTCTCCCGTTGTAGTTGCTCATCCTCCTTAATTCGGGCGGTTAGCACTCGTCGTGCCACCAAGCA
The DNA here is from genome assembly GCF_003713205.1 of Coffea eugenioides. Taxonomy (NCBI): domain Eukaryota; kingdom Viridiplantae; phylum Streptophyta; class Magnoliopsida; order Gentianales; family Rubiaceae; genus Coffea; species Coffea eugenioides. The sequence goes on from NC_040041.1 coordinate 24,936,982, forward strand.
GCCTATTTCTCCATGTGTAGGAGAGCATTCCTCATCACCCGGGTCACCCTCTATGCAATTACTGGTGTGCAACTCGGGTACTTCCTCACAATCGTCGTCATCAGACACGATTTCACCGTTGTGAGTGATTAACATGACTCGTTGGTTTGGATATTGGGATTGTATATGTCCAAACCCTTGGCACTTGAAGCACTTAATGTCCCTACTCTTAGTCTTAGGAGTCTCATGTGGTGCCTTCGAGGTGGACCTGGATGCATCAGCAACCTTGTTAGGGGTAGAATAGAAATTTCGGTTAGGAGCATTACCTTGAGCTCGGCTAGAAGAAGTCGGTGTGGCCGAATTCCCAGATTCGTGGGTCGTTCTTCGTGGTTGGTTGCCCCTCCATGAAGACGAGTTGGAAGATTGGAAAGTACGTGCTCCTCGTCTTAATTTCTTTCCCCTTTCAGCCTTAATAGCGAGTTCAAGAAGGTCGTACATGTCCAAATAATGTTGGAGCTCCAAGGCTTCTTGAAGGTCAGGGTTGAGACCTCTAAGAAACCTAACCATGGGCGCTTCATTATCTTCTTGAAGGTTCGCCATCATCATGTCCATCTCGATCTCCTTGTAGTAATCCTCCACACTCATGTTACCTTGAGTGAGGGTTTGAAGTTTGGCATGGAGATCGCGGTTGTAATATCTTGGAACGAATCTCTTACGCATCAAGGCCTTGAGTTCGTGCCAAGTCCGGACTCGTGGTTCTCCCATTCTCCTCCTTTGGATCCTCACTTGGTCCTACCAGACTAAGGCGTAGTCGGTGAACTCAACGATGGCAACTTTCACCTTTTGTTCCTCACTATAATCGTAAAAGTCGAAGACCATCTCGATGCGGCCTTCCCATTCCAAGTAAGCTTCCGGATCACTCTTGCCTTTGAACGCGGGTACTTGAATCTTAAGTCCTTTTAGTGCGTTCGTAGACGTGTCCCTTCTAGGCTTCTCGGGTCGATTCTCATCCTCACTAGCGGAGTAGTCCTCGCTATGTGCCCCTTTGGTGCCATGGCTACTCCGGTTGTGTGATCTAGAACGAGAGCCTCGCGTGAGACTCTTGGAGAGTTCATCAAACCGGGTGTGCAACTCCTCCATTTGTTGCTCACTAATGCGCTTGAGTTCATGCTTCATGGCGGTGAACATCAATGAATAGTCAGTAGTGGGTGGTTGTTGTTGCTCCATGTCTCTCTTGATGCCCTGCAAAAGGTTAGTAACAAGAAAAAATAGTGCAATTATATCCTCACTTCACTCCCTTAGTGTATCACTCACGCTCGGGTATAGCACTCAAAACACTCTATTAGACTTACCAAGTACCTTTACCTGTTGGATTGGGTAGTTGAGAAATGTTGCTCAAGTCCAACGAGTTGTCACCAACGTATCCACAAGAGTAACCACGAATTAAGACACGAGATGGAGGGAAAAAGTGGCGTAGAAATGGGTAGTTTGGGACGGATTATGGTGGCGGACAGCAAGGGGAAATGCCAAATGTGAACAAAAGGAAGAAGAGAACCCTAGTTTCCTAAAATGTAGGAGTGGTTCCCTAAAGTGTAGGAGTGAAAGTAGGAAGGGTTTCCTAAAACCAAGGAGTTATTATAGGAGAGTGTCCAAGTGGAACAAAGAGTTATCCAAGTGTTGTACTTACTAAATTGATTTGGAAAACAAGTTAGGTTTGGAAACTACTTAGAAAACCTTTTCCTTTATTGAACAACCTTTGGAAAGTTCCCAAATCCCAATCCAAGATGGATTCCACTTGCAAACCCTAGGCGTTACTTATTAATCCCTCTTTCCCCAAGGCAGCCGCACCCTCACACACCAATAAAATCAGATTCGGCTCTCACTTTCAAGAAGCAATATAATTCGGTTTCTCCTCCCTTACACATCACCCAATCAGTTCCGTCCTTTGGTCCAAGACTATGGCGTCTCAAGGGGATGTGAGCAATGTCACTCAAGAATTCCCCCCAAAGGCCTGCTCAAGAAGCTCCCAAGAAGTTTATTCCTAAACCAAGAAAGCCCCGTATGGATGCAAGAACGTATAAGCAACTTTTTATTCGAAGGGAGGTGCAAGTGTTCAAGGCTCAAGGTGATCAAGTTGTTCGAAGTGTGGTTCAAGTTTCCAAGACTCAAGATCAAGAACCTCAAGAAGAGGTAGGCCAAAACTTTTGAGCACTTTTTTCTTGGGTTTTAAATTTCTGTTTTGAGTAGAAGAAAGATGTAGCAAATCTGACTTGGTAATAAAGAACCACGTTCTTCCTTTTCTTTCCTTGCTCGGCCTCCTTGCCCTAGCCGAATGGGTTTCTTTCTTTTCTTTTCCGTTTCTTTTTTTTTTTTTTTGACTGAAAGAACAACTCAACAACTTGGCCAAATGAATAAAATTCCAGCAACTTGGTCAGCCCTCTAATGTGCTTCTCCAATTCTCCCAAGAACCCCACGCAAATTTCAAGAAGTTCAAGACTAATTCCAAAAAACTCAAGAACCCTAGGCTCTTGTAGGTTTTCTTCAAGATCTTCCAAACCCCAACTATATTAGCCAAAATCAAATTAGGAAATTAACTAAACCACTTGGATGACACCAACAAAGCTTGGACAGATTTAGAAGCAAGAACTCTTGCGCACAAACGAAACCCTAGTGCGATAGAAACCCTAGCCGCAACCCTTAGTACTTTCTTTTGTTCTTTGATGACCACGTTCGATTGGGGTGACTACTATGCACGACTTGGACAGAATTGTGATGCCACAAGAGACAGAAGATACGGTCAGATTTGACACAACAAGCAATACGAATATGCCCAGAATTTTGATGCAACAAACAAGTGTAACGGTAGAATTTTTTTCTTCCTCTTGGTAAGCGATGCAAAGCTGGACAGGTTCGGGTATGACTCAATGCAAGCAACAACAACAACTGGATACGACAATGGAAGAAGCAACTAACGGACAGAAATTTGAAGACTTGCGACAAGTTAACAATGCGGACAGAATTTTGCTACACGAAGTAACAAACTCGGACAGCTTTCTACCCAAACGACTCACACGACAACGAAAGAAAAGTGCGGACAGATTTGGTTTTTTTTTTTTTTTTTTCTAATGAAAAACGGCGCAACAAGGATACAACTATATGAACAGAATATTTTTTTTTTTTTTTTGGTAAAACAAGGCAGCGGAAACAAGGAAAACTAAGACAAAACTACGGATATAACGGAAGATACCTCCACCAAAGCTCTGAAGCCAATTGATACGTTCCTCGATCAACTCGTTCGAGACACGTAGCACGTTGCCCAAGGATTTAGCGAGGTTGTCTAACGCTTGGGTTGCGGAATCTAGAATCAAACGGACGGCACGATTTGATTAAAGGCGGTAGAACGACGACTCCAACGAAGGTGACTACTCCAGTGGATAGGTCGGTTGAACAATCCAGGACAAGACGCAAGATTGCTCAAGAACCCTTGCCAAAGCAAGTTAAAGGCTCGAATTCCCTCTTAAGAAGAAAATCGAAAATACTAAGAATTTTATTCATAAAACTTGTGTTTGAAACCTTACAAAGCAAGCCTATTTATAGGCTAAGGTTTACCAAAAACCCTGGAGAAATAAGGAGAGGGGTTCGACCATCTTGGTGGACAAGATGGGGCGGCCCGATGACCTACTAAGACAAATTAATCCAATCTAACAAGTACTAAGGACTAAGGCCCTACTCGGCCGACTCTCTTGGAGGCCCATTTGATTCTTCTTGGGTTTGGATCAAGGTGTAGATAGTTGGATTGTCTCTTTCCAAGCCTTCAATATCTCTATGGGCTCCATGTTGGTCTTGGACAACGCGAACAAGAGTTTGGAGGGATTCTTTGAATAGTTTGGCCGTGCACGTGTGACTAGGCCCAATGAAACTCGGACTAGGTCATTACGTGGACTGAGATCCGTGCACACATTACTTCTATTACATCCATCCACTTTATTAATTTAAGATCAGTTTTTAGTATATTACTAACTACACGCCTTTTTGGTATTTGTCTGTAGTTTTTTGTGAAGACGTGTTCTTTTAATTTTCGTTAACTAATGTCTATCAATATATAAGGTTAAAGGTGTTGACTATTGTGCTTTCTGTGGTCCATTAATTTTGTATTTGACATTTGTGTGTGGATTCTTGACTAGTTTATTTGTCCCAAATGATTTGAAATCTGACATCTGGGGACTAACCAGTCATAATATTGAAAATGGACACGTTGTCGCAGTTCTGTGGATTCTTTCAAATTGATTGATTTTCTTTTGGTCTAAATTTGAGAGCGCTTTTGAGTTTTTCTCATGAAGATACTTATAATTTTTGTCATCTTCTTTATGTCTGTCGGGTTATAGTCATTTTGTTTCACAATTCCAGAATTGATAGTGGTTCCAGAAATGCAAAGCTATTTGCTTTTCATGTGAAAACTTGTGGTTGGGTTTGATTAGTGATTAAATTGGGATGCTCTTAGATACAACTCTTCTATCAGAAATTTTTTAAAAATATTGTTATGCAATGTCTTAGGACAGTTTTGGTCTGTCATGTAGAAGAAGAAGTTATTGTTAAAAAGTTTACTGATTTTAGGTAGTAAGTATGGAATAGAATAGATGCAGAATCATAGATAGTTTATGGGTTGATTTATGAGGTTTGAAGAAGATTGACTGATTTAAGTTCCCTTAGATGGTTCCGTTACTATATCATTAATTGAAGGCATCTGCTTTCTGTTTTAGGTAATCCGATATTTTTAAGAGGACCGGCTAATTGATATTTTTCTTTCTGAGCATGAGCAATGTTATTGTTTGGCTTTTGAGATTTTAGTAAATGGGTTTTGAATTATCATGTTGCAGAATCACAATTTAGGATTAATAAGCTTAGAGGAGGATTGATTCATGTTTAAATTCTTCTTTGTATTTTTATACTGTGTCGTTTAGAATTAAAGATCATTTTGTTTTATTAGTTAAGTTTAAAATAAGCTACATCCAGCAAAGTTGCCCAAAGACAAGAAGCTCTTGGGATTTGTTATTCCCTGTTGGCACTACTTTTTGTTGTTTTAGTTGTGAGATTGAAGTTGATAGATACATCTTGCCTGAATCTTTGTGATGCAGAATCATATCTTGTTCGATGTATATAATTGGAAACATAAAGGAAAAAGATCCATTCCTTGTGTTTTCTTTGACATTGGTTCATTTTTTTGTTCACAATTAAACATGATCATGTATTCTTCGTTTCAAACATACCCTTGTACAAAAATTAGTTATCTAAAACTAATTGTATTTGGTTTGTGGCATCAGGATACATTGCAACCACAAGTCTTGTTGATTAAGTCTTTCTCCATACACAGTACCAGCTAGTGTGAATGTTAAAGAGCAAAGTGGCCTTTTTAGTTTAGCCTGTATTTGCTTCTTGAATCCAATATTTGTGCTGTAGCACAACATGGATCTCATTTCTACTTCTCCTTGATATCAAGCCATTTCATTGGTAGCATCCAAATACTCTCCTATCACAAGTATCGTTGATTAAATTTTTCTCCACATCTTATACAGCTAGTGTGAATCTGAGAGGCTGCTGCTTGTGTAATTAGATGCTTATTCAAGGGAACTAAGCAGCTTTTTGGTTTAGGCTGCTGTTGATATCTTTTCTGTAGGAGAACATGGATTGCCTATCTGTTTTCTCTTTGATAATGAGCCACTATGAGGACCCTTAGCTCAGATTCCTTGGAAAGTCCTTTTTGTTCTGTCACCACATAATCACTAAGTTACTAGAGAAACGTGATATGGAACTTTCTGCACTGAAACTATCAGATTTACTTGTTAATTTTCAATGATAGGTTCGAGACTAAGGCCATATGTAGGATGCAGTTGTCGGTAGTTACTCCTCAACTAGTAAACTTTATCTGTTGCTGCAACTGCAAGTTTATTCTTGTTCTGATCTTTCAGCGAGTGGTTTAGTCTATAATATCAGTTAAAAGAAGTGGTGTAGGTATAGATGGATATATAATTCACAATTCAGGTAATACATGCCTAGAAGCATACCAGACATGAGTGGTTCAAATTGACCTTTTTTCTGTTATAGGATATTAAGATTGTAAATTGTAACTAGCTGCAGATTAATAACTTTTTTATGCAAATCATTGTCCAGTCAGGAGTAACATTTTATAGCTTAGAGAAAGAAGAAATAAGCTTGGAATTTTTAGTTTCTCTTATTTCCTCTTAAATTTTTCTCTTATGAATTATAGTTTACTTTCCTTGTTCCGGTGAGCATTCACTGGTTTCATTGCGTGATCTTGTTTTTAACTTGAGGGTCCTCCTTCAGTCAGCTTTGATGAATGATATCTTCTTTTTCACGATAAATTATGTGTTTTTATTTTTCCTTAAAATGTCTACAACTTTTGATGTGCGTGCCGCTTTGCAACAAGTTCATTTCTCAAGATTCTCTATTACCTCTACTTAATAAAGCATAAGTTTATTCATGTAAGTGTTCTTGTAATTGTCATGCTTTTCAATTATGCGTTTTAATTCAATGACCCCTGATACTCGTTTGTTAGTAGGGAATTTCCCGTGCTAATTGAAATTTAACTTTGTGAGCTCAATTTTGGAGCATATTTAGTTGGTGTCCCTTGAAGCTTGCTCTAGATTGTTAATTTTTTTTAGTTGGTATTTTCTGGGATCTGTTATTTTATTTCAAATTTCAGAATGTGAATCTGCCTATATGATTTGAATGGTATCATGAATTTGGAAAATGAAAAATCTCTGAAAGTATAGGATATGAATGTATGTGAAAGAAGATTTTAGTCCTAGGTTATAGATCAATATTTAGAGCATCCTACAACCTTAGAATATAGGATATACAGAGTCTTTCCAAGTTTCTTTTGGAATCCCTTGGTTTCTTACTTTTTGTGAGGTGCTATTGTTCTAAATTGGTGATTTTTCAGTCACCATTCTTGAAGTAGTACTACACTAGTCGATGATAGATTAGTACGTGGATATTTCAGGTTCTCTGCTTCTTGTGGTCCTAATCTATGGGTGATTTAATTTTAGGGCACCATTTAAGGAAGCATATTGGATCTCATAATTTTTTGGTTTCCTTTTTATTTTTCAAGAAAGTAGGTACAGACGTGTCTATGTTATGTTTTGCATTGTGCGTGTGATTAATGCAAAACAGTTGTACTATGTTGTCAACTTCAAATATTAGTCCTAGCACAATATATAGCTGATGATTTCTTTTTGAAGCAGATGGATGGTCTTCGGATTCCTAACAAAGACTTGGCTGACCTCACACCTCATTTTGTTTGGTCCAAGGCTGAAATGTTGCAGCTGATGAAGCAGATGACGAAGGGTAGAAAAGATAATCTTTTCCTTCGAAAACATTGCTGGCATATGATGTTGGCTCAACCAGCCCAATATGTTATGGAAGCAGGGAATAAGAGGTAGAATCTGTTTTCAATTTGTATATTTGTGACAGTTATACGCGTGTTTCTAAAAGTTATTTTTTTTAGGCTCTCTGTTTAATAGGATAAAGAGGTATCTGACCATTCGGATGTAGATAGGAAGTTCAGATGCACAAAAACTCTCATCTATTCGGAGAAAGATTATGGGGAGGAGGTTCGGGAGAATCAACAAGGACTTCTACAGCCACCAAACATCCTACAAAGAGGCACTGCGTAGGAAAAAGGAAAGGAATATTTTTGTTGTGAAGCCACACGAGGTCTCGTACAACAGGCAATTTGCTCTACTGTCGGGCTTTAACAACATTGCTACTGGACAGATATACAAAATAGAAGTTTGGTCTCATGAGCATATGTGGTTCTTGAGCAGATTCAAGAAATCAGGATTAGTGAATGCAAAAGTATATATAATTCCTGATCCGACTGAGAGGCATTATATCACTTATTTTGATCCTGAATCATTGGCTCGAAAGATACACGACATGGGGTTCTTGGTTGTATCCGATGACTGGCACTTGTATGGCCTTGATACTCGTCTGCTATATGAGGATCTCCATGCATTTGGGGAACCATTGTCCCACTCCGTTTACTTCAATGGCACTCCAAAAACCTATAAAAAATGGTAAAGAATCACCCCTCCTCTCTCTCATCTCAGTTGGCACAAGGAGTGGATAGAGTATGCTGACCTGAAAAAACAGGCTTACAATTTTTGTAGATATTTTGAGATACAGGCCTACAAATTTTGTAGATTTTTCCATCTTGAAAAAACAGGCTAGTTTCTGGCGAAGTTCTTACTGCTTAGCCTACTGCACTGTCCAGAAGCCAAGAAGAGTTTACATTAAGGAAGATGAAAACGTTAACAATGTTTCATCGGAACACGTGAACATGTATTTTACTGTATAGGCATTCAAGTTAAACATTCAGTTCTGTCAAATTTTTCAGGTTATTGAGTTCCATTGGCAACTGAGGTGTGAGATTGTTTACACTAAGTAGGCTGCAATAATCAGGGAAAAAGCTTACGAAGCGCAAGTATGAAGTATTGAAGATAGATTCAGTGCTAGTTACTACAGTTATCAAGTAATAGATCTCCCTAACTGATTCTATACATGTTGGCCAGAAATAGGATTCAAAATTGGATAACATAAGACTTCACAAAGAGGAAAAAATTATATGGTTTGAAATGCAATTTTTGCTAAATAATCGATATGTGCAGAAGTTTGAGAAAATTCTTAAATTGTGATGAAAAAAAAAAGTTATTCTACAAAGGGGGTAATTTGTGGAGTTGGTTCCTGACTTGTGATTTTCGCATTTGTGAAATGCGAGTTCAGGTACCTCGCATTTGTGAAATGCGAGGTAAGTCTTTTCACGAAAAAAGAAAAAGAAGATCGCATTCTCCAAATGCGAGCTTACTCAGCTCGCATTAGGAGAATGCGAGATTAGGGACCTCGCATTTCATAAATGCGAGGTACTCAATTTGAAATCAATCAGACTTCCCAATTTCGCATTTCTCTTCCGTCGTGGCTACCTGTACTCTTTCCATGCAGCCTTTCACTCTCAAAATTATCTTGGTCTGAGCTTTGTCATCGGAAAGCAGAGCCACAGCTTTGTCGTCGGAATCTGTCGGCCTTCTCCTCGGAAGCTCTGCAATGTTGTAGAGTTACGGCGTTTCTCCTCAGGCGAAACCAGAAAGGCGGCATTTCTTCCCGTCCGAAGCTGTCATCGGAAGCTCTCTGCCATTGCAGAGCTTCCCCTTTGGGAACCCATCTCTGGTAGCTAGCTCCATTTAAGTCCGGCATCCGTCTTTCTCCATTTGCCATTCCTTTCACCAGAAACAGCATAAGAGGTAAGATTTTTTTTTTCTGAGTTTTAATTTTTTTCTGGGATTTTTTGTTTTTACGAATTGAAGTGGCTTTTATGATTTGGTAATTTATTGGACATTGTTGTTGTTTCGGTTGGCAATTTATTTGTGACATTGTACATTGCTTGTTATCGGAGCTAAGTTTCTTCTTGTGGTTGATTACAAGAATGGGCTGTCCTAAGTTTCGGTTGGTGTAATGATAAATGTAGACAATAAAGAAGATAGCATGTCAGATACCTTAAAGATGAATCATGCTATGAAAATTCATAAAAGACAGGAATCTTTTTACGTGCACACAATGCGCAGGAGTGCTTGAATATCCTCATATAATAAATTTTTTTTGATCTAGCAATTAAAGATCTAGCAAGTAAATCTGATATAACTTTTAAGATCATGCTATCCTTTGAATTTTTTCCCCTGTTGCTGTCTGTACTTTGAAAAATAAATGGAGTAAGAATTTGTTTATGCACTTACAAAAAATTAAAATAAAAACAATTTATTTACACACTTTCGAATTTATCCATTAATTCTTTGTCTATCCTTTTCATTTTTCATTTTTGCAATTGAAGCATGTTAATTACTTAATCTTCTTATGCCAAGTTGTTATTAAGTTATCCTTAATGGTGTAACAATGTTTTGGACAAATCAAATGTTGGAAAAAAAAAATCTAAGTCCATAATGACAACAACTACTCAAACAATTATACTTGAATTTAAGCACTCTTATCCTTCCAAATTTTTAAACCCTGTATACGAAGTTTATATTAAGCACCATTTACTAAAGCTAACATTTATGGAGAAAATTCTTAAAGTGTGATGAAAAAAAAAAGTTATTCTACAAAGGGGGTAATTTTTGAGACTTGTGATCTTCGCATTTGTGAAATGCGAGTTCTGATACTTCGCATTTCACAAATGCGAGGTCAGTCTTTTACGAAAAAAAGAAAAACAATGCGGTTGCATCCACATACTTTTTCTTTTATTTTGATTAATTTTGCTGGAGGTTAGCAGTTAGCTATTGCTTTCATGTGGAGGCAACATGGGATTAACGTGGATCAATATTGTATTGCAGAAACATGAAAGAGAAAAAAAGGAAAAACAGCAATCAATATTGCATTCCAGAAACATGAAAGAGAAAAAAAAGGAAAAGCAGCAATCTAAGAACCATAGCTAGTTAATGCCAAGTTCTAAGTAGCTAGCTAGCCTACCAAAAAAATAAAATCTTTAAGAAGCCATGCCGAAGCTGCAAAGAAACTTTGTCCTGGCTTTCTTAGTATTTAGTCTAAAACACCCTGCCTCAAAGATATTAGTTGTCGCATGTGGTGATTACAGTATTGCTTAATTGGTTTATAGGTTTGGACTTAGTTAAAGTTTTCCTTAAGCATATGGTCTGATAGGCTTCATGAAGTTGCCCAGTTTTTTTTACAGAAATGGAGCAGAGGATCTGCCTAGTTGGTGGGCTATCATGCTATTACAATGTCTACACATTTGACTGCTATGTGTTTTATCATAGTCTACGGTATCTGAGTAGCTTCTAGTATAATTTCTACTTTTACTGCTACTAGGGGCATCTGTACTTGGAAGTACTGGCACCCTCATGCTATCCATGCTAGCTTTAGGATCCATCACACTTTCCTGCAAACTCTGGAGAAAATTCTTAAATTGTGATGAAAAAAAAAAAATTATTCTACAAAGGGGGTGATTTGTGAAGTTGGTTCCATAAATGTGATTTTCGCATTTGTGAAATGCGAGTTCAGGTTTTGTGCTCATACATTTTGCTTTTACTCAGGAAAAGTAATTAAAAATATGGCTTGGTAGCAGCAAAACTTTTTTTGTTTATTTTCTTTTTAATGGACTGACTATAACCATTACTTGCTAATTGTCGATATGAAAATGATGCTATATATATCAGATTCAAGCCATAGTTAAATTGTTGGGCATCAAAAATGAAAGAAATGGTAAAGAGCATAAACTGTAAGACTCGCATATGAGAAATGCGAACCTAGCACAGATCGCATTTATAGAATGCGAACACCTCCCTTGTCGGAATAGGACACCAAAGTAACCCCCTTCGTAGACCTTTTTTATTTTCTATAAGTATGTTTTCTATACCTATGTTATTTAGTTTACCAACGCATATTTTCTTTGAAATTGGGGGAATAGATCCAAAAAGGTATATCGGAACAAGCAAGATCTACGGGAACGAGGTGGTTCATCTGAACAAATCCCTCATTGCACCCCAGATCCTCTGCTCCAGTACCTTATCTTGGTTTTCTGTGATCTCCATCATATTCATGTAGGTGCATACAAAGTTTTCGACACAAGCTAGGAGACTTGAAGAGGCTTTGATTGGTACCACTAGGAAGTTGTACGCACAAGTGCATCTTCAGAATCTGAGGCAAATCATTGGGTAAGTCATGTAGTTTACAAGTAGATTTAATTGTAGTCATATTAATGTTCTAATTTTTTGAACTTTGCTTGGATTCGTTTTATGGTGAATTCATGAATGTAAAGTGAGACCCTCTACTGTAGTATATTTTTTAATTGCATGTTATGTTGGTTGACAGGGGAGTATAAGAAATTATTGTTGTTTCACACTCTACTATATACATTATATTATTATTGTAGGTTTGTCAAATATCACAGTTCCTTGTCTTCTATAAGAAATTATTGTATATGAAATTATTCTACCGTATTTGCAGTGGTGTAAATTATCTCATATTTCTCAATTGTTTGAAAATCGATGTGCCTATGTTGGTTGGCAGGGAGTTTTAGCCAGTTACAGGGGAAACTCTGTCAAAATTTTTTTAAAATATTTTTGGGTGTTTTTGATTAGTTATTGCCTTAAGAGTATAATAAGACAAATTGGCGACAATATGGACTCAAAAGGGGGGGTGCTTGGAAACGTTAAATAAAACAAGATATCTGCCTACATTTAATAAACTTATACTCCATTTAATTAGGAATTCTTGACTAACATTTTGGCATGATGCGTAATAATGTATAGGCGGTTAGAGGGAATATTAACTTAGGTATAGAACTAAAAATATGTATACAAGACAAGCATGTATCACATTTGCTTGTACTACTAAAATATGAGAAAATTCTTAAATTGTGATGAAAAAAAAAAGATATTCTACAAAGGGGCTAATTTCATGCCAACTTGTTATTAATGACAAGAACTACTCAAACAATTATACTTGAATTTACGCACCCTTATCCTTACAAATTTTTAAACCCTGTGTACGAACTTTATATTACACACCTCTTACTAAAGCTAACATTTATGAAGGTAAAGGCAAGGTTTGAAGTGAAAATGCTTAATATTCCCGCTCCACTACTTTTGTCTTTTATACCAATCCTATATTTAGTATCGCTATTTGGAACCTATACCTTTTGCTAAAAACAGTGGGAAAATATAAACTATTTATGATTTGACAATTCTAGTTATTATTAATTCCCTAAACACCCCTTTTCTCGATTTTTAGTCTTCTTACGTTAACCTCTGTTTAAATTATCCTTATCATTCTAACCATTATATATGCAAAAAATAAGAGGATAATAAAACTATACCTACATAGTTGAATGTGATGCAAAGTTTAGATTTGGTGTGAAATTTGGATGAAAAAATGATGTGGGTTGTGCTATTTTGTTGCATTTTTCCTGGGTAATTCAGTGGTAAATTTGGACCACATAAAAAAGTAGGGATTGTTATTTGTTATATATTCTTGTACCACATGAGCTAACTTATTTTATTTCAAAATAGGGATTCTTTTCACACGTATGTCTATAGAAAGACCTGTGCGAGTGTCTCTTTATTGGGGAGGTAGAATACACTACGAGGATGGGTCAATTTGTTACTTGCCTCGTACGTGCAACTGTACATTCTCATTACGATCCAAAATTGGATATGATGAGTTGGTGGATAGAATTTATCAATATATGGGGGTCGATAGGGGGTTGTTCAAGTTGAATATATTTCTCCGCCAACCTTGTGGCCGGAGCTCTTATAATGTCTCCCCAGTGGTGGATGATGAAACTCTGGAGATAATGTATGATGTATGGAACGAAATTGTTCCATACATCGCAGAACTTTATATCGAGAAGGAGGAAATATTCCAAAATCCTCGAGTCACCGGGACATTCATTTCACCAAATACCAATTGTGGTCCGATGATGTCACTTGTCCATGCGTGCATGGATCTAACAAGGTTTCGACCAAACTTTAGTACAGCAGTACCTGAGACAGCATCGGTATCACAATTGGCCCAGGGGGATTGTGTTAGGGATTCGTTAGAGCCACGTCTTCCATCAGGCTTAAGGACGGATGTTGAATCTGTTCAAGGCCTAGACTCGATTCAAAGTTTTAGAGATCGAGAATCACCGGAACATGTTGGTAGTTATGGCTTGGATTTCACTGCCGGTCCAAGTCATTGTAACAGCCCCCTAGCTGATGATTCGGAGCATGATGTGGAAGATGTACAGGAATCTGAGTCGGTTGATGTGTCAGGCAGTGACTCAGATGGCGAAATTGAACAACGTGGAGTCCACTAGGATGTCGAGAACCATCAGTCCTTTGATGCATCTGGCAACCTCTCATATGCTCCACGAGGATTGAAATTTTTCTCTAATCTTGGAAACATAGATGATGACGAGCATCTCACTGATGAAAGTGAGTTGGAGCGCATTGTGATATTCAGTGAGGAGAATAATAATATAAGGATGCATATGAGATTTGAAAGCAAACAACAGCTGAGCAGGGCTATTAGAATGTGGTCTATCAATAATAATAGGGAGTTCAGGGTTTTTGAGAGTAAGAGTAACACCTGGGTTGCCAAATGTAAATCTGCAGTTCAAAGGAGTTTCACCACTGCGGCCGACTCATCGGAACCTCCATGCGACTGGTGTGTCCGAGCAGTGAAAAAAAAGACACATGGATTGTGGCAAATAACTAAGTGGGTGAACGATCACAATTGTCTAGGTGATTTGATCAGTAATAGCAATGCTAGCCTCACATCGTCGGTTATTGCTAGACACATTGTTCATAGCATTGAAGACGATCTTGGGTACAAAGTAAAGAGCATAGTAAGTCATGTTAAAGAAGTGCTGAAGGTGGATGTTTCTTATAAAAAGGCTTGGTACGGCAGACGCAAAGCTATTGAACTTGTATTTGGTTCTTGGGATGTCAATTTTGCCGACCTACCAAGATATGTTGATGCACTTATGAAGTCAAATCAGGGTACTGTGATCAGGTGGTTGCACCGTTCTGATAGTACGGATCACATGAAGACATTTAAATATGTGTTTTGGGCCTTTGGATCGGCTATTGATGCATTTCACATGTGTCGACCGGTTATATGTGTTGATGGCACGCATTTGCGTGGCGAATATAAAGGCAAACTATTTGTTGCAGTCACGCAAGATGCCAACAACAGGATTATTCCAATAGCTTATGCCATTGTCGACGAAGAGACTATTTCTAGTTGGTCTTGGTTCATGGAGCAATTTAGGTACCACGTGGCCCGTGATCAGTGTCCTATTTGTGTCATTTCAGATCGGCATAATGGTATCATTCATGCCATGACACATTTTGACTATTGGCAGGAACCTTTGGCATTTCATAGGTATTGCCTGCGACACGTTAGGAGTAACCTAATGACTCACTTCAAAGGTTTGCACCTAAAAAGGTTGTGTTGGGCAATGGGAAGAGCCAGACAATTGCGCAAGTGGCGGGCATTCAAACGAGAATTGCGGAGCACGTTTCCAGGCGCATGGACTTATCTGTCTAACATTGAAATCGAAAAGTGGTGTCTAACACATGACGGTGAGCATCGGTGGGGTATTTTGACAACCAACATATCCGAAAGTTATAATAATGTATTTAGAGGAGCACGTCATTTGCCTATCCGGGCTTGTATTGATTTGACTTTTCATCGGACAGTTGAGTTGTTTAAAACAAGAAGGGAGGAGGCCAGACATTGCCGTAATCCATTTCCTCCTAAGATATGGCGGAAGTTTAAGAATTCGGATCAGAAAGCGGGATGTCACAGGGTTGTTGAATTCGATGGCTCTTCCGGGGTGTATAAAGTTGTGACAGGCCGACGTGTGGATGGCAAAGGGGGTAATACACAAACGGTCAAATATTTTGAAAACACTTGCTCTTGTGGTAAGTGGCAGTGTTACAGACTGCCCTGTTCGCACGTGTTGGCTGTGTGCAGGCACCGAAGGGATAATCCAGGAGCGCTTGTAGACCCTCAGTTCACAAAAAGGCGATGGGCAGTGCAGTATTCAGGAAAGTTTAACCCTTTGCCACATCGGGATACTTGGCTCCAACCAGATTGGGAGCTGCAGGCAGATAGAAGTAAATATGTTGCCCGTCGGGCGGGAAGGGTACGAGCTAGAAGAATTCGGAATGAGATGGATGAGAGAGACCCTGAGGAACCAAGAAGGTGTACAAATTGTCATCAGTCGGGCCACAATAGAAGAAATTGCCCTAATTTTAGAGCTTGATTTTGTTATTTAGCCAATAGATCCATTGTACTCCTCGTACCTTGGTAGGATTTTCGAAGTAGTATATTATATGTGATACCTTTTGGATGAAACATTTTCATGATATTATAATTCTGATTTATTTTGAGCTGTTTCGCATATTTAAAGTCGATATAATATGAATTCGCATCTAGATCTCCTATTCTACTACCCTAATGTGTGTGGTCGTATCTCTCACCTATGCAATTTGCAGATACTATTTTTGGTATGGCAGACATCCCTATACAGCCAGACCTACATCCGGGTCCATTTGTGTATGATGTTATACCAGCAGGTTCAGTTCACCGGGCATATTCTATATTTCACGGGCATATTGTGGGTGATCAGCTGGATGTTAGGAGATGTGATAGGGGTTTTTGGGAGCATACACCTATTCCCGAAACTGTTCGGCATTATATTCGATTGACGGGTTTTGAAGGGGTATTAGAGTGTGGATATATGATGATTGACCATGCCTTGATCACTAGTTTAGTGGAGCGGTGGCGGCCCGAGACTCATACATTTCATCTCCCCGTTGGGGAGACTACGGTTACCTTACAAGATATAGAGGTCCTGTGGGGGCTACCCATAGATGGACCTCCAGTTACAGGGATAGATACATCTCATAGCGTTGAGGAGTGGAGAAATTTATGTGAGGAGTTGCTTGGTTTCTCTCCAATGATGTCCGATTTTGATGGACAACGGCTCAAATTGGGGTGTTTATCTAGAGTATTAGATTTAGAGCTGCCACCGGATGCCCCGGATGTTCAATGTCGACAGCGGGCCCGCATATTCCCGCTTCTTCTGTTAGGGGGCCACTTATTGTCCGATAGGATTTATTCACAAAATTATACATTTGTATACATTTATATTAACATTTATGTATATTTATAATATACATTAATATTATGTGTAGACACCAAATTTTTGAATAATTTTTTTTATTATTGCATTATCTATTTTATTGGTCAATTTCATGTTTTTGGGGCATTTTCTAGCATTTTCTAGCATTTTAGATTATTAATTATTATTACTGTTATTTTATTCTCGTTTCTCTTATGTTATTTGTTGCTCATTTAGTTGGCCTTAAATAAAAAATGAATGAAAAAAAAGAAAGAAGAAGAAGAAAGAAAATTATTCACAAAATAGGATTTATTACTGTTAAATTACCATTTGTTATTTATTTATTTTTTTTAAAAAAAAAAGGAAAAACACGCGGTTCTGACTGCATGCAGCAGCGACGGGGAATGATATTTTTCATGGGATCGATGGCTGAGGATTGTGGTGGGAATCAGCCTTTCATCCTCACCTTTGAGGTGAGGGTTTGAGGGTTATGATTCCCCATATAAAAAGAAAAGAAAACAGCAGAGAACGGGGGGGGGGGAGTTTTATGACGGCTGGAGTCTTAGAGAGAGCTAGAGAGGGCGACGGAAAAGGAAACGAAAAAACACAGAGAGAGGGGTTTTTCTTGGAGGACGGCTGAGTGAGTGGAAAAAAAAACCAGGAGAGTCGGGGGTTTGAGATGAGGGTTGATGAAAAAGACGCAGCTTTGAGCGAGAGGGAGGGCTGAGAGCGAAGTCTGATGAAGTTGACGGCTGGACAAAAAAGTGGGGCGCGACATTATGTATTATATGTATTATGTATAATATAATACATTTATACATTTATATTAATCTGCATAATATTAATTAAACATTTATATTAATTATATTAATACATTTATAGATAAAATGTATATATATATTTATAATATATTAATTTATACATTTATATTGTATTAATTTATAATTTATACAATTATTACATTTATATTATATTTATATCATGTATTATATACAATATAATATATTTTTGTATTTTTATATAATTATATAAATATATTTATTTATAAATATTTATAAATTTATTACAAACACATAAATGTATATCAATATTTAAACAATAAAAATTATAAATTATAAAAAAATTATTAATTAGGTAAATTATAAAAAATTATTAATTAGGAGAATGCGAGATTAAGTATTCCCATGGAATGCGAGGTACTCAATCTGATATCGTAAGAATTCCCAATTCCCAGACAAACACCAGTGCCGGTGTTTCAAGAACCTGTTGCGCCAGTGTTTCCCTGGCGCCGGTGTTACTCTTCTTAAGATGCGCCGGTGTTTCCCTGGAACCTAAGGGAGTTTCTTATTCCCAGACAAACACCGGCGCCGGTGTTACTCTTCTTAAGATGCGCCGGTGTTTCCCTGGAACCTAAAGGAGTTTCTTATTCCCAGACAAACACCGGCGCCGGTTTTACTCTTCTTAAGATGCGCCGGTGTTTCTCTGACATACAGGTACTGAACCGTGGCTTTGGAACATTTACTTTTGACCGAATTTTCAATTTTGACCGCAATTGTCTAAACCTAATTTTCACTTCTTCACTCTTCAGTCTTCGGCCTTCACGACACAGACAGATTCGCCGCTTCAGTCTTCCCCACTTCAGCTCAATTCATCTGCTTTGATTCTCATTTCTCAGCTGCTACCCATCAATTTAGCTCAGCTGGGTTTTGGTTATCCCTTTTTCCCCTTTTATTCCTTTCATCTTCGACGCTTCACGTCTGGTTGCTGGGTTTGTAGCCTTCGCCGCTTCATAGCCTTCCGTCCCCTCAGCCCTCTTCCGTCCCCTTCGCCGCTTCATTTGTCAGCTGCTACCCATCTCAGCTTATACCAGGTTTGTTTATCCTTTTTCCTTTTTTTTTCATTTCATTTTTTATTACTCGGTTTTGGTTGCCCTTCCGTCCCCTCGGCCCTCCGTATAATGTTTATGTACTGCTGTAATTTTTATCAATTTATGATCCTTATTAACTTGTCATTGCATATGATCCTTATTATAGGCTGATTAGCCTAAACCAAATTTTTTTTGTTTTGTCCTAAAATAGATAAGCTGATTAGCCTAAATCAAATTAGATAAGCTGTCAGCCTATTTGTCCTGCAATTTTCATTTTTTTTGACTCAGTAGATAATTTGGTGGCCTGTTGTTGAGTTGCGCCGTTGCTGAATCTGGAACTTAATTGGGAGGTAGACTCCCTGTTAATGTTTTTGGCTGACTGTGAAAAATGTCAATTAATTGGTGGTCAAGTATTAGATGTTGGTACTAAACTGTTAAATTCCTTGTACTTCACTTTTAAATTCCACCAACGGCCTCAGTAAAAGTCTTTTTCTTTTGGTATTATCTGAAAAATGGATTAAAAAAAAGGGAAAAAAAGGTCGTCGGACTTTAAGTTGGACAGCCTATCATATGGTCCCTTGTGTCACTTAATTTAGTAATTCATAACCACGTCATTGTGGAGTTGTATTATAATTTGATATTGAAGCATGTAGAAAGTTTAACTCTAATTCAAGCACTTCCATTTGGCGAAATGGGATGAATTTTTGGCACGTTTGATTACTTGGTGAAGTGAAGTGAGAATTTGACAGAAGCTTCCAAAACATGTTTCTCAGTTGTTGAACAAATCTTATTGTTTGTCTTGTCAGGTTAATATAACAGGTTAACATAGATATAATAACCATGACTCTTTCAATAATAATCTCATACTACCATTTATCATAGTTGCCAGTCTTTCAATAGATGTGCTATTATAGGTAAACACTTAATCCTATAATTAGAAAACTTTATTAACCAAAGTGCAGTGACACAAAGATTCTATAATGAAACAGAATTTTATTTTCTGTACAGCAAGGTTCTTTTCTTTCTTTGGCCAAAGCTTTTTCTGCTTATGTCTACAGTGACCAAATGTTTATACATATCTGGTTTCTATCTTTTTGGTTTAAATTCTTCAAATCATCTTTTCTACAATCCACCATTAGTGTATTTGACAGAAGCTCAAATGCTAGTCCACATATGAAATAATATAAGTCCCTTGCTAGAGCAGGGCTACTAAATCATTCCGTGACCTCCTGTTTCTGAAAGCCCTTTTACTTCCATTAGATCGAAAACCTTTTGTCCGTGGGTCACAATCGAAAACCTTTTGAGGAGATTAATTAGGTGTTGTTTGATTTAATCAGTTTTGGTCAACGAAGCAACGTTGCAAACTTGAGTCAGTTGACAATGCCACCTAGGAATGCAAAAAGAGGCACACAAAAGAGGAGTCGGGACCAAAACAGCACTGCTAGCACCAGTGCAGGCCCCAACTTCGATGTTAGTAGGTTCACTTCAGTTGAAAATCAAGATTGGTATCTCGTTCGTGCTAATAATACAGTTCTAGTTGAAGTGGACCTTGATCCTGTCTTTGATCGGAAATTTCACTTTCGAGAACAGTTTGCAACAATGGGGTGGGACTGTATGTTGAATCTACCTCGACGGTATTACCCAAATTTGGTGCGGGAATTCTATGCTAACATCTCGAATAAAGGGTTTGTCAATTCTGTAGAACTACAGAGTTATGTGAAAGGGGTACATATAACTCTAACGAGACAGACTCTGTCCGAGATTTTAAGAGGTGATGACGAGGGTCCCGTGTTTGAACATGGAAAGTACATAGTCCGAGGGGATCCAACATGGCAATTCGAGGTCACTCTCCCTAAGTATACCAATAGCTTTAGTTCTTTTAAAACCATAGTGGATCCTGTCACGGGGGACTCAAGAATGGAATCAGCACCTATTCCCACTAAGAGTCTTACGCTCCGGCACAGTTTATTGGTATATTTGTTGAACCACAACATTCTGCCGGCTTCAAGCAGCAAGAATGAAGTCCGGGTAATGGATGTGTATTTCCTAGACAAATTAGAGGCTGGTTTAGGCAATGTATCAGGGATTCCGATATCCACAATCATACTCGGTGCCATGTCAAGAACTGCAGAGTTTAAGGGGGCTAAGAAAGCACTACCCTATGCTAGGACACTAACGCGTATCTTTGAGCACTTCGGTGTAAATTTGATTGGCGAATCGTACAACACTGCATCAGCAATAGTGAACCAAGCCACAATGGACCGAATTGCCTATCGCGATGAAACGGAATTGGGTGAGGAAGAACAACAAGAAGAGGGCGAAAACAGGCAGGCCACAACTGATGCAGGGTCTTCTCAGGCTACAAATGGGCGAACAATTCAAGACATGATTGGAGCTGTGATCACTGAGATGCGTGCAATGCGTGAAGTGGTTGATCGGTTGGATGGGAGAGTACATGCAGTCGAGGGGCGATTGTCTGCGATCGAAGACAAATTGGAGGCATTGAGTGGTGGTCAAAACACAAGCCGAGTGGAGCGAAATGAACACGGAAATTAGTCACAGGCTATAATCTTTGTTTTTAGATTAATCTTTTGTAGCTAATGTGCTACGCATATGTTACAAGTCTAACACAGTTGACATGTCAATATATTGTTATTTCAATGTAGAACTTATTGTTCAGATTAAATGTTGTCTATTTTGGATTTGCTGGCAGGGAGTTTAGGCCACTTTTAAGGGGAAACTCTGTCAAATTTTTTCCAAAAATAAAAAGTAAATGTATATATGTATGTATATTAATCACAATAAATTACAATAAACAAATAAGCAAATCTAAGTTATAAATAATCTAAGCAAATCTAAGTTATAAATAATCACGTAATAATCATTTCATAAAGGGTTAATGCAAATAAACCCTACAAACTATATTTTTATATATTTATAATATATTTGTATAAATATTATATATTTGTATAAATATAATATAATATAAATATGTAATTATACATTTATTTAAATATTATATATTTAACATATATATAATATATATTATACATTTATGTATACGTATTTATGTAATTATACATTTGTATGCATTTATATTAACATTTATGTATATTTATAATATACATTAATATTATGTATTATGTATAATATAATACATTTATACATTTATATTAATATACATAATATTAATTATACATTTATATTAATTATATTAATACATTTATACATAAATTTAATATATCTATTTATAATATATTAATTTATACATTTATATAATATTCATTTTTAATTTATACAATTAATACATTTATATTATATTTATATTATGTATTATATACAATATAATATATTTTTGTATTTTTATATAAGTATATAAATATATTTATTTATAAATATTTATAAATTTATTACAAACACATAAATGTATATAAATATTTAAACAATAAAAATTATAAATTACAAATAATATGAATTATACATTTATAAATAATATTAATATATATTTATAAATTATAATTTATAGATTTATAAAATATTCATTTATAATTTATATTAATTATACATTTATAAATATATTTATATTACGTATACATTTATAAATACATTTACAGATTTTTTTATCAATACGTAAATACATTTATTTACAAATATTTATAAATGTATTATAAATGTCATTTAAGAAATTTTACTTTTCCACTACATAATAGCAAATTAGAGAAATTGATTAATCAATTATTAGTAGTATCAATAACAAAAAAATAAAATACTATTCTTGTTCATTCTTATTATTTATTTCACTATAAATAATAATTGCTAACTTTTCTTTTTATGTGGTATATAATAAGTTACTTTTAATATAAGTAGTTGACTAACTACGAATTCTCAATTAGTTTATAGATACTTAAATTATTGAATTACTAGATTAATACACTTTGCAAAAATTGTTGACGTACTAGATTAATACACTTTACAATATCAGCTATATATATTTTTTAACAACAAAGAGTTTATGGTAAATTATTAAGAATGAATTTAACAAATACACAAATTTAAAAAGTAATTTAAAAAATATTTGAATTTTTTTATGCAATTTTTCTAGGAATTCGTATTTATCGGATGCAAGATAAAGTCCAACCAAAAAGCTTGCTAGATTGGTTAAGATTTATTCCCCCAAATTATTATCAACTATTGATGTCAATATTATGGGATCTTTTTTTTTCCAGTTGTGATGAATTTAGAGCCTTAAGTAGTAAAATTTGTAGAAATTTGCAATGAAATCATAAAGCAAGAGAAAATGGCATTACAACTGAAGCAAAAAGAAAATTTTTTAGGCAAAATCTAGAATCCTGTTGTTGGAAAGCAAACAACATAGGTACATAGTGAATACTGATCACTAGCAATAATCATAAGTGTAAAATTGCAGCTTGCAGCGCCCACTGGACAACGGAGGCTTTGTGGTTTGATGCGAGGTACATGACCTCGCATTTCAGAAATGCGAGGTACATATACCTCGCATTTGTGAAATGCGAGGTCAGCTTTTGTTTTTTGATTTTTTTTTTAATTTCGGTGGTAGAAAATTGAAGGAGAGTTCGCATTCAGCAAATGTGAGCTCAAGGAACTCGCATTTGATGAATGCGAAGATCCTGTTTAAGGAGAGTTCGCATTCAGCAAATGTGAGCTCAAGGAACTCGCATTTGATGAATGCGAAGATCCTAAAAACAGAAACCAGTACACAAAATACCCCCTTTGTAGAATTTTTTTAAAAATCATCATAATTTTAGAAATTTCTCGCAGAAGTTTTCATTTCATTAAGTCAAGCTTCTTAATGGGTTTTATGATTCCTATCTTCAATATCAATTTACAATCAAATTAGGAGAAAGAAAATTTATGTTTATGAGATTGTTTCCTTGATACTCTCTTCTAATATAAACTTGAAAAATATAATAAGATTGACCTGAAAATTCGCCCCTTTGTAAACTCATGCCACCATTAGTGATAGATCTGAACTTCATTCACAAACCTAAACTCTGCAAGTTAATGTACTCGAGTAAAATTCTATGCGAAAAGTTGCAAGTTAATGATAAAAAAAGTCCCGAAAAGGCCCTAATAATGGTTAGAATACAAGAAAAAAGAATATTATAATGATGTTTAACATAGTCAATATAATCACTATTACCAGTGGAAAAAATTACAAATTGCTCAACTAATTAATTTCATCATGTAACTTGTATTATTGAAAATTTGGTTTTTAGTTTTATTCACTGAGAATTCTCTACAATTTTTCTGCTTTTATCGAATGTCAACCATATAAAACAACCTACATATACCAAGTTGCATATAGTATCTACCAAAGAAGGTTACATTTTCAAAGGAAAGCGAACAATTCAAGAACTCCAAAAAATAAAAATAAAAATTCCGGAACTCCTCATACTATTAAGAATCATCAAAACTCAAAGTTGGTATAAGTAAATTAAGTAATCTTCAAACTCATACAGTATCCATGTAAAAGGAGCATTATGAAATCTAATTTTGTATGTACAACCAATTACCCAACAAGTTAAACACTTGTAAACAAAGACAATTAATGTTTTTTTTTCTCCAGATAATAGCTTAGAATTTGAGGACAAATGTAGAATCCCAAAAAAAAAAAAGAAAAAAAGGCAAAGTACATGAAGTTAATTTAAGACTTATCCCACATATTTCATACCTCAAAACTTTTTCATGTCTGCAGCATAATAACTATACAAAATCTGAAATCAATCTTCTTGAATAGCCGATGGTGTCATGACAATTTACATGTAACAAAATAAGTGAGAGACTGAGTGAGTTGAAGGAAAATGTTATATTTGTTATAGTAATAATGCAATTGAATAAAAACAGCATCTTTGCAAGTCTCAATCCCCATATAAAATAAGACAAGGCTCCTGCTCCAGAATTTGCTGTTTGTTTTATCACTTTAGTCAGACTTTTTACCAATACTTTGTTTAATATCTCCGTTCTATATGTTAATTTTTAAGTGTCATGCAAGCTTATTAAGGAAAATATTAATTTTCCTTAGACGAAGCTATCTTTTTTTTAGTTTAAAAATTTACATCATGAAATAATACTATACTTTCAAACACACATATAGCTATATTCGTGGTGTGTGTTTTAGTACTGTTTATCTTCATTGGAAACTTAAATTCAACAACTACTTTGTCCAATCTCTATTTTTTAGGACAAAAAAATAATAGTGAAGGAAAAATTCATGCTATTATGATTTATTCTCCACCATCATTAATGAGTAAAACGAAGACTGCATGAAAGATATTTTTCAAAGTGCAACTAAACTAATTTGTACATTGGGTCCTTCTATGTACGTAGACGA
Organism: Coffea eugenioides; assembly: GCF_003713205.1. NCBI lineage: Eukaryota > Viridiplantae > Streptophyta > Magnoliopsida > Gentianales > Rubiaceae > Coffea > Coffea eugenioides. The sequence goes on from NC_040041.1 coordinate 24,961,897, forward strand.
AGTTACAGTTCAAGGTTCATAAACGTGCCTTGAGCATTAATTTAGATTAGCAGTAACAAATGATCTTAAAGTTCTTTTTTTTTTTTGTGTCATCATTTAAAAGTCAATATTAAGAATGGTCTTAAAAATCATCAAATGGAAGGAAATTTGGGTTTTTTTTTTTTGTTAAAAATGTACTAAGTTGAATTATATCAAGCTTTATAAGTAAAAAATTACCCATAAAATTTGTGTAACGATACATTGAACACAATTGAGTAACTATCATGTTGATGTCTTCAAAAAGCAACATGTTATATTCATACGAGCTCACATATTTTTGCTGATAGAAGAGGCATTCATAGTTACACTTACAGTTTTGAATTGAGCTACTTTGTAAGAGCACAGATCGACTTACCAATGTCTAAGAAAAAGAAAAGAGGATCTTTAACTAAGCAAAGTATTCAAGCACTATTTTACATTTAAGAACTCAACTTAAGAAATCTACTTAGTATAACGGAATAAATTGTTATGCATTGCGGGATTGTTTCTTAATGATGTTGATCTTGAAAGTTTCAAAATTGAAATATAGGAAATTTGTAAAACCATTTATACCAAATCACACAAAAAATTGTTATACATTAGGTTCTCATACTAAATAAGTTTGTTCACTACAATGTCCCCAAGTTTATGGGCATCAAAAGTGAACTAAAAGTTACAATTACAATCAGAGAATAAACCACAATCATATAGAGAGAGGAGCACTTGCACGATCATGAGTTACTTCAAAAGGCTTTTTACTACAATCAAACACACATTACACTTGCAAGCTCTATTAAAATTTATCCGTACTCAGGAATATAAGTCATGACATGCCATGCCATTACTTCTCTTTCTTCGTCTTCTTAATAAGTTAAATTGATTATTAAAAAATCTACACTTTAATATGAAGAGCTGCATGAAGTTTCCAGAAGGACTTGGTTCAAGTAAATCTAATAATTTTAGCATTCACTACAATAATAACAAAAAATTTGCTGCAAAAAGAGGATGATTTTGCCAGTTATCTCACGGTCTTACGAGAAAGGATGGCATAATTGACATTGATAAGAATGTTGCCTTATATATTCAGTAACTTGAAAGTTAAGAATTTAGAAAGTAGGCATTACCTTTTCTTCTCTTGAAACTTTATTTCTAAGGAAGTTCTATTGTGGACCATATGTTTCTGAGATAGTGCACCTGTGAAAATTTTTATTTTTGTCAATCACTACCTGTGATAAAAAAAATGTTGAAAAAATACATTAACAATCACCCGTATGTTGCAGCACCAAATGTAAAAGTAAAATCACAAGATATTCTTGGGCATTAAGAAGGACTTACTACGGAGTAGGATTTAAGAATCACTACTTTACCACAATACTTGATTCAAAAGATAACCTATAATTCAAAGTTTCTAAGACAATCAAACTTTTTAATCCTTGATTCTAAATAAATCCAAGTTGAATGAAATTTCGAATTCAGGGTAGGAATTTACTACTCAAATACAAATAGCATATTTTAGGACAATAATGAACCATCAATGTTGAAGAACAATTCTTTTTTTTTTTTTGAATAAGAACAAAATTAGAATATGATGGTACAGTCATGTATCAAAACAAATTAACTATATTTTCATAATAAAAGGAATAAATAGCTTCACTTGAGAAATTAAAAATAAAAACACCTATACTCATGCAATAACAATTAATAAACTTGACACCTCAATCTGTTCTTCTGTAAACTGAACATCACCCTTGGTTTGTTGGTATATGCTGTTAGTTTTGTAGATGCCCTTCTGTTTTCTACATCTTGTCTGCCGGGGATTAGCTGCTGATTGTTGGTTGTTTGTCCGACTTGTATGTCTAATCGTTGAAAGACTTTGACCTCAAACAGGTTACAAATAAGGTTCAAAATATCATCAATCTCTTCATATGGAAAGTATACCATGTTGATGAGTTTTGTCCCGTGCTTAATTACATATATTGGGCACTTCTTCATAAATACTCCCAACTTTTTATGGGAGTAAATTGTGGGTACCTGATTTTTCTTGACAAAGAGTTGTGACTGAAGATTTAGGGTTCTAATTTACTTCATCGGAGGAACTAATAGAGTTTTAAAAAATAAAAAAAAATGATGGTAATTCAATTTAGGACTTCTCTCATGTCATATTGAGATAAGAATTATTGGATGATGAAGTGATGCGAATCAGGAGTTTGCTAGATTAAATAGATTATTATCCAAGTAAGGATATATTAGGCATTACAAAAAAGGAAAGAAACACCATTATATTCTATAGTAATATATACACACACAAGTGTTTTCAAATTTACCAAGCAGCCTAGGATTTTTTATTTTTTTTTTGGTTTGTAGTCAATGACATTAAGCATTTAATCAAAGTCTATTTCACCCAAACTTTTTTCAGTTTTTTACAGGAAGCAAGAGAGTACTAAAATATTGCATCAAAATAGAGTACCAAAACCTTAAGTAGAATAATATCTTATGTGAATTGAGTTTGAGCATGTCAAAAATCAACTCGCATAATTCAATTGACGGGCCTAATCAAAAGATGTCGAAGAGAAATTCTTTATTGTTAAATATGGGCATTCTTACTCCTCATAGTAGCCATCTTACCTTTTCCCTAAATGCCCATTCTTACTTCAGTCAACAAATATATCAAAGGGATGATTGAGCCTGTAATATTAAAAGCCATAAAAATTATATAAATTGTGAACCACTAGATTATTGTCCGAGACAATAACTAAATGTTGGGGAAGATTTATTACAATCAAAGAACAAATAAAATTAAATAAGAGCATAAAACAACAAGAAAATATAAATTGAAATTCCAGCAACATAGGGGGGAAGCCAAGCCTAGTTGATTTTGGGAAAGTTCGCCGAAAGAAAATTTAGGTGGTAATGATTTTCTAACTGTTCTGGGGAATGTAGCAATCCGACAAACAAGTTTTGCTGCGAAACTAATTATTCCGAAATATACAGCTGTCCAAAATAACTTTCGATGTCCTAACCTAATGAAAATGGTAAACTTACAGCCTTTTTCTGAAAATTGGTAAACTTATAGTAAGAAAAATAAGAAAATTTGTTCTGGGGCTAATAAGTTAAGGCACAATGACATAAAAGTTCCTCAATTATTTTTCTAAAGCCAGAACAGTCCCTCAACTTTATTTTTAACCAATTTAGTCTTAAAGTGATTTTATGGTAACCAATCGTGTCCTTGCTTGGCATTCTCCACTGATGACCACTTAAAGCAGAAAAGCCACATACAGAGAAAATCAGATTTAGCTGGGCAAATTGCAAAGATTTTGAATAAGATTGAGAGCAAAAAAAATTGTACTACTTTTTTCAGCAATTTTTAATAATTCAGTTACAATTTGTCAAAAAATGTTCCGATTTTTAACTGTCAATTTGATCAATTACTTTGTAATGCCCCCAAATTATAAGAAGAGTTGTAGATAGCTTTCCTATTTTGCCCCCAATTTGACTACTCATCAATGGAGAAATCTTACTATCCGAGTGGCTTAAATGCCAAATAAGGATCCAAGTGGCTATAACAATATAATTAAAGGACTAATTGGCTAAGAGTAAAGTTGAAAAAAAAGAACAAAGTTGATGGATTATTTTGAGTTTAATAAAATAGTTGAGAAACCATTTAGTTTATTTGTTCTAAGCATCGAAGTTTTTGTAACATGCAAGTTACAATTTAAATTGTACGTCGTGGGTATATTCTTCGGCCCAAGAAGGGTTCACTGCACGTTAGTTCAATTGATGAAAAGTTGAACTGATAGGTTAATATTATAGTTATTACGATATATGATAAATACATAATAAAATAATTAGGTTTAAGAATTTTAGTTGATTTTTTTTTTGAGTCCCAAGGAGGGCCAAGCTGCCATTTTCTTTAGTTGATTAGTTAATAAAACACAAAATTAATAAATGAGAACTAGTTATCATAAAATACTGAAGTAAAAACACCTTATATTATATTTGTAAGAAAAATCTAAACAAAAAATTGTGAAAGTTATTAGAAATTCTTGAGTTCATGATTTAGTTTTGATAGATTGGGAGAATTGTAATTATGGTCCCTAATCTATAGACCATGTGCAGAACTAGTCCCCAATCAATTGCGCAAATCAATTTTGGTCCCCAATCTATTCAATTTTGCGCAAAAGTGGACAATTGATGAAATTTCTTCAAATTTAGTTAGAACCAAGTCACGTGAGACCATGTGTCGGCACTTAAAACCCCTTTTTTCAACTTTTTAATTTTTGAAACACATTTTTTATTATATTCACCTTTTTCTTGTCTTTTTTTTTTATTAAACAAAGACATAAAGGCTAAAATTCACTAATCAAGCAGTTAGTAATGATTAGTGGAAAAATCACAAAATAAATAGGGGTACCGATGTCCTCTCTTTCTTTATTTCCTCATGTTCTCTCTTCCAACTCAAGAACATACCCTAGGAGCCTCAATCACTTTCTAATCAGAGAACAAAAATTGCTGATTTTGGTAGAAAGTTGCAAGAATTGGGCAGAACTTTGCATCGAGCTTCTTCTATTCTCAATTTAGGTCCTCATGGAACCAATGAAAAATTGTGACTGCAAGCAGCAAGCAACAATGGTTACATCCTGGATAGACAACAATTCTGGGAGAAGAAATTTCACTTGTGCCATCAAGAAGGAATGGTTGTGTCTGTTTTTTATTTTGGTTGATGAATTTGACCTTTGTTCTAAAGCTTTATGATGTTGGTTGTGAAGGGTGATGGAGGAAAAGGTTGCAATTATTTTGAATGGCATGATCCGAAAATGTGTAGAAGATCTACTGCTTTAATTCCTAAATTGTTGCAAAGCATGAACTCTAAGAATGCTATAATTGAGAGACTAAGAGCGAGGGAAAAAAATTATTGTTGGCAATTTTCTTGTTGGTACTTCTGCTGATTTCTTTATTATGTGATTTTTTCCACTAAACATTTATTAACTGCTTGATTAGTAAATTTTAGCCTTTTATGTCTTTGTTTAATAAAGCAAAAGTCAAGAGAAAGTTGAAAATATTAAAAAAATGCATTTTAGAAATTTAAAAATTGAAAAAAAGGGTTTTAAGTGCCGGCACATGATCTCACATGACTTGGTTTCAACTGAAATTGAAGAAATTTTATCCATTGTCCACTTTCACACGAATAGACTGGGGACCAAAATTGATTTTTGAAATAGATTGGGGACTAATTCTGCGCATGAACTATAGATTGTGGACCAAAATTACAATTCTCCCTGATAGATTTGTTATAAAACCATTCAATGGGAATAATGACTAAAATCTAAACAGTGGTAGAAAAGGCTAACACCACAACCCTTGCTCTGCTGCCACTTTGTGTAGAAGTAATATTGATAGATGGTAAGATAATATCTATCTAAGTATTTGATCAGGCCTATAGAAACCTCCGTTTACAATATCTCTACAATAGTAAATTCTGTGTATGTACTTAGTTTGATATTAATTTTCACTGTCACTTTATATGTTTTCAAAATTGTCCTTATCACTATTTTCCCCTACATGTACTCAAAGAAATATAAATCTAATTTGGGTCACATTAGGGGTGGCAATTCGGGTCCAAATCAGGTTGGCGGGTCGGGTTCGGGTCAACCCGTCAGAAAATTTGTTGACCCGAACCCGACCCGCCAACCCGTGACGGGTCAGGTATGCTGACCCGAACCCGAAAATTGCAGGTTGACGGGTTGACGGGTCGACCCGAAATGACTCGAAACTTAATTTTAATTTATTAATTTATCACTGTAATTTCTAATAAAATCAATTTCTCACAAAACTAATTACATAATCAAGTAATAAAAATTTAAATAAATAATTCCAAACCAAATCTAAAATAAATTAAACACCGTAAAAGTGTTTTATGCCAAACAAAATATAAAATAAATTAAAACAGTATAAAAGTAAAAAATAATATAATATATTATTTGTCCAAATATAATAATTTCAACTTCACACAAATTAAATAAATTCATTTAGGATTAAGTAATTAATGCCTTTGAAAAAAAGAATAACTTAGTTTAGTTAGATAAAATTATTTTTATGTTTATTAAATTATTTTTAATTCGTAAACGGGTCATATCGAGTCATATCAGGTCACCACGGTTGACCCGAAATCGACATGTTTTCTTTTCGGGTTCATCGAGTCCAACCCGATTCTGACCCGAATTCCCGAAACCTCAAACCAAACCCATTAATTTCGTGTTAGGTTCGTGTCGTGTTTTCAGGTCGTGTCGAAAATTGCCACCCCTAGGTCACATTGAGATAATCAAACTAAAATTATTTAATGTGTGCTGATGGATATAAATTGCATCCAGACTTTCAAGTTTCATCAAACAAGCAAAAAAATCTAGACTATCAAGTTTCAAACCTAGAAAAAACAATGCAGGTCCAACTTTAGATTGATATCCAAGAAGTAATTTTTATTGTAAATTCATCATTTAACCAAAAAGTCAGTGTAGCTAATTTTGAAGTATTGATTGGCTACATAATGGGTTCTGGTCTAATGTTGAAGTACTGTTGGTGCTTCCTTGGGCAGTTTTTTTAACAGACATTGGATTTGGTTGTGGTCTTTTTGAATCATCTTAATGATTCAGTGATTTCTCAAATTAGGGCAACCCACCCCGCTCTATTCCAATAAGTAGTGTTTTCCAATTTTGAACCAAAAAATAAAATGGGTAAACTATATTGAACCCACATTTACCTATATGTTGTCTCACTTAACTTATTCAAATTTGTACATTAGCAATTAATCCCTATTTGATTGATTTATAAGTGTTATTGGACAAGTATTCCCATAGTAATTTTCTCATTTTTTTCCTTTTTCCTTTTCTTTTTGCTTCTTCTCATTTCTTTCATTTTACCAGTGTACTACTATATATTTGTTATTGCATATTTGAAATCAATTCTTTGATGCAAATTTTTTTGTGTTTTTAAAATCTTTTACTATGAATAATTAATTGATCATAAGCTATGTATATCATATTTACACTAACTATAATTATTAAATATTCTACTGACTACACCTTCAATGGTAATCTTGATTATGAGATTTATATATTATATTTGCAGTGTGACAATTAGCAATTCAGTTATATATGCCTTGAAATGTGACAATTAGACATTCAATTAATTATGTCTTGAAATGTAATCAATGTGATACTACATACATATTAAGTGACCAATTTAAAATATTTTCTATTGTCATAATGTGTTATTAATTATCAACTATTCAAATAAATTTTGTAATTTATTCCTCGTTTTTTAACCAAATGGTTTTGATTTATTTTTCCCTTTGTTTTTATGCTATATAGTGAATGATAAAAATTAATTTATGCTATATTTTGAAAGAAAGAAGAACAAGAAAAAAGGAAAAACAGAATTTTGTTACTCAAGGTCTAACAAAGGGTAAAGTGATGAGAAAGACAACTAGAGGGACAAAGTGAGACAAAAGTATAACTATAGGGGGTTGGTGTAATTTGGTTGCTTGTAGGGTGGAAAGTGGGATGAACTTCCCATTGTAGGTAGAAGGAGTGTTAGAAGTACAACTTAGCACAAGGACCTTTGTCCATGTTTTTAGGCCCAGTTGAGAGAAGGAGACCGACAAAGCCTATTATCATTTGAAGAAGCTATGAGTAAATGTCAATATAAATTGGGTTGGATCATTAAATGAATTAGTAAAACTACAGATGCAATACTGAGATAACAATAATAAGAGCAAAAGACCCTATAAATTCCAAGAGATTGTAGGGTTTCAGTGAATAACCAAGTAGAGTTTGCGGCACCGTCTCAATGAATTAGGGTGGAAAAAGGAATGTCATTGGAATAGGAAATTCTAGAGTGATTTAAACAAAGGGAAGAATGTATAAGAATGAGTCATGAAAGACTGAGTTTTTCCTTTGTGAATTTGTTATCATCAGAGGCCGAGGAAATAGAAAGTGGGATAAAAAATTTTCAGCATGCAAGCTCTGCAAGGCCCAATCGCAATGAAGCGAAAAACACAGCAATGGGTTTAGAAGATAACTCACCAAAATATCAAGCGTGTGCATCAAAGGTATGAAGTATACTTGTAACGTGATATGAGTGAAAGTATTTAAGACATTAATTAATGAAGGCAATAAATGTAATTTGAATCTCACAGGCAAGTTGGAGAGCAGTACGTCAACAAAAATAGTTAGGGAAGTGATTGATAATCTGAACAGTGACTAGAGGATAGCAGTGACCAAATTGGGATTTGGTCCTTTGCTAAACTTGCAAGCTTTGCACGAAGATGGCTAGTTCTTATTTTGGCTGGTTAATAATTTAATTGCGAGCACTGTACTCTCGATGTCCATGGGTGTTGCATCAAAGTTATGACAGAAGATGTAGAGCAAGTGTTGGGATTGTTAGCAAATGGGGGCAACATTACAGCATTAGAGAAAGATTGGTATACAGATGATCTGTTGGAAGAAGAACTTCACATAACGGTTAAAAACGGAGAAGTTGTCTTGGCTGACCTGGAAAAAGTCTCTTATTTATGCAAACTTCAGGGGTGGAGTTCAAAGTGAAGTTCGCACTTCATGTAATAGGTAAAATTCTGGCTTCTAGAAGTGATATTTTGGTGAAAAGGACCTTCATTCCTTTTTTGCATGAGGTAGAGCTAATGGAGCATATGAATTGGGCTAAGTTCATTCTTGATGAATTGGTAATTGGAATTAGAAATGCCCAAATGAAGAAAGACGAGCAAGTGGATTGCTGTGTTGTCTTTTTGATGGTAAGGAGTCACTTAAATTGCAATTGTAAAATTAGCTTTGGTTTATATTTAACTTGTTAAATAAATGTAGCTATTCTACATGGAGGACTTCTCAATTCATGGCGAGGCATATATCCCCTTACATATCTGTGCGAAACCTCGAGTACAATTCTGAGGAAATGATAGACTGAAAAGAAGGATCAGTAGACTAAAACATCTTGGTGTCATGGATGGAGTAGAGGTAATCTTAATTTTTTGCACAAAATTTCGGTGGTTGGATTTTTTCCTTTATTTCATTTTGTTACTAGAAATAAGCATATAAATGAACGATAATTATATACATTCATTACAGGTTGAAGTAATTGCGGTTGATTCTGTTTGGTACACCGCTTAGCATGGGGAAGAAAGTCAAAACTGTAGGCTTGGAAAAAGACTGAACGAAATTGAAGATTCCACTAGGGAGTTGAAAGAGGAATACAAAGAAATTTGGGATTCAATGTGTAGCATGGTACAGTCCTTGAAGGCAATGCAAGATGCAATAGTTAGTAAGATGAAAAGATTTATAGAAAGAGTTGGGGACAAAGAAGCGACTGCAATTAGTTTAGGGGAAGGGAATGGAAATGTCGTTAACAGTAAAAATGGGGTGTGCAAGAACTATATAAGGAAGTACAAGGTGAAATGCAACCCTGTTGTTTTAAAGAGCCTATTGCATGGAATATACTCCCTCAAACTAAAAATCAAGAATACGATCTAACCTCCAAATTTGTTGAAAATGAGAGAGATACTTCCATAGACATGACTTCTCCAGTGAAGATGGACAATATGGAGGCAGTAGCTGAAAAGGAAGCCTCAATTAGGGTGTCTTCAATAGATGACAAACTGCATAGAAAAAACTTGCATCAATAAGGCTTTTGGACTTGCAAATCCAAAATCGGAGATGTCTTCCATAGGGTCTATGAAGGCTAGGCTATTAAGCATGACTAGTCAGGGTGTTGTATCAAAGCGCAAAATTCATATCTTCCCAACGAGCAAGAGACTTTTCAAGAAGAAGAATGCTTCTCTAAAGCCGAAAAAGGTAGCTTTTGCTGTGTGTCTTTGACTCGAACAAAGGTCACTTGCATAATTATCAGTGTAGCTTAAGGTGATTGAAATAATACTGAAGTTTCAATTTCAACAGGCTCGATGCTGTAAGAAGAGAAAGCAACCGTGCAATGGTGGCAATCCAGATTGTCCAATTGAAATAGCAAATAAAAAATTATAAAAATGACTTGCATGTTAGTGTTTGATATTGTTATCTAAACAAGTGGTTAACAATACTTGTTATAGGGAGATAATAGTACTAGAGATGGGGACATACCATCGGAAACACGTACAAGGCTAATTGATTTGCTTTTTGATAACAGATTGCCAAGACAATAAGTTTGACTTTGGGTTTTTGTAGTTGATAATTGAAAGTTAATTGTATAGATTATATGTATTATTTATGCAGCACCACTTTAGTATCAATGTTAGGGCAGAAGGCTACTCAATCGCAATTGAGGTCTCTTAGGCCTGGTCGTTGGATCCACGCAGAGGTGAACCCACTTTGATTTTGTCAATGTTGGTATTTTGGTATTTAGAAATGGATATGTCGATTAGAAAGGTCTTAGTATGCTAGAGATTTTTTTTATTCTTTTTACCATAGGTATTGAGTTGTTATAGTGCATTATTAACACTGATAGGGTAGAGGGATTTGAAAGACTCCCGAAGAGTTTGGTACCTGCCAGCTTACTTAGAGGTAAAAATATTAAGACTACTAACTATAAAATTCATCATTGTACCCCTTTTATTTTAATTATAAGAAGTTTTACAAGATAAAATTTTTTTTAATTAAAACACACATAGTATAATACTGCAGCAATTGATTCTTCATGATACTATTCGTCCCGAAGGCATCTATGGGAACTACCTAACTGAATCGAGTTTTGGGGGCCCTATCAATAAGTGTGAGAAGGTAAAGCGTATGAGATAAATAGGTTCTATTACAATGCCTCAATTTGATTGTTGATTGGACTCTTTTTGGTCAACTTGTGTCAGATTTGTTTACCCATGAACTGGAACAAGGAACATTGGTACTTATGTATCATAGATATAATTAGCCGAAAAGTTTTCATTTGCGACTCTGCACTTGATAGCGATGCTGTTAACAAAGGCCGAGAGAATAATGCCAAGATTGTTATGAGTGTCAACAAGGTGCTTAATCTTGTTACATTTTGTGTGACTAGAACTAACTAGACTAGTGTCTACCAATTAATGGTATTTGAGCAGTGTGCTATGATTGAAGAGGCACTGTCATATGGCTTTGGGTATGGACATAAAGGAGATGTGAACAACTACAAATTTACTAGGCCTGAAAATTGTCCCAAATAGGGCATTGGGTAAGAGTTATTGTTACTTACTTTACCATAAGAGGAATTTATGTAATGTGGCTTGATCTAGAATGCTATTTTTTTCCTTATCCAGCAATGATTGCGGGTTTACATTGTAAAATTCATGGAACACCGTGGTGATGTTAAGTCTGGCTTAAAGTTGCATGTGAGCTAACAAAGGAATGAGCAATTTGATTTATTTGTTCTTTTTATCTATATTGTACTATTGCATTCAACTAAGAATGAAAGGGGATGCATATTAAAAGGTGTCAAGTTTGGATCGTTTGAGGATTGCATTCGACCCTTTCCTGGACTCAGGCAACGAAGTTCGACACCTCTGCGTGTATGATTTCACTGGATTGGAGAACTTGTTCGGATGACTGCGTTGTAAACTCAAGGGGAGCCCAAAAAGTTGCAAGATTTTAGAAATTAACTATACATGATTTTTTGCTTGATATTAGATGGGCCTGATGAGTAACCCTATTTTGTTGGTGGCTTGTTGTTGGTCTTTTGTAACTTGGTTGGTCAGGCCGAATTTTTTTGCTCATAGGTTACTTGGGCTGCCCATGATTTTGATGTTGAGTTTAGGGTGGGTTTTAGTGTGGCCAATTAGAAAGCGTACATTTTAGAGGTTTTGGGCTTGTATTGACCAATTTTTTGTAACCAAGTGGTGGCTTACACATTCTGCCAAATTAATCACACACAATTAGGGAACATATATTCTTTTGAAGATTACTTGGAGTAAGGTGCTATTTATTTACATTAAATTGACTGATTAGTTGAGTTTGAATTAACATGAATTACCAGCACTTTAATGGAATTGATTATGAGAGAAATAAATAGTCCTCAAAAGTAATGATCTCAACTACCATGATGTTAACTGTAGATGCACTTCAAATTTGAAGTTACAATGTATTAGTGTCTGAGCTTTTGATGTGACACGAACCCCGTCGAAGACGAAACCCGTGACTCACTCGCACGATCTAGACAACTCACACCGAAGGTTTGGCAGCGAAAAAACATGACCCTAATAATCCTACGAGTTACGAACAATATTGATACGATCTCAACCCATAACTAATCGAATTAATGAACCAAAGTTGTAGGTAGAAGAACGCCACAATCAAGGAGGTTCTTGATTGATAAGTTCGGATTGAATAACTTAAGAAAACTCTCAAGTATTCAAAGGGAGCTCTCTTGGAAAGAGAATGTGAAATAAACTCACGAAAATTGCATTAAATTTCTGACCATCATGAACGAACAAGACTTGGCTATTTATAGCCTTACATGGACTCCAAAACCTAATGTAATTTGGACTAAAATACCCCTTAACTAAGGACCAGCAATTCAGCTATCACTTGGTGTAGTTCTAGTTGGATTATGACTCAAACTTACTAAAAAAATGTCGGCTTAATTAAAGACTAATCTGGCCGAATTAAGGACTAAAAGAAACAACTCCATTTAGTGAGAACAAATGACAATAAGACCCTTGCTTATCACACGACTAAGACATCAAGCAAACTTATCCAACATGACTAACTAGCTAATCAACTAATCTTCTTCACCCGACTCTTCAACTTGGAGCAAAGTGTAAAGCATTGAATCTTCATTGTCTAAGCCTTCTATGATCCTCAAATCATTCCCAACGCGATCTTGAATTGTGCACACAAGAGATTGAAGTGATTCTCTCAGTTTCCTTGCGCGAGCTCTTGTAATTGGACCACTTGGTACTTGTATAACTTGCTCCTTTGCCCCTTGATCACCCTTGATCACTTGTGTCCCTTCATCATTCCCTTCCTATTGAAGGCGATTTGTCCCCAAATCAAGCTCATTATCTGCGTGAAAAGGACTCAAGTCAGCAACATTGAATGTAACATGTACCCCATACTCACCTGAGAGATCAAGTTTGTAGGCATTGTCGTTAATTCGCTCCACCACTTGAAATGGACTATCACATCTTGGAAGGAGTTTATTGTAAATCTTGCACAAAGTCAGCCTTTTTCTTACCATCCAAGTTAATTCTTTCATGCACAGGTAAAGGAGATATGTCTAACGGAGTGAGAGGGTTAAAATCATAAACAACTTCAAAAGGGGAATATTGTGTAGCAGTGTGCACAGTGCGATTATAAGCGAACTCAGCATGAGGCAAGTAATCTTCCCAAGTTTTAATGTTCTTTTTAATTATTTCTCACAACAAAGTAGACAAAGTTCTATTAACTACTTCAGTTTGTCCATCCGTTTGTGGGTGACTAGAAGTAGAGAAAAGCAATTTAGTCCCTAGTTTACACCACAAAGTTTTTCAAAAGTAGCTAAGGAACTTTACATCCCTATCAGAAACAATGGTGCGAGGCATTCCATGCAAACGAACTACTTCTTTAAAGAACAAGTCAGCCACATGTTTAGTATCATCAGTTTTATGACAAGGGATAAAATGTGTCATCTTAGAGAAATGGTCAACTACAACATAAATTGAATCTTGACCCTTTTAGTCCTAGGCAGTCCAAGCACAAATTCCATAGACAAGTCAACCCACAGTTCATGTGGGATGGGTAACAGAGTGTAAAGGCCATAAGGATTTATCTTGAATTTTGCATGGTGACAAGTGATGCACCTTGCTTTATGTCGCTCAACATCCGTCTTCATCCGTGGCCAAAAGAAGTGCTCCTGGAGGACGGCTAAAGTCTTAGAAATGCAGAAGTGACCCATAAGTCCTCCTCCATGTGCCTCACAAACCAACAAGGGACGCATAGAGCTCATTGGAATGCATAGTTTATCCTTGTAATATAAGAACCCTGTGACAAGGAATAATGCTCACGAGTGTGTCGTGGCAAAGAGGCAAAAATTTTCCCAAAATCGGGGTCAGTTGCATAACGGTCCTTAAGGAATTCAAAACCTAGCAACTTAGCATCTAGTGTAGTGATAAGTGTATATATTTTAGAAAGTGCATCAGCTACTACATTAGTCTTACTTGATTTATACTTGATCACGAATGCGAAGCTATCAACGAAAGCTATCCATCTCGCATGCCGCTTGCTCAATTTAATTTGGGACTTGATGTATTTGAGCAACTCATGATCAGTATCTAAAATGAACTCTAGGGGTCGAAGGTAGTGTTGCCATGTTTGGAGAGCTTGAACTAAAGCCATCAACTCTTTGTCATAAGTTGAGTAGTTCAATGAAGCTCCATTCAGCTTTTCGCTAAAATAGGCAACTGGTCGACCTTCTTGAAGTAAAACGGCCCCAATACCTATACCAGAAGCATTACACTCTACTTCAAAACCTTTATCAAAGTTAGGTAAACTTAGAACAGGTGCATATGTGAGCTTGTGTTTAAGTAATTGGAAGGACTTAGCTTGTTCATCTCCCCAGTGAAATAGCACATTCTTCTTAACTATTGATGTAAGTGGTGCAGCAATTGTACTAAAGTCCTTGACAAAGCGTCGGTAAAAGCTTGCCAAGCCATGAAAACTTCTTACTTCACTTACATTGGTAGGTGTTGGCCATTCACTTATAGCCTTCACTTTTGCTTGATCAACTTGTATACCCTGTTCACTTACAACATAGTCTAGAAACACAAGTTGATTAGTGCAAAAAGTACACTTCTTAAGGTTGGCGTAGAGCCTTTCCCTTCGAAGCACATCTAAGACAGATCGCAGATGTATTGCATGCTCTTCTAAGCTCTTACTATAAATTAAGATATCATCAAAGTAAACTACCACAAATTTACCAATGAAGGGATGCAAAACATGGTTCATTAATCTCTAAAAATGCTAGGTGCATTAGTTAAGCCAAAAGGCATGACCAACCACTCATATAGTCCATGTTTAGTTTTAAAAGCAATTTTCCATTCATCCTCATCTTTCATGCGAATTTGGTGGTAACCACTTTTCAGATCAATTTTAGAAAAAATAATAGCACCATGCAACTCATCAAGCATGTCATCTAATCGAGGTATGGGATGGCGATACTTTACCGTTATGGCGTTAATGGCTTGACAATCGGTGCATATTCTCCATCCTTCATCTTTCTTAGGCACGAGTAGGACGGGTACGGTACAAGGACTTAGAGTCTCACGAATCCATCATTTGCCAAGTAGCTCCTCTACTTGTCTTTGTTGTTCCTTGATTTCCTCAGGATTAGTCCTATATGGCGCCTTATTTGGCAAAGAAACCCTAGGGACGAAATCAACTTGATGTTCAATCCCTCTTAAAGGTGGCAAACCATTAGGTATATCTTCAGGAAACACATCTTGATACTTCTGCAAGAGGTTAGTGACAACACTAGGCAAGAAAGCATCAAGTTCATTAGTGAATAAAACTTCTTTACAAATCAAGATAAGCAAAATCTGGTTAGAATGTAAAGCTTTTCTCACATCTTTAATCTTAGCAAGCATGCTGTTTTTCCTTTCTTTCCTTAACTCAATGGACGAACTAGACCCCTTATTTTTCTTTGATTTAATTTCGATCATTTCCCCAAGTTGCCCCTTTGAGTTTGGTCTTTTATTAGTAGCATCCATGTCACACTCTCTTTGCAAGCTAACTTGGTTCGTTATGCACTTGTTGTGGTGTAAAAGGTGCAAGTGTGATCTTTTTACTATTATGCAAGAAGGAGTATTTATTTAAAAACACATCAAAAGTAACTCTTTTATCAAATTGCCAAGGACGACCCAAAAAAATATGTGTAGCTTGCATTGGTACTACATCACATACAATATCGTCATCATAGCGGCCAATGCGGAAAGTAACTAAGACTTGCTTAGAAATACGTACCTCATCGCTATTATTCAACCATTGAAGTTTGTAGGGTCGAGGGTGCTCACTAGTTTGCAAGTTTAGTCGTTCCACCATCAATGCACTCGTAACATTAGTGCAACTCCCCAGGTCAATCACTAGACTGTAAACTTTGTTGTTTACATGGTACCTTGAATAAAAGATGTTCTCTCGTTGAAGCTCATCTCGACTAGCTTGAGTAGCTAGTGCTCGTCGTGCTACGAGTCCAACCCTATCACTGGTTGGTACCTCCTTAATTTTGTCCTCTTCCTCAACCAACGAAGGCATGTCGTTGTACTCTTCCTTCTCATCGTCGGTGATAATTTCTCCATTTGGCAATAAGAGCATAGCTCTTTGATTTGGACATTGACTTGTAATGTGTCCAACTCCTTGACATCGCCAACACTTAGTATCTCGATTTCTAGGCTTTGAAGCCTCCATTGTTGGTTTCGAAACTCCCTTAGAATCGAATTTAAGAATACTTGGCCGAGAGCTTGAAGGCACTTCGTGCTTCAACTTTGGAAGGGCTGTGGAGTTCACGGCTTTTTCTTCCCTTCTTGGCTGAAGTTTCATTGATTTGGAGGGACATTTGAAGTGTAATTTCTGGTTGTACCCTTCCTCTTGAGCCTTCACTCAATCTTGACTGCTTTCTCCACCATGTAGTCCAACTCAACATAATACTGCAACTCAAGTTGGTTAGCAATCTCTGACCTCAAACCATTGAGAAAGTGATACGAATCCAACCACGAATGGTGAACTCATATTCCAACAAACAGAATCTAGACAAGCGACTCTAAGGTTTGGATGTACGGAACCCTAAACCTCTTTAGAACCCCTTGGATGAGAACTAAGAGTGAATCTTAACCCTCAAGAAGTGATTAAAGGAACTTGTGGTGTTGGTAGAATGGCGCCACAAACAAGTGTGATTCTTGCTTGATAAGCAACGAAGAACACTTAGAACCAATCTAAGATATTCAAAGGATATTCAAAACTAAGAGAACTCGCTCTTTATTGCTAAAAATAATAATAATAACTTGATGATCAAGTGTCAATCGGCCAAGCCTTATTTATAGGCTTCACAAATCCTAATCCTAACATATCTTGGAAAACCCTCACAAACTCAAATAAACCCTAAATTACTAACTTGCCCTCACTGCTATAACTGATCGATTAAGTACTTAACATGAGCTAATCCAACTTTATTTCCATTCAACTAACTAACTTCAAAACAAGTAAAATCGGCAAGCTATCCGTGTTGCTCCTCATTGGCTTGGATCAGATTCACCAATGTGTGGTGAGTGTCTTGAATCCGTCCTACGCGAGAATGAACTATTTGTAGGAATGTTTGAAGCAACTCGCGCAACTTCCTTGCTCTTGCTCGAGTCATTGGTCCAAGGTTCAGCGTTGGTGCATTTACGACCTCACTCGAGCCATTTGAATCAGCAACTGAAAGCGGTGGTCTCTCATCAGTCCCCTCCACTTGAGAAGGATTTGCCCTCAAATCCAAGTCGTCACCTATATCAAAAGGTAGCAAATCAGCAACATTAAATGTAGGGTTGATGCCATACTCACCTGGTAGATCAAGTTGATAGGCGTTGTCATTGACTTTGGCAAGGACTTGAAACGGTCCATCTCCGCGAGGCATCAACTTGTTTCGCCTTTTCTCAGGGAAGCATTCTTTGCGCATGTGTAGCTATACCCAATCTCCGGGTTCGAATGTCACTTGCCTCCCCCCCTTGTTTGCGTGCTTGGCAAATTGCTCTGTGCACTTCTCAATATTCATCCAAACTTTCTCATGAAGGTTTCTTACAACCTTGGCCTTTTTCTTACCATCAAGACTAGCATGTTCACTCAAAGGTAGAGGCATAAGATCCAATGGGGTTAACGGGTTGAAACCGTAAATAACCTCAAAAGGAGAAAATTAAGTAGTAGAGTGGGTAGAACGGTTATACGCAAATTCAATGTGAGACAAACATGCTTCCCACGTTCTCAAATTGCGTTTAATTAAAGCACGTAACATCGTAGACACGGTCCTATTAACCACCTTGGTTTGGCCATCGGTTTGAGGGTGACTAGTAGTTGAAAACAACAATTTAGTACCTAACTTAGACCAAAGTGTTTTCCAAAAGTAGCTCAAGAATTTAACATCACGGTCAGAGACAATAGTACGGGGAATACCATGCAAACGTATTACTTTTTTAAAGAACAGATCAACAATATAGGGTGCATTATCAGTTTTATGGCAAGCAATAAAGTGCGCCATTTTAGAGAATCTATCTACCACGACAAAGATAGAATTGTGCCCCCTTTTTGTTCTAGGCAAACCAAGAATAAAGTCCATAGAAATATCTACCCACGGCTCACTAGGTATAGGCAACGGCATGTAGAAACCATGTGGATTTTACCTTGGATTTGGCGCGAAGGCATTGAATGCACCTAGCAACTTCTCGTTCAACATCCTTCTTTATGTTCGGCCAATATAAGTGTTCCTGCAAGATTGAAAGAGTTTTAACTACCCCAAAGTGCCCCATTAGTCCTCCACTATGAGACTCCTTAACTAGCAATTGTCGAATAGAACATTTAGGGATACAAAGCCGATCTAAGTAGTAAAGGAACCCATCGGCTATAAAGAATTTCTCTTGACCAGATTGCTTGCATGCTTCAAACCCCAACTTAAAATCATTATCAGTAGCGTATAAATCCTTGATAAGCTCAAAACCAAGTAATTTAGCATTTAGAGTAGCAAGAAGAGTGTGCCTTCATGACAGTGCATCGGTGACTATATTGGACTTACCGGTCCTGTACTTTATAACATACGAAAAAGTCTCGATGAACGATATCCACCGCACGTGCCTCTTACTTAGTTTGTTCTGAGACTTGAGAAACTTGAGTGACTCATGATCGGTGTGGATGACAAACTTCTTGGGATGAAGGTAGTATTGCCACACTTGTAGTGCTCGAATCAAGGCGTACAATTCCTTATCATAGGTGCTATAATTCAACATTGCCCCATTCAACTTCTCACTGAAATAAGCAACTGGACATCCTCCTTGGATCAACACGGCTCCTATGCCAATTCCTGATGTATCACATTCAATTTCAAATGTTTTAGAAAAATCGGGAAGGGACAATACAAGTGCATGTGTGAGTGCATGTTTAAGAGAGTTGAAGGATTTTTCCTGTTCTTCACCCCATTGGAACAATACATCCTTTTTAATGATTGATGTCAAAGGGGCCGCTATGGAGCTAAAATCGCGTACAACCGTCGGTAGAAGCTCGCAAGACCATGAAAGATTCTTACTTCTCCTATGGTGGTCGGCCTTGGCCATTCTTGGATGGCTTTAATTTTATTTTCATCCACCTTGATGCCCTGTGCACTTACAACAAAGTCTAGAAATGCTAGTTGGTCAGTGCAAAAGGTACACTTCTTTAGGTTAGCATAAAGACGTTCCTTCCAAAATACCTCTATTACTAGCTTAACATGCTACAAGTCTTCATCTAGATTTTTGCTATAAATAAGAATATCATCAAAGTACACTACTATGAATTTGCCTAAGTACTCATGCAAGACATGATTCATTAACCGCATAAAGGTACTTGGAGCATTAATAAGGCCAAAAGGCATGACTAATCACTCATATAACCCGTACTTAGTTTTAAACGTAGTTTTCCATTCCTCCCCTTCCTTGATCCTAATTTGATGATATCCAGATTTTAGGTCAATTTTTGTAAATATAACTGCCCCATGTAATTCATCTAACATGTCATCAAGTCAAGAAATGGGATGGTGATACTTTACCGTTATGGTATTTATGGCTCTACAGTCAGTGCACATTCTCCAAGACTCGTCCTTCTTTGGCACAAGAATGACTGGAATGGCACATGGACTTAAGCTCTCTCATGCCCACCCTTTGCCTAGAACCTCCTCCACTTGTCTTTGAATTTCTTTTGTCTCCTTTGGATTGCTCCTATATGCGGGACGATTAGGCAGGGGTGCTTCAGGTATGAGATCAATTTGATGCTTAATACCTCTTATGGGTGGCAATCCGCTAGGTACGTCGTCTGGAAAAACGTCATTATATTCCTACAAAAGTTTAGCAAAAGAACTAGGCAACGAGGTGTCAAGTTCGTTAGTGTTAGCCGAGGCTTCTTTGCTGTAAAACAGGAGTAAGTTTTGGTCTCCAAGGAAGCCCTTCCTCACATCTTTGGCTTTTGCAATCAACATTAATTTTTTCCCTCATGATCCGTCCCATTAATTATCTTTTCCTTCTCATTTTGCACGGATCTTTTCCTCTTTTTTCTCTCATGTTTCTCAATTCTTTTTCGCTCATCAACTTTCTCACACTCTTGCTTAATTTTCACTTGATCCTCATACACCTGTTTAGGCGTAAGTGGTGCAAGTGTGATTCTCCTTCCTTTATGTAAGAAAGTGTACATGTTGGTACGACCATCATGACTAGTACTCCTATCAAATTGCTATGGTCTACCAAGTAAAATATGACTAGCCTGCACAGGTACTACATCACAAAGTACTTCATCCTCATAAGCACCACTTTTAAAAGAAAATAGTACCTGTTGAGACACTCATATGTCTCCACAGTTGTTCAACCACTGTTGTCGTTATGGCCTGAGGTGCTCGTGGGTTAGCAGTCCTAAAGCTTCAACCATTAATGAACTAGCAACATTGGTGCAGCTGTCGGGATCTATCACCAAGCTACATACTTTGCCATTTACGAGGCATCGGGTGTAGAAAATATTTTCCCTTTGTATTTCCTCTTCTTTGACATGAGTTGCTAGTGCGCGCCTTACAACTAGCCCTAGTCCAATTGACTCCTCCAATGGTTGCTGCACAATTGCTTCGATTTCCTTCTCCTCAACCAGAGGTAGCATGTCCTTGTACTCCTCCTCATCGGCCGACACCACTTCCCCACTTGGAAGCACGATCATTGTTCTTAGATTTGGACATTGACTAGCAATGTGGCCAAGTCCTTGGCATCTCCAACATTTGGTGTCTCGGCTCCTTGCTCGAGGGAGTTCATTGGCCAACTTTGAAGTGATTTTTCCTTCTTCCCTGAATGGAGTTGGGTTCGGGTGGGTTGGAGTGGCATAGCTTCCCGAGGGTTTGATCTTCTTCCTCAGTGCGCTATTATGGCTATAGGATGGTGATGGTGTAGAGAAGGTTCTTAATTGACCCCTCCTCTTAAGCCTTCGCTCAATCTTTAATGCTTTTTCAAGCATATCCTTCAATTCCACATAATGACGCAGCTCAACTTCATCCGCGATTTCTGGCCTTAAATAGCTAAAGAACCTCGCCATGGTGGCTTCTTGATCCTCTACAATGTCTGCACAGAGCATGGCGATCTCCATCTCCTTGTAGTAGTCTTCAACACTTTGATTTCCTTGCCTTAGGTTTTGTAACTTGTGGTACAACTCACGATGGTAATGGCTAGGAACAAAGCGTTTTCGCATGAGAACTCGGACTAAGTAGTGACTTCAATATCCCCACTACGCCTCCTACTAGTGATGATTTGATCCCACCAAATGATGGCGTACTCGGAGAACGCAATGACTGCTAGCTTCATTTGTTGTTCCTCCGTATAGTCGTTGCAATTGAACATGAGTTCGACCTTTTTCTCCCATTCGAGGTATGCATCTGGATCCGTTTTTCCTAGAAAAGGTGGAACTTGCATTTTGACACCTTTGATTGGTTCCCCCTTTGATTTGAAATTCTTCTTGGTTCTCCTCGTTCTCGGTTCAAACTCATCCTCGGAATAATTGGAGCTATCTGACTCATGAGGAGCAGATTTCCTTCGATTCCTACTTCCTTTCGATTCGCTTTGGGTAGCCTTTACTTAGTCAATTCGTACATGGACAATTTCCAATTTTTGATCCAAGATTTGGCGAATGTCTCCCCTTAGAGATTCAGCAAAAAGTTTGAAGACAAATGCCAAATGGCTCTCTCCTCCTTCGTGAGACATGCTTAGGTAATCCTGCAAAAAAGGTTAGTTCGAGAGATAATTTCCTTACTCGCTCCCTTAGTGTTTATTCTCGCACTAGTGTATCACACAACTCTCGATTGTAAGCTCTCCAAATATTCTCAAAGCTTTGATTTCACCTTTGAAAAGGTTAGATCAGCTCACAAGTTGCTTAACGGCTCACCAAGAGAAGGATCATTTAGGTGTGAGTGGCAAATACGTGAATGGCGATGAATTTAGGAAGCCAAGACTCGAAATTGAATTAGGAAAACAACTATCCCGACTTGACTTGGACTAAATAACTAAGACAATAGACAAATAGACTCAACAAGACTTAAACAAAAGCAAAGGATGGCAGAAATTTCGGACCTTAGGTGGACTCTACCCGATTTGCACTAGGCTGGAATTTTGGGAAGTTGTAATAAAGTTTCTTGGGGTTGTTTTTGGGAAAGTTAGTGGCTGATTTTCTGGTTTTGTATGTGTGAAGGTCAGCAATCAGAATTTGGTAATTTGAGTGCAACTAGGATTTGTTTTGGCAAACACAAGTCAACTTGGTTTCCAAATTCTAGTTGGTTTCCTTTTCTTGGTGAGTCCGAATCTGATTTGTTTCCTTTTCTTTCTTTCCTTTTTTTTTTTTTGCAAATGCAATCAGATTTCTTCTTCTTTCTTTCAATTTGGATCACACTTCAAGAACAAAAATTTCGTTTGAGTTTTGCACAAGATCAGCCCCAAATTTCAAGAAACAAGAACTAGGGTTTGGTTGTTCAAGATATGGTCAACTTGACTTCAAGAACTTCAAGAACCAACCCAATACTTCAAGATTTCACCCAAGAATTTCCAAAAAATTCAAGATATTATCAAGACTTCCAAGAACAAAGGTAAACAGCCTTGTTGTAGTGCAAGACACAATAATTCCCAACACTCTTTGTCAAGAAACCCTAGTTTAGAACTTCAGATTTCAAGAAAAAGTAGCAACCAGATTTGTTTTCTTCTTTTTTTTGACTCGATCAGTTTCAAGACTCAAGACACGACAATCAGAACACAATCAAGGTAAAGAAACACTATAGCAACAAGAATTATGATTTGGACAGCAAAGGAAACTAGATAAAAGACTAGCGACTCAATGTATATATATTTTTTGTTTTTGATGCACGAATCTGATTTGGAACAAGAGTATATGACTCGAATGCAAAAAAAAGGAAAGATATAACCTGGTAGTTGTCAACTAGCTCTGATTACTAGATGATATGAACCCAACCATGAATTGGTAGTGTGAGGACCCGAATTTTTACTTATTTTAATCTTATTTTAATGGCTTAATTAATTATTTATTCACCCGTTTTCTCCGAATAATTTATTTCAATTATTTTAAATCCATTTATATGGAATAATGTCTCCTTTATATTTTAAAAATGTTTTGTTAGAAAAATTTATTTTTCGGAGGCTAGTTCGATAAGAAATGGCGAAGACACGTTTGTCGAGACTATATTTGAATCATGAGTGCAATAATCTTGGAGATTTGAGGACTCATGTTTTATTTCTAAAATGATTATTTTATAATTAATTACATTAGTAGTAGTTAATTATATAATCGTTATATGAATTTCTCGTCAATTTCGCCTTATCGTGCGTGAATTAGAATTTCGCGAATATCGAGTTGGAATGATTAAACGGAGATTTAAGAAATTTATTCTAAACTATTAAGAGTGAATAATTATAATGTTTAAGAAAGTGCATTGGAGGTTTAGTGCACAAGTGAAACAAGTCCGAGAGGAAACGAGCACGAAACGTGTGCGTACGCACACTATTCTTAGTTGACTTTTGGAGTAATTTGGGCCACAAACTCTTAAGCTTCTCAAGGAAGTCTCAACCATCAGCCAACAACCCTCCATTTTCTCTCTAAGCAGCCATGCAACACCAAGGAAGAAAGACCAAAAAAAATTTCTTCATCTCATCACTCAAACTTGCTCCAAATCATCTCAAATTCCCACCACACCTTGCAAATAACTTGGAGATCATCTTGGGCTAGGAGAAGAGCTTCATTCTCACGGTTTTCTTGAGCTCAAAGGGACCAAAAATTTCTGGTTTAACATCATCTAGGAGGTAATAATGATCCAACCCTTGAATCTTAGCTTTTGTAAGTTAAATTGCACTTGGAAGCTTGTAGCTTCATGTGGGTACCTCTATATTGTTGGAAATCATGTGAGTGGGCTCTATGAAATCCCACAATGGACTTGATGAATTGATGTGATGATGTTGGGTGTTGTTTATGTTGATTTAGTGATAAAACAAGTGATTATAAGTTGAATAGTGGAAAGAAAACTCAAAGGAAGTGAAACGGCAGAAGGGCCGGTTCTGCCCTGTCTTTGCAGTGCCCCTTGGTGCGAATTTTTGTGGTCAAATTATTTTGATTTTGATGTAAATATGTTGTATAAGTTGTGTGGAAAGTTTTAACCAAAAATCACTTGATTTGGTTGGGTAAATGTTTAGATTTCGAAATGGTTTCGTGACTGGAAAACGTGTCCAGAGTTGCTCTGGCAGTGAATTTCAAATGATTATAACTCTTTGCTCCGATATCGAAATCGAGTACCGTTTGCGGTATTAGAAACTAGACACTTCTAGTTTTCTAACTGTATAAAATGTATCCTCTGATTCCACTTGAGTGAACCGTTCCAGCCTTTCAAATTCACCTGTCCTGTTTCTCGGTTGTGTTAGAAAACCTGTTATGTACTGGAACTTGTTGCTTGAAAATGAGCTAGTTATGGACAGGATTTCAAAACGATTTCTTCTGAGAAATTGTAACCCTATAAATTTAGTTTCCAACGCCACCAACCATGCTCAATTCCAAGTTGAATTGAGTGAGTTGTGGCTGAATTGCGAAACTGTCTCATTGATGGAAAACCCTCTTTTTGGCTAGTTGAATGCCTTAATTTGAATTGGGACTTGTTATTTTGAAACTCTTGGTGTTAATCACCTACCAAACATGTTTTGGATGTTTCTTAGACCTTTTCTCTATAAATGGACCATATTTGAAATGATTTCACTTGGCCAAAAGTTAGAAAAAGGAAAATGGAAGTACAAGGCAGATTTGTCTTGGAAATTCTTGGAATTTTAGTGGCTTTATTAACTGGCCTTCCGTGTGAATTTTTACATGATATTTGACAGAGGAATAGCCCTTATATGGTAGGGTAATACTGCCAAATTTGGTGCCATTCCGAGTCCATTTAGATGCCCAACTGAAATCCCAAAGTTCATGTTTCAAATCTGGAAAATCCTTGTTCAGTGAGGAAATTTCAGTAACTTTGAGCCACTATATTTTGGTGCTCAAAACTCCGATTCTTGTTATGCTTGTTGTATTTTAAACTTTGATTTTAACTCTAATTGAGTTTCAAATTTCAGAGGTTAGATCGCATTTTGTGAATTTTGCCGAATTTTCAAAGTTGGCCGAAAACCAACCCCAAAACTGTCTTGATAGCCAAATCAGCAACTTTAAGCCAAAATTTGAGTGTCTTCCATTTGGAATCATGGAAAAGTGTCTTCTAGGAACTTTTAGTACTTTGGAAGTGGTTGCCAACAGTAGAAAGTTTTTCAATTTTGAACCTACAGAGAGTGAGATACGATTTTTCAAAGATTGCTTGTCAAATCTGAAATTTTCGAACTTAAAGGAAATTGAGTTTTTAGAACTCCCCATTTTTCCTTCGATATTGCTCAACCATTTTGCACTTGATTTCAAAGATAAAAATCAAATTTCTTGGTATTAATAAAACCCCACTTTTGAGTCTCATTTGCGAGTAATTAAAGCTCATTTTCATGATTTCTTCTAAGATTGTACAAGAGTGCAATCTTTCTCAATAATTAGGGGTTTTAAGCTATAGTGTGTAATAGTTCATTATTAATTGATCAGACATTCATGAAGACCTTCAAGAGAATTTCACGGTGGATGCCTGAACCCTCAAGTGGGCACTACTTCTTTGTTTTTGATTGGTGAGTGTCAAGTGCATGAATTGTTGATAAATGCTTGAATTGTTAATTGAGTATTATGGAATTGTTGAGACGAGTGTGTACTTTATCGCACTCGTTCTCCCTTAAGTGATGCTATAATTGAATTGTGCTATGTGAATTGATATTCAAATTGTGTGAAGTGAATTGTTATGTGAACTAAGTAAAGTGTTGCCATTGCAAATTGCATTTGTGTTGACTCGACGTCGATCGAAGTAAATCTTATCAACCAATCATATTTTACTCGTGGGGACGCCCTTGTCCTCTCTCTTTTTGAACCACGTGGTACTTAAGAGCTGAATACATATGATTGGATAATTGTACATGAACACGTTTAACTCGTAAGCTCTGAATGGAAGCATGTACCACACCGATTTGGGTGGAAGGTACCTCTCATACCGTTTCAGTGCTATAATCGGTTCTCTGAGCGATAGTATGTACCACACCGATTCGGGTGGGAGGTACCTCTCATGTCGACTCAGAACCGTAAACAATAATTGATAATCGTACATGAATCTGTTTAACTCATGAGCTCTGAGTGGATAGCATGTACCACACCAATTTGGGTGGGAGGTACCTCTCATATCGTCTCAGTGCTATAATTGGTTCTCGGAGCGATGGCATGTACCACACCGATTCGGGTGGGAGGTACCTCTCATGTCAACTCAAAACTATAAATAAAGTATAAGTCGATTGGAGCGATGTCTCATCGACTACTGAGCAATAGTATGTACCACACCGATTCGAGTGGGAGGTACCTCTCATGTCGACTCAGAACCATAAACGTATAATCGATTCCCTGAGCGATAGCATGTACCACACCGATTCGGGTGGGAGGTACCTCTCATGTCGACTCAGAACCATAATTGGAGAAGTGAAATTTTACGGAGTTGATTACCTACCCGGGTGACAGAATGTCATTACGAGAAAGTATTGGATTGAACTTTGGCAAAACAAGTAGGAATTAGCTCTTGAGAGCTCCTGTATCCTCAGTGAATATGTTAAATTGAAAGTTGTGAATTGTTTGAATGTTACAGCTTTATTTCTCGTTTAAATGATATTGTTATTTGAGCTACGTGTTTTGCATGTTTTCTTGGCCTCACGAGCATTCGCTCACCCCGTTAGATTTGTTTTCCTTAACAGGAGTTGAAATGGAAGGAATTATGGAGAGGTCGACTTGATGGCCCTTTTGATTAGAGTTTTGAATGTATTTGTTTAGACAACTTTTGGAAGCTTTATATTTTGGGAATGTAAGATATTTTGGTAACTTATGATGTAAGACTTGAACGATTATTAAGGAATTGACCTTTCTTTATATCTTCAACTTTTAGTATTGATTGGTTATTCTTAAGTTTGAATTGAATTTGTACCGAGTCCTGGCGAGAGTTGAGCAGGCGTCCCGCGGATACCCTTAGGTTCGCCCTTGGGAGAAGTGGGGGCATCACAGGTAGGCCACAAATTGGGAGAATTTGCACCTACTTTAAATTTCCGAGGACATGCAAAAAGCGATAATAGATCTCGTCGTTAATATTAAATATAAAATGATGCTTATGAGATTTCATTACTATTAATTTAATATAATAAATAATAGGAGGCAACTTTAAGCTAAAAAAGAAAAAAATAGAAGTATATGCTTTAGGTCAACATATATCTATGTCTGCTGACAAAGCACGAAGAGTCATTGATCAAATTCGTGGACGTTCCTATGAAGAAACACTTATAATACTAGAGCTCGTATTCCAACAAACAGGATCTAGACAAGCAACACCAAGGTTTGGATATGCGGAACCCTAAACCCCTTTAGAACCACTTGGATGAGAACTAAGAGTAAATCTTAACCCTCAAAAAGTGATTAAAGGAACTTGTGGTGTTGGTAGAATGGCGCCACAAACAAGTGTGATTCTTGCTTGATAAGCCACGAAGAACACTTAGAACCGATCTAGGATATTCAATGGATATTCAAAACTAAGAGAACTCGCTTTTTATTGCTGAAAATAATAATAATAACTTTATGATCAAGTGTTAATTGGCCAAGCCTTATTTATAGGCTTCACAAATCCTAATCCTAACTTATCTTGGAAAACCCTCACAAACTCAAATAAATCATAAATTGCTAACTTGCCTTCACGGCTATAACTAATCAGTTAAGTGCTCAACATGAGTTAATCCAACCTTATTTCCATTCGACTAACTAACTTCAAAACAAGTAAAATAAATAAGCTATCTGTGTTGCTCCTCATTGGCTTGGATCAGATTCACCAACGTGTGGTGAGTGTCTTGAATCCGTCCTACATGAGAGTGAACTATTTGTAGGAATGTTTGAAGATACTCTCGCAACTTTCTTGCCCTTGCTCGAGTCATTGGTCCAAGGTGCAGCTTTGGTGCATTTACGACCTCACTCGAGCCATTTGAATCAGCAACTGGAAGCGGTGGTCTCTCATCAGAAAGCGGGCTATTGTGGCTTTCCTATCTTCTTGAATGTCAGCTCTAAGCATGGAGATTTCCATGTCCTTATAGTAGTCCTCTAATCATGCCCTTGATCTTATAATTCCAGGTGGTGAAGATGCTCTTCTCATTCTTGTGGATGAGAAAAATACTGCATCTTGCACTCATGTGCCCAGACAGATTTCTAAGACAGATCTTATTCAACTATTACCTAATAGCTGGATTATTGACTAAGAATCTCTGCACACTCAAGCTAATGAATCCCTTGAGTCTTCAAACTCAAAGATCTCTTAGACTACAGAAGGAAGAATTTCAATTTCTTTTGATCATTCTTATTTGAAATCTACAAAGAATTCTTATCCTTCTGTTATGCTTGCACATGTACCAATGGAACTATCGAGTGATGAAGGCAAGTTATGGGGTCGATATGATGATAATTGTGAAAAATGTTTTCTCCAAGATATTATTGCTCATTTCAATGATGATGGAGAAGCAGTTTATCATTTTCAAGATCCTATTTCAAGCCACATATATTTTGATATGTATACAAAGTGTGATGATTGTCTCTTGGCACATCTTTATGGTGAAGATGAAATATTCAAGCCTCCAAGCTTGACCAGTATCCTATCCCCGCTACAAAGAAGGAACAATTCATAACTTTGCATATTCCAAATGATTTTCCTTTGCAATGGAAGCAACAGGGATATACCCATATTCACTTTGGGGCAATCAGGATCGCCTTATCATTTCATGGAAGGAAAGGACTACCAGTAGTAGCTCGAGTAGCTCTACTTGACACAAGATTCACAAAATACCAGCATGCTTGCATAGCCACAGTGGAAACAACTCTTAATGCTAGAACTATTTTTGTGACTCTTTTCCCAAATTTTAATGTCTTTGGCAGATCCTCATCTGCTAGATGCTTTAAAGGTATAGGTACAGATTGTTGGCGCAGACCAAGTTTCAAATGCAATTGCAGCAACCCTCCACTACCAGATGGTGTATAGAGTACAAAATCACGCCCTTAAGTTTGAAGCTTTTGGTACAAGTCTCTATGGTAGTGACTTGGTACAAACCGCTTCTTCATGAGGCGTTTGAGCTCGCTCCATGTGGTTATGGATGGTTCACCACATCTCCTTCTACTCGTAACCATATGATCCCACCAAACTATGACATAGTCGGTGAATTCGACCACAACTAGTCTCAACTTTTGCTCGTCCGTGTAGTTGTTGCAGTCGAACACTAGTTCCACTCGTCTTTCCCATTCAAGATAAGCATTCGGGTCTGATCTCTCTTGAAAGGGTGGAATTTTCATTGTAATTCCTCGAATTGTGTCATCAATAGCCTTGGTGTTTCTCCTCGGCCTCCTTGTTTCAATTTGCTCCATGTCCGTATCCGCATTTGAATCACTAGATTCATTTATGGATTGTTGTCTCCTTGATTTCTTAGAAGAACCTTTAGATGAATCCAAGTAATCAATCCTCTTATGAATGGACTCAACTTTTTGATCGAACCTCCTTTGTATTTCATTCCACATAGCATCCATTTTAAGGGCCAATTGAGCTATGGTAAGGTCATTCTCATTAGTCATGGTTTAAACCAACAAAACTCAACAAACGTTAGTAGAAAAACGCCTCACCCACTTCCTTTCGTGTTTCTCTCGCCCTCGTGTATCACTCAAGTGTTTTGTTAAACACTCTAATGCTCTCACCAAGCACTTCTCAAATCTCTTGATTGCTCCCTTTGAAGAAATCAGAATTTTCTCCAAGAAATTCAATCAGGCTTTCACCAAGTTCACACAAGATGGTGGCGTTCTAAAGTTGAGAATTTGGAAGCTAAATGGACGGCTAAGGACTCAAGAAAAGCTTGAATTATAATCTGTAAAATTACAGATTGCGGCCTTAAAGGATTACTCCAAGATTAGGAAAGTAGGGACGAGACTCTTCACCAAATTTGGAAACTAGTGATTAGGCACAATCGAGACTGATTTGGACTCGTTTGAGAGACCTTTAGACACGAAATTTAAACTGGAAAAGACTCAAAACACTGACTTTTTAAAGCTGGATAGATTGTTAACCACGGTAGGAACAACAAGCAATTGGCGGAATTTTTGAAATCCTAGAGGAAGAAGCAATTGGCACTCAAACTAGGATTTGTTTTGGCAAACCCAAGTCAACTTGGTTTTCCAATTCAAGTTGGTTTCCTTTTCTTGTAAGTCCGTTTCTAGTTTCTTGCTTTTCTCGTGTTCTTTTCTTCCTTTTTTTTGTAACTCAACCAGATTTCTTTTTCTTTCTTTTAATTCAGATCTCACTTCAAGAAACAAGGTTTTTTTGGGTTATGGTTTTACACAAGATCAGCCCCAACCTTTAAGAAACAAGAATTAGGGTTTGATCAAGTTCAAGATATGGTCAATCTTGGCTTCAAGAACTTCAAGAATCAAGCCACTACTTCAAGATTTCGCCCAAGAATTTTTAGAAATTCAAGATATTATCAAGACTTCCAAGAACAAAGGTAAACAACCTTATTCTAGTGCAAGACACAAAAATTTCCCAATACCCTTTGTCAAGAAACCCTAGTTGGAACTGTGGATTTCAAGATAAATATAACGACCAGATTCTTTCACTTTTTTTTTGACTCCAACAATTTCAAGACTCAAAGAAACGACAATAAGACACAAATAAAGAACAAGAACACAGCAGCAACAAAAGTAGAATTTGAACAACAAAAGTAATTTGCGGACAGCCAAAAGCAATAGATAAAAAACTAGCGACTCCAATTTTTTTTGTTTGTTTTTGTTTTGATACATGAATCTGATTTGGGAATAAGAAGATACGACTCGAAAAAAAGAAAAGAAAAAAGAGGATATAACCTGGTGGCTGTCAATTGGCTCTGATTTGGTAAAGTGTTGAATCTTCATTGTCTTAGCCTTCTATGATCCTCAAATCATTCCCAACGCGATCTTGAATTGTGCACACAAGAGATTGAAGTGATTCTCTCAGTTTCCTTGCACGAGCTCTTGTAATTAGACCACTTGGTACTTGTATAACTTGATCCTTTGCCCCTTGATCACCCTTGATCACTTGTGTCCCTTTATCAGCTTTGTGCCAATCGGTGTTGAAAGTGACGTATCAACTTTTATGTAGAATCCTGACATATAATAATGACCTCTGGCAGCGAGAAGCACATTATACTCCAAAATGTGTAATTCAAATGAGTTTTTTTTTATACAGTTGTTTTCGTTCGGCCATTAAAAAATATGTTTAGTATACACCAAACAAACAACTAAACAAATATTTCTAATTCAAATAGGCTATGTTAAAATAAAATTTGCGCTTATTGGTTATAGGTGCATCTCCATATTATAGACCACCAAAAATGAAAATTTGGAGTCCAAATCTATTAAGGCAGTTGTAGGGAGCCCAATTGATGCATCTTTATTACTCAACATTAGTTCACATTTAATGGTAGGAAAAAAGTACTACGTTGTTTTCTCTAGTAGGAGAACCTGTGACAGCCTCACCTTCCCTTAGGGCGTACCCCAAGGGTTAGCGAACTACCTGCCCAACTCTCGCCAGGACTACTAAGCCAAAATTACTATTACCAAACTAAATGGTGCAACAGAACTTCGATTAAACGCTCCAACGAAAAGCTATAGAAGTTGAAGACAAGTCAAAATCCGGCCAAGATGTGGCCGGATTTCCGACTGGATAGCTAGTCGGATTCAAGGCAGAGACCAAAACATTATTTTTCTTTTCCCCTGTCAGTTCGGCCATGTATCCGGCCAAGATTTGGCAGGATATTCGGCCGGATTCCCTGCGAAAAATTTCTTGCCAGATTTTTTTCTTTCCTTGTTCAACTTCCGCACTCGCCCGAATTTCCAACGGATACAAGAAAAGTCCACATAACTCATCGAAACATACCTTCCAATATATGGTTAAACCCTGATATACATATATATACATTGGAAACTTCAATAGTTCAACTTGAAATACAACAAAAATATCCATAGTGATACAAATACAATTAGGGTTTACTATTACAAAGGAGTTTAAACAAAAGAACATCTATAACTAGCTCAACTCTTTTCTCCAAAATCACGGTTCGAATATTTTGTCCCCTGTAAGGAAAACAAAGGTAACAGGGGTGAGTTTTCACCTAATAAGGTACCAACAGGTCAAGCAGTTAAGAATCACGAAAGTACACTTGTAATCAATTAAATATAGACATCAAATAAAGAGGAAGGAACACCACAGTTAAACCGGAAGTGAAAGGATACAGATGGCTCTCAAGTGCCAATTTCCTCTTTTGCATTACTTGATCTAAACCCGTTGACCCTTCGTCTATGTTTAAAGAAACGACCATGATCGTAGACCCACTTTACACCAATTTTCGTTCACCAAACATACCCCTTACCGGACCCGAACACCAAACAGAAACAGTGGTGGTAATACTCGAGTATACCAAATATCAGGAGGGGGTTTCAATATTCAGTGAATTAGTAACAGTTCCTTATGGATCGTCAATCTATCTCGACCAAACCCTTGCTGGCTCGATTCGATTAACTACCAATGAGGTTTGAGCTCAAATTTCACAGCAAAGTCATTGGATACAAGCCTCCAAACGACACCAAATCATGCACAAGTAACAGATTCAAATTTATACAGTAAACCAGTCAAATAGTCAAGAGAAATGAGTGTGATAAAGTACACTCTCGTCTCATCCAGAATAAACAGAAGTTACAGTCATTCAAGTCACAAAGTCCAAACACAAGTAAATCAGTTAAGTAACAAGTCATGCGAGTGGTACACTCACCAGTTCAAGCAAAAAACTTCAAAAGTTTCCTCCAGAAATACGCCCTTGGTCACCAGCACGTCCTAAGAACAACCAAGATAAAATAATTATGGCTCCTACATCCAAAATCTAGTGATCAAAATTCACAATTGAGGCTCGACTACGAGTCGTATGTGTGAGACCCCAAAAATTCACTTGTCTTTATAACTCTTATGTGAACTCACTTGCCTTTGATTCTTGGTTGCTTTAATGGTTGAATTTGAGCCAAGGGAGTGAATTTTGTTAAGAAAAGTTTCATAATCTCAAGTTGTTAGAAAATCTAGAAATTTTCGCAGAAGGCTCTGCGCAGCTTTGGGAAATTGGCTATAACTTCGAATAGAAAAGTTAGAATTGAGTTCCGTTTGTTGCGTTTGAAACTAGACTCAGAGAGCTTCCTACGGTGTAAAATTCAAAGTTTGATTCAATGTCTATAAATTCTAGGAAAATGGCAAATTTGACTGAAAATTCTGCCCTGCACGAGTAAACATAGGAATGCTGTAGTAGCTTATGGCTTAATTTGGACCAACTTATGAACTAAATCTCTCTGAGGTGTCTTTTAAAGATTCTTAGTATTTGAAGTCTAACTTTTAACAAGCCAAGTTATATAAATTTTTGATATTTATAACTCAAGTTATAATTTTTCTAAAGGAAGGGCATAAATTAGGGTTTTTGTGCATACTAGAGTTTTGGTGTGTGTTTTTGTGTGCATTTTGGTAGTGTGATTGTGAAGACTTGTAAAATTCCTCATATTTTCTTAAAAATTCCCTTTTATTTGGAATCCATTATTTTACAATAGCTTTACTACTCATTCACTTCCTCAATAGTTACAATTAATCATAGAACCAAGGGTTTTCCCTTTATTTTCATCGTTAAGGTAAACTAGGATTTTTACGTCTTTTCGTAGTGTAATTATTCGGTATAGAGTGTCTATAAAATTTAGTTATTTAGAGTGAGTTTTAGATTATATTAAGTGTATGATTAGAAGTAATAATAATAAGTTACTGAATTGTAAGTAAAAACCCTAGTACGTGCGAAATAAGGAAAAACGGGTTGAACCGATATGTACCGTTCGTTACCGATTTAGTGCATCACTTGAATACTACTTTATTACCTTAATCTCCTTGTTTTAGTTGAGCTAATTAGCTCTTAATTAACCCTTAAGTCAGCCACCATTATTGACTAAGAAAAAGAGAGATATTTTGGTGAAAATATTTGTGATTAAGCCATTTGTCAAAAATTCAACCAAGGTCTTGACCAAGACCTTTGACCAAGACTATCCTTAGTCTTTATCTTGTAAAATAGAACCAAAAACACCTCATTTTCTTCATGCTTGGTCGTGACTTAGGAGAGGAAAAAGAGAAGAGAGAAAATTTTCCATTTTTTCAACTTGAGAGCTTGCTTGATTCTTGAGAAAATTACTGTAAAACTTGATTCTACTCCGATCAATCGTTGGGAAAGCTTTGAGGTGAGTTTGGTGGAACTTTTGGGAGGAAGAAAGTTCTTGTATCACAAGTTATTTTGTAGATTTTGAGGTATTATACTAGAAACCTCCCTTGTTTCTTTCTTATTTTGCAATTTAAGCAAAACATGGCTTGATTGTGGTGGATTGTTTGGAAGATTTCATGGTTTGACTTATTAACTTATAATTTTCAGCCAGGGTTTGTAATTTTCTATTTTTATTAGTGTTATTTATCTAGAATATGATGTGAATAAGCTTAGATAGGGAGTGGTAGTAGTGGTTTTATACATGAATAAGAAGATTATCACTTGAATGCATTAATTCCAGTTTTAAGTTTTTGTACTACCCTGTTCTGACCAGTTTCATTCGGCCATGATGGAGGCCGAATTGGGCTTAGTTCAAAACATGAAAGTTGTGGGAAATGATGTTTTATAGTTGTCTGTAAAATTTTAGCTCAATCCCAGTACTGTAGCACATGAAATGACAAACATACCCTTGATTGCCATAAGTATAGTTTTGCGAACAGTCTTGACATTTCATCATTCTGGCTGCATTTTTTCACCTTGATCTGTTTCAAATCAGCCTTTGGCCAAAACATGAAAGTTTTACCCCTATCATTTAGCTTTCCAATGCAACCAAAAACACCTCAAACGGAATTGTGTAGAATGAGTTATTGCCATTTGAATTCAGTACTAACAACCCTCCTGGTCATGAACTTCTGGTTCTGTAATTTGCAGATTCGACCTAGATAAACTGTGAAATGGGTTGAGTTGTCTTCATCAAAGTTGTAGATATTTGTCTTAGCTTCGAAACAGTATAAATTATACCCCAATCCGATAAGCGTAGCTTTGGTTGTGACCGATACGGTAAGAGACATCAAATCTGCCATTTAGCTATTTGCCTTTAAACTTGATTTCCAGTTGCCTTGTTAAGACTTGTGTTGTAATTAGATTATTTTGGAGGCTAATTGAAGGGCTATGGTGGTAACATTATTTGTGTGTGATTTTGGGGCTGATTGAGAAAAACAATGAAGCCATAAATGGCTGAAAAATAGGTAAACACAAAGGGCGTGCTGCCCAAATTTTCACTCGAGAGTTAGGCATATGTACCTGCGACTTGAGCGATGATTTGAGGTCAAGTTGGACTTGGATTGCCTATGGTATTCGAGCTTTTTTTAGTCAGGGTATATAAGCTAAAATTTTGCCGGAACTCGTACCCTTGAAAAGTGAAAGTAGCGACCCTTTCAAAATACGATTTTCCCGATCTTTGATACCAAGTGTAACTTCTAAAGTCGAAACCACTTCGTGATCATAACTAAACGAGCGAACATAAATTTTTCGAAATTTGATAAGTATCTTGAATACTACTTAAACGAGTTGCATTTACTTGATTTTCTTGAAACGAAACTCCTATATTTCGAACTCTAGAGAGTTTTATATTCGTAAATGATATTTTATCGCAGATTTGGACTCCAACCAAGGAGTTGGACCTGAACGTGACTTTTGAGAGGCACTAGACCTTTGGTGAGTGCTTCCAACTACCTGATTGAACTGGACACTTGTTTTCAATAGTTGACCAATGTGATTTAATGATATGTAATTTGTTTGATTGGGTAAAAGTGTACTTTATCGCACTTGTCCTAATATGATATATACTTGTTTATTGTTGCAATTGATTTGATATACTTGTACTTGACTTATAAATACTGAGCGGCAGCATGTACCACAATCAATGTGAGTGGGAAGTGCCTCTCATTCCCGTCTCCGTACTTTTATTTTGATTCAGTCGATTTGAGATGATATCTCATCGACTTCTTGGGGACCCAAATCCCACTGGCTAGTTAATCGAGTCGAGCCGGCAAGGGTTTGGTCGATTAGATAACGAACCATGGGTATCTAGTGTTGTCGAGTGGAGTGTTATTTCCTCGACTAACCGGTATACTCGAGTATTACTACCAGTGTTTATTGTGGAGTTTGGGTCCGGTAAGGGATTTGGTTGGTGGACGGAGATTGGAGTTAAGTGGTGTACTACTGGACTAGTTACTTTACTTGAAAGTTGACGGGTGTCAACTAATACTTGATCAACCTTTGGTGAAGAAATGGGAATTTGGCTTCTTAGAGCCATCTGTATCCTTATACATTGATTGTTATTCGAAGTGTTATTGTTCTTTTGGAAAACAAAAAGAGTTTTCACTTGCTTATTTTGACATTTGCTATTTGAAGTGTTATTGTTCACTTTCATGAACTTGTTATACTCGCTATTTTGCTACGTGATATTTGTACTTTTCAATAATGGTCAACTTGCTATTTGGAACCTCACTAGGCTTTTAGCTCATTCCACGCCATTTGTTTTCCTTACAGGAGGTACGAGCGAGGCGTGAGACTGGTACAGGCTAGCGTAGTCTAGCAGTTTTTGAATTTTTCGATTGTACTTGCACTAGTGCTCGATTAGGACTGAATGTATCTGAAACTCACATTTTTTGATATATGTGGGATTGTACGAATGTTTGAAACAGAAATGAATGTACATGTATGTTTCAAGTTTGAAAACCGGCATTTCTTTTCCTCTTGAGGTTATAATCTATTATATTTGAAGTGAGTGAGCGAGTTCTGGCGAGAGTTGAGCAGGCGACCCGCCGAATCCTGGAGTACGCCCTAGGGGGAGGTGGGGCCGTCACAGTATGCCTATCCAAGTTAACTACTAGTACAAAGATACAAATTGTAACTTTGGAGTGAAAAGGAAACAGTTGGACCTAGAGACATGAACAACCAAAAAGTCCTTCATTTATACCCAAAATCAACCCAAACTCGAAGGAAACAAGTGGCCCCAAATATTGGACAACATCTCCCCTCAATTTCTTTACTTTTCCATCCTAAAATCAATCACCAATCTCATCTCAAACAGCCTCAATCGAACACACAAATCATAAGCTATTAAATACACTTAATTATCCAATATTTTGGGCCATTTGTTTCCTTCGAGTTTGGGTGGAAATGAAGGACTTTTTGGTTATTCATGTCTCTAGTCCAACTGTTTTCTTTTCACTCCAAAATTACAATTTGTATCTTTACACTAGAAGTTAGCTTGGATAGGCATACGACTCGTAGTCGAGTCTCAATTGTGAATTCTGATCACTAGATTTTGGATGTGGGAGCCATAATTATTTTATCTTGGTTGTTCTTAGGACGTGCTGGTGACCAAGGGCATACTTCGGGAGGAAACTTTTGAAGTTATTTTTGCTTGAACTGGTGAGTGTACTACTTTCATGACTTGTTGCTTAACTGATTTACTTGTATTTGGACTTTGTGACTTGAATGAATGTAACTTTTGTTTATTCTGGACGAGACGAGGGTGTACTTTATCACACTCATTTTTCTTGACTATTTGACTGGTTTACTGTATAAATTTGAATTTGTTACTTGTGCATGATTTGGTGTCGTTTGGAGGCTTGTATCCAACGACTTTACTATGAAATCTGAGCTCAATCCTCATTGGTAGTTAATCAAATCGAGTCAGCAAGGGCTTGGTCGAGATAGATTGACGATCCATGAGGAACTGTTACTGATTCACTGAATATTGAAACCCCCTCTTGATATTTGGTATACTCGAGTATTACCACCACTGTTTCTGTTTGGTGTTCGGGCCCTATAAATAGTATGTTTGGTAAACGAAAATTGGCGTAAAGTGGGTCTACGGTCATGGTCGTTTCTTTAAACGTTGACGAAGGGTCAACGGGTTTGGATCAAGTAATGCAAAAGAGAAAATTGGCACTTGAGAGCCATCTGTATCCTTTCACTTCCTGTTTAATTGTGGTGTTCCTTCCTCTTTATTTGATGTCTATATTTAATTGATTACAAGTGTACTTTCGTGATTCTTGACTGTTTGACCTGTTGGTACCTCATTGGGTGAAAACTCACCCCTGTTACCTTTGTTTTCCTTACAGGGGACAAAATATTCGAACCGTGATTTTGGAGAAAAGAGTTGAGCTAGTTATAGACGTTCTTTTGTTTAAGCTCATCTGTAATAGTAAATCCTAATTGTATTTGTATTACTATGGATATTTTGGTTGTATTTCAAGTTGAATTGTTGAAGTTTCCAATGTATATATATGTATATCAGGGTTTAACCATGTATTTTAAGTGTGATTGATTGAAAGGTATGTTTCGATGAGTTATGTGGACTTTTCTTGTATTCGTTAGCAATTTGGGCGAGTGCGAAAGTTGAACAGGGAAAGAAAAAAATCTGGCGGGAAATTTTCTGCAGGGAATCCGACCGAATATCTAACCAGATCTTGGCCGGATAAATAGCCAGATTGACAGGGGAAAAGGAAAAAAAATATTTTGGTCTCTGCCTTGAATCCGGCCATATCTTGGCCGAATTCTGACGTGTCTTAATCTTCTAGCCGAATTCTGACGTGTCTTCAGCTTCTATCGCTTTTCGTCGGAGCGTTTAATCGAAGTTCTATTGTACCGTTTAGTTTAGTAATAGTATTTTTGGTTTAATAGTTCTGACGAGAGTTGGGCAGGTAGTTCGCTAACCCTTAGGGTACACCCAAAGGAAAGGTAAGGCTGTCACAGAACCGGTGTGATGCAAAGTTGGGTTGAATGTCAAGCCGCCACGAATAGGTATAGTGGAGTAGTTTTTCAATCCTATAGATCATTCGTGGAGGCAGATGCAATATGGAGGGCTTCTATCGGTCATACATCGGCAATTACCCCAAACATCCCTCAGCCCATTGATCTTCTGGGCGTGCAGCCATTTGCAAACACATCACAACACAACTATCCTGCTCTCCTACTGGGTCCCTCAACATATTGGCCTTTATTTTCAGTCGTCAATCATTGGTCAACAACTACACCGGCAAGATCTCTGTTGACCGTGGTCCCTAACTTTTGATGTTTACAAAACAATGGATGATACTAATATTTCTTCAAGAAATACTTTCAGCTATGAAACAAATCTGATTCAAAGAAAAAGAGCATTTAGAAGAGATAAAAGAAGTTGAAAGCTGTCGGACGCTCGTGAAGACAACATCGGACGTCCGAAAGAATTAAGATGATTTCTCAAACTCACTGTCTGCTGTTGGACGCAAGCATCAGTTGTACCGGATGTCCGATACTCCTAACGGCTAGTTGACTCTTCAGCTACTTTCTATCCGTTGGAAGCATTAATGAGGCACATTCTTGGTCTTATATAAATAGTGCATGGTCAGAAACTTCAAACAACTTTTGCACACTAAAGATATAAAGTAATTTTAGTGAGAAAATACTCTCCAAGGAAGATTTGTAGTCTTGGTGGTGTGAAACTCATTGTAAGTTTTTCATTTGTGAGTGAATACTTCAATAGTGTAGCTCTGTGAGGGTTGTCTTAAGGGATAGTAAAACTTTCTAATTTGACCGAGTGAGTCTTGGGGCAAGAAGGAAGTGAGCCTTCCTTTGTACACAAAGATTGGTTGTATTTCATCAACTTGAAAAAATTTGTTCTATAAAGTAATATTCAAACTCAAAAGGAGCTTGATAGTCAAATTGGTTTGCTATTCTTCCCTTTCTATTTACTATCTTGTGAACTTTAATTGCTTATCTTTTCTACTCTCAAGTGTTATTGTTCTCTTATTAATTGTTTCATTGAGTGGTCACTTAAAAAAGAGGGTAAATTTCATATTGAACAAAAAGGTGTCTCATAACTTGTTTAGTTTTTAAATAACCTAATTCATCCCCCTCTTAGATTGTTTTCGATCCTTACAATTGGTATCAGAATTTGGTCTTCTAGAGATTAAACTCAAGCGGGTTAGGAGTAAAGATGACAACCAACAATGTCATATTTTTTGAAGGACAATCTGTGATTAGACCTCCAATTTCAATGGATCATATTATGTGAGTATGAAAGAAAAAATGATTATCTTCTTGCAATCGATTGATATTGAATTGTGATTTATTGTTAATGAAGGTCCATATGATACCTTTATAATAGATGAAGTTACTCATAGACCAAAATAAAAAACCAGAAATGAATTGACTGGTGATGATAAAACCCACCTCACCTTAAATGCAAAGATTATGAATGTGTTATATAGTGCTTTAGGCTCAAATTAATCTATTAGGGTCAAAGGCTGCAAGTCAGTTAAAGAAATTTGGGACAAATTGAGAGAAATTCATGAAAGTAGTGAGAATGTTAGAGAACAAAAGAAATCTATCTTAATTACCAAATATGAGTCTTTTAAGATGGAATCTCATGAAAATATTGATAAAATGTATTGTAAATTCAATGACCTTATAAAGGATTTAGAAGTTCTAGAAAAGGAATATTTCTTGGGAGAGAAAAACAGAAAAATCTTGAATGCCTTGTCCAATGATTGGGAGAATAAGGTGACTGCTATTGAAGAGACTAAAAATTTAAATTTTATGCTTATTGAATCTCTTATTAATTCCCTAACTTCTTATGAGTTGAAACTTAAGACTAAAGTACAAGAAGAAAAAGATGCAAAGGTAAGAAGCAACATTGCTCTAAAAGCATTTCAAGATGAAGATGACTCGGCTTCCTTGGATGAAAAAGATTTGGATGTTGATGATAATGATCTTACTCTCATCAAAAAAAGTTTCAAGAGAATTTTCAACAAAAGGAGATTCAGAAAAGGAGGATCTAACAATTCGAATTCCAATCAATTCAACAATACAAGAAACAAAGGAAAGCAAGAGGCCAACAAAAGACAAGGTGATAAATGCTATGAATGCGGCCAATTTGGACACTACTTGAGTGAGTGTCCAATGAAGGAGAAAAAAGAAGGAAAAGCTAAAAGAAAATCAAAATTCAACAACTTTCAATTCACATGGAATGAGTGCAACTCTGATGGTGAAATTGAAGAGGAAGAAGAATCTGTTCAATTGGCCTTTATGGCCATTGGAGATAATGAGGTAACAACTTCTAACCCTCAATTTGAAAGTGATGATGAAACTGATGATGATCTTGAATCTTTCATTGAAAAATTACATGATAGTTTGAAATAATCTTATGTTAGAAACAAAATATTAAAACAGAAAATTAGTTTTCTTTTTCAGAATAATGCACTCCTTTTTCAAGAAAACAAGAAGTTGAAAACTGAAAATGATTTCTTAAAAAAGAATGAGATTGATTTACAAAATAAGCTTGATAGAAAAACAAGGATTTGTGAAATATTCAAAGAGGAAAAAGATGATCTAAAAAGAAGAATGGATAATCTAAATGAGTTTCTCCAATATGAGAAACAAAACTGTTTTCAAAGAAATGGAATAAAGTTTCATCTTGGCACTTATGAGAAGAAAATAAATTGTGTTGCAAATGATTTGCTAGTTATAAGAGAAGATAAGTAAGATTTATTAAATCTGTTTATGCAAATAACTCTTTGGTTATGTGTAATTTTTGTTGTAAAAAAGATCACATGAAAAGCAATTGCTATGTAAGGAAAAACATGAGAAGAGGTATGAAATGCATGTGGATAGTTAGACATGATACCAACTCTCAAGAACCCATAAATTAATGGGTATCATATATTAGTTCTTGAACTCTTGAGTAGATGAATCTGATGAACATTATTAAGGAATCAAAGTGGTTTATAGACACTGAATGTTCAAAACACATGACCGGTGATCCATTACAATTCATCAAACTCAAGTCAAAGTCTAGTGGCATAGTGACGTTTAGAGATGACGTGTTTCTACCTCAAGACCATTGGAGCTTTTACATCTTGATTTGTTTGGTCCTACACAAATTGCTAATTTGGGTGGTAAGAAATATTGTTTAGTTATTATTGATGATTATTTTAGATACACTTGGGTGATTTTTCTTGGTCACAAAGATGATACTTTCAAAAAATTTCGTTTCCCTATTTGCAAAAGTTCAAAATCTGCTTGGTTTGAATATTGTTAAAATTAGAAGTGTCAATTGTTTGGAATTTAAATATTGTGACTTTTCAAAATTTTGTGATTACACTTTAGGCACTTTAGGGTCATTTGCACTTCATAGTAGGATGCATCTTTTGTATTTTCTCTTTTGATGTTTCAAGTACTTTGTACTAATGGATCTTGGTTAACATTGATGGTTTTTAGTTGAATTGCTAATGTATTTCAGTTGATATTTCTCTGTTTGGTACTTTTTTTTGGTATTAATTCTCTGTTTTTGGCTGATGATTGATGTTGGTATGTTGGTGATTGCTGAATTCTGGTATCATTTCTCTGTTTTTGATTGGTATTTTGGATTCTCTGTTATGGCAACTATATTATGGATTATGATTGCTGGATTTTATTCTCATCTTATGATGACAAAAAGGGGGAGAAATGGATACTATGTGAAAGGGGGAGTTATTCTGAGATTATAAGTTTGACACTTAAAAATTTTTGATGCAATGAGTGAGGGGGAGTTTATGCTCATATGCTCAATCTTTTTCTTTCTTCTATCTATTGTTTTGTCATCATAAAAAAGGGGGAGAATGTTGACCTTGGTCCCTAATTTTTGATGTTTACAAAATAATGGATGATACTAATTCTCTTCAAGAAATACTTTCAACTTTGAAGCAAATCTGATTCAAAGAACAAGAGCATTTGGAAGAGATAAAAAAAGTTGAAAGCTGTCGAACGCTCGCGAAGACAATATCGGACATCCGATAAACAATGCAGCACTTCGGACGCATGAAGAACTCCATCACCGGACGTCCGAAAGAATTAAGATGATTTCTCAAACTCACTGTCTGCTGTCGGATGCAAGCATCAGCTATACTGGACGTTCGATATTCCCAATCTGTCTCCTG
Source organism: Coffea eugenioides (assembly GCF_003713205.1). Classification (NCBI taxonomy): domain Eukaryota; kingdom Viridiplantae; phylum Streptophyta; class Magnoliopsida; order Gentianales; family Rubiaceae; genus Coffea; species Coffea eugenioides. Next base: position 25,005,361 of record NC_040041.1, read on the forward strand.
TCGGATGCAAGCCTCAGCTGTACCAGATGTCTGATACTCCCAACGGCTAGTTGACTCTTCAACTACTTTCTATCTGTTGGAAGTATTAATGAAGCGCTTTCTTAGTTTATATAAATAGTGCATGGTCAGAAACTTCAAACAACTTTTGCACACTAAAGATACAAAAGATATAGAGTAGTTTTAGTGAGAAAACACTCTCCAAGGAAGATTTGTAGTCTTGGTGGTGTGAAGTTCATTGTAAGCTTTTCATTTGTGAGTGAATACTTTAATAGTGTAGCTTTGTGAGGGTTGTTCTAAGGGATAGTAAAACTTCCTAACTTGACTGAGTGAGGCTTGGGCCAAGGAGGAAGTGAACCTTCCTTTGCACACAAAGATTGGTTGTATTTCATCAACTTAAAGAAACTTGTTTTATAAAGTGATATTCAAGCTCAAGAGGAGTTTGGTAGTCAAATTGGTTTGCTATGCTTCCCTTTCTATTTACTATCTTGTGAATCTTAATTGCTTATCTCTTCTACTCTCAAGCGATATTGTTCTCTTACTAATTGTTTCATTGAGTGGTCACCTAGAAAATATGGTAAATTTCATATTGAACAAAAAAGTGTCTCATAACTTGTTTAGTTTTTAAATAACCTAATTCATCCCCGTTTTAGGTTGTCTTCGATCCTTACAATCTCCGACTAGCAATGGTAAAGGAGGGACCTCAAAACCTACTTTCATTTGTCTCAACTGCCTCATTAAAGATTGGTTGTATTTCATCAACTTGAAGAAACTTGTTCTATAAAGTAATATTCAAACTCAAGAGGAGTTTGGTAGTCAAATTGGTTTGCTATTCTTCCCTTTCTATTTACTATCTTGTGAACCTTAATTGCTTATCTCTTCTACTCTCATGTGATATTGTTCTCTTACTAATTGTTTCATTGAGTGGTCACCTAGAAAAGAGGGTAAATTTCATATTGAACAAAAAAGTGTCTCATAATTTGTTTAGTTTTTAAATAACCTAATTCACCCCCTTCTTAGGTTGTCTTTGATCCTTACAATCTCCGACTAGCAATGGTAAGGGAGGGACCTCGAAACCAACTTCCATTTGTCTCAACTGCCTCATCAATCTCATAAGTCTCATCTATCTCATCCATCTCATTTGTCTCTTCGACAAACAGGAGGAACCATCACCAAGGTCTCTATCATCCAGATTCGATGTCCCTAAATGTGATTTGAAGTAGCTCCAAGGTCAAAATGGGCTTGAAGATTAAATGTGGCTAAACATTCAATTGTAAAAGAATAAAGCTTAGGCTAGTAGTATGGTTAGCTTAACATACCATGTTTTCCTGGTAGAGGAATCTGGAAATCCTAACTCACAAAATGACTTTTTTGCTTGATGAAATGCTTCTCTCATAGAATTTTTCATGATTTTAATGATTATGTGATTTGTTTACAAAATGTTAAGTGATAGCTGCTTATTATCTATATATATACATATGTGCTGATGATTGAGAGGAAACCAAACTAAAGGCGCCAGCAGTCTAAAATTCAAATTTTATTTTGATGATGCCATCTTTTTCACCGTCAAATTTTCAATTCGATGGATATATTTTAAAATTTTCACTCACCACGCACCAGCTAATTTTCAAATTTTCATATCAGACCTACTATTGTAGGCAAGTAATGCCAATAGATTTGTGATACAACAAACATGTAATTAAATAATCATAAATTGTCCTAATTAAAATTGAAATCGGAAATTCCTATGTTTCAATGTCCAAATTGGAATCGAAATTGACGAAATTGATCAATTAGTATACATGAACAATCATAAAACATAGTTGATATAGTTGAAGCTTAGATATGGTAAATAAAATTAGTCATGTGGCATTCAAGTCTGAAAAAGTTGAACTACGATTGTTCGTGGAGTAATGACAATAGATGTGTAACACAAACATGTAATTAACATGGTTCCCTTCAAATCAAGTCCAATAGATTGGATACGTCGAATAGATGTGCAAGGAAATATATAGTTGAGTTATTGTCAATCAAGAATCTTAAATTGTCCTAATTAAAATTGATTTGTATGATTTCCTATGTTGCAATGTCCTAATTGGAATAGAAATTGACTAAATTGATCAATTAGTATAGATGAACAATCATAAAACATGGTCGATATAGTTAAAACTTAGATTATGGTAAATAAAATTAGTCAGGTGGCATTCAAGTCTGAAAAAGTTGAAATTGGGAATTGCTATGGCTCCGTTTGGATTTTTCAAAAACAAGTTTTTCAAAATATATTTCATTTATTCATAGTAATTTGCACTAATGATAGAAAATATATTGAACATGTCACAGATATTTTTGATCTGAAAAATTATTAGATTTAATAGAGTTACAAAATATAATACATTAAAATTGAGTTGAGTTATGTATTTGTAGAAGTGAGAGAGAATATATAGTTGAGTTATTATCAATCAAGAATCTTAAATTGTCCTAATTAAAATTGAAATCAGGAATTGCTATGTTGTAATGTCTCAATTGGAATTGGAATTGATTAAATTGATCAATTAGTGTAGATGAAACCATAAATAGTCATTAGGTTGAGTTGAATTTATGAGGTTGCCAGTCAGAAGATCTTCAAATTTTAAAAGACCTGAATTGATAGCTTGCCAAATAAATGATAATAATTTCCCGTCATTTCAATTGATTGGAGACATTGGGCAACAGTACCATGGAATTGGAAAAGCAATTTAATGGAATTGCTAGACAAGTAAAAAAGAGGTTGCTTTCTTGCCAAATAAATGATAAGTCTTTACCTTGCTTCAAAACCCGCAGTGAAAAATAAATATACAATGTTTATGAAGGGGATTAAATGCCCAACAGCCACTATATGTGAGTCTCGACTGTATGATCTTTATAGAATAGATAAATAATCATATATGGGCAATTGGCAACCACAAAAATGAGCTTGTGAGCGGGAGACGAGCAAGTTAATCTAAAAAGGAAGGCGAATTCCAAGAAGGTAATTCTATTCTAAATCTTAATTTTATTTTGACATTTTGTTCCCTATGGCTCGTTCATGTTTGCCTGTGTACTATTTGAATAGATACTTCAAGAAAAAAAATTTGAATTTGAATAGACAAATGTTTCACTAGTAACAATTCAAAATGAGCCAACCATGACTCATGGCGGGCCTGAATGTGTATTAGGCTATTGGTAGTGGACTATGTGTTATTGGGCTGGCTGAACTACTTCTTATAAGCCATGGAAAATACACATCTTGCTATTTAAATGGATCCCATTATTTTTTGTTTACACGTTCTCGAGTCTTTTGTATTCTTTTGCATGCAAACTTAGCAAACATATTGATGGGGTTTCTAGTTGGATGCATTTTGAAAAGAATGTCTTTCAAGACATGTATAATAGTCTGTAATGAGGACATTAACATGGGATAGGACCTGTGGTGGTGAGTTAAGCAAACATACAATGCAATCTGCTAATGATCTGAATGGAAAATGACTAGTGCAAGATTCGTGGGAAGATTTGACCCTATGGGACACCATTGATGAATTCGAAATAGGAGAAGCTGAAAAGGGAATACAAGGGATGTCTGTTAAAGGACAGTTCCATGAAGGAGTGCAAGACTTCAACTACGAGGGTTGTCAATGAAGTTCAATATAGAAAACAAAGTTGAAACCTTCCACGTGATGCTTGGTCGAGCTATAGGATTCAGCGTTTGCAAGGGCTACAAACTAAAGGACCCTGAAACTGGTTGGGTGAGATTTAGGCAATGGGTGTGTAGTAGGTAGAGGTGGCAAATCAACCCATTTAATTAAATTTACCCATACTCGCCCATGAATAGATGGGTATGGGTATCTTAAATTTTTGTATATGGGTATAAATGGGTTATCTAATAATACTCGCCCATTAAATGGGTATTATTGGGTAACCCATCAAACCCAATTAACCCATTTAGAATTCTCTTCCCCCCCAAGTCTCTTCTTTTCCCCCACCCCATTTTTTTTTTCAAATTTTTCATTTTGTCATGATGTTAACTATTTTTGTTTCATTATTATTATTATTATTATTATTTGTTTGTTTTATCTTATTATTTTATTTTCTCTTAGTTTGTTAACTTGCTAATTTTTCAGCATTACTAATTTAGGATAAATTTTAGCCTATTTTCTTATCTTTCTAAAATGAAATTTTAAATTTATATATGAAAAAAATGTTAGGGGTTCAAAATTTTTGGATTAAGTTTTTATATTAATTTTTATAGTACTTAGTTCAAATTTTTATATTCTTATTATTCAATTATTAAATAATAGGTAATTTTGTGACATAGAGTATAAATGAAAAAAAATTGGTAATTAAGTTTATTGAACATTATAAATAAATATTTAAAACTAATGATGGGTATAAATTGATAACTTAGTTTGCAAAAATGAATTTAAATGAATTTACAAAAAGTTAAAATAAATGGGTTATAAATGGGTAATTGGGTTACCCAATTCATTTTTGACTTACCCATTTATACCCATCTAATTAAATGGGTATAAATGAGTTGACTCAGTTATACCCATTACCCATTTTACCCAACCCAAACCCGCCCAAGTCACCCATTTTGACACCTATAGTAGTAGGCACGGGCTCCAGGATAAGAAACACATACAAAGAGAGGATCAGCAAAGAGACCAAGGGCGGTCACAAGAATTGATTGTAAGGCATGTTTCAAAGTAAGGCTTTCACTTGAGGAGGACAAGTATGTGTTCAGTAATATTGTAATGCGTCACAACCACAAACTAGCAAGCCCAACAAGCACGAAATTCCTAAAATCCCACCACCACATCTTAGAAGCCGACTATGCTCAAGCGCACATTCTTCGTCGTGTTGGAATGAAGACAAGTCAGATTATGAAGTTGTTCATGCTTCAATGCAGTGGGTATAACAATGTTCCTTTCACTATCAAGGACCTATATAATAAGATGAATTCAGAAAGGATGGAAGAGATTGCGAACGGTGAAGCAGAGGGGCCCTTGCATACCTATTTGACAAGAAGGATGTAGACTCGAACTTGTATTTCAACTTCACAGTTGATGGTGAAGGGAGATTATCAAGGTTGTTCTAGAGTGATTCCAAGTCTTGTGAGGACTACAGATGCTTTGGCGATGCCCTTGTATTTGACAGCACCTAGAAGAGACTTAACATTTGAGTTCCATCTCTATGCTAATTGTCCTTTATATAATTATTAGAGCAACAATGGAAATCAAAACAAAATTAAAGAAAAAGGTCAAAATGGGATGTTTAAGTCCAGTAAAGAGCAAAGTTGCAACAACTTTGATCTTTTTTGTAACTACTATTGCAATAGCTAGTATTCCCTCCAGTTTTTGAACTATGTAAAATTGCAACAATACAACAACATAGAACATAAATTCAATAAAAAAGATAAAAATTATGAGCAAAATTGGAGTTTTTTTTCCAAAATTTCAATTCTAGAAAAATATTCTCAAGGTAATATATTTTGAAATGATATACCCTTCCTAATATATTTGATGCTATACAGACTTTTAGTGCAAAATATTGAATGTAAATTTCTACTTCTACATTTACATAAATTTGCGTCTTTATTATATACTCTCTTTTATTTTTGCCATCTCCAGAGGAATTTTTTTTTATATGAGGTGCATCAAAATTTTTAAAAAATATAATAGTTCCAAATTTCATTGTTACAAATTATCATTCTCTGTACAAGAATTTCAATAGGGTAAATCATTTGCATTTCTTTCACTATTGGTGTGAGAACTCGAAGTTTCTTTCATATATCCCACTTTGGAGCACTTGCATTTATCTATTGATTAGTGAATAATTTTCGTACCTAATTACTTTTCTAACTATTGCATGAAAATTTTTGACTTACTAGTTAAAATAAGAATTAGTGGGATAATAGCATAATAAACCTAAAATTTCACGATAAAAATGGGATTTTAAATTTTGCATGCAAAACACAAGAGTCATTTTTCAAAAATTTCAACAATTGTCAAAATTTATGCCACATGTCAAAAACTAAAGAGAAACTACCATTTTACCCCTAAAGCTTACCATAATTACCACGCAACCTATGTTTGGAAAATAAAATAAGAATCAAACTCAAAAGCTTTCATTTTACCCCTAAAGCTTACTATAATTACCATGCAACCTATGTTTGGAAAATAAAAACAAGAACCAAACTCAAAAGCTTTCATTTTCCTTCCTAAAGACTCGAGAGCTCTTCCATTTCCATATTCCATTTTGAACTTGTTGCAAAGAGAGAGAGATTGAGAGTTGAGAGAATTCCTTCCAATTTCCAAAGTTTGAATCCGAGAGAAAAAAAGAACTTGAGAGAAAGCTTGAGAGAAATCTCCTCCCTTTCCATCTTCACAACCGAGAGTTTGAGGGAGAGAAAGGCTTGAGAAAACTTGCTTCATTTCCATTGTCTTGAAGCCTATAGGAAGAGAGAAAAAGCTGAGGGAACTTTGCTCTATTACATCCTTGAAACCAAGGGAAAGGGAACCGAGGGTGAGAAGGAAGATTTTGCTTCATTTCAGCTTTGTTTTGTGAAAATCAAGAGGTAAAAATGGTCTTAAAACTCTTCCTTCTTTTGTTCCATTCAAGCTCTCAGGATGCATGTTGAGTTTGGGTAGAAAAGAATGGTTTTGTGAAGAGAAATTTCTTGTTTCTTACTAAATTTTCAGTTTCCTTGAACCTGTGAAAGATGGCTTGATACTTGAGAATTTTGCTTGATTCCTTTGTAGAGAAAGCATGTAATATGTCTTGGTTAATTGCTGGAAATTCTGTTTAGCCAGTGACAAATTGATTTGTTGTTTCTTGGTGGAATTATTTGCTGAAATTACATGTTACTTGCTTTATTTTATGTTGGATAGAAAGTATGTTGTGTGTTTGGTGTTTTAAGCGAGTAAAAGTTGGAAATTTTGTTGAAAATTTTGAAGTAACTTTGCTAAAAATTTTGTTTTACTGGCCGAGAGAGTGAAGGTTGAAACTCTCATGTTATTTCCGAAAATTCAACGATAATTGGCTATAATCTCATGTAAAACATCTTATAATGCCTTGTCCTTGTCTTTCATGTACATTTTATTGATTTTGAGTCTTGAAAAGTTGGTGAAATTTAATAAAATTTAACCAACAAGCCGACTGGAATCTAGTTTAGTCTAGAGGGAAGAGATGAAAAGTTCACTAGCCTTAATTTTTAAATTTTGGGTTAAAAATGGTTTAATCTTAGGACACCTCACAAGACCTTAATTTTGGTGTACGTGTGTATTTCCCTTGTTTTGACCTGATAAACTTGATAAATCTCGAAGAGAAATGTAAGAAAGGTTTGCTGGAATATCAAATCTTGTTTGACAAGCTAAGGAACTTGGTTTCTAGTGATTTAAACCTTAAATTAGTGAGATTTTGACGCTTAAAACATCTCTCCTTACACTTTAGAACTTATGTTTGGGGCTGTACTTAAAATTTCTAATCTTAAAAATGTGAATCAAATGGCAATTTTAAGATTACTAGGCTGCTTGGATTAGTTGAACTATGTTTAGAGAATCCTAAAAACTCTAAATAAACTTATTAGAATTCACATTAAGAATACATAATTTTTTTTGCTGAAAAGTTAGAAGTTGTATTTATGATTCAAAAGCTTTACACTTGTAGAGCTACAGCTCCAAGATGCTATACAAAAGTGTCAATCACACTGAGAATTGTTCCATTCCTCATCACTACATATGCCTACTGCATAACTACTCACAGCTTTACATATATCATCATTTTCTACATCTAAACAAAATGAGCATTTTTTAAACAAAAAACTTAAGTTGTTGATATCATCGATCAAGGTTGTCAATCTAATGTCCTTAGTTCTTTTAGATGTCAACAAAGTCAGAAGCTGCTTGTGAGGGATATGGTCCTTCAGTTTTGCCTACTGCTGTTCTCTGGACTTTATTAGAGCTAGTCTTACTGTTTCAGCTGAATCCAATATTTGTATGCTTGTTCCTCTGTCCCTCATTGCCCAAACTGTCTGAACGCGTCCCAAATGATTTCTTGCAATGATATCCCTTCCTAACCACTTGGTATCTTTCCCTTCATGGACAACTAGCAGTAGGGTCATTACTTGTGCTTCATCTTGTGCCCCATCAGCTTTTCTAGTTGCTCTAGATGTTTCAACAGTGCTCATTTGTTCCTATCTGTCCCTTGCCAACACTTGTTCATACCAGTCTTCTTGTTCTTTTTGGACAATCTTCATGGGATGTTTGTGCTTAGAGATGGGTTGCCATTCATTCCTAACTTTCCAAATTTGCCATAGCACGTATGTTGTTAGCTCAATATGACTCTGACCTTCAGTTCTTTTTTCTGCTTCCATGACAGTATTCCACTAGTAAAAAAAGTTACTCGAGTGTTCTACAGCCCCATCCCATTAAACTGGTGCCATTTTCCAAACATCTTTAGCTCTTCTGCAGTTTAGAAGCATATGCTCTATTGTTTCGACTTGCTCCCCACATCTCTTATATATTGGATCTCCTCTTCCTGTCCTATTAAAGACCTGATTATTCACTAGCAAGGTTCCATAAATGCACTTCCACAGAAAGTGTTTCAGTTTTTCTTTTATCCCTAGCTTCCATAACTTCTTCCAGATTTTGGAGGAATTGTTTTCCACACTCGTTTCCTCAGATAGTCTTCCACCACCACCCCTCTTCATCCTCCAATCACACAGTAAGTTATAAGCTAATTTGACAGTATATTGGCCTGTCTCACTACGAATCCAGTAGTTGCTGTCTTCTCTCCCTGACAAACTAATAGGAATCTGTAGTATCTTCTTAGTATCCTGGTTGTTAAAAGCTTTAAATATTATCTGCCTCTTCCATCTAAAACCCCTAATCAAATCTGCAACCTTTGCCAATTCACAATTTGGGGGTTTTCCTATTGTGACTTTGCCATCCTGATTGCCTAGTATCCAGCCATCATTCCATATGTTAATACTCCTGCTATTTCCTGCCTTTCTTCTTACACCTTTACTCACCAGGTCCCTTGCATCCATTAGACTTTGCCAAATCCAGGAAGAGTTTTTTTGACACTTTACACTAAAAAATTGATTCTTTGTTGAAATATTTTGCTTTCAGCACTTTACTCACCAATAAATTGGGATTGGTCAGATTCTCCAAACATGTTTTTCAAGGGAAGCTTTATTAAAACTCTGTAGTTCTTTGAATCCTAGCCCTCCCCACTTTTTTCCTTGAGTCATCCTTTCCCATGGGTGCCAATGAATTTTGTTCTTTTTCTCATAGTCTCCCCACCAAAATTTGGCCATTACAGAGCTCAACTCTTTGAAAGGTTTGTTAGAAAGTTTGAAACAAGACATTGTGTAAATTGGCATGGCTAAAGATATTGCTTTTAACATCACTTCCTTCCCAGTTAGGCTAATCATTTTGCTTTTCCAGTTGTTTGCTTTATTTCTGATGCTATCTTTAATGTAACCAAAAACCTGTTCTTTTGATCTAGTTATCACCATAGGAAGTCCCAAGAATTTTCCTTGTGAAGCTATTTGGTTGTTTCCTAATTGTTGAGCCACTTCTGCTTTCTCCTCTTGGGGCAGAGTTTTGCTAAAAAAGACTGAGGACTTCTCTAAATTTATGCTCTGACAAGATCCTTTCTCATAGAGCTCTTTATCTGCCTTACAAAAGATCAGAGAATCATCAGCAAAAAATAAGTGAGTGATGCTTGGTTCGCTCCTGCTTATTCTCATACCTGATAGCTTCCTACTCTCAGTAGCTTGCTTTAGCAGGTTTGAAAATCCTTCTGAACACAAAAGAAATGGTAGGGTGAAAGAGGATCACCCTGCCTAATGCCCCTCATAGGGTAATGTATTCCATGGGTTGACCATTTATGTTGAAGGAGTAAGTTACTGATGTCAAGCAATTCATAATCCAACGTCTCCATAGACCACAAAAACTCATCTTCTCCATCACAGCATCCAAAAAGGTTCCACTCTACTCTATCGTAGGCTTTTGACATGTCTAATTTGACTACCATGTACCATGTTTTCCCTTGTCTTTTATTTTTCATAAAATGCAGAAGGTCATGTGAAAGAATTACATTATCCAGGATTTGCCTCCTAGGAATGAAGGCTGCCTGGTTTTTACTGATGCAAGAATTCAGCACATGTTTAAGCCTATTAGCCAAGATTTTTGAAATTATTTTATAGACAACATTACACAAACTAATAGGCCTATAGTGCTTCATTTTAGTGGGATTCAGGAATTTTGGAATGAGAGATATCAGTGTATGATTCAAAGACCTTAGCATAAAACCAGAGTGAAAAATGAGCCTATGGCTGTAACTAGATTAGATTTCACTATTTTCCAAAATTTCTGAAAGAAAAGAGGAGTCATTCCATCAGGGCCAGGAGATTTATTGGGATTCATGGAAAATGGAGCCGATTTGATCTCCTCTTCATTAACTGATCTAGTTAAGTTTCCATTCATACTAGGAGTTATAGAGTGTGGAATTCCCTCTAGTATTTCCCCTATATCTTCACCACCTGAATTGGTAAAAATACTCCTATAGTACTCAGCCACCTCTCTACCTAGCTTTTCTTCATTTTCAGTCCAAGACCCATCCCTCTTTTGAATGTTGAGCATCATGTTCCTCATTCTTCTTCCCTTCACACAAGCATGGAAGTAGCTAGTGTTTCTATCTCCCTCTCTTAGCCATTTGATTCTAGCCATTTGACTCCAATATTGTTCCTCTTTTACATAAGCCTTCTTTAACTATTGTTTCAGTTCAGCTTTTCTGGTCTTTTTGTCTTGGATATATGCATTCTTTAGCTCACCTAATTTCTATTTATTTGGTTGATCTTCTGCAAAGAATTACTAGAAAAGCCGTTTTTTCCACTTCAAAAGAGAAACTCTATAGTTTGCAACCTTCTTAGTCAAGCTATACATGTTGGAACCTTCAAACCTTTGATTCTAAGCGCTTTCTACAACTTGAATGATCCCTTGTTGTTGAAGCCATCTTTTCTCAAACATGAGCCTTTTCTTTCTCTTGTCTGCTAGAGGATTGGTGTTAATCAAAAGCATGCTGTGATATGATCCATAAGTGTTCTTGTGGTCACACCTAGTATCTTCAAAGTTTTCGTACCAGGCTGGACTACACAAACCCCTATCTAGACGTTGTCTAACCTCCCCTTCATCTACCCAATTGTTACTCCATGTCCAGGGATTTCCATTAAAACCTATATCTATCAGATCATTCCCATTTATGAAATCTTTGAAATCCTTGAACTTCCACTCTTCTCTTAACCTTCCTTCCCACTTTTCTTCATTAGAAACAATATCCTTAAAATCCCTAGCCAGTAACCATTTATCCCCCCAAATCCTTTTTCTTTCCTTAAGGACTTTTCACCGATTCTTCCTGATACTGCTATAATAGCTAGCATATACTACAATGAACCACCAATCCACTTTTCTGTTCCCATCCATAACATGTGCTTCTATGGTGAAAGTAGTGGTTACCACTTTCAAAACCTCAATATCTTTGTTCCACATTAGACCCATTACACCAGCTCTATTCATAGCTTCTACTGCTATCATCTCATCAAACCTGGTAATTGCTTTCACTTTTTTCATATATTTTGTTCTATTTTTTGTCTCACTTAGATAGGTTATGTTTGGAGAGAAGAGGTTGTTAGCCTCCCTCAACTGGAGAACTGTCAAAGGGCTCCCCACTCCTTGACAATTGCATACCATTACCTTCATTTATCATTGAGGGGCCAGGAATGGTTGGCCCCTACCCCTTCAGCTATCTTTGTGTTCCCCAAATCTGCTCTTTTAGTCTTTTTCTTTTTTATTTCTTGGTTTGCTGTCAAGACATCTTCCATCTCTTCATCGACCAGGCATAACTTCTTTTTTCCTATGCTGCCCCACAGTGCTGCAATTTCCATCTACTTCTTTCAAAGCCTTTGTTCTAGTTCTAGGAGATTTGATTGGCTTTCTCACTCTTCTTTTCTACCTTCATATCACTCGCTGCTGCTTCTCTGAATTTTCTGAATCCATTTGCATTTGAGCTTGATCACTTCCAGATGGCAGAGCTTCTTTAGCTAATACTTCCTTGAGCTCCTTTGTAACTTTGGCTAGCCATATTTCTGAAGACTCCCCTCTTTCCATGGTTCTGATTCTGATTGTCCTTTTGATTTCTTACTTCTCTATTTCTTTTAGAGATACTATTTTGTCCTTCTGCAATGGAAATGGTATTTAGGAGAGTGTCTCCTTCCCTATTTAAAAGCACCAGACTTGTATTCCTTTGTTCACTTTGCCCTGAACTCACTTCTCCTTCTTTGTCCTTTTGAAGATCACCCCTGCCTGTGCTTGTTAACCCTCCTGTCCTCTTCATATTCCTTTCTTTCAGTTACGGAAAATCCTCAGCTCTCTCTTGTCTGTCTCCCCCCTTTATCTGTGATTTATGGTGTTTCACATTTTTTGGGACCAATTCCCCATTCCTGAATCCCCAATAGCTTCTCTCAGTCGAGTATCTACTTTGTTGTTCCTTCTGTGGGGAAGCCTTTCCATAATTCGCCCTTAACCAAGGACCATACTGGTTTTCCAATTTACCTTTGCTCAATGGCAGCAACACCTTGCATTTTCTTTCACTATGCCCTACCACGCCACATTTGTAACAAAAATCGGGACCCCTTTCATATTTGAAGCTCAGTGTGAGGGACTTGCAAATTCCTTATATTTTTCTTAAAAATACCCTTTTATTTGGAAATTATTCATTTAATATGGCCCTATTATCCAATCATCCCACAATAAGTGCAAATGAACCTAGAAAGTGGGGTTTCACTTTTCGTTTTCAAGAAAGAGCGAATTAGGGTTTTCACATTTTTCGTAGTGTGACTATTCGGTATCGAGTGAGGATCAAATTTGGTAGTTAAGAGTGACTTTTGGATGAGGAAATATTATATGATTAGAAGTGATAATAATAAGTTAGTGAATTATAAGTTAAAACCCTAGTACGTGCGAGTAAAGGAAAACGGTGAGAACCCGATATTTTCTTATTTTCTAGCCCTTATTTTTATTCTGTGCCTACATTTTCTATACTTTCCTTTATTATATTAATTTTCTAGCTATTTTTATAAGGGAATTAAGTTCTAAGACATTTTTCTAGTATAAATTAGTTCATGTGACGTTAGTAGTGCATATTGGGCGTGGGACCCGCTAGTACGGTTAGTGCGGTAAAACTTTAACGACTAGAAGGAATTTTGTGCAAAAGAAATTATGTGACAAAAGGTGTTAAGAGATGGTTGGAGGAGTAATAGATATTTGAGTGCTTAAGAGAGACAATTAGATAGACTTCCCTTGGATTTGTGCCACTTGTCAAGCACCAAGCCAATCTTGACCAAGACCATGACCAAGATTAAGCTTAAAACTTATCCAACTCAAGTCTATCACCATTTTCTTCCTTTGCCTTCCATGATGGACGAAATTTGGGAGGAGAAAAAGAGAGGGAGAGCTTCAAGTTCCATCTTAGATTTTACCTTGTTTGAGTTGAAACCACAAAAACTAAACCGATTAAACTTGCAATAAGGTGACAAGGAAGCTTTGGGTGGAGTGATTTTTGCATGGGCAGCCTTGTTCTTGTGTATTTCCTTGAGGTTTGAAGGTATTAAACTAAGAAACTCTTCTTCTACCTCTTATATTGTATTTTATTGGATAGATGACCTGAATCTTAGAAGTTTTATGGATGAAAACCTAGATTGGTAAAGGTTGATGGAATTTCAGCCTAGGGTTTCATTTTTTTCCCCAATTCTGCCGGTACTGTTACACCTAGTTAGAGGCGGATTTGGCCTTAGTACAAAACATAAAAGTTGTAGAGAATGATGTTTTATAGTTGCCTGAAAAATTTCAGCTCAATCGGAGTAACATAGCCTGTGAAAAGACCGAAATACCCCTGCTGCCCTGTTTCTGTCCGAACTTGGTAATCAGCTTTGGTAATTGGTTAATTTGATTGGGAATGCTTCTGATTTGGTTGTTGATGTCTTCTTAAGAATTGTATCCTTGTATCTTAGGTTTCTGATGGCTTTGGAATTACCTGAATTGGAGTTGTGTGTGCTGAGATATGAGTGAATAAAGCAGGACTGCTAGTTGATTTCTGCAGTGATTTCGAACTGGAAAATCTGGAGTTGTTTTGGTAAATTTGGCCTAGTTAGGGTGAGAACTGGACTGAGTGGTCTTCATGAAAGTTGTAGCCTCTTAAGTCCTTAATATTCCTACAAATTTCAGGTCAAACGGATCAGTGTAGCCCGAGTTATAGCCAAAACACTTGCACCTGTTTTGTACACTAGATTGTGTTACGTTTTTGAATTTTGCTTCTGACCATGCTCTGTCCGTTTTGATAACATGCGAACTGGGTGTTGATTCCTTCATAAGAAATGTAGATCTTGGTCTTAGCTTCGAAACGGTATAAAGTACATTCCAATCCGAGTACCATAGCTCCAGTTATGACCAAAACAAGATCGGTTGTCAGAACTGCCTTCGAATTTGGACAGTTCTGACAGGGATGTTTGGACCCATTTTTCCCCATGCTCTGTATTGATTCAGCCTTTGGTCCAAACATGAAAGTTATAGTCTTATGAATGAGCTTTCTAACGCCTCTGGAATTTCTTGATTCCGATTTCTAAGTCGTGAGTTACGGTCTTTCAAACAGGGCCTGTTTGGTAACCCGAAATGAAATGGCTGGAACTATTTTGTGCATTTTTGACCAATACCTATTGAGATCTGGGTTGAGATGTCTAAATAAAAGTTGTAGCCCTTCCTCGTAGCTTCAAAACGGTGTCTCACCCACCTTGATCCGACATTCTTAGCCTAACTTTTGATCAAAACGGTTTGGGATGGCAAATCTGGCCGTTTCCGTTTCCGTTTCCGTGTCCGTCTCCATTTCCGTGTGCCGTTTCCGCACTTGCATGTGCCAATTTTGCCGTTTTACTTGAGTTATGCATGTTAGTGGCCGTTTGTGATATATTGTGATGCAATCTTCTATTTCAGACGGTGACGGGCTAGACGGTGCCGGTGGGGCCTACTAGCTGTATACGTGACGTGATCCTTGTATTTTTGCTATACGTACTTTTGGAGTAAGTATTCAGGCCGTTTATGTGTATAAACTGCTTATGTGTTTGATGTGAATAAAAAGGGGGACTTAGGCGAGGGTGTACTTTATCACACTCGACCTAAACCCTAGTTTGTACCTATGTTTCTTTATGAGATGTGTATACATGAATTATTTTGGGTTTGAACCCCTTGAGCTTGTAGCTCGGGGTGACGTTTGTGAGTTGGAGTTGTTTGTAAGGGGGTTGATCTTCCGACCTAGATGGACTATTCGAGCCGGTCAGGGCTTGGTCGAAGCCAGTCCAACTTAGTCTGAGGTCACCAAGTTTGTGAATCCGGTTCACCGAGAATGTGAACCAAGTTTGTGACCCGAGCTTGTGACTCAAGCTCAAGTTTGTGATTTCGTTCGCTCGAGCAAGTTTGTGAGGTGACTGGCCAGTGAGGGTGATAAGGTGTTAGGTGGGAGTACAAGTGGAGTTCTACGGACCTTATTTGTGGTCGACGGAGTGTCGGCAGGAGGTCACGCATGGCAAACGACTTGGCTTTGGAGCCAACCTGTATCCTTCATTTGTATTGTTACTTTTGCACTTGACTTGACATTTTGTGAAATAGTTGTTTATCTAAATGTGCAATTTATGATTTTACCCCTGTTTACTTACTAAGCACATAGCTTACTCTGTTTCCTTTGTTTTCCTTAGCAGGGGACGACACGGGGAACTCCTTGGCACATTCACTAGTATAGTTAGATTTGCTTGTAATAGTTGGACAATTAAGATGGTTGTTTTTGTTTTGGTGGTTTGTAGAAGGACCCTCCTTAGGGTCTACTTTCTGCTAGTTGTTATCACAATGTAATATAGTCGATTGACTAGTTATTTTTGGGGATGTAAATAGAATTTTTTTTTTGGAGTTGGCTATTGTGAATAGTACGCTTTTGGTTTATCTAGGTTTTATTGTTTTTAAATTTTGAGTCCTGGCGCGAATTAGGCAGGCGTCCCGCCGATACCCTAGGGTTCGCCCTTGGGAGAAGCGAGGGCGTCACACTTAGCCATTTAGTGGATCATTCGTCTTAACAGTTGTTCCCCTCAGCAAAGGTTGAGAGATGTCTACTGTCACTAACATTTTCAAGTGTCTTCCCTCTTTCCCACCTACTTGAGGGACTATAACCTTCCATACTAGACTTGCTTGACACTCTTTGATTCCCAGGTGTACGTGTGACGCCCCCACTTCTCCTAAGGGCGAACACAAGGGTATCGGTGGAACGCCTGCCCAGTTCTCGCCAGGACTCGGTACTAATTCAATTTAAACTCAATAATAACCAATCAATACTAAATATCGAATAGATAAAGGAAGGTCAATTCCTTTATAAACGTTCAAGTCTTACATCATAATCTACCCAATTACTTTACATTTCCAAAATATACAGCTTCTAAAATCAAATTCTGAACAAATATATTCACAATTCTAATCAAATGAAGCATCAAGTAAGCTTCTCCAGAATTCTTCTCATTTCAGCTCTTGTTAGGGAAAACAAATCTAACGGGGTGAGCAGATGCTCGTGAGGCCAAGAAAAGATGCAAGACAAGTAATTCAATAGCAATAGCACTTACACAATAGTGAAAACTATAACATTCAAGAAATTCACAATTTATAATAAACCCCATTGAGTAGGATGTATGAGCTCTCAGGAGCTAAATCTTTGTTTACTTTGCCCAAGTTTAATCCAATACCTTCTCGTGACAACACCCCGTCACCCGAGTAGATAATTAAATTCATAGCACTTTACATATTCCATTTATGTTTCTGAGACGACTCGAGAGGCACCTCCCACTCAAATCGGTGTGGTACTCACTATCGCTCAGTTTATAGGTCTGAAACGATTCGAGAGGTACCTCCCACCAAATCGATGTGGTACTTGCTATCGTTCAGAGATCGATGAAACACCGCTCCAATCGACTTAGAATGCTTAATGGTTTTGAGACAATTCGAGAGGTACCTCCCACCCGAATCGGTGTGGTACTTGCTATCGTTCAGAGGTTTAGGGCACTGAGACGATTCAAGAGGTATCTCCCACCAAATCAGTGTGGTACTTATAATCGTTCAGTGGTCGATGAGGCATCGCTCCAATCGACTTAGCATGATTTAGGGTACCGAGACGACTCGAGAAGTACCTCCCACCAAATCGGTATGGTACTTACAATCGTTCAGTGGTCGATGAGACATCGCTCCAATCAACTTATGCAGCCATAGCATAATTAATCATTTCATTCAATCATTCAATACATTCAATCATTCATTTCATTTCAATCAAGTCATTCATGATTCATTCATTTCAATTCAATCAAGCCATTCATGATTCATTCAAATGAGACCGAGTGTGGTAAGATACACACTAGACTCAGTATTTTCAAAATCTCCAATCACTAATAACAACTAAGCACATATCAAGTTTACATACACTTGACACTCACCAAGTAATTCAAGAAGCAAGGACAAGCGATTGTTTAGGCGTCTTTCGTAAGATCCTCTTGCAGGTCCTCTTGAGTGCTTGAGCAATTAATAATGAACTATTACACACTATCGCTTAAAACCCCTAATTATCGAGGAGGATTGCATTAGAGTACAATCTAAGAAAATCTCATAAAAATTAGCCTTAATTACTCGCAAATCGAGACTCAAAGGTGGGGTTTTAAAACACAAGAGAAATCTGATTTTTATCTTTGAAATCAAGTGTAAAATGATCTATCAATATCGAAGAAAAATGGAGAGTTCGAAACCCTCAATTTTCTTTAAGTTTGGAAATTTTAGATTTGTCGAGAGATCTTTGAAAAATCGTATCTCACTCTCTGTAAGTCCAAAATTGAAAAACTTGGTACCGTTGGAAACTACTTTCAAAGTGGTAAAAGTTTCTAGAAGACACTTTTCCATGATTCCAAATGGAAGACATTCAAATTTTGGGTTCAAAATGCTGTTTTGAATACTGAGGCAGTTTTTGGTGTTGATTTTTGGCCAATTTTGAAAATTTGGCAAAATTCACACAATGATAACTAGCCTTTGAAATTTGGAAGTTAATTAGAGTTACAATCAAAGTTTAAAACAAAATAAGCAGAACAAGAATTGGGGTTTTGAGCACCAAGATATGGCGGCTCAAATTTACCCAAAAGTTGTGACTGTTAGACCATTTTCCAGGTTTAAAACATAGATTTTGAATCTTTGGTTGAGCATCGAAATGGACTCAGAATGGCACCAAATTTGGTACGATTATACTACCTTATAAGGGCTATTCCTCTGTCAAATTTCATATAAAATTTCGTTCGGAAAGTCGGTTAACAAAACCATTAAAGTTCCACAATTTGCTAAGGCAAATCTGCCTTGCACTTGCGTTTTCCTTTTCTCAAACATTTGGCTAATGAAAATTCCTTGAACATGATTCATTTATGAAGACAAAGTCTAGGAAACATTCAAAATACGTTTGGTAGGTGATTAATACCAAGGATTTCGAATAACAAGTCCCAAATCAAGATTAGCTATAAATCAGTCCAGAATTAGGGTTTTCTTTCACGAATACAGTTCTGAAATCCGGCCACAACTCACTCAATTCAACTCGGAATTCAGTGTGTCAGTGGCGTTGAAAACTACATTCATAAGGCTATAATTTCTTAGAAGGAATCGTTTTAAAATTCAAATTCTGTCAACAACTAACTCATATTTGAGTATCAAGTCGCAGATCAAAATAGGGCTTCCAGTACAGACGAGAAACAGAATAGGCAACTTTACAAGGTTGGTACGGCTCACTCAGGTGGAATCAGGGCATAAATTTTATATCGTTGGAAACAAAATCACTGCCAGAGAGGCTCTGGTTAAGTTTCCAGTTTCAAAATCTCAACTTTTGGCCAACCAAATTGAATGATTTTTGGTGAAAACTTTCCACACATGCCACACAACATATTTACATTAAAATCAAGTCAATTGAACCATAAAAAATTGCAGCAACAGGTGCGGCAAAGCAGGGGCAGAACCGGCACCTCAACATGCAACCCCTCATTTGATTTCCTCTTCACTTTTAACACTTAACTCTACTAAATTAACACTTAATCAACAAAATTAACATCCAATCTCATCAAATCAGATCATCAAAGCCATTGTGGGATTTCATAGAGCCCACTCACCAGATTTCTAACAATATAAAGCTACCCATATGAATCTATGAGCTCACAAGTGCAATCTAATTTACATAAACTAAGATTTGAAGAGTGGATGACCATATACCTCCTTAGATGTTAGGTCCAGAAAATTTCAACCCTTTGAAGCTCAAGAAATCCATGGAAATGCAGCTTTTCTCCTAGCTTAAGACGATCACCAAATGATTTGCAAGTGGTGGTAAAATTTGGAAGTGATTTGAGCAAGAGATTGAGGAGAGAGGGTGGAGAAAATTCTGGTCTTGTTCTTTCTTGAGAGGTTTGGCTGTTTGAGTGTATGTGAGGGAGGGAAATCTGATGTTATTGGCTTCTAAAGGAAGCTTAAAATATGTGGCCCAAAATTACTCCAAGTCCACTAAGAAAATAATGCGCATGCGCGAGCGTTTCGTGCTCGTTTCCTCTCGGGTTTGTTTCACTTGTGCCCTAAATGTTTAATGCACTTCCATTCATACTATTATTATTCACTCTTAATAGTCTAAAAATAAGGGTCTAATATCTCTCAAATAATTGCACGCGCGAAAACGCGTACTTCCGATTTGTGCGCGATAACGCGAAATTTCTAAGGAATTCTTATAACGATGGTATAACTATTTAGTACTTGAGGACTTAAACATAAAAATAACTATTTTAAAACTAATGTATATGTCTTCAATTTTCAAGCTCGTTGTACCCTTGAATCGATTATTATCTCCAAACACGCATTCACTATTCTCACTAAACGAGCTTTTATAAATTAAATTGGGTAACAAGTCATTGAGGGAGATTTCGTTCGCTCGAGCAAGTTTGTGAGGTGACTGGCCAGTGAGGGTGATAAGGTGTTAGGTGGGAGTACAAGTGGAGTTCTACGGACCTTATTTGTGGTCGACGGAGTGTCGGCAGGAGGTCACGCATGGCAAACGACTTGGCTTTGGAGCCAACCTGTATCCTTCATTTGTATTGTTACTTTTGCACTTGACTTGACATTTTGTGAAATAGTTGTTTATCTAAATGTGCAATTTATGATTTTACCCCTGTTTACTTACTAAGCACATAGCTTACTCTGTTTCCTTTGTTTTCCTTAGCAGGGGACGACACGGGGAACTCCTTGGCACATTCACTAGTATAGTTAGATTTGCTTGTAATAGTTGGACAATTAAGATGGTTGTTTTTGTTTTGGTGGTTTGTAGAAGGACCCTCCTTAGGGTCTACTTTCTGCTAGTTGTTATCACAATGTAATATAGTCGATTGACTAGTTGTTTTTGGGGATGTAAATAGAATTTTTTTTTTTGGAGTTGGCTATTGTGAATAGTACGCTTTTGGTTTATCTAGGTTTTATTGTTTTGAAATTTTGAGTCCTGGCGCGAATTAGGCAGGCGTCCCGCCGATACCCTAGGGTTCGCCCTTGGGAGAAGCGAGGGCGTCACACTCAGCCATTTAGTGGATCATTCGTCTTAACAGTTGTTCCCCTCAGCAAAGGTTGAGAGATGTCTACTGTCACTAACATTTTCAAGTGTCTTCCCTCTTTCCCACCTACTTGAGGGACTATAACCTCTCTCACTTCATGAAACATCCTCCTTATTTTCCTTTCGGTCTCCTTCAAGATCCAGTGAACTGGTAAATTCTATACTTGTACCCACAGAGGTGCCAAATTAAAGGCACTCTTATCCTTTTCAATTCCATCGTACCAGTTTCTTAGCACTAACAGTTGGCTATCTAACACCCAAGGTCCTCCAGCTAAGATTCTTTCTCTATCTTTCCCTCCTGGTATATGAAATTGGAAAAGATTGGGACCTAGTTCCATTATCCTAAGCTCTCTAGGGTAACTCCATGCTGCAGTCACAAAGTTTTTCACCCCTACAAAGTTTACCATTGTCTCACCTTTAACCTTCCATACTAGACTTGCTTGACACTCTTTGATTCCCAGGTGTACGTGTGACGCCCCCACTTCTCCTAAGGGCGAACACAAGGGTATCGGTGGAACGCCTGCCCAGTTCTCGCCAGGACTCGGTACTAATTCAATTTAAACTCAATAATAACCAATCAATACTAAATATCGAATAGATAAAGGAAGGTCAATTCCTTTATAAACGTTCAAGTCTTACATCATAATCTACCCAATTACTTTACATTTCCAAAATATACAGCTTATAAAATCAAATTCTGAACAAATATATTCACAATTCTAATCAAATGAAGCATCAAGTAAGCTTCTCCAGAATTCTTCCCATTTCAGCTCTTGTTAGGGAAAACAAATCTAACGGGGTGAGCAGATGCTCGTGAGGCCAAGAAAACATGCAAGACAAGTAATTCAATAGCAATAGCACTTACACAATAGTGAAAACTATAACATTCAAGAAATTCACAATTTATAATAAACCCCATTGAGTAGGATGTATGAGCTCTCAGGAGCTAAATCTTTGTTTACTTTGCCCAAGTTTAATCCAATACCTTCTCGTGACAACACCCCGTCACCCGAGTAGATAATTAAATTCATAGCACTTTACATATTCCATTTATGTTTCTGAGACGACTCGAGAGGCACCTCCCACTCAAATCGGTGTGGTACTCACTATCGCTCAGTTTATAGGTCTGAAACGATTCGAGAGGTACCTCCCACCAAATCGATGTGGTACTTGCTATCGTTCAGAGATCGATGAAACACCGCTCCAATCGACTTAGAATGCTTAATGGTTTTGAGACAATTCGAGAGGTACCTCCCACCCGAATCGGTGTGGTACTTGCTATCGTTCAGAGGTTTAGGGCACTGAGACGATTCAAGAGGTATCTCCCACCAAATCAGTGTGGTACTTATAATCGTTCAGTGGTCGATGAGGCATCGCTCCAATCGACTTAGCATGATTTAGGGTACCGAGACGACTCGAGAAGTACCTCCCACCAAATCGGTATGGTACTTACAATCGTTCAGTGGTCGATGAGACATCGCTCCAATCAACTTATGCAGCCATAGCATAATTAATCATTTCATTCAATCATTCAATACATTCAATCATTCATTTCATTTCAATCAAGTCATTCATGATTCATTCATTTCAATTCAATCAAGCCATTCATGATTCATTCAAATGAGACCGAGTGTGGTAAGATACACACTAGACTCAGTATTTTCAAAATCTCCAATCACTAATAACAACTAAGCACATATCAAGTTTACATACACTTGACACTCACCAAGTAATTCAAGAAGCAAGGACAAGCGATTGTTTAGGCGTCTTTCGTAAGATCCTCTTGCAAGTCCTCTTGAGTGCTTGAGCAATTAATAATGAACTATTACACACTATCGCTTAAAACCCCTAATTATCGAGGAGGATTGCATTAGAGTACAATCTAAGAAAATCTCATAAAAATTAGCCTTAATTACTCACAAATCGAGACTCAAAGGTGGGGTTTTAAAACACAAGAGAAATCTGATTTTTATCTTTGAAATCAAGTGTAAAATGATCTATCAATATCGAAGAAAAATGGAGAGTTCGAAACCCTCAATTTTCTTTAAGTTTGGAAATTTTAGATTTGTCGAGAGATCTTTGAAAAATCGTATCTCACTCTCTGTAAGTCCAAAATTGAAAAACTTGGTACCGTTGGAAACTACTTTCAAAGTGGTAAAAGTTTCTAGAAGACACTTTTCCATGATTCCAAATGGAAGACATTCAAATTTTGGGTTCAAAATGCTGTTTTGAATACTGAGGCAGTTTTTGGTGTTGATTTTTGGCCAATTTTGAAAATTTGGCAAAATTCACACAATGATAACTAGCCTTTGAAATTTGGAAGTTAATTAGAGTTACAATCAAAGTTTAAAACAAAATAAGCAGAACAAGAATTGGGGTTTTGAGCACCAAGATATGGCGGCTCAAATTTACCCAAAAGTTGTGACTGTTAGACCATTTTCCAGGTTTAAAACATAGATTTTGAATCTTTGGTTGAGCATCGAAATGGACTCAGAATGGCACCAAATTTGGTACGATTATACTACCTTATAAGGGCTATTCCTCTGTCAAATTTCATATAAAATTTCGTTCGGAAAGTCGGTTAACAAAACCATTAAAGTTCCACAATTTGCTAAGGCAAATCTGCCTTGCACTTGCGTTTTCCTTTTCTCAAACATTTGGCTAATGAAAATTCCTTGAACATGATTCATTTATGAAGACAAAGTCTAGGAAACATTCAAAATACGTTTGGTAGGTGATTAATACCAAGGATTTCGAATAACAAGTCCCAAATCAAGATTAGCTATAAATCAGTCCAGAATTAGGGTTTTCTTTCACGAATACAGTTCTGAAATCCGGCCACAACTCACTCAATTCAACTCGGAATTCAGTGTGTCAGTGGCGTTGAAAACTACATTCAT
The DNA here is from genome assembly GCF_003713205.1 of Coffea eugenioides. Lineage (NCBI taxonomy): Eukaryota > Viridiplantae > Streptophyta > Magnoliopsida > Gentianales > Rubiaceae > Coffea > Coffea eugenioides. The sequence continues at coordinate 25,029,021 of NC_040041.1, forward strand.
AAGGCTATAATTTCTTAGAAGGAATCGTTTTAAAATTCAAATTCTGTCAACAACTAACTCATATTTGAGTATCAAGTCGCAGATCAAAATAGGGCTTCCAGTACAGACGAGAAACAGAATAGGCAACTTTACAAGGTTGGTACGGCTCACTCAGGTGGAATCAGGGCATAAATTTTATATCGTTGGAAACAAAATCACTGCCAGAGAGGCTCTGGTTAAGTTTCCAGTTTCAAAATCTCAACTTTTGGCCAACCAAATTGAATGATTTTTGGTGAAAACTTTCCACACATGCCACACAACATATTTACATTAAAATCAAGTCAATTGAACCATAAAAAATTGCAGCAACAGGTGCGGCAAAGCAGGGGCAGAACCGGCACCTCAACATGCAACCCCTCATTTGATTTCCTCTTCACTTTTAACACTTAACTCTACTAAATTAACACTTAATCAACAAAATTAACATCCAATCTCATCAAATCAGATCATCAAAGCCATTGTGGGATTTCATAGAGCCCACTCACCAGATTTCTAACAATATAAAGCTACCCATATGAATCTATGAGCTCACAAGTGCAATCTAATTTACATAAACTAAGATTTGAAGAGTGGATGACCATATACCTCCTTAGATGTTAGGTCCAGAAAATTTCAACCCTTTGAAGCTCAAGAAATCCATGGAAATGCAGCTTTTCTCCTAGCTTAAGATGATCACCAAATGATTTGCAAGTGGTGGTAAAATTTGGAAGTGATTTGAGCAAGAGATTGAGGAGAGAGGGTGGAGAAAATTCTGGTCTTGTTCTTTCTTGAGAGGTTTGGCTGTTTGAGTGTATGTGAGGGAGGGAAATCTGATGTTATTGGCTTCTAAAGGAAGCTTAAAATATGTGGCCCAAAATTACTCCAAGTCCACTAAGAAAATAATGCGCATGCGCGAGCGTTTCGTGCTCGTTTCCTCTCGGGTTTGTTTCACTTGTGCCCTAAATGTTTAATGCACTTCCATTCATACTATTATTATTCACTCTTAATAGTCTAAAAATAAGGGTCTAATATCTCTCAAATAATTGCACGTGCGAAAACGCGTACTTCTGATTTGTGCGCGATAACGCGAAATTTCTAAGGAATTCTTATAACGATGGTATAACTATTTAGTACTTGAGGACTTAAACATAAAAATAACTATTTTAAAACTAATGTATATGTCTTCAATTTTCAAGCTCGTTGTACCCTTGAATCGATTATTATCTCCAAACACGCATTCACTATTCTCACTAAACGAGCTTTTATAAATTAAATTGGGTAACAAGTCATTTTAAAAATACATGTAAGCCATGGTTCCATGTAATTGGGTCTAAAAAGGTTGGAATAAAATATTCGAAGTAAACGGCCAAATAAATATTTAAATGAGCTCGTAATAGGAATTTAAAATAAGAAAATTTACGAGTCCTCACAGTATGTCTCCAATATCTAGGTTGGCCCCTCTCAGCTCCTTTTCTGAGAGTGCAAATTTCTCCATTATCTTCACTAGTTCTTCTGCATTAGATATAGCAAGACTACTACTTGGGAATACCACACTCAACAGACACCTACTATTGAATGAAACAAGAAGCAAGAAAGAAAAAAAAACATGAGCACAAAACAAGGGCTGCACAAACACATAAAAAAGAGAAAAAAAAACTAACACCACACAAATGCTACAGGTAGAAAGATAGATGCAGTCAAATTAGAAGTCTAAACCTTACAGAGTAGAAAGGAAACTTCTCAGTCCTGTGCTTCTGTGGAGTTAAAGAATATATTCAAGCTTCTAAGGTAGATCAACACCCAATCCTTGCTACCAAGAAGGAACAGTTCATAACTTTACATATCCCTAATGATTTTCCTTCTCAGTGGAAAGCACAAGGATTTTCTCATATTCATTTTGGAGCAATCAAGATATCCTTATCTTTTCATGGGAGAAAAGGACTTCCAATGGTGGCTCGTATAGCTTTACTTGACACCGGATTCACCAAATACCATCATGCTTGTATTGCAATAGTGGAAACAACTCTTAATGCTGGAACTGTTTTTGTGACCCTTTTCCTTAATTTTAATATGTCTTTAGTAGATCCTCATCTGTTAGATGCCTTAAAGGTACAGGTACAGATTGTCGGTGCAGATCAAGTCATAGATGCAATTGCAGCAACCCTACACTACTAAATGGTCTATCGAGTGCAAAATCATGCCTTGGATCTTGCAATTCTTGGTGGTGAAGATGCTCTTCTTATCCGTGTTGATGAGAAGAATTATGCATGTTGCACACATGTTCCCCGACAAATTTTGAAATCAGATCTTATCCAATTAGAACCCCAACTATCAGAGAAGAAGATTTTCCCCAATTAGAACCTTTTGTTAAAAATGGTTCTAGGCATACCCCAAAAATCCAAAATGCTGCTCCTATACTTCTTCCAATAGGAGATACAGTAGGATCCACTCCTGCTGAAAAGGTTCTCAATTGGCATACAGAAAACTCCTTAGTTCAGAATACTGCTCTTATATCTATTCACAAGAATGTGACAGAGGTAAAAGGAAAAGTTGATCATATAGATACTACTGTCAAAACACAGAATTCTCAAGTGTCTCATATGATTGATGTTCTTGAAAGAAGACTTGAAAATCTCAAGTATGAATTACCTTCAAATTCATCTTCCTTAGCTAATTTTGTTTTGAATAAAGAGAAAGAAACTCAATTTATTTAGAATCAAATAGCTACTTTGAGGACAATAGGAGAAGTCCCTAAATTTGACATTGGGCCAATTGAACCAACACCAAAGGGATGTCCAGGTTTTGGTGCTACACCCATCAGAAACTGACCAACTCCTTTTTACTTTGGTGGTGTTACTACATCAAATCCTTCAGTTTTCTTTCCTGATCATCAGCAACAAACTTCTAAACCTTTTGATATTGCACAGGTCTTACGTGACTATCGGAAGAACAAGCAAAAGCAAAAGGAAGAAGAAAAGAAAAAGAAACAAGCTGAAGAAGAACAGAAAAGAATTGAAATAGAAAGAAAAAGGAAAGAAAAAGAAGTTGTACAGGAACTAGAACCCTAAGCTTCATTAATGTATACTGTACATACTAATCCTGCTTTTTCTCTTGAACAGGAAAAGAAAGCAAATGATGCTACCAAGATCTATGATAATCCTCTTTCATCAATGATTCATGAACTACATGAAGAGTCAGTTCCATATATTTCAACATATACACAGGCATCTGATTCTTCTGAACAAGAAGAAACATATTCATCAGATGGTAGTCAGACTTCAGAAGAAGAAAATTCTTTTGATAAAACATCTGCCGATGAAGAAGAGATCCCTATGATCAATATGGCAACTGAAGCTGAAGTTGTACATCCTGATGATACAGAAGATGAAGGAGAAACTTCAGGAGCATCTAGAACCCAAAGAACAAATTTTCCTAAAGCGAAGGGAGTAGAAATTTTTACAATGGATGATATTCCTGCTGAAAAATGGGAAGCAAAATTCCAAGATTTTCATGCTTGGATGATTGCTCAAAATCTAACAGAAGAATCTCATTTTGAAATTTTATCTGTTTTTACTGCTAATTTGTCAGGAATACTCAAAGATTGGTGGTCAAGCTTAGGAGAACAGGACAAGATGTATTTCTCAACCTGTCAAGATTTCTCTGAGAATATAAATATTCTTCATTTAATGTTTATTGGAGATGTCAAAGAAAGCAAAGAAACAAAGAGAAAAGAATTCTTCCAGATGAAGTGTTTATCTTATGATCGAAAAGATTTAAATAAACATTTCAAGAAGATGACTAAATTATTCTTTGCTCTTGGTGCAGATATAAATCTCAAACAAGCTTTTACTATTTCACTTCCAAAGTCTCTTGCAGATGGTGTAGAAATGTATATCCATAATAAATATGGATCTATTTTGAATCTGTCTACAGGACAAATCAAGCAAGCAGTTCTGTTATCCCTTGATGATCTTTGCAACAAGAGAAAAGTCATTCATGAATATCTAAAGGGAGATGTTTGCTTGGATCAAGTCTGCAAGAAGCCTGAATTGATAACCAAAGAAAAATGTCAAGCTTGTGCTCCTTACAAAAGGAGAAAGAAATTCAAAAGCTTCAATAAAAGCTACAAAAGCTTTTCAAGAAAACCCTTCCGAAAGAAATGGAGATATTTCAAACGCAAAGAAAAAAGGTTTCGAGGGAAAAAAGGAAACAGATGCTTTATCTATGGAAAACCAGGACACTTTGCAAAGAATTGCCCTTAAAACAAAATTTCAGAAATTCAAGATGAACTTCATTTACAAATTTCTGATCTAGAATCTGAATTTTCTGAACAAGATGACACAACTGATTCTACTCTTTTGGCTTTACAGGTCCCAAATGAAATCCTTACTATAAGCTCGGAACAACTTGAGGAAGAAGATGAGAAAGAAGTTTATCCACAAACTCTTATTCATATTCTTTTGGATAAATATTCTAAACCTATTCCACTCATCGCATTCTTTGATACAGGTGTTGCTATTTCTATCGCGAGAAAGGATTTTTTACCAAATTCATATTGGATTCCCTACATCCATAAATTTCGAGGTGCTGATGGGAAACTTTTTGAAACCAAGTTTATTACAAAAAATCCCATTACCCTTAAACTTCTCCCAGATTGTTGTCTTACATCAAAATTCTTAGGAGCAAATTTTACTGGTAAAGATCTTTTACTTGGATTTGATCTTCATAAAGAAAACAAATATCTTGTGACCGCCCAAGGGATAAAATCCAAAAAGTTTTTCAAACCCTATATTGACATCCCAAAGCTGTACATGCTTCAGGAAGATAAAATTCTTCTTTATGAAAATCAACTCAAAGGTTTTCAAAACCAAATCATCCAAGAATCATGTGCTTCAAATCATCAAGAGTTCTTACAAAAGTGTGATCATCCTTTGTGGGAAAACACTGATTTTTATATCTGACTTCCTTTCAAAAAGAATAAGGATATCAATCCCACAAAAGCTAGTCATTCTGGAATGAATCCTGAAGACACAAAATTAGCAGAACAAGAATGTCGAGAACTTTTGAAAATTGGTCTCATTGAGATTTCTGATTCTCAATGGGCATGCTAGGCATTCTATGTCAACAAGAGATCTGAACAGGTAAGAGGGAAAATGAGATTGGTAATCAACTACCAACCTCTCAATATTTTCCTACTTGATGACAAGTTTCCAATTCCCAATAGATTTACTCTTTTTGCCTAGATTTCCAATGCAAAATGACTTTCAAAATTTGATTTAAAATCTGGATTCTCGCAATTGGGAATTCATCCTGAAGATAGGCACAAAACAGGTTTTTGTATTCCAAATCATCATTTTCAACGGAAGGTCATGCCTTTTGGTCTCAAAACGGCACCTTCACTTTTCCAAAAAGCCATGATAAAAATCTTCCAGCCTATCTTGCACTCTGCATTGATTTACATTGATGACATCCTTCTTTTCAGTAATACTTGGGAAGAACATTTTCAATTGCTTAATGATTTTCATAATATTGTTAAGCAATATGGTATCATGATTTCTGAAAAGAAAATGATTTTAGCAAAACAAGAAATTTCCTTTCTTGGAATGAAAATTTCCAATGGACAATGCACACCTGAACAACATGTTGGACAAACAGTCAAAGATTTTCCAGAAAAAGATTTGACAAAAACACAGGTTTAGCAATTTCTTGGAATTGTCAATTATGTTCGGGAATTTATTCCCAAAGCAGCAAAGCATATTAGTCCTTTGACTAAAATGCTAAAAAAAACACCCCCTCCTCGGGGATCTTTTTAAACCCAAGCAATCCAAAAGTTGAAGGAAGAACTTCTGAATCTTCCAACTTTACATATTCCAACAAATGGCAGAAAAATATTACAGACTGATGCTAGTGACAAATATTGGGGAGCTGTACTTCTTGAGGAAGATGATCAAGGAATCAGACATTGTTGTGGATTTGCAAGTGGAAAATTCAAAGTTTCAAAACAACATTATCATTCCACTTTCAAGGAAATTCTTGCAGTAAGAAATGGAATTAAAAAATGCTCTTTCTTCCTTATTTCTCATCATTTCTTGGTTGAAATGGATATAGGATCATTTCCTAAAATGCTGCATTTTAAACAAAAGACAATCCCTCATCCTCAACTCCTCAGATAGTCAGCATGGTTTTCTCAATAATCCTTTGGTGTCAAACATATAAAAGGAAAGAAAAATATTGTTGCTGATTTTTTCTCAAGAAAAGAACCTATCAAGGACCCTTCTCCGAAACCAGATCTTCTAGCAATTTCATCCTGTCTGATGTTTACTTCCATTCAATTAGAACCTCCTGATATCTATGAAATTCTGTACCCATGGGAAAAAGAAAACATTGAAAGAATCCAAAATAATAATGAACTAGAACTTTTTAGTTCATATGCTGGTTCAATTTTAAGTCCTTTTGGTACAAATCCTGAACACCCATTCTGCCAAATCTTCATAGCCAATCCAACTGAATTTCCAAAACAATTGTTATGGTATTTTTGGTGCTTATGCCATCAATATCATATTTTGATGGTGTGACAACTGGAAAATTCGCTCATGTTTTCTTAAAGGTCCCTCTTATTTTGATTAAATTATTTTATAATATTTTTACTACTTATTTACTCTCTCAATAGTTGGAATAAATAATAGAATTAAGAGTTTTTCCTTTACTTTCATCGTTAGGGTAAATTAGAGTTTTTACTCTTTTAGTAGTATGAGTAATCGGTACGGAATGTGTACTAAATTTGGTGGTTAAGAGTGAGTTTTATATGAGGGGAAGTGTGTGTTTAGAAGTGCTAATAATTATTTAGTGAATCATAAGTTGAAACACTAGTACACGTGAATTAGGGAAAAACGGCTTGAACCAGCGTGCACCATTTGTTATCGATTGAGTACCCCACTTGACTACTACTTTCTTACCCTAATCCTCTTGGTTTTATTTCAGCTAATCAGCACCTAATTAACCCTTAGAGCAGCCGAAATATTTGACCTAAAAGCAAGACGAAAAGAAACCAAAAACAAGAGAAAATTTGGTGGTGCCAAGTGTTGAACATTTGTGGAACTTTTGACGAAGACTTTCTTATCATTTAATTCATCTTTCATGTCTTCAAACCAAACAAAACAAACTTAAGAGTAGGAGAGAGGGAGAACCGTGAGCTAGGGGGAAAAACAAAGAGGAAAAAAAAAATCTACCTAGGGTCTTGACCAAGACCTTTTGACCAAACCTTTCTTAGTCTTCATTTGACCAAGCCTTTCTTAGTCTTCATCTTGTACACATTGAACCCAACCATTTCATTGTCTTGCAAGCTTGGCCGAGAGAGAAAGGAGAGGAAGAGAGAAAAATTACATCTTGATTTCCTTGCTTGATTTGTGAAAAATCCAAACACTAACCCAAATCCATACCTATTAATCTTAAGTTAAGCTTGGAGAGAAGACCTTGGTGGAGTTTTGGAGGAATAAAACTCTTGTTTGCTTGGGGTTTGAGGTAAGTTTCTAGGAAACATCTCTTTTATTTGTCTCTTGAGATTCATTCAAGATAAGTTATGATTGAAGCTAAAAGAAGCATGGTTATGAAAGATTTTATGGTTTTGGCTAGGGTAGCATGTAATTTCCAGCTTTAATGTTCAATTTCCAGCCTTGATATGCATTTTCCAGCCATGAGATGAACTTGATAGTTTTGATATGAGATGGTTTAACTTTGATGGGAACTTTTAAGCTTTGGTATATGGTTTTCCATCTTTGGTTGAAATTTTCAGCTTTAGATCTAAAATTCCAGCTTTAGTGGAGAAGTTTCCAGTTTTAATGATGAAGCTGCCCTGTTTCTGACCTAACTGTTTGTCCATGTTAGAGGCCGAATCAGGTCTGGGTGAAAACATGAAAGTTGTATGGAATGAAGTTAACTAGCTTCCTGCAAAATTTCAACTCAATCGGAGCACAGTAGCATGTGAAATAACTAAAATACCCATGACTGCCCAAATGCCCAGTTTAACAGACAGTTTTCTATTTTCTCTGAGATTTTGATTTTTTACCATGCAAATGCAAGAACTAGGTGTCAATGTCTTCATAGAAAATGTAGGTCTCTTTCTTAGCTTTGAAACGCCATAAAATTTACCCCAATCCGATAAGCGTAGCATCAGTTGTGACCAAAACGCCGGAAGATGTCAAACCTGTTACTTAGCCATTCGTCTTTAAAATTGGTTTCCAACTTTGATTTTGATGGTTGCATTGCTAGAATTGCCTTGTGTTTGGATGAAATTGAGCCTAGTTGAAAGGCTATTGTGTTAAGGTTTCTTATGTGTGAATTTGTGCTGAGTTGAGGAAAAGAATGAAGCCATAAATGGCTGGAAAATAGCAAAATACAAAGGGCATGCCGCCCAAATTTTCACTCGAGGGTTAAGAGTGTGTACTCGCGACTTGAACAAAGATTTGAGGTCGAATTGAACTTCAATTGTTTATGATATTCAAGTCTTCTTTCGTAGAGGTATATAAGTTGAAATTTGGTCGAAACTCGTACCCTTAAAAAAATGAAAGTAATGACCACTCGGAATATGTTTTCCTCGTCTTTTGGACTCAAATGTGAATTCCAAAGTTTTAGTTGCTTCTTTAGTAACACCAAAAGAGCGAGCATGAATTTTCTAGAATTTGATACGTAACATGAATCCTATCGAAATGAGTTTCATTTACTTGATCTTCTTAAAGCGAAACTCTTAAGTTTCGAACCCTAGTTGATTTCAAACTTTTAAATGATATTGTATCACAGATTTGGACTCCAACCAAGGAGTTACACCTGAGCGTGATTTTGAGAAGCACTAAATCTTTGGTGAGTGCTTCCAAATACCCGATTGAACCTCAATACTTGACAAATGTGATCGAATGATATTTGATTGGTATGGTCGGGTAAGGGTGTACTTTATTGCACTTGCCCTAATGTGATATGGACTTATTTATTGTTACAATTATTGATATACTTATGCTTGACTTGTAAGTACTGAGCGGCAGCATGTACCACACTCAATCCGAGTGGGAGGTGCCTCTCATTCCCGTCTCCGTACTTTTATCTTGATTCAGTCGATTGGAGATGTTATCACATCGAATTCTTGGGAACCCAAACCCTACTGGCTAGTTAATCGAGTTGAGCAGGCAAGTGCTTGGTCGATTAGATGACGAACCATGGGTATCTAGTGTTGTCGAGTGGAGTGTTATCTCCTCGACTAATCGGTATACTCGAGTATTACCACCAATGTTTAGTTGGTGTTCTGGCCCGGTAAGGGGGTTGAATGGTGGACGGATTGTTGTGAAGCGAAGCACTACTGGACTGGTTATATTCCTTGAAAGTTGACAGAGTGTCAACTACTATTTGATCAAGCTATGGTGACGCAACGGGAAATTGGCTCTTGAGAGTTATCTGTATCCTTATATTTTGATTGTTATTCGTAGTGTTATTGTTTCTTTTAGAAAAAGAATTTTACACTCGCTTAGTTCGAGATTTGCTACTTTTATGACCGTGTTATACTCGCTATGTAACGGCCCCACCTCCTCCTAAGGCAAACCAAAGGGTTCGGCGGACTGCCTGCCCAACTCTCGCCGGGACTCACTCACTCGTATCACGTGCATACATCCATAGATAATAAATAGCGACACAATTCAAACTTATAATTTACATCGATGCACAATCAACATACAAACTCTATATACCCAAACAGGTTTAAAGTGTATACAATCCAGGTACAATCATCCTAATCGAGTGATAGCGCGAGTACAAATCAAAAGTCAAAACAACTAGGCTACGCTAGTCTTTACATATCTCACGCCTCGCTCGTACCCCTGTAAGGAAAACAAATGGAGTGGAATGAGCTAAAAGCCCAGTGAGGTTCCAAATAGCAAATTGACCATTATTTATAAGTACAAGTTTTCGATATAGCAAAGTAACGAGCATGAAGAGTTCATAAAAGTGAGCAATAACACGTCAAGTAACAGTTTCAAAATGAGCGAGTGAAAAGTTTTAAAAGAAACAATAACAATACAATACAAGTAACAATCATCTCAAAGTATAAGGATACGAATGGCTCTCAGGAGCCAAATTCCCAAAACATCACCAGGAGCTTGATCACGTAATAGTTGACACTCCGTCAACTTTCAAGTAAGTAACCAATCCAGTAGAACACCACTTACTCTACTATCCGTCCACCATTCAAACCCCCTACTGGGCCCAAAATCCTCAAGAAACACGGGTGGTAATACTCGAGTATACTGATTAGTCGAGGAGATATCACTCCACTCGACAAACAAGAGACCCAGGGTTCGTTACCCAATCGACCAAGCCCTTGCCGGCTTGACTCGAGTAACTTGTCGCAGGGTTTCTGGAATTCCAAGAAGTGCGCACAACATGAACAAGTATATCAATTCAATTTCAACAATAAACAAGTATATATCAAATAAGGGCAAATGCGATAAAGTACACTCTTGCCCGATGAAGCCAATCATATATCATTTAATCATATTGATCAAGTATTGGAAACAAGTGTCCAGTTCAATCAGGTATTTGGAAGCACTCACCAAAATTAAGTGCCCCTAATAATCACGTCTGGTTTATACACCGGGTTCGGAGTCCAAATCTGCGATAAAACTCAATTTGAGAATTTTGAAACATGACTAAGATTCGAAACTTAGACGTTTCGTTCAATAAGAATCAAGAAATGGAAATTCACTAGGAGAATATTCGTGAAACATTCGCTCGCTTTTCAAACTATATAACTTTGTAACATTTATATTTGGAAATGCCATTTGAGTCGAAAGTACAAGGAAAACGTATTCCAAGCAGTCATTATTTTATTTCTCAAGGGTACAATTTCGGCCAAATCCTTACTTATATACCTCGGTAAAAGAAGACGCAAATATCCTCGATGGTTCAAGTAGTAATCACTCTTAACCCTTACTCAAGTCGCAAGTATATTTCTCTAGTCCTCGAGCGTAAATTTGGGCAGCATGCCCTTTGTGTTTACCTAATTTTCCAGCCATTTTGGCTTCATTATTTTTCTCATTCAAACCCAAAGGTACACACACAACAATCTAACTTCAATAGCCGTCCAATAGGCTCAAGACAATACAAGGACAAAAATTCAAGTTAACAACAAGTGCGGAAATGAGCTTTAGTAAAAGACAGATTTGATAGGGTTTTGCGGAATGGACACATCCGAGGCTACGCTTATCGGATTGGTGTGAAACTTATACCATTCGAAGCTAAGACGAAGTCCTACAACTTTCATGAAGATCACTTGGTCAAATTTCCAGTGTAACCAAATCAAATTCCCAGTTCACAGAACCAGGTTCCAACTAATCGGCTAATTAACCGTACTACATTTAAATGGTCATATCTCAGGCTACCAAAGTCCGTTTAAGGCGTTCTTTGAGGCGTTTAAAAGCTAAGACAGAGTAGTAAAACTTTCATGTTTTGGAAAATGGCTAAATCGGCACGGATAATAGTGAATAAACACAGCCAAACGGATGAACTGTCTAAAACGGATCACTGGAAACATCCTAGGGTAGCTAGGGTATTTTGGTCTTTTCACTGGATACATTGCTTCGATTGGGCTAACATTTTGTAGGCACCTATAAAATATCATTCTATACAACTTTCATGTTTTATGGTAAGCCTAATTCAGCCTCTAACATAGTGCACTGAAACCGGACAGAACTGAAGTCAAATTTTCCAGAAATCTGGAAATTTTGGGATTCAATGAAACTTTCTTCATTTCTTGCCTCAATCCACCACCACAACCTCCTATATAAGCTTGGATACAACATATATCATCCATATAGCAAGTATAGGCAGAAATCATCAAACCCTAACTTACATATATCACCTTAAAAATCATCACAACAACTTGTATCACAACTAATCTAACCAAAACATGAATTATATAACATCTTAATCAAAAATAAAAGATCCAAAGCTATGGGTTAGACCTTATACCTCAACAAAAGAAGCTTGCAAGAGTAATACTTCACCTCTTCTTGGAATTTTTGGTTCTCCTAGCTTCCCAAGTTCACAACTCACACTTTAATCGGTTTAGAATTTTGGTTCCTCACTTGGATGGTGCAAATCAAGATGAAATGGTGAAACTCTTGCTCTCTCTTTCCCCCTCTCTTGTCTTGGTCAACCAGCAGAAAAATGGAGTGAAAATGAAGCCAACAAGATGATAAGAAGGTTGGACTTGACTTGGTCAAGGAGCCATAGGGGTGTGACACTTGTCACCACCAAAGCCAACAAAAATTTCTTTTTCTTTCCTTGCATTTTTTGCCCTAAATTTCGGTCAAAACCAGCTGAAAATAAGGAGATATTTTGCTCAAATATTAATGAGCTTATATGGTAAGAAAGTGGTGGTCAAGTAGTGGGTTCAATCGGTAGTACACGGTACACGTCGGTTCGCACCGTTTTTCCTTAAATCACACGTACTAGGATTTTTTTACTTGCTATTCACTAACTTTTTATCATTGCTTCTAATCACATATTATTTCTCACCTAAAAGTCACTCTTAAGTACCAAATTTGATCCTTACTCCATACCGAAGAATCACCCTACGAAAAAACGTGAAAACCCTAACTTGCTCCAACTTGAAAACGAAAAGTGAAAACCTTTACTTCCATGTTCATTTGCACTTATTGTGGGGTGATTGGGTGGTAGGGCTATTATAAAATCATAATTTCCAATTAAAAGGGCATTTTTAAGAAAACGTGAGGGGTTTTACAATTCCATAAATTGAATTTAGAGTTTCGATTGAAATATGAGAAATTTGAGAAAACGGTCAGTCAGCAATGAAACTAGGGTTTTGATTAGACTTTATTTCTAGAATCTAGGGTTTCTAGTCTTTAAAACAAAATAATAAAATAAAGAAACCGTAATATTCTCTTCGAGGCTAAACAACAATAGTATCCTAAAAGTTGGGGTATCACAATCTCCCCTCTTTAAAAGAATTTCGTCCTCGAAATTCATCCATGCACTCCTAAATAGCGTAGGGTATTTTCTTGTATATCCATTTCTAGCTCTCAGGTCTTGCTGTAGCCAAAATTTAGCTTAACAATAGAAATCAGGAATCGTACCTTCTATTATCTCCGATGGTTCAGGTAATGCCTGTTGGTCCATGGCGTACACTCTAGCTGGCACTCTTGGCTTAGTCCCTCCTACATTTGCTTGTTCAGGGTTTAGGTGTGACCTACGGGGACAAGTTGCAAGCTGGTGCTTGGCACTACCACACCATAAACATTTTCCTGCCTTTCGCCAACAATCATTCTCCGTATGATTGGCCTTCCCACAGTACTCACAAGATACTCGAGTTTGACCTCCTTGTGAGGCACCTCTTGCTTGCTTCCGGCCACGCGAGGCTTCTCTTGGAGTAATTTCGTTAGATGTCCCTGACACTTTTTCACCACCATCTCCTCGACCTATCTTAGAGGGTGGCATATCTAAATCATCCTGTCCTTGCCTTTGACTTCCACCAGGCGCACCTCTCCTTTTTGCATGAAAAACTCTCACTTGTGCCCTAGCAATTTCTTTTCGTTGGGCCTTCTCCAAAACCTCCGTAAACGTATTAATCTGGGCTGCCGCCAAGGCCTCTTGTATCTCCACATTGAGCCCTTGCACAAACCTCCGGACTCTTCTTTGCTCCGTAGCTATCAGTTCAGGAGCAAATTTAGACAACTTCGTAAATTGAGTTTCATACTCAGCTATACTCAAAGTTCCCTGTCGGAACTTAATAAAATCGTCCTCTCTCTTTTCTTGGACGATAGGTGGAAGGTATTTCTCGTTAAACTCCCGCACGAAATTCACTCATGTCCATGCGGTCCCCTCTCTCTCCCACTTAGCCCTCACTACATCCCACCAAGCCCTGGCCGGTCCCTCAAACTGGAAAATCGCAAATTGTACTTGCCTATCCTCTGTATAGTTTAAAGCGGCACAGATGTTGATCATGGCCTTTAGCCATCTCTCATCTCCTTCCGGGTCTGGTCCTCCCAGGAACTTAGGTGGAGAGAACTTCTGGAATCTCTCAAGAGCCCTATCTTGCCCCATATCGGGGTCCCCTAGGTTGATTTACAGGGGCTTGACCCTGTTGTTCCATTAAACGGGCCAGAATATTAGTCATTTGTTGGATTGCGGTTGCCACTTGATCTCCCCCTACAGCCTGGGGTTCAGGTTGTGGCTCAATCGTTGCTTCTCTCTCCTCTCTCGGTTCTTGTACCGGCTCCTGTGCATGTCTACCCCCACGGCCATGACTAGGACCGCGTCCTCGGTTAGTTCCCCTGGCTTGACTTCTTCTACCCTCCATGTTTCGCGGCTAATCAACTATAGCAATATAGCCAACTAATCAATGATAGAATATAGCCACTAAATAACTATATAAATATAAACAGAATAAAATGAGGCTCAAATAAACCTTTCCAAATCATAAAACAGGGGTAATGCAACACATTCAATCAAAACAAGTCACATCAAAACTCAAAACACGTGAATAATAAGGATCCCAAATCCCACGAATATTTTCAATATATTTCAAGTCCAGACTATTCGCATTCCCCGTACCTTTGCTTTCGCCATCCAAACTTATCCTAATATTACGCGAGATCTCAACTTATCGTAAAGGTATCACTCTTTGGTACTCGGGGACAAAAATCCGAAAATATGATAATTCACCACTCAAGCTGGCCAGGCTCAAGAGCAAATCACCCGTATTAGAGATTCCTACCCAACATCCATATCTAAGGTTCCCAACAATAGACAATCGTTCCACACTTAACAAGTCAATCCTCACAGTCCGAGAACCCTCTCCCGGCACGAGCTCAATAGGAGCTCTGATACCACCTGTAACGGCCCCACCTCCTCCTAAGGCAAACCAAAGGGTTCGGCGGACCGCCTGCCCAACTCTCGCCGGGACTCACTCACTCGTATCACGTGCATACATCCATAGATAATAAATAGCGACACAATTCAAACTTATAATTTACATCGATGCACAATCAATATACAAACTCTATATACCCAAACAGGTTTAAAGTGTATACAATCCAGGTACAATCATCCTAATCGAGTGATAGCGCGAGTACAAGTCAAAAGTCAAAATAACTAGGCTACGCTAGTCTTTACATATCTCACGCCTCGCTCGTACCCCTGTAAGGAAAACAAATGGAGTGGAATGAGCTAAAAGCCCAGTGAGGTTCCAAATAGCAAATTGACCATTATTTATAAGTACAAGTTTTCGATATAGCAAAGTAACGAGCATGAAAAGTTCATAAAAGTGAGCAATAACACGTCAAGTAGCAGTTCCAAAATGAGCGAGTGAAAAGTTTTAAAAGAAACAATAACAATACAATACAAGTAACAATCATCTCAAAGTATAAGGATACGAATGGCTCTCAGGAGCCAAATTCCCAAAACATCACCAGGAGCTTAATCACGTAATAGTTGACATTCCGTCAACTTTCAAGTAAGTAACCAATCCAGTAGAACACCACTTACTCTACTCTCCGTCCACCATTCAAACCCCCTACTGGGCCCAAAATCCTCAAGAAACACGGGTGGTAATACTCGAGTATACTGATTAGTCGAGGAGATATCACTCCACTCGACAAACAAGAGACCCAGGGTTCGTTACCCAATCGACCAAGCCCTTGCCGGCTCGACTCGAGTAACTTGCTGCAGGGTTTCTGGAATTCCAAGAAGTGCGCACAACATGAACAAGTGTATCAATTCAATTTCAACAATAAACAAGTATATATCAAATAAGGGCAAGTGCGATAAAGTACACTCTTGCCCGATCAAGCCAATCATATATCATTTAATCATATTGATCAAGTATTGGAAACAAGTGTCCAGTTCAATCAGGTATTTGGAAGCACTCACCAAAATGAAGTGCCCCTAGTAATCACGTCTGGTTTATACTCCAGGTTCGGAGTCCAAATCTGCGATAAAACTCAATTTGAGAATTTTGAAACAGACTAAGATTCGAAACTTAGACGTTTCGTTCAATAAGAATCAAGAAATGGAAATCACTTGGAGAATATTCGTGAAACACTCGCTCGCTTTTCAAACTATATAACTTTGTAACATTTATACTTGGAAATGTCATTTGAGTCGAAAGTACAAGGAAAACGTATTCCAAGCAGTCATTATTTTATTTCTCAAGGGTACAATTTCGGCTTAATCCTTACTTATATACCTCGGTAAAAGAAGACGCAAATATCCTCGATGGTTCAAGTAGTAATCACTCTTAACTCTTACTCAAGTCGTAAGTATATTTCTCTAGTAATCACTATATATTTGGGCAGCATGCCCTTTGTGTTTACTTAATTTTCCAGTCATTTTGGCTTCATTATTTGTCGCGCCCCATTTTTTATGAAATAAAAATAAATAAAATGGTTAAAAAAATGAATTTTTTATTTTAAAAAAATGATTTTTGATTTACAAAAAAGTGAGTCTAAATGGGACTTGAAAATGCGACGATTTGACCCAAAATATAGTTTAAAAAGGGTTTTTGAAATGAAAATCGGAGTCGCCACTTGGTATAGAGTTAAGGTGTACCAAGTCACCTAAAATGAATTTTTTTAAAGGAAAAAGATAGAAAGAAACCCCTTTTAAACGACTCCTAGTCTACGTAAACCAACGAAAAAAGGTTCGGGAGTCACATTTGACGAAGGGGAAGGCAAGGATGAAATCCAAGGCACCCCTTCGACCTAGCCAAGGCTAGTTGCGTGATTTAGTCAAAGATTTTCTTGTTTTAACCAAAGCATTTATCACATTTGGATGCACTATATGAATGCAAAACCTAGACCTAGGGGGACATCGGGGGGCAAAATTTCTCTTCAAAGTTTGAATGGTGCCAATCACATTAATAGTGATGCCCAATAATGACTCTTTGGAAAGGTCACAAATAATGCTAATGACGAAAAATGAGTGGAATGAATGTATGCAATGTGAAAATATGAGTTTGCGTGAAGTGAAAAAGTAATAAAACAATAGTGTGTAAGTGGAAGTGTGCAAATGGATGTGCAAAGTAAGGTGAGTAGAGTGATAGTATGAAATGCGTGTGTGCACGTGATAGTATATAAAGTGTAAGTGGCAGAGTGAAAACGTGCAAAATAAAAGTTGTGTGAAGTGAAAATGTAGAAAAAGGGATAGAATATGAAGTAAAAATGCATGTGATAGTGGATAAATGAAATGCATGAACCCTAGAGGAATGCAAGCAAGACGGGTACGGGGGACTAATGTCCGTGACTCAATTTTCCCGTTAATAGAGGGAATACGAGCGTGCTAAAGCTAGAAAGCCAAACTCGTCCATATCCCATATTCAAGGGGCATTCCCTAATCTAATCAAGCAAATGAACTAACCTAGTTCTAATGCTTATATGAAATGCAAGTCTAATGTCATGTTTCATACAAAGGGGCATATATAGATAGGGAAATTAGGGAATAGGGGATATAAATAGAAAGGAATATGGGATAAAGGACGTACATATATAAGAAAATGTCATGCAACATGGTAATGCCCTAAAACATGCATGAGATGGAGTGATTTTATCATGCAATCATGATCTAACGCGCGAAGGGGCTCCTAAGGGTCTAGCATTGGACTAGCCCACATGTACGCTCTCTCGCAAGCATTGGACTTGCAAGAGCTCGAGTGGACAACCATGACTAGCATTGGACTAGCCACGGTTACGTGCATTTGCATCCATCATACACGTATATAAGTAATATGCATAATTAAAGCAAGTAGACATGTGAGCACGTAATTCACATACCACATAAGCATGCATATCTAGATGCCAAAACCTAAGAAAGCGATTAAACACATAGCACATAGACATGCAAAACACACAAGGCAATTAAGGCCCTAACTATTACATTTTTAGGGGGAAGGCCTACTACAATCTAAAAGGGGAAATAGAAGGAATAAAGTAATTAAATCCCTAACTATTACAATTTTGGCATTCGAGTGCCTCCCAAATGATCGAAATTGAAAATAACTAAAACGAGTAAAGTAAATAAATAAATAAGATGGAAAAACATTCAAAAGGCATGCAATTGAGCACATAAGGCACATATACGCACATAGGCCAAATAAAGTCTAGAATAAAGGGTAAGGTGTACCTCTCTTGAGTCGAGGCTCTAATGGAGTGAAATTACTTATTTGCCCTCCAAAATTAAAGAAAGGGGTCAAGGCATCACTTTAATTAACAAAATAATCACATGAAATGGAAATGAATACGAAATTGAATCAATCCAAGGCATTTAAAGGAAGGTGAACAACCCATGTAAGAATTAAAACAAGTAATGACTTAATTGCAAAATTTAAAGAAATTTGAGGGGTCAAATTAATTAATTTTGGGCCATAGCGAAACAAAGGGAGACTTGGGGGGCCGAAGTGGCAATTTCTAAAAGTTGTTTTTCCATGCAAATGCATGCAAAGCCACGAAACATTGACTGCAACAAAACATTTCTGCTGAAAGCTTTCTGTAACAAAAACAAAATGCAACCGCTGCTTTCATTTCCTTTCTTTGTATGCGGATTTCAACCACTTTGATCGAAAAACTTTTAACCCCAAACATTAAAGCCTGAATCTAAAATCAGATAAGCAGCAACACTCAGCGTTCAACCATGCAAAACTTAAGTTGAGATCATACAAAAATGCAAATTTCCTTAAAAGCTGTTTTCTTTGCTACTGATTCTTTACCGCAACTTAGCGGCCTTTTTTCTTATCCCCCTCAATAATATAAATCAGCCAAGCACTTGCCAACTTATCATCACAAAAGGCGAGGCAATCAGATCAAGACCCATTCAAAACCCCAAGCCAAAATGTTCAAAGTGTTTGACAAAAATTCATAGCTCAACTGGAAGACAGCTATGAACATGAACTCAAAAAGAAGCGTGTAAGCCTGTCTACTGATTCCACAAAACTCAACTCAACACAAGTCATACAATGACACAAGATCAAGGATTCAAGATCCCTTCTCTTCAACAGATTCGCAAAGACCGGAAAACATCTTTTGTTGCTTCTAGCAAGTTCTAGCATGTTGGGTTCAATTTCTGGTGGATTCTTGGATGCTTACCTAGACGGCTTAAACTAACAAATTTAGATCAAAACAACAAGATTATCTAGTAATCTTTTCCATTTTTCAATCACAAAGTCTCATTTTTGCGCATGAAAAAAAACAAAAGAGAAAAGCATGCGGCAATTTGGAGAATTTGCAGCCCCGTGAGTTCTTATTCCCAGAAACCACGTAAAACTTGCAGCCCAACATTCATTAGATTTCTCATGAGCACACAATGGGAAATGCAATCAAGGGAGACTAAGAAAAAGAAAACTGGTTAGCTGAAATGCATCCATACATTTCTTGCGGCCAAACACATTTCAAACAGAGTTGGAACAACTAAAGCTACAAAACATTGTTGTGGCCAGCTGATATGCCGCAGACTTCTACTTTCAAATTGCAGTAAACATGCACAATAGCTCACCGTCCAACATACAAACAGACCCAAAGGAACAATCAGACCAAACCAGAATCTCAGCTACCAAAAAAAGAAATCCAGTTTCGTCAACATCAGAGAACAAGTACTTCAGCAAACTGAAAGAACTTGTCGCAGCCAGCATTTCCTATGCTTGCAATTCAGTCAAACAAACTCTAAACCCAAGCCATGGTATCCGCAAGAATTTTTTAACATAAAATTGAAGTTTAAGCACAAAAAAGGATCAAAACACAGGAACTTGTCAATCTGGAAATTTGTTTTTATAGCTTACGTAGTCACATCTCACCTACGGATTTATCAGATAAGCTATACCGGGAGCTTTGAATCCATTTTTCTAATATAATTCATTCATGGCCTTTCCCGGAATCAAAGACTATCAAACTCAAGCATGGCAACGTAATAACATCAATACCACATGGATTTTGAAGGATTAAGGAGACGTTAACGTACCTAGACGGCCAAAAGAAAACACTTTTCCCTTCTGTTTTTCCGGTGAAGCAAGGAGGCGGTAGGGGTGGATTCTGTTGCTACCAGGGTTTTGAGGGCTTGGAGGATGACGGAATCGGGTTTCAATTTTGAACCTGAAAGATAACGAGTCGGAGTCAGGGTTCGTCAGTCGACGGAGTTCCTTCTTGTCTTATTTCTTTTTTTTTCTGATTTCCGTTCTTTTCTGTCGTCCCTTTTTGCTCTGTTTCCTTTCCTTTCCCCAGAAAAACCCAGTCTTTCTAGCCGTCACTCCTTGCTCTTGCTCCCTCAGCCCTTTTGTTTTCTCAGCCGCTATTCTTTTTTTGCTTCCGTTTTCAGCCGTCAACCAAAGTCCCTCGATGAAGGTCTGCCGGCATTGATGGAGGGCTAAAATGGTGGCAGTAGTGAAGGTTAATGGTTCCAACGGCCCTTTTGCTCCTTGGGGAAGTGACACCAGAACTCCTCTCTTCCTTGCTCAGAAAACTTTCTTCCGTTGTTCTGAAACCCAGCCCTTTTCCCTTAGATTTTTTAGATTGTTCCCTCTCTCCCAAGTTCTCAATCTCTCTTTTCTTCTCCACCACCTTCCCTCAGCCGTCCCTCAACTTTTCTCTCTGTTTGACTTCAGCCGCCTGCCCTCCTCCTTTTTTTTGGTCCGTAGCTCCCTCTCCAATACTCAGCCGCCACTCTCTCTACCCCCAGAAAACCCTCCGTAGCCTTCTGTTTTTTCTCTCCCACAGCCGCCAGCCAACCTCCCCTGTTTTTTATTGCCTTTTCCCAGATTTTCCCCAGCCCTTTTTCTTCCTCAGTTTCAGCTGCCGACCCCTTTTCTCCTCTCGGGTTCTCTCATGCCCAGATTTTCCCCCCGTGAGCTTTTCCTTTTTTTCTCCCAAGCTGCTTCTTTCTTTTCTTTTCTGTTTCAGCCCTCCATTCCTCTCAGAAACCTAGCCTTTTTTCACTCAGCCGCCAACAGGTTTTTTACCTCTCAGCCCCAAGACTTTCAGCCGTTACCCATCTACTCTCCCAGCTCCCCCATTTTTCCATCCGCCGTCCCTTTCTTTTATAGCCCAAAGATTTTTTTAGCCCTAGCATCCGATGGTTCCTGTAAGTGCCCGGTGCAACCCAATGAGTACAAACAAATTCACAATGATGCACAAAGATATATCAAATTTAAGCACAATAAAGAAAACTTAATTAAAGAGAAAGGATAAGAAATGCAAACCAAATATCAAACCAATAGCCTCTTCAATTGATGGCGATGCTAACCAAGATGTACAAGTGAAGGCTCACTCCTTCCTCACCCCAAACACACTTTGGTTGAGCCAAGGAGTTTTACAACTATTCTAGTTAACCCTCAACAACCTACACTTGAAAGATCACTCACCCAATTAAGAACTATTTTATACAAATGAGGCAACCTTCACCAAGGTTTTACCACTTCAAGTGATAGGTTCACCTTCACCAAGGTTTTACTTCTCCTAGAGAGAAACCTTCACTTGAGCAACCTCACAACCCAACTTCCCCAACCCCTTATACAACCAACAAAGAATCTTTCTACTCAAAAATCTCACTTGTAAGCTTGTATTTTGTGTTGGCAAAAATCTCTTGTCTTCTTGTGCTTTAGGGTATTTATAAAAGGTGAGAAATGGCTTCAAAAGGCTCTCTAACGGTCAAATATTAAATGCTGTCAAAACTAGCCGTTGGCCTGTCGGACGTCCGAACCACCTGTCGGACGTCCGAACCCTGCGTCCAAACCACCTGTCGGACGTCCGAACCCTGCGTCCGAACGTCGTCAGAGAGTCATCAAATCTTTGCGAAATTTCTCGGACGTCCGATGCGATCGATGTGCGTCCGATGCGTGCGTCCGATCCTTCCGGACGTCCGATGCTTCCTCACGAGCGTCCGACAGAGTTTCCTTCTTGATGTTCTTCATAATTTCGGACGTCCGATAGCTTCCTTTCGGACGTCCCACATGAGTGCCCTGTTTTTGCTTCTTCTTTTGTGCCACAAGAATCTGTTCTAACAAATTGCTCACATAAAAACATTAGCCCAAATCTACATTTTAGTTTGTTAATCATCAAAACCAAGGATTGATCGATCAAGGTCAACAATCTCCCCCTTTTTGATGATGACAAACAAAATGAAGATTTCTTTGATCAAATAAGTTCAAATAAAACTCCCCCTTAGAAAATGCCAACATACAAAGAAATTTCAATAAATCCTACTCCCCCTTTTGACATCAATCAAAAAGCAAACTCCCCCTTTATTTTTCAAATCAAGACCATATAGAATGACAAAACTTTCATGATACCAATTGTAATTTTTTATAGGGTTCTTGGGAGTTAGTACAACATGATCTAGCAATCCACATGGATTTCATACCTTTTCTCATATTTTTCTTTACATAGCAATCATTTTGCATATGTCCAAATTGGCAACAAAAGTGACACATGATAGAAGTATTTTGCACATAGGTGGATTTAATGCAACTAATTTTCTTACTTCTTATCATAGCAAACTTATTTGTACCTTGAAAAGATTTGCTTTCTTTTGTTTGAGAAAACGTTTGTTTTTCATTTTGGAGAAACTCGTTCAAGTCATTAATTCTTTTCTTTAACACATTTTGTTCCTCCAACATTTTTTCATAAAACTTTGTTTTCTCTTCCAACTTCCTTTTCAAATTATTTTTGCAATCAAAAACACTTTTTTGATTTTTTAAATCATCATTTTCCATTCTCAAACATTTGTTTTCTTGAAAAAGTTTGGAGTTTTCTTCCAACAAATCATTTATTTTTGTTTTCAAATCTTTATTTTTAGCATAAGATTTTCTCAAACTTTTATGCATTTTAATCATAAGAATTTTCACATCATCATCTTCATTATCTTCATCACAAGAAGAGTGATAAGAACTTACCTCATCTTCTCCAACGGCCATTAGTGCCATTTGGGCCAACTCTTCTTTTTCTCTTTTTGAATTGCATTCATCCCATGTAATTTTGCAATCTCCTCTTGAACATCTCTTGTTGAAGATCTTCTTGAAACTTTTGATGTGAGGAGTTATATCATTGTCCACTTCCATGATTTCATTACCCATGAAGGATGGGTTATCCCCCACTTGAGATGCTTTAAAAGCTATGCCTCTCTTATACATTCTTGCATTTTCTTCCTCTTGCACTTTGAATTTCAGCTTTAATTCATAAGAGGTTAGGGTATCCACAAGAGATTCAATGGACATAGAATTTAAATCATTTGCCTCTTCTATAGCATTTATTTTGTTTTCCCATTCTTTTGGCAAGGCATTCAAAATCTTTCTATTTTTCTCACCCAAAGAATATTCTTTTCCAAGCAATTTAAGATCTTCAATAATGTCACAAAATCTACTACACATCTCATCAACATTTTCAAGGGGATGCATTTTGAAAAATTCATATTGAGAAACAAGCAAAGATTTCTTTTGTTCTTTAATATCTTGGTTACCTTCATGAAATACACACAATTTATCCCAAATATCTTTAGCTGATTTACAACCTTTAATCCTACTAGATTCATTTACATCTAATGCATTGTACAATATACACATGGCCTTGGCATTCAAAGAAAGGTATCTCTTGTCTTTTTCATTCAATTCTTGTCTAGTCTTTAATCTACTCAAATTGGTGGTAGAGTCAACTATTCTAACTTCATAAAGACCATCTTCTACCACATACCATAATTCAATATAAACGGATTGTAAGAAAATCATCATTCTTTGTTTCCACATGCTAAAATGAGAACCATTAAACATAGGTGGTCTATCAATAGATTGCCCTTCTAAAAAAGAAACTTTTATGGTTGCCATGATCTTTACTCTAAGCGGTTAAGCTTGATCAAAAGAGACCAAGCTCTGATACCAATTGTAAGTGCCCGGTGCAACCCAATGAGTACAAACAAATTCACAATGATGCACAAAGATATATCAAATTTAAGCACAATAAAGAAAACTTAATTAAAGAGAAAGGATAAGAAATGCAAACCAAATATCAAACCAATAGCCTCTTCAATTGATGGCGATGCTAACCAAGATGTACAAGTGAAGGCTCACTCCTTCCTCACCCCAAACACACTTTGGTTGAGCCAAGGAGTTTTACAACAATTCTAGTTAACCCTCAACAACCTACACTTGAAAGATCACTCACCCAATTAAGAACTATTTTATACAAATGAGGCAACCTTCACCAAGGTTTTACCACTTCAAGTGATAGGTTCACCTTCACCAAGGTTTTACTTCTCCTAGAGAGAAACCTTCACTTGAGCAACCTCACAACCCAACTTCCCCAACCCCTTATACAACCAACAAAGAATCTTTCTACTCAAAAATCTCACTTGTAAGCTTGTATTTTGTGTTGGCAAAAATCTCTTGTCTTCTTGTGCTTTAGGGTATTTATAAAAGGTGAGAAATGGCTTCAAAAGGCTCTCTAACGGTCAAATATTAAATGCTGTCAAAACTAGCCGTTGGCCTGTCGGACGTCCGAACCACCTGTCGGACGTCCGAACCCTGCGTCCAAACCACCTGTCGGACGTCCGAACCCTGCGTCCGAACGTCGTCAGAGAGTCATCAAATCTTTGCGAAATTTCTCGGACGTCCGATGCGATGCGTCCGATGCGTCCGATCCTTCCGGACGTCCGATGCTTCCTCACGAGCGTCCGACAGAGTTTCCTTCTTGATGTTCTTCATCCTTTCGGACGTCCGATAGCTTCCTTTCGGACGTCCCACATGAGTGCCCTGTTTTTGCTTCTTCTTTTGTGCCACAAGAATCTGTTCTAACAAATTGCTCACATAAAAACATTAGCCCAAATCTACATTTTAGTTTGTTAATCATCAAAACCAAGGATTGATCGACCAAGGTCAACAGTTCCCCCCTACTTGATATCTTTCTCCTGCTTTATAAACCCTTGAATGGTTTGTTGTCCTATGATGCTCTTAGGGCAGGGATGAAAGCCAAGTGGACTGATCAAATGGAGCATAAAAATAATGAAACCCCGTGGACAAGGAGCTGGAAATTCTTGTACCTGCGTTTTGCAAATAAAAATGAAGAGGAAAGGTTTGGATCGTGTGCTTCTCAGGGTCCATGAGCTTGCCTTTTCCTCTTTTTTCTTTTTAACACGTAAGATAAATGAAACGCTACAAAAATTGAATTTAAAAGAAAATAAACATATTTTTTGTGAACAACTTTCTCTCTTCTTTTCTCGGTAAATCCTAATACTAGAAAGTCTTAAAATACAACTAAACGACTAAATGAGCAAAAAATAAATAAAATAATAATAATAATGATAATAATCTAGAATGCTACAAAATACTAAAAAAATGCCTAAAACAAAAATCATGGGATAAAATAAATAAGTTAAAAATTTGGTGTCTACAGTCTACAGTTTGCCCCTCTTTGTCTGAGTTTTGAAAAAACTTAAGACAAAAAAGTAGACACCAAATACTTACCTGTATTATTTGGCTGCGAATGACTCGAATGACTGACGCTTTCTGAAATGGGGACTGACCCCTTTAACAAAATTTTAAAAGGAATGGGACTGACCCAGATGAGAAATTGAACATGAGACTGACCCAAACAAGAAATTTAAACGTGGGACTGACCCGAACGAATTTAAATCATGGGACTGACCCGAACAAAATTTAAAATCCATGGGACTGACCCGAACAAAATTAAAATCATGGGGCTGACCCGAACAAAAGTTAAATCATGGGACTGACCCGAACAAAATTTAAAATCCATGGGACTGACCCGAACTAAAATTTAAATCATGGGACTGACCCGAATAAAATTTAAAATCATGGGACTGACCCGAACAAAATTAAAATCATGGGACTGACCCGAACAAAATTTAAAATCATGGGACTGACCCGAACAAAATTTAAAATCCCCGAAATTTAAATCATGGGACTGACCCGAATAAAATTTAAATCATGGGACTGACCCGAACAAAATTAAAATCATGGGACTGACCCGAACAAAATTTAAAATCATGGGACTTAACCATGGGACTGACCCGAATAAAATTTAAAATCATGGGACTGACCCGAATAAAATTTAAAATCATGGGACTGACCTGAATAAAATTAAAATCATGGGACTGACCCGAATAAAATTTAAAATCATGGGACTGGCCCGAATAAAATTAAAATCATGGGACTGGCCCGAATAAAATTTGAAATCATGGTATGCACACTAGTCGGACTAACCCATGTTTAGTGGCAATGCAAATAAAATGCACGCTAGTGGGACTGACCCATGTTTAGTGGCAATGAAAATGAAGTGCTCACTGGTGGGACTGACCCATGTTCAGTGGCGATTAAAATGAAATGCACGCTAGTGGGACTGACCCATGTTTAGCGGCAGTGAAAATAAAATGCACACTAGTGGGACTGAACCATGTTTAGTGGCAGTGGAAAATAAAATGCACGCTAGTGGGACTGACCCATGTTTAGCGGCAAAGAAAATAAATGCTCACTGGTGGGACTAACCCATGTTCAGTGGCAGTGGAATGAAAGGCTCACTAGTGGGACTGACCCAACGGCTAGTGGCAATGCAAAATGAAATGCTCACTAGTGGGACTGACCCACGGCTAGCGGCGATGCAAAATGAAATGCTCACTGTAGACACCAAATTTTGAATAATTTTATGTAGCCATCTATTTCATGATTTTCATTTTAGATTGCCTGCATTTTAGTTCGTTATTGTGTGTTTTGCACTATTAGTTGTTATGTTATTTTAGTTTTACTCATTTTCGCCCTTTTAGTTGATCTATTTCATTTGCTATTTATTCTTGTTTGCTTTTACTTTTAGTTTTTAGTTTTAGCTTTTAATTTTAAAATTAGCATAGAGTTTTTAGAAAAAAGAAAAGGAAGACATCAAAAATATGTTTTAGTCATTTTGTTTTTATTCAATGCTTTCTTGAAAGAGAAATGAAAATGAAAAATCACAAAAAAAGGAGAAAAGAGAAAATTAAAGGAAAAGGGGAAAAATAGGCTTTAGTTGGATTGGAAAAAAGAAAAAAAGGGAAATTCGTTCACAAAAATATGTTTATTTCTTTAAATTCAATCTTTGGGCACTTTAGTTATTTTTATTTTGAGAAAAAGAAAATGAATGAAAATGAAAAAAAGAAAATGTAGAAAAAGATTGAAAAATGGCCATTTTTAGTTGTTTAGTTTTTTTGTTTGTTTCATCATTATTAGTATTTATTATTATTACCTGGTTTGTGTAATTTCGTTATTATTATTATTTATATTTTATTTCATCATTTCTGTAATTATCAAGTTGTTAAAAAAAAAAAAATAATAATTATTATCGCAGCATGCACGCTGCAATTTTTTGCAGCGTGCGAGGTACAACTTCAATAGCCTTTGGAGGGCTGGATGTGAGGGCCTGTCCTTGTCCCTCATCCTCACCTTTCAAACAAGGGTTTAGGAGTTTGGGAGGATCCGTATAAATAGCAAAAGAAAGCTACAGCCGCACAGGGAGAACGGGGTAGAGAAAGGAAAAAAGCTACGGGCTTCATTGGAGAGCTAACGAAAAGAAAAAACTGAGCAAAGGGAGAAACTGAGAGGGAGTCTGGACGGCTGGGCTGTGGAAAAGATAGAACAGGGGGGGACGGAGAGAAAAGCTGAGGTTGAACGGCTGTGAAAGAAAACAGCAGAGAGATAGTGAGTGACGACTGAGGAGGTTGAAGCTGCGGTGGAAAAGGCTGATTCTGCAGCCATATTTCGGGGCATTTTACTCTTTCATCATAGCTTTTCTTGAGGAACTTTGAATTTCTGCACCATTTATGTAGCTAGAGGAAGAACTTTTGTTCATAAATTTTGTTGAAAAGACGATTGGAAAGACTTCGAATTTGGCCATAAAAATTGCTGCATCATCAACCCTGGTTCCGCTGCAACTTGCTTCCTTCAATATTCTGGTGGATTTCACTCATCCCTTTGCGAAGTACTCCTAAGATTTCGGCTCCATAAAAACGTTAAGAGGTAATCCTCCCTCACTTTCCTTTCTTTTCCAACCTGTTTGCACGTAAAAGTTCAAGAAAATCTAGCATTTTTCTGGTTCATGGTGCAGTTTTGTTGTTTTGCTGGGTTTGATACATTTTTTATGGGTCGGGTGGATTCTGTTCGAATCAAGAAATGACAAGGAAGCTAATTGTGAATACTTGTTTTTGCTGTTTTTGCAAGTCCCGTAGGTTGTACTCAAAAATCTTGTTTTGGGATTTCTTGTTGAGAACTCATGAATGAAAGTTGTCAGCTTGCTTCCATCTGTGAACTTGTTGAGATGTTTGCCATGAATTTTGTGTCTCTTGTTCGTTCTCGATTGCAAGATTATGGTTCGGATCTTAGGTTCTTGTCTTGTAGATTTGGGTTTGAAGTTTCGGCAGAGATTTAAGTAGTTTTGCTGCCTCTTGACAAGCCGCGAATTTGCAGCAGAAACTTGTAAAGCTGTAGATAAAAATCAGCGAATAAGAATTGCATGATTCGTTCTAATTCTGATTTTCCTTTCCTTTGCTTGTTCGGGTGTTGCAGTTGTGTATTTGGATGCAAAGGTTTTGTGTATTTGAGTCTGGAATTTGACAGACAATAGACATGTTCATGGCAGCAATAACAGAAATTTTTCCAGAACTACATGCTCCCCTTCTAAGTTTTTCTCTTCTTTCTGGGTTTATTTGGATGTTGAATTTTGCGAGTTCGTCGTTTGGGATCGAGGCTTTGATGTTGGGTTGGTGTATTTGGGTCTAAAATACTTGGGCTATGATTGAAGGCCTGGTAAAAAACAGATTTCTGATTGCCGAAAGTTGCATGAAGCTGCGTTAGCCTCCATGTTTTTGATTTCCATAACGATCCACAAGCTGGACTTTTTGTGCCTTGTTTGCATGCTTAATCTTATGGCGAAGGGAAGAGTTGGAGATCTTGGTGCTGAGCTTGTGTTTGTGGGTCTACAAAATAAAAAAAAAACATTTGAATCATGCCAAAGTGCTTGCTGGAAAATGCATATTCATTTTGCTGCACCAGAAATTTACGGTTGTGTCTTGCTATTTTCTTCCATTGCGGTTCCAAACTTTGCTGTTTTTGTTAGATAGTAATTCCAGCATGTTTCTTCTTGTTGTGTTGGCATGAATGAGTTGAATTTGAATAAGGAGTTGGCATGGAAATGGTTGTAAGAAAGGAGATTGATGAAGTTATACAATGTTGCAGCAATTCCTTTATTTGTGTTTATGGCAGAAAATTTGCTTCCTACGTGATTGCATGCTTATGCATGAAATAATTTCTAAAAATTGCACTTTGGCCCCCCGAGTCTCCCCTTGTTCCACTAGGACCCAATCAATTAAAGAATTTCATCAAATTGGTCCTTGATAATTTTAATTTGTGCAACTTTATTGCTTGTTTGCTTCAATTAACTACCATGCTTTGTTTCAATTGCGCTTAAGTCCTGACTTTAGGGGCTTCATGATCAAGTGAGCTTTGTTTTGCACATTTTATTTAATTTTCCCAAATAAATTGGTACCTTGACCATTTCTATTATTTTGGAGGATAAATAAGTGATTTCGCTTCATTGGGGCCCAATTTCAAG
Organism: Coffea eugenioides; assembly: GCF_003713205.1. Classification (NCBI taxonomy): domain Eukaryota; kingdom Viridiplantae; phylum Streptophyta; class Magnoliopsida; order Gentianales; family Rubiaceae; genus Coffea; species Coffea eugenioides. The sequence continues at coordinate 25,058,657 of NC_040041.1, forward strand.
GGAGGTACACTCTACCCTTTTATTTGCATTTCATTTGCCCCTACGTGCTCCTACGTGTTATGTGAATATGCATGCCTACTCCGCTTTCCTTACCTCCTTGCGTGCATTTACTTGCTTTTACTTTTATTTAAGTTTTATGGGGTATGTGTACACCTCTTGGCTTGTAATAGATAGGGCTCGGAGAGCATCTTGTCCATTTCCCCTTTCCCTTTATGCTTTTATGGGGTATGTGTACACCTCTTGGCTTGTAATAGATAGTGCTCGGAGAGCATCTGGTCCACTTCCCCTTCCCCTTGGTTGCTTGTTTTTGTTGTTACATGTTTAATTGCTTTATTAGGCTCTTGCATCTAGTCGAGCATGCTAAGTGTTACGTGTTACGTGTTTACGAGTGTTTTGGCATGTCTACTTGCTTTCATAGCCATGAATGAATGGAATGGATGAATGTACGTTTCCGCTAGTCCAACGCTAGTCGGAGTTCATAGAATGGGCTAGTCCAACGCTAGACCCGTAGGGATTTCCCCTCGTTAGCACATCATTTGCTTGCTCACTACATTTTCATGCATTTTTTCTTAGTTTTTATCATTTAGCATGCTCCTCTAGTCCCTTCCCTCTCACTTTAGATTTTTGCATCCCATACTAGCTATAGGGTTCATTTTGCTTGAGTGTCCCCTTCCGATAAGGGAAACGAGCGAGTGTGGCTACTCGATAGCCTTAGCACGCTAGTTTCGCCTTCTAATCAAAGGGAAAATCAAGTCACGATTTAGGTCTCCCCGTACCCAATATGCATGAATTCCCTAGGCTCATGCACTCTTAATCCACTCTATCATTACACTTTCACTTTTGTCTCATTTGCACACGTGCACCTTTTTATCACCTTCACTTGCACACGAACATTTTATCTTCACTCGCACACGAGTACTTTTATCTACATTTGCACACCTTCACTTGCACACGAACATTTTTATCTTCACTCGCACACGAGTACTTTCATCTACATTTGCACACCTTCACTCTTATCTTATTACTTTTGTCATTTTTCTCACTTCACACAAACTCACACTTTCACATGGCATGCATTCCACTCATTTGTCACGTCATTTAGGTTTAGGTGTGACCTCTCCAAAAGGATCATTATTGGGCTTCACAATTAATGTGATTGGCACCACTCAACCTTTGAAGAGAAATTTCCCCCGATCCCCCTAGGTCTAGGTTTTTGCATTCATATAGTCATGTCCAACGTGCGAACATACATTGGGTAGAAAACTAGGAAAGGTAAGGTTAAGTCGCGCAACTAGCCTTGGCTAGGTCAAAGGGGTGCCTTGGATTCTATCCTTGCCTTCCCCTTTGTCAAACGTGACCCCCGAACCTTTTTCTTTGGCTTACGTGGACTAGGAGTCGTTTTAAAAAGGGTTTTACTACTTTGTCTTTAAAAAACACTTTTTGGGTGACTTGGTACACCCCAAATTTATACCAAGTGGCGACTCCGTTTTCATATTTTAAAAACCCTTTTTAAAAAATTTCATTTGGCCGAATCGTCGCTTTCCAAAGTCCCATGGCCTTTTACTTTTCATTTTGCACACGCTCACACCACACTTCACACCACACACATTCATCACATCATTCAAAAAGTGGGGCGCGACAGTTGGCGACTCCACTGGGGACTTCCTAAGTGGGTCCGAGCATTTGACTTAGCCATTCGTTTCCTTTTTCTACCCTTTTTATGTATAGCATGTGGATATTAGGATTGCATTTTTCATTTTTAGGACTTTTTGTCTTATGTACGTAATCAAATCCCTCGACTCACGAATGTATATTTGAATGAATGTCTACTTGTTATCTCGCGCTTGCATTGCATTTTGGGAGGTATGGGTCACCCTAGAGCCTCGCGTTGGTTCTTGACCCTTCCCCTCCAAACGAGCACTAGCATACGAGCATACGCTTTATTTCTTTTATCCCTTTTATTTTTCTTTAGTGGCTTGTCACGCCACTCTACCCTATTAGGATTAGGTGACTCACTTGGACATGTGATCACGACACGATGTGTGTGTAGCATGTTCCAATGGGTCACTCAATCTTCCACTTAAAGCTATTGGTTGATAGCCTTTAGCTTTTGGTCGAAGATTGAGGTTTTGATAGATTCACTCAAGCACGTAGCCGCGACACGATGTGTGCGTAGCGGTGTTTGGGGAATCGCTCGAGCCACCGACAAAGAACCTTGGGATTGATGACCCTTGGTTTCTAAGTCTGAAGGCTCGGGGACCTGAGCTTATCGAGTCTAGATGCATTAGCGAACCCCAGCCTCATGCATCCATATTAGCATTGCCTAGGGAAGAATCGGCCTTACCCGAAATTAGGAAACACTATTCACGAGGGGAGGGGTCCCACCCCTTTTTTCCTTATCTGTCTCTGTTGCTTTTTATATTATCTAATTGTCCAAATGTGTTATGTGTTATGTGTTGAACTCACGTTTCCTTGTCTTTTGTCTTTTGCATTCACAAACTCTAGCAAATAAAAGGTCTGGTACGACCTCCTTTTAGAACCTACCCTTATAGATAGGTTATTGCACGTTTAAATATTTTGGTATATTGCATTCATAGATTAGTAATTGCATATCATTCTAGGCCTACCTTGGCGTATAAAAGGTCCTTTTAGATCATGATTTCATTTCAAATTGCATGTTTTACTGCTTTAATAAACTGGCATCATACATAAACCCTAGAAAGGGAATGCCATTTAGGGGATCCCGTATTAGGAATAAACCACCCCATGTCTCGGATATATAATCCAAATGAGACTTGCACGTTTACCTTTCTCGTACCATCCGAAGGGGTAGTGCACAAGGTAAGGTAAAGATCCGATCATTTTCATAAAGTGATCCTTGGAATATGAGCATCTAGTAATCACTTTTTGGCCGTTTTATCCCTTGCGTGAAGGACATTATTTTGAAGAAAATTCACAAATGATTCCTCATTGTTGAGACGATAAATATAGAGGCCAAATTTTGATTTTAGAGGCTCATGGACCAAGGCATTGTAATGATTTCTTGAAACCACCCAGTGGGCGAATAATTCAATCGATTTTTGAACAAATCATCCATCTTGTCCAATCCATTTTTTTCAATTCATTCAATTTTAGTACAATCTAATCATTTTTGAAATAAATTCATTTGACCAATTTACCCTTTTAGGGTCATTCGGTCAATTTTGAATAAATCGTCAATTCATTTGACCAATTTACCCTTTTTAGGGTCTTTTGACCAATTTACCCTTTTAGGGTCATTCGGTCGCTTTTGAATAAATTATCAATTCAATTGACCAAATTACCCTTTTTAGGGTCTTTTGACCAATTTACCCTTTTTAGGGTCGTTCGGCCGATTTTTGAATAAATCCCTAATTCAATTTCATTCATTTGACCAATTTACCCATTTTTAGGGCAACCGAGCCGATTTTGAATAAATCAAATTTCGTTCAATCTGTTTGATCCATTTACCCTTTTTTAGGGTGATCTGATTAATTTTGGATAAATGTCATTCAATTCATTTGACCTGTTTCCCTTTTTAGGGTAATTTGGTCGATTTTAAATAAATTATCGTCCTATTGGGGTTTCATTGTCAAATTCCAAATTGGGAAATCTAGTCACTTTTGAAGAAAATCGTCCATTGCATCCAATCAACGAATTCCAATCTCTTTGATAGGAAGTTCGTCAAGGTAAAACCCGTGCGTTTTTGCAAAATCTTGTACCGATCAAAGGTGATCAATCTCTTCGGACGAGGTCCTCATTTTGACCAAATTTTTCAAAATTATTTTCACTCCATAAGCTGATTGGATCCATCAGGTATTGTATAGTGCCTGCTCTGGAGGATTGCATTTTCATGCTAGGCCTACCCTTGGCATAAAAGGGTTCCCCCATAGGACATGCATCCGATTTTTCTGGATATCTACTAACTCTTGCCTTTTTCTTTTCCTTTTCTTTATTTTCGTTGGAATAATTGAGCGAGAGTTGAATCTAAAGGCAATCCTTCAAAATTTTCAGGCAATATTTAAACATCGCTTCTCGTCGAAGCCCCATCATAACGTGATCCCACAGTCAAGCCCAGAGGAATCGTGTAGACATGAGTTTGCAACCGGAACTGTCGGATAAGTCTGCTACTACAGCCCAACCTGAGACTGCAAGTTTGGGGGTCCAACTGACCGAGATGCTTACGAAGTTTGGTGAAATGGCGTCAGAAATGGCCGCTCAAAAGAAATTAATTGATGAGCTTATCAGTAGCGGAGTTCAACCTGAGTCTGTACTCATCAGTCAATCGGGGCCAGAGTCATTGGTCATGCCCACGACCCAAACTACTTTTACTCCACCCTTCATTATTCCACCCGAAGGAACTTTCACCTATCCCACCATACATTTGCCATACACTTGCCCTCCTGATCCTTCATTCTTCCCTACATACATGCAAGGCCCACAACCCCAAATCACTTCGAATATACCTCCTAAGCCGCATACCTTTTATCACTCTATTGCTGAGCCATTCCTACCAGACCATATTGTTCAAACCAAGGCAGAAATTGGGGACTCTTCCGCTCCCGTTGATATAAAGCTTCTCAAACGCCTGGACCGTTTCGATGAGTTTATAAAGAAAAGTCAGGGGGTGAACAAACAAGGAGTCTTGGATTACGATGAGCTTTGCCTTTTTCCGAATGTGCAATTGCCTGAGGGGTTCAAAACCCCGAAATTCAGCAAGTATGATGGAACGGGCAATCCCAAGACGCACCTCCGATTGTTCGCCAACAAGTTGGGTAGGCCAACAGATGATGAAAATCTGCCTTTGAGGCTATTCCCAGAAAGTCTGGAGGGGGACGCACTCGACTGGTATTCCAAGCTGAAACCCGAAGAAGCAAAGACCTGGCTGGACCTGTCCAATGCATTTATAAGGCAATACGAGTATAATTGCGAGTTGGCTCCGACGCGAACCACATTGGAAGGAACGAAAAGAAAACCCTCCGAGGATCACAAGACTTATGCCAAGAGGTGGAGGAAGATAGCTGCAAAAGTCGAGCCACCGATGACTGAAGACGAAATCATTCGCACTTTCATTAAGGCACATGATCCGCCGCATTTTGAAGAAATTTTTCGCATGACTGGATGCTCGTTCGCTGCCATTGTCAATAAGCTTGAGGAGTATGATGACTTCGTGAAGGCTGGAAAGATTGTTAATGTGTCTGCCCTGAAAACTCAAGTGAAAGTTTTGCAAAGCCAAAGTAGTAATGGGAAGAAGCAACAACTCAAAAAGCAAGAGGGGGAAACTGCTTTTGTCTGGGATCAAAACCCTACCCCAAAACCCAGATTTCGACGATACCCTGCCTACTCCAACCCTTACCCTCATTATCCAAACTCTCATCCTGTTTATCACACCAACATCCACCACCCTCGACCTCGCCCAAGCTATCCTAATCCACCTGTAGTCCCTTTTCAAATAACTCACCCTAATTTTCAACAAATTTGATCCCGGCCCTCTTACAATCAACAACTTCCTCCACCAAATAGACTCACCTACAACTACCCTCAACCCACTGAACCTCAAAGGCAAAACCGCAATCGCACTTTTACTAATCTAGGTAGGCCGTTGGACCAGTTGTATGAGCAATTGAAGGCTGCCGGTAAAATAGATGACATACCTCCTCCAAACTACTCTCGTCGAGGTCTCTCTTCTGGATACGACCTCAAGCCACGTGTGCCTACCATTCTGGAGCGCCCGGTCATTCGACCAGTAAATGTTGGGTACTAAAACATAAGATCCAGGACATGATCGAAGCAGGAAATGTAGTGTTAAGGAAAAGGGAAGAACAAGGACTGAACATAAGTACGAATCCTTTTTCTGAACACAAGGACACCTTTGAGGCATCCACTTCCAATGACGAAACTTGAAAATCCTGAAGGAATTCTGCATAATTTGGATGGCCGAGTATCTTCCCTCTCGAAGGGAATTTTGATAAATCTAGGGGTTGTCATTTGCTAAAATTCATGAAAACTTTTTCTTGCATATGTACATAGCTTAATGAAAGCATCTTTTGCAATTTGATTATTTGTTTATTTGATTATTGTTTTGATTTTTTGAGATGGCCAAAGGTGAAGTTATTTGACTCTTTGAATATCACTGTTTTGGAATTTGATGAAACCCTTTATTGAAAATCCCTCCATTAAAAAGCCCTCATTGAGAAATTCTTTCATTGAGAAAGCTTTCATTGAGAAAAACCATTGAGAAATCCCTTCGTTGAAAATCACTTCGCTAGAAAAATCCCTTCATTTGAGAAAATCCCTTCCCAGCCAGTTTGAAAGTTGATTGGTTAAAGCAATATCATTAATGATTGTTTCTGATTGATGGAAGGCAGTTGAATGCTATGTGCTATGACCAACGTTGTCAAAACGCATGGCCTATGTTCATAACAAAAAGATCCGCCACCGATCTTCTGAAGAAGGAAACAAAGTGCTAAAGCGATGAAAGACGAAGTCGAAGGCAAATTTGCTTCAAATTAACAAAGCTTATTGGGTGTTCAAAGGAGAGATGGAAGGACAGACATACCCTCAACCCATCAAATCAGATATGTGCAAGAAGATTTTCATTTGATCATGCAAATTTCCTTAGAAATTCGTGCAAATGGCGAAATGCAAGTCAGGCCCTCTTCTTTTACATATAAAGCATTTTATCCCTACTTGTCCCCTTTGAGCTTTCAGAACAATAATTTTCGTTTGGCAACCCCTGAGAACTGCAAACCCCACACTGGGGCAAATTCATTTTGCAAATGATCAGAAAGGAAAGAAAAAAACCCCACACTGGGGCAAATTTATTTTGAAAGAGAGATGAAAAGGAGGGAAAAAGAACCCCACACTGGGGCAAATCTAGGTTTTGAAGAAAAATGCAAAAGTAAGAAGAATGCAATGAAGAAAATGCAAAGAAAGAAAATCCAATCAAACTGGGGCAAAATTTTCCTCAGATTCGTTCAAAATTGGAAATAATTTCAAAATGATGCAATCTCAGGCTATTTCACACCCCTCTCATCAAAATTAGCTTTCAAGCCTCAACTTTTCTTGAAAAACACCCCACCTGACTTCATTTCAAAAGCCCAAAGTCCTGGCTTTCGTCATTTGCCGTATTTTCTATTAGGAAATTTGCTAATCAACTGGCAAGTGATGTCCATAATGCCTTCGCCTAATCTTACAAGGGAAGCGCATTTTACTGATGTCAGCAATCTTCAGTTCATACTCCTGAGTCGATCATGGTTGAGTTTTTCCATTGTTCCTTAGGTGAAAACCCGAAAGGGCACCTCAAAAGAAAAGGAGAAAAGGAAAAGAAAAGGAGAAAAACAAAACAAAAACAAAAGAAAAGAAAAGGAGTGGGGGCAATCTTGGTGAAAACCCGAAAGGGCGCCAAGGTAAGGTTTTACGGTAAGCAAGCACGAGAAGGAACGGCTGGCGACCTGGTTCATTTGGATTTCTCCTCATTTTTGTCATACCCCTGCCAATACAGAATCCCAGAACAAGGATACTCAGAGATTCGAATATGACATCCGTTGGCCAAAACTGTGTCATTTTGTAAAACATTCTTTTGCGAATACATTCTTAGGAAACTCATTTTTTCCAAATTACTTGCATTCATGGCATTTTTTTTTGTAGAATTTAAGTACAAATGGTTAAGTGTGCATTCTTGTGCATAATTATTTTTACATGACATATGAATTTTCTTGCATACCTCATTCTTTATCATTGAATTGTGGTGAATGACAATCCCCGTGGTTTATTGCAAAAAAATATGCTTGGATTCAGTCATCTTTTGAGAACAGTTGAAATTCAGCCAAGCCAGCTACACAGACTTCAATATAGCAAAGCACATACCTGGTCAGTTTGAAAATCAGAAAAGCCTCAGGGTGAAAAATCCAACTCAATCGGCTGCCGCAGCAGAAGTTGATACGGGCATCGAAAAACTCATGTTTACACGATTCTCAAAGGAAAATGGATCAAATGGTGGTGGCAATTTCTTTGTTTTTTCTCTTTCACAGGAAAAATTGCATGCACAAGATGAAAGTAACCACGCCTCGCACTAGAATCGGTGTCGGAAAGAGTCCTCCAGGGAACAAAGGCAGATTGAAAATTGTTTGCAAGCAAATTTGATCAAAAGGTGCAACAACATCAACTATGGGTTCAATTTGCAAAATTCATCATACTGGGGCAAATTTTTGGAAAGATTCTTCAAAAAAAAAAAAAAAAAAAAAAATGACAAAAACAACAAAATCATCAAAAATCAATCAATCAAAAATTAGGTTTAACTTCTTGAAGAAATCAATTTCAAATCTCAACTTTAATGTTTTATTGACAAGTCTCAGCGTCCGCCACGCACCCTTTTACTTCCTTTCTTGACAACTATATTCACTGATCCAACCGCCGTTAGCATCGAGTCTATCTCACTAATGTGCGTGTTTTCATTCTACCGCCGTTAGCATCGAGTCTACCTCACTAGCGTGCGTGTTTTCATTCTACCGCCGTTAGCATCGAGTCTATCTCACTAACGTGCGTGTTTTACTCCAACCACCGTTAGCATCGAGTCTATCTCACTAACGTGTGTGTTTTCATTTCACCGCCGTTAGCATCGAGTCTATCTCACTAATGTGCGTATTTTCATTCTACCGCCGTTAGCATCGAGTCTATCTCACTAACGTGCGTGTTTTACTCCAACCACCGTTAGCATCGAGTCTATCTCACTAACGTGTGTGTTTTCATTTCACCGCCGTTAGCATCGAGTCTATCTCACTAATGTGCGTATTTTCATTCTACCGCCGTTAGCATCGAGTCTATCTCACTAACGTGCGTGTTTTACTCCAACCACCGTTAGCATCGAGTCTATCTCACTAACGTGTGTGTTTTCATTTCACCGCCGTTAGCATCGAGTCTATCTCACTAATGTGCGTATTTTCATTCTACCGCCGTTAGCATCGAGTCTATCTCACTAACGTGCGTGTTTTACTCCAACCACCGTTAGCATCGAGTCTATCTCACTAACGTGTGTGTTTTCATTTCACCGCCGTTAGCATCGAGTCTATCTCACTAATGTGCGTATTTTCATTCTACCGCCGTTAGCATCGAGTCTATCTCACTAACGTGCGTGTTTTACTCCAACCACCGTTAGCATCGAGTCTATCTCACTAACGTGTGCGTTTTTATTTCACCGCCGTTAGCATCGAGTCTATCTCACTAATGTGCGTTTATTTCACCGCCGTTAGCATCGAGTCTATCTCACTAACGTGCGTGTTCTATTTCTACCGCCGTTAGCATCGAGTCTATCTCACTAATGTGCGTGTTTTCATTTTACCGCCGTTAGCATCGAGTCTATCTCACTAACGTGCGCGTTTCATTTCTACCGCCGTTAACATCGAGTCTATCTCACTAACGTGCGTGTTTCATTTCTACCGCCGTTAGCATCGAGTCTATCTCACTAACGTGCGCGTTTTCATCCTACCGCCATTAGCATCGAGCCTATCTCACTAATGTGCGTGTTTCCATCCCACCAACACTCTATCTCACTTCAATTCGTCCAATTTTACATTTCTGTCCGGGTCTATCCCGTGGGTCTATCCCAATTTTAAATTTCTGTTCGGGTCAGTCCCGTATTAGAATTTCTGTTCGTTGGAATCTTTTGCAGCCCAATAACACAGGTAAGTATTTGGTGTCTACTTCTTTGTCTCAAGTTTTTCCAAAACTCAGACAAAGAGGGGCAAACTGTAGACACCAAATTTTGAATAATTTTATGTAGCCATCTATTTCATGATTTTCATTTTAGATTGCCTGCATTTTAGTTCGTTATTGTGTGTTTTGCACTATTAGTTGTTATGTTATTTTAGTTTTACTCATTTTCACCCTTTTAGTTGATCTATTTCATTTGCTATTTATTCTTGTTTGCTTTTACTTTTAGTTTTTAGTTTTAGCTTTTAATTTTAAAATTAGCATAGAGTTTTTAGAAAAAAGAAAAGGAAGACATCAAAAATATGTTTTAGTCATTTTGTTTTTATTCAATGCTTTCTTGAAAGAGAAATGAAAATGAAAAATCACAAAAAAAGGAGAAAAGAGAAAATTAAAGGAAAAGGGGAAAAATAGGCTTTAGTTGGATTGGAAAAATGAAAAAAAGGGAAATTCGTTCACAAAAATATGTTTATTTCTTTAAATTCAATCTTTGGGCACTTTAGTTATTTTTATTTTGAGAAAAAGAAAATGAATGAAAATGAAAAAAAGAAAATGTAGAAAAAGATTGAAAAATGGCCATTTTTAGTTGTTTAGTTTTTTTTCATCATTATTAGTATTATTATTATCATTACCTGGTTTGTGTAATTTCGTTATTATTATTATTTATATTTTATTTCATCATTTCTGTAATTATCAAGTTGTTAAAAAAAAAAAAATAATAATTATTATCGCAGCATGCACGCTGCAATTTTTTGCAGCGTGCGAGGTACAACTTCAATAGCCTTTGGAGGGCTGGATGTGAGGGCCTGTCCTTGTCCCTCATCCTCACCTTTCAAACAAGGGTTTAGGAGTTTGGGAGGATCCGTATAAATAGCAAAAGAAAGCTACAGCCGCACAGGGAGAACGGGGTAGAGAAAGGAAAAAAGCTACGGGCTTCATTGGAGAGCTAACGAAAAGAAAAAACTGAGCAAAGGGAGAAACTGAGAGGGAGTCTGGACGGCTGGGCTGTGGAAAAGATAGAACAGGGGGGGACGGAGAGAAAAGCTGAGGTTGAACGGCTGTGAAAGAAAACAGCAGAGAGATAGTGAGTGACGACTGAGGAGGTTGAAGCTGCGGTGGAAAAGGCTGATTCTGCAGCCATATTTCGGGGCATTTTACTCTTTCATCATAGCTTTTCTTGAGGAACTTTGAATTTCTGCACCATTTATGTAGCTAGAGGAAGAACTTTTGTTCATAAATTTTGTTGAAAAGACGATTGGAAAGACTTCGAATTTGGCCATAAAAATTGCTGCATCATCAACCCTGGTTCCGCTGCAACTTGCTTCCTTCAATATTCTGGTGGATTTCACTCATCCCTTTGCGAAGTACTCCTAAGATTTCGGCTCCATAAAAACGTTAAGAGGTAATCCTCCCTCACTTTCCTTTCTTTTCCAACCTGTTTGCACGTAAAAGTTCAAGAAAATCTAGCATTTTTCTGGTTCATGGTGCAGTTTTGTTGTTTTGCTGGGTTTGATACATTTTTTATGGGTCGGGTGGATTCTGTTCGAATCAAGAAATGACAAGGAAGCTAATTGTGAATACTTGTTTTTGCTGTTTTTGCAAGTCCCGTAGGTTGTACTCAAAAATCTTGTTTTGGGATTTCTTGTTGAGAACTCATGAATGAAAGTTGTCAGCTTGCTTCCATCTGTGAACTTGTTGAGATGTTTGCCATGAATTTTGTGTCTCTTGTTCGTTCTCGATTGCAAGATTATGGTTCGGATCTTAGGTTCTTGTCTTGTAGATTTGGGTTTGAAGTTTCGGCAGAGATTTAAGTAGTTTTGCTGCCTCTTGACAAGCCGCGAATTTGCAGCAGAAACTTGTAAAGCTGTAGATAAAAATCAGCGAATAAGAATTGCATGATTCGTTCTAATTCTGATTTTCCTTTCCTTTGCTTGTTCGGGTGTTGCAGTTGTGTATTTGGATGCAAAGGTTTTGTGTATTTGAGTCTGGAATTTGACAGACAATAGACATGTTCATGGCAGCAATAACAGAAATTTTTCCAGAACTACATGCTCCCCTTCTAAGTTTTTCTCTTCTTTCTGGGTTTATTTGGATGTTGAATTTTGCGAGTTCGTCGTTTGGGATCGAGGCTTTGATGTTGGGTTGGTGTATTTGGGTCTAAAATACTTGGGCTATGATTGAAGGCCTGGTAAAAAACAGATTTCTGATTGCCGAAAGTTGCATGAAGCTGCGTTAGCCTCCATGTTTTTGATTTCCATAACGATCCACAAGCTGGACTTTTTGTGCCTTGTTTGCATGCTTAATCTTATGGCGAAGGGAAGAGTTGGAGATCTTGGTGCTGAGCTTGTGTTTGTGGGTCTACAAAATAAAAAAAAACATTTGAATCATGCCAAAGTGCTTGCTGGAAAATGCATATTCATTTTGCTGCACCAGAAATTTACGGTTGTGTCTTGCTATTTTCTTCCATTGCGGTTCCAAACTTTGCTGTTTTTGTTAGATAGTAATTCCAGCATGTTTCTTCTTGTTGTGTTGGCATGAATGAGTTGAATTTGAATAAGGAGTTGGCATGGAAATGGTTGTAAGAAAGGAGATTGATGAAGTTATACAATGTTGCAGCAATTCCTTTATTTGTGTTTATGGCAGAAAATTTGCTTCCTACGTGATTGCATGCTTATGCATGAAATAATTTCTAAAAATTGCACTTTGGCCCCCCGAATCTCCCCTTGTTCCACTAGGACCCAATCAATTAAAGAATTTCATCAAATTGGTCCTTGATAATTTTAATTTGTGCAACTTTATTGCTTGTTTGCTTCAATTAACTACCATGCTTTGTTTCAATTGCGCTTAAGTCCTGACTTTAGGGGCTTCATGATCAAGTGAGCTTTGTTTTGCACATTTTCTTTAATTTTCCCAAATAAATTGGTACCTTGATCATTTCTATTATTTTGGAGGATAAATAAGTGATTTCGCTTCATTGGGGCCCAATTTCAAGGGAGGTACACTCTACCCTTTTATTTGCATTTCATTTGCCCCTACGTGCTCCTACGTGTTATGTGAATATGCATGCCTACTCCGCTTTCCTTACCTCCTTGCGTGCATTTACTTGCTTTTACTTTTATTTAAGTTTTATGGGGTATGTGTACACCTCTTGGCTTGTAATAGATAGGGCTCGGAGAGCATCTTGTCCATTTCCCCTTTCCCTTTATGCTTTTATGGGGTATGTGTACACCTCTTGGCTTGTAATAGATAGTGCTCGGAGAGCATCTGGTCCACTTCCCCTTCCCCTTGGTTGCTTGTTTTTGTTGTTACATGTTTAATTGCTTTATTAGGCTCTTGCATCTAGTCGAGCATGCTAAGTGTTACGTGTTACGTGTTTACGAGTGTTTTGGCATGTCTACTTGCTTTCATAGCCATGAATGAATGGAATGGATGAATGTACGTTTCCGCTAGTCCAACGCTAGTCGGAGTTCATAGAATGGGCTAGTCCAACGCTAGACCCGTAGGGATTTCCCCTCGTTAGCACATCATTTGCTTGCTCACTACATTTTCATGCATTTTTTCTTAGTTTTTATCATTTAGCATGCTCCTCTAGTCCCTTCCCTCTCACTTTAGATTTTTGCATCCCATACTAGCTATAGGGTTCATTTTGCTTGAGTGTCCCCTTCCGATAAGGGAAACGAGCGAGTGTGGCTACTCGATAGCCTTAGCACGCTAGTTTCGCCTTCTAATCAAAGGGAAAATCAAGTCACGATTTAGGTCTCCCCGTACCCAATATGCATGAATTCCCTAGGCTCATGCACTCTTAATCCACTCTATCATTACACTTTCACTTTTGTCTCATTTGCACACGTGCACCTTTTTATCACCTTCACTTGCACACGAACATTTTATCTTCACTCGCACACGAGTACTTTTATCTACATTTGCACACCTTCACTTGCACACGAACATTTTTATCTTCACTCGCACACGAGTACTTTCATCTACATTTGCACACCTTCACTCTTATCTTATTACTTTTGTCATTTTTCTCACTTCACACAAACTCACACTTTCACATGGCATGCATTCCACTCATTTGTCACGTCATTTAGGTTTAGGTGTGACCTCTCCAAAAGGATCATTATTGGGCTTCACAATTAATGTGATTGGCACCACTCAACCTTTGAAGAGAAATTTCCCCCGATCCCCCTAGGTCTAGGTTTTTGCATTCATATAGTCATGTCCAACGTGCGAACATACATTGGGTAGAAAACTAGGAAAGGTAAGGTTAAGTCGCGCAACTAGCCTTGGCTAGGTCAAAGGGGTGCCTTGGATTCTATCCTTGCCTTCCCCTTTGTCAAACGTGACCCCCGAACCTTTTTCTTTGGCTTACGTGGACTAGGAGTCGTTTTAAAAAGGGTTTTACTACTTTGTCTTTAAAAAACACTTTTTGGGTGACTTGGTACACCCCAAATTTATACCAAGTGGCGACTCCGTTTTCATATTTTAAAAACCCTTTTTAAAAAATTTCATTTGGCCGAATCGTCGCTTTCCAAAGTCCCATGGCCTTTTACTTTTCATTTTGCACACGCTCACACCACACTTCACACCACACACATTCATCACATCATTCAAAAAGTGGGGCGCGACACTCACTAGTGGGACTAACCCACGGCTAGCGGCGATGTAAATGAAATGCTCACTAGTGGGACTGATCCACGGCTAATGGCGGTACAAAATGAAATGCTCACTAGTGGGACTGATCCACGGCTAGTGGCGGTACAAAATAAATGCGCACTAGTGGGACTAACCCACGGCTAGCGGCAATGCAAAATAAAATGCTCACTAGTGGGACTGACCCAACGGCTAGGGGCAGAACAAAAGAAATGCGCACTAGTGGGACTGACCCAACGGCTAGTGGCAGTATAAAAGAAATGCGCACTAGTGGGACTAACCCACGGCTAGCGGCAACATAAGAGAAATGCTGGTATGTATGAAGAGACTGTATAAGACTTGCTCGAAAAATTATCCAAAGATTTGCCCCAGTGTGATGAATTGATCAGTGGGATTAAACCCGAGCCTGCCTTGGTTAGTGGTACAAAATCCAAGCCCAACGTGAAATTTGTGATGTTGGCGGCACAAAATCCAGGCCCAACGTGAACTTTGCGATGTTGGCGGCACCAAGTCCAGGCCCAACGTGATCTTTGCGATGTTGGCGGCACAAAATCCAGGCCCAACGTGATATAAGCGGTCAGCGGGATAAAACCCGGTCCTGCCGAGGTGATCGGTCAGTGGGATTACACCCGAGCCTGTCTTTGACGAATTGATCGGTCAGTGGGATAGCACCCGAGCCTGCCGGAGATAGAATAAAACACACACGTTAGTGAGAAAAGAAAATTTTGTTCCGAAAAGGAGGCAAACAAGTGTGTATATGTGGAGCTCTCCAGAAGTCTTTCTCTTCTCATTTGTAGAAATTTTGTTTCAAACTTTTTCAGCAATAAAGTTTTTTTATTTATACAATTGCTGTTTTGTATATAATCATGTATATTTCATTCTTTTTTGGCTATTCAAGGGATTTCATGATGAATTTTAAGAAATAAGACCAAATTGAGATTTTTTCAACCTCTTGCCTGAAAACTCACAAATGTATACACTAGATTGGTGATCCGAGCTGTACAATAAGAGTACTCGGAATTAAAAGAAACCACTCAAATTGATTGGTCTACCTCGAAAGACCTAATGCAATACCTTTTTCTCCTTCACTGTACAATTCATATTTTGCCTACTTCTATTAACCCCAAAATAAAAATCAGTCACATTGATTGATAAATTGTAAATTGGGGCAACTTTTGCTTGAAAATGTTCATTGTGTCAAATCTAGTTCAATCCACATCTAAGTGAAAGCAAAAATGTGCATTATTCTTATTTGTTTGGAAAACTTGGGATGATACTTCGAGCATTCGTTTCTCTACCTATACAGATTTTATCATTTGCTCTCCCATTTGAGCCTTTGAAAGAATAATTTCATTTCAAATAAGAGTTTTGATGATCACTACCCTATATTGGAAGATTTTCAAATATCAAAAAAGGGAATGGATTTTCAATGACCATTTCGTTACTTTGGTTGTCATGAGGTATAAAAATGATACTTTGGCCATCGTTTCTACAACCTAAACACCATTTATCCCTTGCATCCTCATTTGAGCTAAAATTGGGGGTTCTTTTTGAGTGCACTTATGATCGCACCCCACATTGGGGAGGGAGATTGGAGAATTTTCCAAAAAAGAGAAAAGCAAAAGTGATAAAATTAAAAGAAAAGCGGGAATCACAAATTGGAGAAATTTGATTCCACTTGGGTTTTAATTTTGGAAAAAAAAAGAGGAGAAAAGAAAAGGAAGAGTTTTGTCCGCGCGGATCGCCTATGTTTCACAGATATGGATGAACAAGGGTCTTCCTCAGTCAGTTAATTCAGATACATGTAAGGAATTTTTCATTAATGAAAGTTTCCTTTCAGAGTTAATGTAAGGAACAGAATAAAAGTCAGGCCCTCTTCTTTTCCATTCAAACATTCTATCACTAGTTATCCCTTTTGAACCTTCAGAATAAAATACTTCATTTGGCAACCCCTTAGAATCGCAAACCCCACACTGAGGCAGGTTTGAGTTGAAACGGAAAAAGTTTCAAGAAGTGAAAAGCGATAATGCAACAAAATCAAAAGACAAAAGAAGAAAAGAGAACCTCAGTTCAAAAATAAACTGGGGCAAATTTTGTGAAAGTTCAAAAGAATGGCAAAAGGCCGAAAAATCAAAAGAAGAAAGAAAATGAAAGAGAAAAGCCTCAATTGAGCATAAACTGGGGCAAATTCTGATTTAGCCCTAAAATAGGGTTGGCGCAACAATGCGATCTCGGATTCTTCAAACCGCTTTTGAAATCCGATTTCAAGATTTAACTTTTCTAAGCACCCCACTTGACCCCATTACAAAAGCCGAAAGTCCTGACTTCTGTTCTTTGCAATATCTCCGTCAAGGAATTTTCTAATTGGCAAGTGATGCTCCTATACTAATGCCGAGAAATTTTTGGATGTATTTCTGAATCGATTAGGTGTGAGGTTGACACTGCTCATCATGTGAGGACGCCTTTTAAAAAAAAATGAGAAAAGGGAAAAAGCGAGCGAAAAAATGCAAAAGATTCGATGGTGAAATCCCCGTTAAGTGATGATTAAAGTCACCAAATCTAAGATCTTTGAGCTCAAAATTGGGGCAATTTTAGAAATGCGATTTTCGGTGCAATGTCCTTAAAATCTTATTCTTTAACTATCGTTTTCAAGCCACATTACAAGCTCATAAAGTTCATCGTTGACTTATCATTCACGACAACCCAAAGTAAGGATTATGCTCATAAGAAATCCATCAATCATTTGCGATCATAAGGGTATAACCAGTTTTCGCATGTTTAGCTATCGTTTCTACCCATATGTTGCAAGCTTATAAAACTTATATGTTGAATAAATTTTCTTAAGAAATAGGGGTAACAAACTATTTGCTTTCACTAAGATGTGGTATTGAAGGGGTTACACACAATTTGGGCACAAGAATAAGACAAATCTTGACCTCCCATTTCCAAATCAGACATAACGCCCATTTGATTAGTCCTGAAAGATGAGCCAGCAAGAAGTGGTGACCCGTTACTCTAAGCACCGATGCTAAAAGTGAGGAGGAAATCTTCTTGAATTTGGTGTTACTCTGAAGGATTCATCATGAAATTTCTGCATGAGTTCAAACTCGACGTTTAAATTTTTTCACATTGTATATATGATTATTTTCTAAATTTTAGAAAGTGCAATTTCTCTTGGTTCAAATAAATGGAGAATCATCTGAACAAATTTTTGCAATCAAAGGAGCCCTCACTGGGGTAAAATTTTCATTTGTAAGATTTCGCAAAATAAGCCTACACTGGGGCAAATTTTTTATAGTCCATTTGAGGATTTCGTCAAAGAGTCAAGCAAGACTTTCAAATCAACCACACTGCTCCTTCCATGAGTAGTAGTTGCAATATTTAAAATAAAGTGCATGTTGTATTTTGGCAAGCCCCTGTGCAGGTATCCATGCTGAAATCGAGGAAGAAGCGTAAGTCAGAATCTTACGAATCAAGGCCTCAAGGAGGAGCAACCATGCCGTAATGCAAATCAATTGATCGGTTGCACAATAATTGGTGGAAACTGGGGCAAATTATCTTTTGAAAAGATTTTCAAAAAAAAAAAAAATCAAAATCAAGTTTGAATTTAATTTCTTATTCCTTGACAAATTTCAATTTCTTGTCGATGAAATCTCAGCGCCCGCCGCGCACCCTTCTATCCCCCATTTCTTGACAATCACACTAAATTTCTTGACCAATTGGATGGCAGGACTGGGTCTTATCCCACTGACCATTCACAAATATCACGTTGGGCTTGGATTTTGTGCCACCAACTTCACTTTATCACGTTGGGCCTGGATTTTGTGCCGCCAACCTCACAAAGATCACGTTGGGCCTGGACTTGGTGCCGCCAACATTGCAAAGTTCACGTTGGGCCTGGACTTTGTGCCGCCAATTTCACAAAAATCACATTGAGCCTGGATTTTGTGCCGCCAACTTCACAAACATCACGTTGGGTTTGGATTTTGTACCACCAACCAAGGCAGACTTGGGTTTAATCCCACTGACCGATTCATCACACTGGGGCAAATCTTTGGACAATTTTTCGAGCAAGTCTTATACAGTCTCTTCATACATACCAGCATTTCTTTATTCTGCCACTAGCCGTTGGGTCAGTCCCACTAGTGAGCACTTTATTTTTCATTGCTGCTAAACATGGGTCAGTCCCACTAGCGTGCATTTCATTTTCATTGCCACTAAACATGGGTCAGTCCCACTAGTGTGCATTTTGTTTTTCATCGCCACTAAACATGGGTCAGTCCCACCAGTGAGCATTTCATTTTCATCGCCACTAAACATGGGTCAGTCCCACTAGCGTGCATTTCATTTCCATTGCCACTAAACATGGGTCAGTCCCACTAGTGTGCATTTTTTTTTCATCGCCACTGAATATGGGTCAGTCCCACCAGTGAGCATTCATTTCATTTTCATCGCCGCTAAACATGGGTCAGTCCCACTAGCGTGCATTTCATTTTCATTACCACTAAACATGGGTCAGTCCCGCTAGTGTGCATTTTATTTTTCATCGCCACTGAACATGGGTCAGTCCCACCAGTGAGCATTTTATTTTCATTGCCGCTAAACATGGGTCAGTCCCACTAGCGTGCATTTCATCTTTATTGCCACTAAACATGGGTCAGTCCCACTAGTGTGCATTCCATTTTTAAGTTTGTTCGGGTCAGTCCCATGATTTTAGATTTTATTCGGGTCAGTCCCATGATTTTAAATTTTATTCGGGTCAGTCCCATGATTTAAATTTTGTTCGGGTCAGTCCCATGATTTAGATTTTATTCGGGTCAGTCCCATGATTTTAAATTTTGTTCGGGTCAGTCCAATGATTTAGATCTTATTCGGGTCTGTCCCATGATTTTAAATTTTATTCGGGTCAGTCCCATGATTTTAGATTTTATTCGGGCCAGTCCCATGATTTTAAACTTTATTCGGGTCAGTCCCATGATTTTAAACCTTATTCGGGTCAGTCCCATGATTTTAAATTTGTTCGGGTCAGTCCCATGATTTAGATTTTGTTCGGGTCAGTCTCATGATTTTAAATTTTGTCTCGGGTCAGTCCCGATTTTAAATTTTCTGTTTGGGTCAGTCCATTTTAAATTTCTCGTCCGAACCAGTCTCATCAAAAGGGGTCAGTCCTCATTTCAAGAACGGCAGTCGTTCGGCCAGTTTGCAGGGAAGCATTTGGTGTCTACTTCTTTATCTCAAGTTTTTCCAAAACTCAGACAAAGAGGGGCAAACTGTAGACACCAAATTTTTAACTAATTTTATTTTTTATTTTAGTGTTATCTATTTTATTTATTAATCTCATAATTTTTGTTTTAAGGCACCTTTTAGCATTTTATAGCATTTTAGATTGTTATTTTTTTTTATTTTATTTTTATATTCATTTTGGTCATTTAGTCGTTTAATTATATTTTAAGGTTTTTTTTAGTGTTAGAGTTGCCGGAAAATGGTCACAAAAATATGCCTTATCTCTGTTAGATTTTATTTTATGCAAGCTTATTGTTTATTTAAAAAAAAAAAAGAAAACCAAGCTCACGCTTGCGTGAGCCACATAGGATCCAAGCTCGTTCTTCATATTACATTGCAGGCAGAAGCATAAAAAAGGGACAAAATTTTGCAGCGACATTTGATCCCGAAACTTATCCCTAATCTACCATCTAAGGCTCAAAAGATCCCCAAGAAATTGATCTTTCATCAACACCATTGATGTGAGGGTTAAGGGTTTGAGTGGGCATATAAAAGGAAAAGGGGCGGCTGGATTTTGGGGGGCTGGGAGACAAAAAGGGGAGTGACGGCTGAAACAGAGAGCAGAGGGTATTAGGAAAGGAACCGAAGAGAGATAGAGAGGGTTGGTGGCTGGGTCAGGTAGGAAGGCCGAGAGAGTGTTGACGGGAGAAGGATAGAGAAAGAGAGCTGGGTGAGGGGAAGAAACCGAGAGCAAGAACTGGAGAATAGCATCAGGAGGTTGGCGGCTAAAGAGGAGGAACCTGTTGGCGGCTGAGAAAGAACCAAAGGAGTGGAGGAAAACAAAACCAGAGGAGAAAACTAGAGAGAGCAAGAGAGAATCTGCGACCAAACAAAGAGAAAGAGCTTCGGCAAGGGAAAAAGAACGGGAAGTTGGAGAGGAAAAGAAGAAGAAAGGGTCTTCGAGCAAAGGAAATCTGAAAATTTGAGGAGAGACTTAAAGAGCCGAAGAGGGAACCGAAAAGGAAACAAAAAGCAAGAAAATAGAGGGAGGAAGAAGTTTTTCGGCTGAGAGGAGGTCTGGGGGGAAGATTAGAACAGGAAAAATGACAAAAGAAAACGAAAAGAGAGAACGGGAAGAAGAAAGAAAATTTTCGCGGAAACCCTTTTTGGGATCGGGCTGATTGTCTGCTATTTTGGGCTATAATATTTCCAATCAAAATCGATCTCTTTCCAAGCAGTTTGAGCGATCTGGGATATCCACAACATGAGAGGAAGAATTTTTGTTCAAGGATCTTTCTGAAAATGATACCAGGAAGGTGTCTAAATCGAGGCTCAAACTAAGAAGCTCGAAAGCTCCAGCCTTTTTTTGGGTCTGCTCAAGGGAAGTTTCTTCCTCTCGTCCGTTCGATTGTTGGAGGATCCTACACGTTCAGACCAAATTGTGACGCAACGGTAAGCTCTTTTCTCTCTTGATTAAGATATCAGCATATGTAAATTCCTAGTTTTCTTTCATCAGCCATCCGTTTTTTTTCATTTCTGCGCCTTCCATGTCATGGGTTTTGCGCAAGGAGAATTGCTGGTTCTCATTCTGATTTTCCTCGCATGTTTGGATGTTGAATTCCTGGGTTTTGATTGCTAGAATAAAGTTTGATGCTTGCTTGGATCTTGGTTCCCTCTGTTTGACATGAAACCCAGAAATCTGTAGAAGTTCATGAATGTTCTTTTGGTTTTTTTTGTACATAATTTGGGATGGAAATCTTTGACGGGTGCATAAGGATGGATTTAGATGATATGATGCATAAAGTTTGTTTTGGCTTGAAAAGATTGCTATTTGTTTGGGTTTTGTTACCTGCGTCTGGAATGGATTTCATAAGAAGCATATATGCAGAAAGCTTCTGAAGTTACAAAGGAAAGAAAGCCATCGCAGCTTTGCATGAAACATCCCAAAATTGCACTTTGACCCCTTGGCTTCTAACTCATGCTGCTATGACCCAATCAATTGAATAATCTCTTCAATTTGGTCCTTGGTAGTTTTAATTTTACAACTTCATTGCTTGTTTGTTTTAATTAATTACTATGCTTTGTTTCAATTGCACTTAAGTCATGACTTTAGGGGCTTTATGATCAAGTGAGCTTTGTTTTGCACATTTCTTTTAATTTTTCTTAATTAAAGTGGTACCTTGACCTTTTTATTGTTTTGAAACCATTTTTCCTTCATTTGATTACCATTGCGAGGGAGGTACACTCTATCCTCTATTATTTGACTTTATTTGACCCTGCGTGCGTATATGTGTCTTATGTGTGCAATTGCATGACTTTAAGTGTTCATTTCATTTTCACTTTATTTATTCCTTTAGTTGCTTAGTTTTTGTTTTAATTTTAGTTCAATTTTATCATTTGGGAGGCACTTGAATGCCAAAGTTGTAATAGCTAGGTTATCATTTTTATTATTCCGTTTCCCCTTTTAGATTGTAGTAGGCCTTCGCCCCTAAGAATGTAATAGTTAGGGCCTTAATTGCCTTATGTGTTTTGCATGCTTAGGTGCTATGTGTTTAATCGCTTTGTTAGGTTTTTGCATCTAGATATGCATGTTTATGTGTTATGTGAATTACGTGCTCACATGTCTACTTGCTTTAATTATGCACATTACTTATATATGTGTGTATGATGGATACAAATGCACGTAACCGTGGCTAGTCCAATGCTAGTCATTGTTGCCCCCTCGAGCTCTTGCAAGTCCAATGCTTGTGAGAGAGCGTAGATATGGGCTAGTCCAACGCTAGACCCTTAGGAGCCCTTCGCGCGTTAGATCATGATTGCATGATTGTGTGATCACTTCATCTCACGCATATTTTTGTTTTTTAGGCCTCTGTCACCATATTGCATGACTCTTTTCTTATATACATATACCCCTTCCCCCATATTCTCCCTTATATGTATATTACTTGCCCCTTTTGTATGAAACATGACATTAGACTTGCATTTCATATAAGCATTGAAATTAGGTTAAATCATTTGCTTGATTAGGTTAGGGAAAACCCCTTGAATATGGGATATGGACGAGTTTGGCTTTCTAGCCTTAGCACGCTCGTATTCCTTCTATTAAAAGGGAAAATTGAGTCACGAACATTAGTCCCCCGTACCCGACATGATGCATCCCCTTAGGTCACGTATATTTGTATAATTATCTTATCCTTTTCCTCTTCTTAGAGTCTCATATTTTTGCATTATTCGTGACCTCTCCAAAGAGTCATTATTGGGCATCACAATTAATGTGATTGACACCATTCAAGCTTCGAAGAGAAATCTTACCCCCGATTCCCCCCTAGGTCTAGGTTTTGCATTCATATAGTACATCCAAATGTGATAAATTCTTTGGTTAAAACAAGAAAATCTTTGACTAAATCACGCAACTAGCCTTGGCTAGGTCGAAGGGGTGCCTCGGATTTTTTATCCTTGCCTTCCCCTTCGTCAAATGTGACTCCCGAACTTTTTTCATTGGTTTACGTAGACTAGGAGTCGTTTAAAAGGGGTTTTCTTTCTATCTTTCCTCCAAAAATTCATTTTTAAGTGACTTGGTACACCTTAACTCCATAGCAAGTGGCGACTCCGATTTTTATTTCAAAAACCCTTTTTAAACTATATTTTGGGTCAAATCGTCGCATTTTAGTAAAAGACAGATTTGATAGGGTTTTGCGGAATGGACACATCCGAGGCTACGCTTATCGGATTGGTGTACAACTTATACCATTTCGAAGCTAAGACGAAGTCCTACAACTTTCATGAAGATCACTTGGTCAAATTTCCAGTGTAACCTAATCAAATTCCCAGTTCACATAACCAGGTTCCAACTAATCGGCTAATTAACCGTACTACATTTAAATGATCATATCTCAGGCTACCAAAGTCCGTTTAAGGCATTCTTTGAGGCGTTTAAAAGCTAAGACAGAGTACTAAAACTTTCATGTTTTAGAAAATGGCTAAATCTGCACGGATCATAGTGAATAAACACAGCCAAACGGATGAACTGTCTAAAACGGATCACTGGAAACATCCTAGGGTAGCGGGGGTATTTTGGTCTTTTCATTGGCTACGTTGGTCCGATTGGGCTGAAATTTTGTAGGCACTATAAAATATCATTCTCTACAACTTTCATGTTTTATGGTAAGCCTAATTCAGCCTCTAACATAGTGCACTGAAACCGGACAGAACTGAAGTCAAATTTTCCAGAAATCTGGAAATTTTGGGATTCAATGAAACTTTCTTCATTTCTTGCCTCAATCCACCACCACAACCTCCTATATAAGCTTGGATACAACATATATCATCCATATAGCAAGTATAGGCAGAAATCATCAAACCCTAACTTACATATATCACCTTAAAAATCATCACAACAACTTGTATCACAACTAATCTAACCAAAACATGAATTATATAACATCTTAATCAAAAATAAAAGATCCAAAGCTATGGGTAAGACCTTATACCTCAACAAAAGAAGCTTGCAAGAGTAATACTTCACCTCCTCTTGGAATTTTTGGTTCTCTTAGCTTCCCAAGTTCACAACTCACACTTTAATCGGTTTAGAATTTTGGTTCCTCACTTGGATGGTGCAAATCAAGATGAAATGCTGAAACTCTTGCTCTCTCTTTCCCCCTCTCTTGTCTCGGCCAACCAGCAGAAAAATGGAGTGAAAATGAGGCCAACAAGATGATAAGAAGGTTGGACTTGACTTGGTCAAGGAGCCATAGGGGTGTGACACTTGTCACCACCAAAGCCAACAAAAATTTCTTTTTCTTTCCTTGCATTTTTTGCACTAAATTTCGGTCAAAACCAGCTGAAAATAAGGAGATATTTTGCTCAAATATTAATGAGCTTATATGGTAAGAAAGTGATGGTCAAGTGGTGGGTTCAATCGGTAGTACACGGTACACGTCGGTTCGCACCGTTTTTCCTTAAATCACACGTACTAGGATTTTTTTACTTCCTATTCACTAACTTTTTATCATTGCTTCTAATCACATATTATTTCTCACCTAAAAGTCACTCTTAAGTACCAAATTTGATCCTTACTCCATACCGAAGAATCACCCTACGAAAAAACGTGAAAACCCTAACTTGCTCCAACTTGAAAACGAAAAGTGAAAACCTTTACTTCCATGTTCATTTGCACTTATTGTGGGGTGATTTGGTGGTAGGGCTATTATAAAATCATAATTTCCAATTAAAAGGGCATTTTTAAGAAAACGTGAGGGGTTTTACAATTCCATAAATTGAATTTAGAGTTTCGATTGAAATATGAGAAATTTGAGAAAACGGTCAGTCAGCAATGAAACTAGGGTTTTGATTAGACTTTATTTCTAGAATCTAGGGTTTCTAGTCTTTAAAACAAAATAATAAAATAAAGAAACCGTAATATTCTCTTCGAGGCTAAACAACAATAGTATCCTAAAAGTTGGGGTATCACAATCTCCCCTCTTTAAAAGTCGAGGCTAAACAACAATAGTATCCTAAAAGTTGGGGTATCACAATCTCCCCTCTTTAAAAGAATTTCGTCCTCGAAATTCATCCATGCACTCCTAAATAGCGTAGGGTATTTTCTTGTATATCCATTTCTAGCTCTCAGGTCTTGCTGTAGCCAAAATTTAGCTTAACAATAGAAATCAGGAATCGTACCTTCTATTATCTCCGATGGTTTAGGTAATACCTGTTGGTCCATGGCGTACACTCTAGCTGGCACTCTTGGCTTAGTCCCTCCGACATTTGCTTGTTCAGGGTTTAGGTGTGACCTACGGGGACAAGTTGCAAGCTGGTGCTTGGCACTACCACACCATAAACATTTTCCTGCCTTTCGCCAACAATCATTCTCCGTATGATTGGCCTTCCCACAGTACTCACAAGATACTCGAGTTTGACCTCCTTGTGAGGCACCTCTTGCTTGCTTCCGGCCACGCGAGGCTTCTCTTGGAGTAATTTCGTTAGATGTCCCTGACACTTTTTCACCACCATCTCCTCGACCTATCTTAGAGGGTGGCATATCTAAATCATCCTGTCCTTGCCTTTGACTTCCACCAGGCGCACCTCTCCTTTTTGCATGAAAAACTCTCACTTGTGCCCTAGCAATTTCTTTTCGTTGGGCCTTCTCCAAAACCTCCGTAAACGTATTAATCTGGGCTGCCGCCAAGGCCTCTTGTATCTCCACATTGAGCCCTTGCACAAACCTCCGGACTCTTCTTTGCTCCGTAGCTATCAGTTCAGGAGCAAATTTAGACAACTTCGTAAATTGAGTTTCATACTCAGCTATACTCAAAGTTCCCTGTCGGAACTTAATAAAATCGTCCTCTCTCTTTTCTTGGACGATAGGTGGAAGGTATTTCTCGTTAAACTCCCGCACGAAATTCACTCATGTCCATGCGGTCCCCTCTCTCTCCCACTTAGCCCTCACTACATCCCACCAAGCCCTGGCCGGTCCCTCAAACTGGAAAATCGCAAATTGTACTTGCCTATCCTCTGTATAGTTTAAAGCGGCACAGATGTTGATCATGGCCTTTAGCCATCTCTCATCTCCTTCCGGGTCTGGTCCTCCCAGGAACTTAGGTGGAGAGAACTTCTGGAATCTCTCAAGAGCCCTATCTTGCCCCATATCGGGGTCCCCTAGGTTGATTTACAGGGGCTTGACCCTGTTGTTCCATTAAACGGGCCAGAATATTAGTCATTTGTTGGATTGCGGTTGCCACTTGATCTCCCCCTACAGCCTGGGGTTCAGGTTGTGGCTCAATCGTTGCTTCTCTCTCCTCTCTCGGTTCTTGTACCGGCTCCTGTGCATGTCTACCCCCACGGCCATGACTAGGACCGCGTCCTCGGTTAGTTCCCCTGGCTTGACTTCTTCTACCCTCCATGTTTCGCGGCTAATCAACTATAGCAATATAGCCAACTAATCAATGATAGAATATAGCCACTAAATAACTATATAAATATAAACAGAATAAAATGAGGCTCAAATAAACCTTTCCAAATCATAAAACAGGGGTAATGCAACACATTCAATCAAAACAAGTCACATCAAAACTCAAAACACGTGAATAATAAGGATCCCAAATCCCACGAATATTTTCAATATATTTCAAGTCCAGACTATTCGCATTCCCCGTACCTTTGCTTTCGCCATCCAAACTTATCCTAATATTACGCGAGATCTCAACTTATCGTAAAGGTATCACTCTTTGGTACTCGGGGACAAAAATCCGAAAATATGATAATTCACCACTCAAGCTGGCCAGGCTCAAGAGCAAATCACCCGTATTAGAGATTCCTACCCAACATCCATATCTAAGGTTCCCAACAATAGACAATCGTTCCACACTTAACAAGTCAATCCTCACAGTCCGAGAACCCTCTCCCGGCACGAGCTCAATAGGAGCTCTGATACCACCTGTAACGGCCCCACCTCCTCCTAAGGCAAACCAAAGGGTTCGGCGGACCGCCTGCCCAACTCTCGCCGGGACTCACTCACTCGTATCACGTGCATACATCCATTGATAATAAATAGCGACACAATTCAAACTTATAATTTACATCGATGCACAATCAATATACAAACTCTATATACCCAAACAGGTTTAAAGTGTATACAATCCAGGTATAATCATCCTAATCGAGTGATAGCGCGAGTACAAGTCAAAAGTCAAAATAACTAGGCTACGCTAGTCTTTACATATCTCACGCCTCGCTCGTACCCCTGTAAGGAAAACAAATGGAGTGGAATGAGATAAAAGCCCAGTGAGGTTCCAAATAGCAAATTGACCATTATTTATAAGTACAAGTTTTCGATATAGGAAAGTAACGAGCATGAAGAGTTCATAAAAGTGAGCAATAACACGTCAAGTAGCAGTTCCAAAATGAGCGAGTGAAAAGTTTTAAAAGAAACAATAACAATACAATACAAGTAACAATCATCTCAAAGTATAAGGATACGAATGGCTCTCAGGAGCCAAATTCCCAAAACATCACCAGGAGCTTGATCACGTAATAGTTGACATTCCGTCAACTTTCAAGTAAGTAACCAATCCAGTAGAACACCACTTACTCTACTCTCCGTCCACCATTCAAACCCCCTACTGGGCCCAAAATCCTCAAGAAACACGGGTGGTAATACTCGAGTATACTGATTAGTCGAGGAGATATCACTCCACTCGACAAACAAGAGACCCAGGGTTCGTTACCCAATCGACCAAGCCCTTGCCGGCTCGACTCGAGTAACTTGCCGCAGGGTTTCTGGAATTCCAAGAAGTGCGCACAACATGAACAAGTATATCAATTCAATTTCAACAATAAACAAATATATATCAAATAAGGGCAAGTGCGATAAAGTACACTCTTGCCCGATCAAGCCAATCATATATCATTTAATCATATTGATCAAGTATTGGAAACAAGTGTCCAGTTCAATCAGGTATTTGGAAGCACTCACCAAAATGAAGTGCCCCTAGTAATCACGTCTGGTTTATACTCCGGGTTCGGAGTCCAAATCTGCGATAAAACTCAATTTGAGAATTTTGAAACAGACTAAGATTCGAAACTTAGACGTTTCGTCCAATAAGAATCAAGAAATGGAAATCACTTGGAGAATATTCGTGAAACACTCGCTCGCTTTTCAAACTATATAACTTTGTAACATTTATACTTGGAAATGTCATTTGAGTCGAAAGTACAAGGAAAACGTATTCCAAGCAGTCATTATTTTATTTCTCAAGGGTACAATTTCGGCCTAATCCTTACTTATATACCTCGGTAAAAGAAAACGCAAATATCCTCGATGGTTCAAGTAGTAATCACTCTTAACTCTTACTCAAGTCGCAAGTATATTTCTCTAGTCCTCGAGCGTAAATTTGGGCAGCATGCCCTTTGTGTTTACCTAATTTTCCAGCCATTTTGGCTTCATTATTTTTCTCATTCAAACCCAAAGGTACACACACAAAACTCTAACTTCAATAGCCGTCCAATAGGCTCAAGACAATACAAGGACAAAAATTCAAGTTAACAACAAGTGCGGAAATGAGCTTTAGTAAAAGACAGATTTGATAGGGTTTTGCGGAATGGACACATCCGAGGCTACGCTTATCGGATTGGTGTACAACTTATACCATTTCGAAGCTAAGACGAAGTCCTACAACTTTCATGAAGATCACTTGGTCAAATTTCCAGTGTAACCAAATCAAATTCCCAGTTCACAGAACCAGGTTCCAACTAATCGGCTAATTAACCGTACTACATTTAAATGATCATATCTCAGGCTACCAAAGTCCGTTTAAGGCGTTCTTTGAGGCGTTTAAAAGCTAAGACAGAATACTAAAACTTTCATGTTTTGGAAAATGGCTAAATCTGCACGGATCATAGTGAATAAACACAGCCAAACGGATGAACTGTCTAAAACGGATCACTGGAAACATCCTAGGGTAGCGGGGGTATTTTGGTCTTTTCATTGGCTACGTTGGTCCGATTGGGCTGAAATTTTGTAGGCACTATAAAATATCATTCTCTACAACTTTCATGTTTTATGGTAAGCCTAATTCAGCCTCTAACATAGTGCACTGAAACCGGACAGAACTGAAGTCAAATTTTCCAGAAATCTGGAAATTTTGGGATTCAATGAAACTTTCTTCATTTCTTGCCTCAATCCACCACCACAACCTCCTATATAAGCTTGGATACAACATATATCATCCATATAGCAAGTATAGGCAGAAATCATCAAACCCTAACTTACATATATCACCTTAAAAATCATCACAACAACTTGTATCACAACTAATCTAACCAAAACATGAATTATATAACATCTTAATCAAAAATAAAAGATCCAAAGCTATGGGTTAGACCTTATACCTCAACAAAAGAAGCTTGCAAGAGTAATACTTCACCTCCTCTTGGAATTTTTGGTTCTCTTAGCTTCCCAAGTTCACAACTCACACTTTAATCGGTTTAGAATTTTGGTTCCTCACTTAGATGGTGCAAATCAAGATGAAATGGTGAAACTCTTGCTCTCTCTTTCCCCCTCTCTTGTCTCGGCCAACCAGCAGAAAAATGGAGTGAAAATGAGGCCAACAAGATGATAAGAAGGTTGGACTTGACTTGGTCAAGGAGCCATAGGGGTGTGACACTTGTCACCACCAAAGCCAACAAAAATTTCTTTTTCTTTCCTTGCATTTTTTGCACTAAATTTCGGTCAAAACCAGCTGAAAATAAGGAGATATTTTGCTCAAATATTAATGAGCTTATATGGTAAGAAAGTGATGGTCAAGTGGTGGGTTCAATCGGTAGTACACGGTACACGTCGGTTCGCACCGTTTTTCCTTAAATCACACGTACTAGGATTTTTTTACTTCCTATTCACTAACTTTTTATCATTGCTTCTAATCACATATTATTTCTCACCTAAAAGTCACTCTTAAGTACCAAATTTGATCCTTACTCCATACCGAAGAATCACCCTACGAAAAAACGTGAAAACCCTAACTTGCTCCAACTTGAAAACGAAAAGTGAAAACCTTTACTTCCATGTTCATTTGCACTTATTGTGGGGTGATTGGGTGGTAGGGCTATTATAAAATCATAATTTCCAATTAAAAGGGCATTTTTAAGAAAACGTGAGGGGTTTTACAATTCCATAAATTGAATTTAGAGTTTCGATTGAAATATGAGAAATTTGAGAAAACGGTCAGTCAGCAATGAAACTAGGGTTTTGATTAGACTTTATTTCTAGAATCTAGGGTTTCTAGTCTTTAAAACAAAATAATAAAATAAAGAAACCGTAATATTCTCTTCGAGGCTAAACAACAATAGTATCCTAAAAGTTGGGGTATCACAATCTCCCCTCTTTAAAAGAATTTCGTCCTCGAAATTCATCCATGCACTCCTAAATAGCGTAGGGTATTTTCTTGTATATCCATTTCTAGCTCTCAGGTCTTGCTGTAGCCAAAATTTAGCTTAACAATAGAAATCAGGAATCGTACCTTCTATTATCTCCGATGGTTTAGGTAATACCTGTTGGTCCATGGCGTACACTCTAGCTGGCACTCTTGGCTTAGTCCCTCCGACATTTGCTTGTTCAGGGTTTAGGTGTGACCTACGGGGACAAGTTGCAAGCTGGTGCTTGGCACTACCACACCATAAACATTTTCCTGCCTTTCGCCAACAATCATTCTCCGTATGATTGGCCTTCCCACAGTACTCACAAGATACTCGAGTTTGACCTCCTTGTGAGGCACCTCTTGCTTGCTTCCGGCCACGCGAGGCTTCTCTTGGAGTAATTTCGTTAGATGTCCCTGACACTTTTTCACCACCATCTCCTCGACCTATCTTAGAGGGTGGCATATCTAAATCATCCTGTCCTTGCCTTTGACTTCCACCAGGCGCACCTCTCCTTTTTGCATGAAAAACTCTCACTTGTGCCCTAGCAATTTCTTTTCGTTGGGCCTTCTCCAAAACCTCCGTAAACGTATTAATCTGGGCTGCCGCCAAGGCCTCTTGTATCTCCACATTGAGCCCTTGCACAAACCTCCGGACTCTTCTTTGCTCCGTAGCTATCAGTTCAGGAGCAAATTTAGACAACTTCGTAAATTGAGTTTCATACTCAGCTATACTCAAAGTTCCCTGTCGGAACTTAATAAAATCGTCCTCTCTCTTTTCTTGGACGATAGGTGGAAGGTATTTCTCGTTAAACTCCCGCACGAAATTCACTCATGTCCATGCGGTCCCCTCTCTCTCCCACTTAGCCCTCACTACATCCCACCAAGCCCTGGCCGGTCCCTCAAACTGGAAAATCGCAAATTGTACTTGCCTATCCTCTGTATAGTTTAAAGCGGCACAGATGTTGATCATGGCCTTTAGCCATCTCTCATCTCCTTCCGGGTCTGGTCCTCCCAGGAACTTAGGTGGAGAGAACTTCTGGAATCTCTCAAGAGCCCTATCTTGCCCCATATCGGGGTCCCCTAGGTT
Source organism: Coffea eugenioides (assembly GCF_003713205.1). NCBI lineage: Eukaryota > Viridiplantae > Streptophyta > Magnoliopsida > Gentianales > Rubiaceae > Coffea > Coffea eugenioides. Next base: position 25,090,262 of record NC_040041.1, read on the forward strand.
GATTTACAGGGGCTTGACCCTGTTGTTCCATTAAACGGGCCAGAATATTAGTCATTTGTTGGATTGCGGTTGCCACTTGATCTCCCCCTACAGCCTGGGGTTCAGGTTGTGGCTCAATCGTTGCTTCTCTCTCCTCTCTCGGTTCTTGTACCGGCTCCTGTGCATGTCTACCCCCACGGCCATGACTAGGACCGCGTCCTCGGTTAGTTCCCCTGGCTTGACTTCTTCTACCCTCCATGTTTCGCGGCTAATCAACTATAGCAATATAGCCAACTAATCAATGATAGAATATAGCCACTAAATAACTATATAAATATAAACAGAATAAAATGAGGCTCAAATAAACCTTTCCAAATCATAAAACAGGGGTAATGCAACACATTCAATCAAAACAAGTCACATCAAAACTCAAAACACGTGAATAATAAGGATCCCAAATCCCACGAATATTTTCAATATATTTCAAGTCCAGACTATTCGCATTCCCCGTACCTTTGCTTTCGCCATCCAAACTTATCCTAATATTACGCGAGATCTCAACTTATCGTAAAGGTATCACTCTTTGGTACTCGGGGACAAAAATCCGAAAATATGATAATTCACCACTCAAGCTGGCCAGGCTCAAGAGCAAATCACCCGTATTAGAGATTCCTACCCAACATCCATATCTAAGGTTCCCAACAATAGACAATCGTTCCACACTTAACAAGTCAATCCTCACAGTCCGAGAACCCTCTCCCGGCACGAGCTCAATAGGAGCTCTGATACCACCTGTAACGGCCCCACCTCCTCCTAAGGCAAACCAAAGGGTTCGGCGGACCGCCTGCCCAACTCTCGCCGGGACTCACTCACTCGTATCACGTGCATACATCCATTGATAATAAATAGCGACACAATTCAAACTTATAATTTACATCGATGCACAATCAATATACAAACTCTATATACCCAAACAGGTTTAAAGTGTATACAATCCAGGTATAATCATCCTAATCGAGTGATAGCGCGAGTACAAGTCAAAAGTCAAAATAACTAGGCTACGCTAGTCTTTACATATCTCACGCCTCGCTCGTACCCCTGTAAGGAAAACAAATGGAGTGGAATGAGATAAAAGCCCAATGAGGTTCCAAATAGCAAATTGACCATTATTTATAAGTACAAGTTTTCGATATAGGAAAGTAACGAGCATGAAGAGTTCATAAAAGTGAGCAATAACACGTCAAGTAGCAGTTCCAAAATGAGCGAGTGAAAAGTTTTAAAAGAAACAATAACAATACAATACAAGTAACAATCATCTCAAAGTATAAGGATACGAATGGCTCTCAGGAGCCAAATTCCCAAAACATCACCAGGAGCTTGATCACGTAATAGTTGACATTCCGTCAACTTTCAAGTAAGTAACCAATCCAGTAGAACACCACTTACTCTACTCTCCGTCCACCATTCAAACCCCCTACTGGGCCCAAAATCCTCAAGAAACACGGGTGGTAATACTCGAGTATACTGATTAGTCGAGGAGATATCACTCCACTCGACAAACAAGAGACCCAGGGTTCGTTACCCAATCGACCAAGCCCTTGCCGGCTCGACTCGAGTAACTTGCCGCAGGGTTTCTGGAATTCCAAGAAGTGCGCACAACATGAACAAGTATATCAATTCAATTTCAACAATAAACAAATATATATCAAATAAGGGCAAGTGCGATAAAGTACACTCTTGCCCGATCAAGCCAATCATATATCATTTAATCATATTGATCAAGTATTGGAAACAAGTGTCCAGTTCAATCAGGTATTTGGAAGCACTCACCAAAATGAAGTGCCCCTAGTAATCACGTCTGGTTTATACTCCGGGTTCGGAGTCCAAATCTGCGATAAAACTCAATTTGAGAATTTTGAAACAGACTAAGATTCGAAACTTAGACGTTTCGTCCAATAAGAATCAAGAAATGGAAATCACTTGGAGAATATTCGTGAAACACTCGCTCGCTTTTCAAACTATATAACTTTGTAACATTTATACTTGGAAATGCCATTTGAGTCGAAAGTACAAGGAAAACGTATTCCAAGCAGTCATTATTTTATTTCTCAAGGGTACAATTTAGGCCTAATCCTTACTTATATACCTCGGTAAAAGAAGACGCAAATATCCTCGATGGTTCAAGTAGTAATCACTCTTAACTCTTACTCAAGTCGCAAGTATATTTCTCTAGTCCTCGAGCGCAAATTTGGGCAGCATGCCCTTTGTGTTTACCTAATTTTCCAGCCATTTTGGCTTCATTATTTTTCTCATTCAAACCCAAAGGTACACACACAACAATCTAACTTCAATAGCCATCCAATAGGCTCAAGACAATACAAGGACAAAAATTCAAGTTAACAACAAGTGCGGAAATGAGCTTTAGTAAAAGACAGATTTGATAGGGTTTTGTGGAATGGACACATCTGAGGCTACGCTTATCGGATTGGTGTGAAACTTATACCATTTCGAAGCTAAGATGAAGTCCTACAACTTTCATGAAGATCACTTGGTCAAATTTCCAGTGTAACCTAATCAAATTCCCAGTTCACAGAACCAGGTTCCAACTAATCGGCTAATTAACCGTACTACATTTAAATGGTCATATCTCAGGGTACCAAAGTCCGTTTAAGGCGTTCTTTGAGGCGTTTAAAAGCTAAGACAGAATACTAAAACTTTCATGTTTTGGAAAATGGCTAAATCTGCACGGATCATAGTGAATAAACACAGCCAAACGGATGAACTGTCTAAAATGGATCACTGGAAACATCCTAGGGCAGCGAGGGTTGTTTGGTCTTTTCACTGGATACGTGGCTCCGATTGGGCTAAAATTTTGTAGGCACTTATAAAATATCATTCTCTATAACTTTTATGTTTAATGGTAAGCCTAATTCGGCCTCTAACATAGTGCACTGAAACCGGACAGAACTGAAGTCAAATTTTCCAGAAATCTGGAAATTTTGGGATTCAATGAAACTTTCTTCATTTCTTGCCTTAATCCACCACCACAACCTCCTATATAAGCTTGGACACAACATATATCATCCATATAGCAAGTATAGGTAGAAATCATCAAACCCTAACTTACATATATCACCTTAAAAATCATCACAACAACTTGTATCACAACTAATCTAACCAAAACATGAATTATATAACATCTTAATAAAAAATAAAAGATCCAAAGCTATGGGTTAGACCTTATACCTCAACAAAAGAAGCTTGCAAGAGTAATATTTCTCCTCCTCTTGGAATTTTTGGTTCTCTTAGCTTCCCAAGTTCACAACTCACACTTTAATCGGTTTAGAATTTTGGTTCCTCACTTGGATGGTGCAAATCAAGATGAAATGGTGAAACTCTTGCTCTCTCTTTCCCCCTCTCTTGTCTCGGCCAACCAGCAGAAAAATGGAGTGAAAATGAAGCCAACAAGATGATAAGAAGGTTGGACTTGACTTGGTCAAGGAGCCATAGGGGTGTGACACTTGTCACCACCAAAGCCAACAAAAATTTCTTTTTCTTTCCTTGCATTTTTTGCCCTAAATTTCGGTCAAAACCAGCTGAAAATAAGGAGATATTTTGCTCAAATATTAATGAGCTTATATGGTAAGAAAGTGGTGGTCAAGTGGTGGGTTCAATCGGTAGTACACGGTACACGTCGGTTCGCACCGTTTTTCCTTAAATCACACGTACTAGGATTTTTTTACTTCCTATTCACTAACTTTTTATCATTGCTTCTAATCACATATTATTTCTCACCTAAAAGTCACTCTTAAATACCAAATTTGATCCTTACTCCATACCGAAGAATCACGCTACGAAAAAACGTGAAAACCCTAACTTGCTCCAACTTGAAAACGAAAAGTGAAAACCTTTACTTCCATGTTCATTTGCACTTATTGTGGGGTGATTGGGTGGTAGGGCTATTATAAAATCATAATTTCCAATTAAAAGGGCATTTTTAAGAAAACGTGAGGGGTTTTACAAATCCATAAATTGAATTTAGAGTTTCGATTGAAATATGAGAAATTTGAGAAAACGGTCAGTCAGCAATGAAACTAGGGTTTTGATTAGACTTTATTTCTAGAATCTAGGGTTTCTAGTCTTTAAAACAAAATAATAAAATAAAGAAACCGTAATATTCTCTTCGAGGCTAAACAACAATAGTATCCTAAAAGTTGGGGTATCACAATCTCCCCTCTTTAAAAGAATTTCGTCCTCGAAATTCATCCATGCACTCCTAAATAGCGTAGGGTATTTTCTTGTATATCCATTTCTAGCTCTCAGGTCTTGCTGTAGCCAAAATTTAGCTTAACAATAGAAATCAGGAATCGTACCTTCTATTATCTCCGATGGTTCAGGTAATGCCTGTTGGTCCATGGCGTACACTCTAGCTGGCACTCTTGGCTTAGTCCCTTCTACATTTGCTTGTTCAGGGTTTAGGTGTGACCTACGGGGACAAGTTGCAAGCTGGTGCTTGGCACTACCACACCATAAACATTTTCCAGCCTTTCGCCAACAATCATTCTCCGTATGATTGGCCTTCCCACAGTACTCACAAGATACTCGAGTTTGACCTCCTTGTGAGGCACCTCTTGCTTGCTTCCGGCCACGCGAGGCTTCTCTTGGAGTAATTTCTTTAGATGTCCCTGACACTTTTTCACCACCATCTCCTCGACCTATCTTAGAGGGTGGCATATCTAAATCATCCTGTCCTTGCCTTTGACTTCCACCAGGCGCACCTCTCCTTTTTGCATGAAAAACTCTCACTTGTGCCCTAGCAATTTCTTTTCGTTGGGCCTTCTCCAAAACCTCCGTAAACGTATTAATCTGGGCTGCCGCCAAGGCCTCTTGTATCTCCACATTGAGCCCTTGCACAAACCTCCGGACTCTTCTTTGCTCCGTAGCTATCAGTTCAGGAGCAAATTTAGACAACTTCGTAAATTGAGTTTCATACTCAGCTATACTCAAAGTTCCCTGTCGGAACTTAATAAAATCGTCCTCTCTCTTTTCTTGGACGATAGGTGGAAGGTATTTCTCGTTAAACTCCCGCACGAAATTCACTCATGTCCATGCGGTCCCCTCTCTCTCCCACTTAGCCCTCACTACATCCCACCAAGCCCTGGCCGGTCCCTCAAACTGGAAAATCGCAAATTGTACTTGCCTATCCTCTGTATAGTTTAAAGCGGCACAGATGTTGATCATGGCCTTTAGCCATCTCTCATCTCCTTCCGGGTCTGGTCCTCCCAGGAACTTAGGTGGAGAGAACTTCTGGAATCTCTCAAGAGCCCTATCTTGCCCCATATCGGGGTCCCCTAGGTTGATTTACAGGGGCTTGACCCTGTTGTTCCATTAAACGGGCCAGAATATTAGTCATTTGTTGGATTGCGGTTGCCACTTGATCTCCCCCTACAGCCTGGGGTTCAGGTTGTGGCTCAATCGTTGCTTCTCTCTCCTCTCTCGGTTCTTGTACCGGCTCCTGTGCATGTCTACCCCCACGGCCATGACTAGGACCGCGTCCTCGGTTAGTTCCCCTGGCTTGACTTCTTCTACCCTCCATGTTTCGCGGCTAATCAACTATAGCAATATAGCCAACTAATCAATGATAGAATATAGCCACTAAATAACTATATAAATATAAACAGAATAAAATGAGGCTCAAATAAACCTTTCCAAATCATAAAACAGGGGTAATGCAACACATTCAATCAAAACAAGTCACATCAAAACTCAAAACACGTGAATAATAAGGATCCCAAATCCCACGAATATTTTCAATATATTTCAAGTCCAGACTATTCGCATTCCCCGTACCTTTGCTTTCGCCATCCAAACTTATCCTAATATTACGCGAGATCTCAACTTATCGTAAAGGTATCACTCTTTGGTACTCGGGGACAAAAATCCGAAAATATGATAATTCACCACTCAAGCTGGCCAGGCTCAAGAGCAAATCACCCGTATTAGAGATTCCTACCCAACATCCATATCTAAGGTTCCCAACAATAGACAATCGTTCCACACTTAACAAGTCAATCCTCACAGTCCGAGAACCCTCTCCCGGCACGAGCTCAATAGGAGCTCTGATACCACCTGTAACGGCCCCACCTCCTCCTAAGGCAAACCAAAGGGTTCGGCGGACCGCCTGCCCAACTCTCGCCGGGACTCACTCACTCGTATCACGTGCATACATCCATTGATAATAAATAGCGACACAATTCAAACTTATAATTTACATCGATGCACAATCAATATACAAACTCTATATACCCAAACAGGTTTAAAGTGTATACAATCCAGGTATAATCATCCTAATCGAGTGATAGCGCGAGTACAAGTCAAAAGTCAAAATAACTAGGCTACGCTAGTCTTTACATATCTCACGCCTCGCTCGTACCCCTGTAAGGAAAACAAATGGAGTGGAATGAGATAAAAGCCCAGTGAGGTTCCAAATAGCAAATTGACCATTATTTATAAGTACAAGTTTTCGATATAGGAAAGTAACGAGCATGAAGAGTTCATAAAAGTGAGCAATAACACGTCAAGTAGCAGTTCCAAAATGAGCGAGTGAAAAGTTTTAAAAGAAACAATAACAATACAATACAAGTAACAATCATCTCAAAGTATAAGGATACGAATGGCTCTCAGGAGCCAAATTCCCAAAACATCACCAGGAGCTTGATCACGTAATAGTTGACATTCCGTCAACTTTCAAGTAAGTAACCAATCCAGTAGAACACCACTTACTCTACTCTCCGTCCACCATTCAAACCCCCTACTGGGCCCAAAATCCTCAAGAAACACGGGTGGTAATACTCGAGTATACTGATTAGTCGAGGAGATATCACTCCACTCGACAAACAAGAGACCCAGGGTTCGTTACCCAATCGACCAAGCCCTTGCCGGCTCGACTCGAGTAACTTGCCGCAGGGTTTCTGGAATTCCAAGAAGTGCGCACAACATGAACAAGTATATCAATTCAATTTCAACAATAAACAAATATATATCAAATAAGGGCAAGTGCGATAAAGTACACTCTTGCCCGATCAAGCCAATCATATATCATTTAATCATATTGATCAAGTATTGGAAACAAGTGTCCAGTTCAATCAGGTATTTGGAAGCACTCACCAAAATGAAGTGCCCCTAGTAATCACGTCTGGTTTATACTCCGGGTTCGGAGTCCAAATCTGCGATAAAACTCAATTTGAGAATTTTGAAACAGACTAAGATTCGAAACTTAGACGTTTCGTCCAATAAGAATCAAGAAATGGAAATCACTTGGAGAATATTCGTGAAACACTCGCTCGCTTTTCAAACTATATAACTTTGTAACATTTATACTTGGAAATGTCATTTGAGTCGAAAGTACAAGGAAAACGTATTCCAAGCAGTCATTATTTTATTTCTCAAGGGTACAATTTCGGCCTAATCCTTACTTATATACCTCGGTAAAAGAAAACGCAAATATCCTCGATGGTTCAAGTAGTAATCACTCTTAACTCTTACTCAAGTCGCAAGTATATTTCTCTAGTCCTCGAGCGTAAATTTGGGCAGCATGCCCTTTGTGTTTACCTAATTTTCCAGCCATTTTGGCTTCATTATTTTTCTCATTCAAACCCAAAGGTACACACACAAAACTCTAACTTCAATAGCCGTCCAATAGGCTCAAGACAATACAAGGACAAAAATTCAAGTTAACAACAAGTGCGGAAATGAGCTTTAGTAAAAGACAGATTTGATAGGGTTTTGCGGAATGGACACATCCGAGGCTACGCTTATCGGATTGGTGTACAACTTATACCATTTCGAAGCTAAGACGAAGTCCTACAACTTTCATGAAGATCACTTGGTCAAATTTCCAGTGTAACCAAATCAAATTCCCAGTTCACAGAACCAGGTTCCAACTAATCGGCTAATTAACCGTACTACATTTAAATGATCATATCTCAGGCTACCAAAGTCCGTTTAAGGCGTTCTTTGAGGCGTTTAAAAGCTAAGACAGAATACTAAAACTTTCATGTTTTGGAAAATGGCTAAATCTGCACGGATCATAGTGAATAAACACAGCCAAACGGATGAACTGTCTAAAACGGATCACTGGAAACATCCTAGGGTAGCGGGGGTATTTTGGTCTTTTCATTGGCTACGTTGGTCCGATTGGGCTGAAATTTTGTAGGCACTATAAAATATCATTCTCTACAACTTTCATGTTTTATGGTAAGCCTAATTCAGCCTCTAACATAGTGCACTGAAACCGGACAGAACTGAAGTCAAATTTTCCAGAAATCTGGAAATTTTGGGATTCAATGAAACTTTCTTCATTTCTTGCCTCAATCCACCACCACAACCTCCTATATAAGCTTGGATACAACATATATCATCCATATAGCAAGTATAGGCAGAAATCATCAAACCCTAACTTACATATATCACCTTAAAAATCATCACAACAACTTGTATCACAACTAATCTAACCAAAACATGAATTATATAACATCTTAATCAAAAATAAAAGATCCAAAGCTATGGGTTAGACCTTATACCTCAACAAAAGAAGCTTGCAAGAGTAATACTTCACCTCCTCTTGGAATTTTTGGTTCTCTTAGCTTCCCAAGTTCACAACTCACACTTTAATCGGTTTAGAATTTTGGTTCCTCACTTAGATGGTGCAAATCAAGATGAAATGGTGAAACTCTTGCTCTCTCTTTCCCCCTCTCTTGTCTCGGCCAACCAGCAGAAAAATGGAGTGAAAATGAGGCCAACAAGATGATAAGAAGGTTGGACTTGACTTGGTCAAGGAGCCATAGGGGTGTGACACTTGTCACCACCAAAGCCAACAAAAATTTCTTTTTCTTTCCTTGCATTTTTTGCACTAAATTTCGGTCAAAACCAGCTGAAAATAAGGAGATATTTTGCTCAAATATTAATGAGCTTATATGGTAAGAAAGTGATGGTCAAGTGGTGGGTTCAATCGGTAGTACACGGTACACGTCGGTTCGCACCGTTTTTCCTTAAATCACACGTACTAGGATTTTTTTACTTCCTATTCACTAACTTTTTATCATTGCTTCTAATCACATATTATTTCTCACCTAAAAGTCACTCTTAAGTACCAAATTTGATCCTTACTCCATACCGAAGAATCACCCTACGAAAAAACGTGAAAACCCTAACTTGCTCCAACTTGAAAACGAAAAGTGAAAACCTTTACTTCCATGTTCATTTGCACTTATTGTGGGGTGATTTGGTGGTAGGGCTATTATAAAATCATAATTTCCAATTAAAAGGGCATTTTTAAGAAAACGTGAGGGGTTTTACAATTCCATAAATTGAATTTAGAGTTTCGATTGAAATATGAGAAATTTGAGAAAACGGTCAGTCAGCAATGAAACTAGGGTTTTGATTAGACTTTATTTCTAGAATCTAGGGTTTCTAGTCTTTAAAACAAAATAATAAAATAAAGAAACCGTAATATTCTCTTCGAGGCTAAACAACAATAGTATCCTAAAAGTTGGGGTATCACAATCTCCCCTCTTTAAAAGAATTTCGTCCTCGAAATTCATCCATGCACTCCTAAATAGCGTAGGGTATTTTCTTGTATATCCATTTCTAGCTCTCAGGTCTTGCTGTAGCCAAAATTTAGCTTAACAATAGAAATCAGGAATCGTACCTTCTATTATCTCCGATGGTTCAGGTAATGCCTGTTGGTCCATGGCGTACACTCTAGCTGGCACTCTTGGCTTAGTCCCTCCGACATTTGCTTGTTCAGGGTTTAGGTGTGACCTACGGGGACAAGTTGCAAGCTGGTGCTTGGCACTACCACACCATAAACATTTTCCTGCCTTTCGCCAACAATCATTCTCCGTATGATTGGCCTTCCCACAGTACTCACAAGATACTCGAGTTTGACCTCCTTGTGAGGCACCTCTTGCTTGCTTCCGGCCACGCGAGGCTTCTCTTGGAGTAATTTCGTTAGATGTCCCTGACACTTTTTCACCACCATCTCCTCGACCTATCTTAGAGGGTGGCATATCTAAATCATCCTGTCCTTGCCTTTGACTTCCACCAGGCGCACCTCTCCTTTTTGCATGAAAAACTCTCACTTGTGCCCTAGCAATTTCTTTTCGTTGGGCCTTCTCCAAAACCTCCGTAAACGTATTAATCTGGGCTGCCGCCAAGGCCTCTTGTATCTCCACATTGAGCCCTTGCACAAACCTCCGGACTCTTCTTTGCTCCGTAGCTATCAGTTCAGGAGCAAATTTAGACAACTTCGTAAATTGAGTTTCATACTCAGCTATACTCAAAGTTCCCTGTCGGAACTTAATAAAATCGTCCTCTCTCTTTTCTTGGACGATAGGTGGAAGGTATTTCTCGTTAAACTCCCGCACGAAATTCACTCATGTCCATGCGGTCCCCTCTCTCTCCCACTTAGCCCTCACTACATCCCACCAAGCCCTGGCCGGTCCCTCAAACTGGAAAATCGCAAATTGTACTTGCCTATCCTCTGTATAGTTTAAAGCGGCACAGATGTTGATCATGGCCTTTAGCCATCTCTCATCTCCTTCCGGGTCTGGTCCTCCCAGGAACTTAGGTGGAGAGAACTTCTGGAATCTCTCAAGAGCCCTATCTTGCCCCATATCGGGGTCCCCTAGGTTGATTTACAGGGGCTTGACCCTGTTGTTCCATTAAACGGGCCAGAATATTAGTCATTTGTTGGATTGCGGTTGCCACTTGATCTCCCCCTACAGCCTGGGGTTCAGGTTGTGGCTCAATCGTTGCTTCTCTCTCCTCTCTCGGTTCTTGTACCGGCTCCTGTGCATGTCTACCCCCACGGCCATGACTAGGACCGCGTCCTCGGTTAGTTCCCCTGGCTTGACTTCTTCTACCCTCCATGTTTCGCGGCTAATCAACTATAGCAATATAGCCAACTAATCAATGATAGAATATAGCCACTAAATAACTATATAAATATAAACAGAATAAAATGAGGCTCAAATAAACCTTTCCAAATCATAAAACAGGGGTAATGCAACACATTCAATCAAAACAAGTCACATCAAAACTCAAAACACGTGAATAATAAGGATCCCAAATCCCACGAATATTTTCAATATATTTCAAGTCCAGACTATTCGCATTCCCCGTACCTTTGCTTTCGCCATCCAAACTTATCCTAATATTACGCGAGATCTCAACTTATCGTAAAGGTATCACTCTTTGGTACTCGGGGACAAAAATCCGAAAATATGATAATTCACCACTCAAGCTGGCCAGGCTCAAGAGCAAATCACCCGTATTAGAGATTCCTACCCAACATCCATATCTAAGGTTCCCAACAATAGACAATCGTTCCACACTTAACAAGTCAATCCTCACAGTCCGAGAACCCTCTCCCGGCACGAGCTCAATAGGAGCTCTGATACCACCTGTAACGGCCCCACCTCCTCCTAAGGCAAACCAAAGGGTTCGGCGGACCGCCTGCCCAACTCTCGCCGGGACTCACTCACTCGTATCACGTGCATACATCCATAGATAATAAATAGCGACACAATTCAAACTTATAATTTACATCGATGCACAATCAATATACAAACTCTATATACCCAAACAGGTTTAAAGTGTATACAATCCAGGTATAATCATCCTAATCGAGTGATAGCGCGAGTACAAGTCAAAAGTCAAAATAACTAGGCTACGCTAGTCTTTACATATCTCACGCCTCGCTCGTACCCCTGTAAGGAAAACAAATGGAGTGGAATGAGCTAAAAGCCCAGTGAGGTTCCAAATAGCAAATTGACCATTATTTATAAGTACAAGTTTTCGATATAGGAAAGTAACGAGCATGAAGAGTTCATAAAAGTGAGCAATAACACGTCAAGTAGCAGTTCCAAAATGAGCGAGTGAAAAGTTTTAAAAGAAACAATAACAATACAATACAAGTAACAATCATCTCAAAGTATAAGGATACGAATGGCTCTCAGGAGCCAAATTCCCAAAACATCACCAGGAGCTTGATCACGTAATAGTTGACATTCCGTCAACTTTCAAGTAAGTAACCAATCCAGTAGAACACCACTTACTCTACTCTCCGTCCACCATTCAAACCCCCTACTGGGCCCAAAATCCTCAAGAAACACGGGTGGTAATACTCGAGTATACTGATTAGTCGAGGAGATATCACTCCACTCGACAAACAAGAGACCCAGGGTTCGTTACCCAATCGACCAAACCCCTGCCGGCTCGACTCGAGTAACTTGCCGCAGGGTTTCTGGAATTCCAAGAAGTGCGCACAACATGAACAAGTATATCAATTCAATTTCAACAATAAACAAGTATATATCAAATAAGGGCAAGTGCGATAAAGTACACTCTTGCCCGATCAAGCCAATCATATATCATTTAATCATATTGATCAAGTATTGGAAACAAGTGTCCAGTTCAATCAGGTATTTGGAAGCACTCACCAAAATGAAGTGCCCCTAGTAATCACGTCTGGTTTATACTCCGGGTTCGGAGTCCAAATCTGCGATAAAACTCAATTTGAGAATTTTGAAACAGACTAAGATTCGAAACTTAGACGTTTCGTCCAATAAGAATCAAGAAATGGAAATCACTTGGAGAATATTCGTGAAACACTCGCTCGCTTTTCAAACTATATAACTTTGTAACATTTATACTTGGAAATGCCATTTGAGTCGAAAGTACAAGGAAAACGTATTCCAAGCAGTCATTATTTTATTTCTCAAGGGTACAATTTCGGCCTAATCCTTACTTATATACCTCGGTAAAAGAAGACGCAAATATCCTCGATGGTTCAAGTAGTAATCACTCTTAACTCTTACTCAAGTCGCAAGTATATTTCTCTAGTCCTCGAGCGTAAATTTGGGCAGCATGCCCTTTGTGTTTACCTAATTTTCCAGCCATTTTGGCTTCATTATTTTTCTCATTCAAACCCAAAGGTACACACACAACAATCTAACTTCAATAGCCATCCAATAGGCTCAAGACAATACAAGGACAAAAATTCAAGTTAACAACAAGTGCGGAAATGAGCTTTAGTAAAAGACAGATTTGATAGGGTTTTGTGGAATGGACACATCTGAGGCTACGCTTATCGGATTGGTGTGAAACTTATACCATTTCGAAGCTAAGATGAAGTCCTACAACTTTCATGAAGATCACTTGGTCAAATTTCCAGTGTAACCTAATCAAATTCCCAGTTCACAGAACCAGGTTCCAACTAATCGGCTAATTAACCGTACTACATTTAAATGGTCATATCTCAGGGTACCAAAGTCCGTTTAAGGCGTTCTTTGAGGCGTTTAAAAGCTAAGACAGAATACTAAAACTTTCATGTTTTGGAAAATGGCTAAATCTGCACGGATCATAGTGAATAAACACAGCCAAACGGATGAACTGTCTAAAATGGATCACTGGAAACATCCTAGGGCAGCGAGGGTTGTTTGGTCTTTTCACTGGATACGTGGCTCCGATTGGGCTAAAATTTTGTAGGCACTTATAAAATATCATTCTCTATAACTTTTATGTTTAATGGTAAGCCTAATTCGGCCTCTAACATAGTGCACTGAAACCGGACAGAACTGAAGTCAAATTTTCCAGAAATCTGGAAATTTTGGGATTCAATGAAACTTTCTTCATTTCTTGCCTTAATCCACCACCACAACCTCCTATATAAGCTTGGACACAACATATATCATCCATATAGCAAGTATAGGTAGAAATCATCAAACCCTAACTTACATATATCACCTTAAAAATCATCACAACAACTTGTATCACAACTAATCTAACCAAAACATGAATTATATAACATCTTAATAAAAAATAAAAGATCCAAAGCTATGGGTTAGACCTTATACCTCAACAAAAGAAGCTTGCAAGAGTAATATTTCTCCTCCTCTTGGAATTTTTGGTTCTCTTAGCTTCCCAAGTTCACAACTCACACTTTAATCGGTTTAGAATTTTGGTTCCTCACTTGGATGGTGCAAATCAAGATGAAATGGTGAAACTCTTGCTCTCTCTTTCCCCCTCTCTTGTCTCGGCCAACCAGCAGAAAAATGGAGTGAAAATGAAGCCAACAAGATGATAAGAAGGTTGGACTTGACTTGGTCAAGGAGCCATAGGGGTGTGACACTTGTCACCACCAAAGCCAACAAAAATTTCTTTTTCTTTCCTTGCATTTTTTGCCCTAAATTTCGGTCAAAACCAGCTGAAAATAAGGAGATATTTTGCTCAAATATTAATGAGCTTATATGGTAAGAAAGTGGTGGTCAAGTGGTGGGTTCAATCGGTAGTACACGGTACACGTCGGTTCGCACCGTTTTTCCTTAAATCACACGTACTAGGATTTTTTTACTTCCTATTCACTAACTTTTTATCATTGCTTCTAATCACATATTATTTCTCACCTAAAAGTCACTCTTAAATACCAAATTTGATCCTTACTCCATACCGAAGAATCACGCTACGAAAAAACGTGAAAACCCTAACTTGCTCCAACTTGAAAACGAAAAGTGAAAACCTTTACTTCCATGTTCATTTGCACTTATTGTGGGGTGATTGGGTGGTAGGGCTATTATAAAATCATAATTTCCAATTAAAAGGGCATTTTTAAGAAAACGTGAGGGGTTTTACAATTCCATAAATTGAATTTAGAGTTTCGATTGAAATATGAGAAATTTGAGAAAACGGTCAGTCAGCAATGAAACTAGGGTTTTGATTAGACTTTATTTCTAGAATCTAGGGTTTCTAGTCTTTAAAACAAAATAATAAAATAAAGAAACCGTAATATTCTCTTCGAGGCTAAACAACAATAGTATCCTAAAAGTTGGGGTATCACAATCTCCCCTCTTTAAAAGAATTTCGTCCTCGAAATTCATCCATGCACTCCTAAATAGCGTAGGGTATTTTCTTGTATATCCATTTCTAGCTCTCAGGTCTTGCTGTAGCCAAAATTTAGCTTAACAATAGAAATCAGGAATCGTACCTTCTATTATCTCCGATGGTTCAGGTAATGCCTGTTGGTCCATGGCGTACACTCTAGCTGGCACTCTTGGCTTAGTCCCTTCTACATTTGCTTGTTCAGGGTTTAAGTGTGACCTACGGGGACAAGTTGCAAGCTGGTGCTTGGCACTACCACACCATAAACATTTTCCTGCCTTTCGCCAACAATCATTCTCCGTATGATTGGCCTTCCCACAGTACTCACAAGATACTCGAGTTTGACCTCCTTGTGAGGCACCTCTTGCTTGCTTCCGGCCACGCGAGGCTTCTCTTGGAGTAATTTCGTTAGATGTCCCTGACACTTTTTCACCACCATCTCCTCGACCTATCTTAGAGGGTGGCATATCTAAATCATCCTGTCCTTGCCTTTGACTTCCACCAGGCGCACCTCTCCTTTTTGCATGAAAAACTCTCACTTGTGCCCTAGCAATTTCTTTTCGTTGGGCCTTCTCCAAAACCTCCGTAAACGTATTAATCTGGGCTGCCGCCAAGGCCTCTTGTATCTCCACATTGAGCCCTTGCACAAACCTCCGGACTCTTCTTTGCTCCGTAGCTATCAGTTCAGGAGCAAATTTAGACAACTTCGTAAATTGAGTTTCATACTCAGCTATACTCAAAGTTCCCTGTCGGAACTTAATAAAATCGTCCTCTCTCTTTTCTTGGACGATAGGTGGAAGGTATTTCTCGTTAAACTCCCGCACGAAATTCACTCATGTCCATGCGGTCCCCTCTCTCTCCCACTTAGCCCTCACTACATCCCACCAAGCCCTGGCCGGTCCCTCAAACTGGAAAATCGCAAATTGTACTTGCCTATCCTCTGTATAGTTTAAAGCGGCACAGATGTTGATCATGGCCTTTAGCCATCTCTCATCTCCTTCCGGGTCTGGTCCTCCCAGGAACTTAGGTGGAGAGAACTTCTGGAATCTCTCAAGAGCCCTATCTTGCCCCATATCGGGGTCCCCTAGGTTGATTTACAGGGGCTTGACCCTGTTGTTCCATTAAACGGGCCAGAATATTAGTCATTTGTTGGATTGCGGTTGCCACTTGATCTCCCCCTACAGCCTGGGGTTCAGGTTGTGGCTCAATCGTTGCTTCTCTCTCCTCTCTCGGTTCTTGTACCGGCTCCTGTGCATGTCTACCCCCACGGCCATGACTAGGACCGCGTCCTCGGTTAGTTCCCCTGGCTTGACTTCTTCTACCCTCCATGTTTCGCGGCTAATCAACTATAGCAATATAGCCAACTAATCAATGATAGAATATAGCCACTAAATAACTATATAAATATAAACAGAATAAAATGAGGCTCAAATAAACCTTTCCAAATCATAAAACAGGGGTAATGCAACACATTCAATCAAAACAAGTCACATCAAAACTCAAAACACGTGAATAATAAGGATCCCAAATCCCACGAATATTTTCAATATATTTCAAGTCCAGACTATTCGCATTCCCCGTACCTTTGCTTTCGCCATCCAAACTTATCCTAATATTACGCGAGATCTCAACTTATCGTAAAGGTATCACTCTTTGGTACTCGGGGACAAAAATCCGAAAATATGATAATTCACCACTCAAGCTGGCCAGGCTCAAGAGCAAATCACCCGTATTAGAGATTCCTACCCAACATCCATATCTAAGGTTCCCAACAATAGACAATCGTTCCACACTTAACAAGTCAATCCTCACAGTCCGAGAACCCTCTCCCGGCACGAGCTCAATAGGAGCTCTGATACCACCTGTAACGGCCCCACCTCCTCCTAAGGCAAACCAAAGGGTTCGGCGGACCGCCTGCCCAACTCTCGCCGGGACTCACTCACTCGTATCACGTGCATACATCCATAGATAATAAATAGCGACACAATTCAAACTTATAATTTACATCGATGCACAATCAATATACAAACTCTATATACCCAAACAGGTTTAAAGTGTATACAATCCAGGTATAATCATCCTAATCGAGTGATAGCGCGAGTACAAGTCAAAAGTCAAAATAACTAGGCTACGCTAGTCTTTACATATCTCACGCCTCGCTCGTACCCCTGTAAGGAAAACAAATGGAGTGGAATGAGCTAAAAGCCCAGTGAGGTTCCAAATAGCAAATTGACCATTATTTATAAGTACAAGTTTTCGATATAGCAAAGTAACGAGCATGAAGAGTTCATAAAAGTGAGCAATAACACGTCAAGTAGCAGTTCCAAAATGAGCGAGTGAAAAGTTTTAAAAGAAACAATAACAATACAATACAAGTAACAATCATCTCAAAGTATAAGGATACGAATGGCTCTCAGGAGCCAAATTCCCAAAACATCACCAGGAGCTTAATCACGTAATAGTTGACATTCCGTCAACTTTCAAGTAAGTAACCAATCCAGTAGAACACCACTTACTCTACTCTCCGTCCACCATTCAAACCCCCTACTGGGCCCAAAATCCTCAAGAAACACGGGTGGTAATACTCGAGTATACTGATTAGTCGAGGAGATATCACTCCACTCGACAAACAAGAGACCCAGGGTTCGTTACCCAATCGACCAAACCCCTGCCGGCTCGACTCGAGTAACTTGCCGCAGGGTTTCTGGAATTCCAAGAAGTGCGCACAACATGAACAAGTATATCAATTCAATTTCAACAATAAACAAGTATATATCAAATAAGGGCAAGTGCGATAAAGTACACTCTTGCCCGATCAAGCCAATCATATATCATTTAATCATATTGATCAAGTA
The DNA here is from genome assembly GCF_003713205.1 of Coffea eugenioides. NCBI lineage: Eukaryota > Viridiplantae > Streptophyta > Magnoliopsida > Gentianales > Rubiaceae > Coffea > Coffea eugenioides. The sequence continues at coordinate 25,108,036 of NC_040041.1, forward strand.
TTGGAAACAAGTGTCCAGTTCAATCAGGTATTTGGAAGCACTCACCAAAATGAAGTGCCCCTAGTAATCACGTCTGGTTTATACTCCGGGTTCGGAGTCCAAATCTGCGATAAAACTCAATTTGAGAATTTTGAAACAGACTAAGATTCGAAACTTAGACGTTTCGTCCAATAAGAATCAAGAAATGGAAATCACTTGGAGAATATTCGTGAAACACTCGGTCGCTTTTCAAACTATATAACTTTGTAACATTTATACTTGGAAATGCCATTTGAGTCGAAAGTACAAGGAAAACGTATTCCAAGCAGTCATTATTTTATTTCTCAAGGGTACAATTTCGGCCTAATCCTTACTTATATACCTCGGTAAAAGAAGACGCAAATATCCTCGATGGTTCAAGTAGTAATCACTCTTAACTCTTACTCAAGTCGCAAGTATATTTCTCTAGTCCTCGAGCGTAAATTTGGGCAGCATGCCCTTTGTGTTTACCTAATTTTCCAGCCATTTTGACTTCATTATTTTGCTCATTCAAACCCAAAGGTACACACACAACAATCTAACTTCAATAGCCGTCCAATAGGCTCAAGACAATACAAGGACAAAAATTCAAGTTAACAACAAGTGCGGAAATGAGCTTTAGTAAAAGACAGATTTGATAGGGTTTTGTGGAATGGACACATCTGAGGCTACGCTTATCGGATTGGTGTGAAACTTATACCATTTCGAAGCTAAGATGAAGTCCTACAACTTTCATGAAGATCACTTGGTCAAATTTCCAGTGTAACCTAATCAAATTCCCAGTTCACAGAACCAGGTTCCAACTAATCGGCTAATTAACCGTACTACATTTAAATGGTCATATCTCAGGGTACCAAAGTCCGTTTAAGGCGTTCTTTGAGGCGTTTAAAATCTAAGACAGAATACTAAAACTTTCATGTTTTGGAAAATGGCTAAATCTGCACGGATCATAGTGAATAAACACAGCCAAACGGATGAACTGTCTAAAATGGATCACTGGAAACATCCTAGGGCAGCGAGGGTAGTTTGGTCTTTTCACTGGATACGTTGCTCCGATTGGGCTAAAATTTTGTAGGCAATTATAAAATATCATTCTCTATAACTTTCATGTTTAATGTTAAGCCTAATTCGGCCTCTAACATAGTGCACTGAAACCGGACAGAACTGAAGTCAAATTTTCCAGAAATCTGGAAATTTTGGGATTCAATGAAACTTTCTTCATTTCTTGCCTTAATCCACCACCACAACCTCCTATATAAGCTTGGATACAACATATATCATCCATATAGCAAGTATAGCTAGAAATCATCAAACCCTAACTTACATATATCACCTTAAAAATCATCACAACAACTTGTATCACAACTAATCTAACCAAAACATGAATTATATAACATCTTAATCAAAAATAAAAGATCCAAAGCTATGGGTTAGACCTTATACCTCAACAAAAGAAGCTTGCAAGAGTAATATTTCTCCTCCTCTTGGAATTTTTGGTTCTCTTAGCTTCCCAAGTTCACAACTCACACTTTAATCGGTTTAGAATTTTGGTTCCTCACTTGGATGGTGCAAATCAAGATGAAATGGTGAAACTCTTGCTCTCTCTTTCCCCCTCTCTTGTCTCGGCCAACCAGCAGAAAAATGGAGTGAAAATGAAGCCAACAAGATGATAAGAAGGTTGGACATGGCTTGGTCAAGTAGCCATAGGGGTGTGACACTTGTCACCACCAAAGCCAACAAAAATTTCTTTTTCTTTCCTTGCATTTTTTGCCCTAAATTTCGGTCAAAACCAGCTGAAAATAAGGAGATATTTTGCTCAAATATTAATGAGCTTATATGGTAAGAAAGTGGTGGTCAAGTGGTGGGTTCAATCGGTAGTACACGGTACACGTCGGTTCGCACCGTTTTTCCTTAAATCACACGTACTAGGATTTTTTTACTTCCTATTCACTAACTTTTTATCATTGTTTCTAATCACATATTATTTCTCACCTAAAAGTCACTCTTAAGTAGCAAATTTGATCCTTACTCCATACCGAAGAATCACCCTATGGAAAAACGTGAAAACCCTAACTTGCACCAATTTGAAAACGAAAAGTGAAAACCTTTACTTCCATGTTCATTTGCACTTATTGTGGGGTGATTGGGTGGTAGGGCTATTATAAAATCATAATTTCCAATTAAAAGGGCATTTTTAAGAAAACGTGAGGGGTTTTACAATTCCATAAATTGAATTTAGGGTTTCGGTTGAAATATGAGAAATTTGAGAAAACGGTCAGTCAGCAATGAAACTAGGGTTTTGATTAGACTTTATTTCTAGAATTTAAGGTTTCTAGTCTTTAAAACAAAATAATAAAATAAAGAAACCGTAATATTCTCTTCGAGGCTAAACAACAATAGTATCCTAAAAGTTGGGGTATCACACGCTATTTTGCTACAGTGATATTTGTACTTTTAAATAATGGTCAACTTACTATTTGGAACCTCACTAGAATTTTAGCTCATTCTACGCCATTTGTTTTCCTTACAGGGGGCACGAGCGAGGCGTGAGACTGGTACAGGCTAGCATAGTCTAGTTTTTGGAAATTTTGCGATTGTACTCGGGCTAGTGCTCGATTAAGGTTGAATGTTTCTGGAACTCATCTTTTGATATATTTGGAACTGTATGGATGATTGAAATAGAAATGAATGTATCTGTATGTTCCAAACTTGGGAACTGTTATTTCCTTTATTCTTTAGGTTGCACCCTATTTTCTTGACGTGAGTGGGTGAGTCCTGGCGAGAGTTAGGCAGGCAGTCCGCCGAACCCCTGGAGTACGCACTAGGGGAAGGTGGGGTCATCACAGATGGAATTTCACAGTCCTTTCTTTAATATATCATAAACCCAAAACCTTCAAGTTTTCCTTCAATGGTTCAAACCTTTAACATATTGGTTTGAACTATTCCCATCCAATTCCAATCATATTATTTTCCATCTTTACCGGCTTTGTCATCTTATCAATTACCAGATTCAATCCCTTCCCAATGCAATTATTTATAAAGAAAATCCTTATACTATTTTAGATCAAGAAATTGAATATAGGGAAGCACAGAGACATATATTCCAGGAAAACAGATTTATTCCTCCTAAAATTTTGCCAGGACCATATGGCTCATGGAATTTTCAGAACAGTCATCCTTACTGGACTAAAATTCAACAAGCAAAGAAACAATGGCAAGATATGATGAATTCTTCTGTCATGCAAGATTCTCAAAATCTTGATGAACCAGAAAATTCACAACAAAAGTAAAAAACAGGACCGTCCTTATCCTCTTACAAATCAAGACTTGAATGGAAAAAACAATACAACAAGAGGAGAAATAAAAGAGCTCATGAAGATTGGATTGAAATGTACAATATCACTGATCCAGATTCCACTCTCTTGGATACTCTAGATGAAGATTATTGGCGTATATAAATCAAGGGTCCCATCCAATAAAGATGTCCGCCACAATTGTCTGCCAGTTGGTTAAAGTTGTCTGTAAAAAGTCTTAATGTTTTTACTTTTCTGAAAGGTCAAGAGTCCAAAGGTCGTTTGTTATTTACGTTTCTAAAAGGTCAAGAGCCCAAAGGTTGTTTGTTATTTACTTTTCTGAAAGGTCATCCTTTGTATTATAAATAGATGAATCCCGTCATCTGAAGGATCATCGAGCTTTTATTCTAAATAAATCCCAGTATTTCATAAACTCTATGGCAGCTTAAGTTTCTTTTTATTTCCTTTAAACGAGGTAATGATACATGGCTAAAGGAGGATCCAAAGTCGCTTCATAAAAGTCCCTTGATCGTTGAAAGGCCGAGGTGATGGCTGTGTTTGATCGGAAATATCTTGGAGGATACTGGCCACTCTGATAGTTGGTTTATTTTATTTCTTCGAATACATTTTCATTACTTTACTGTATTGCCTTCATTTCCTAGATATTTTTACAAGTGAGTCAAGTTTTTAAATCATTTTCCTTGTATAAGTTAGTACATGTTAAGTTTATAATGCATTATGGAAGTGGGACCCACTAGTGAAGTATGTGCGTTAAATTTTTGTAGATTAGGAGTTTTGTGCAAAGGGATATTATTTTATAAGGTGTTAAGGGATAATTAGAGGTTGACAAGATATTTTAGCTATTGGAAGACAAAAGAGATGAGGATTAACCTTGGAAGGACATTTGTCACAAAACCCTTGGACCATTGATTTTGACCACAACCTTTCTTAGCTTTACTAAAGCAAATTTTGACCAAAATCAAACCATCATCTTCTTCTTCTTGGCCCAAAATTGGAGAGGAAATTGGAGAGGAAAAACTTCACAAAAAAAATCCTAAGTCTAGTTCTTGGAAAAATTAGTGCAAGATTCAAGAGGAAGTTCAACTAGATTCCACCCAACCTTGGCTTGCTACTTGAGAGGTGATTCTTGGAGTTATTGGTGCAACTTGCAAAGCTTGAGGAGCTTGAGGTAAATCTTAAATCATGAATTCTAATGCTTTAAATTAGTAGGGTATGCATGTAATTAAGGTACTTAGATAACCTAGATACTTGGGTTGTTGATGGCTTGGCTTGGGTCCTTGTTTTTGAAGCTTAGATCATCGGTTTATGTTTATGCCTTCTATGTGTTTGATGTATGGTTAGGTGTATTAGGTGAGGATTTCTTTAGGTTTTCTTGGTTGTGTTAGCGTGAGAATCATGGTTAAAGTAAGCTTAGTTAACTTGGTACACATGAAGTAAAAAAAAATTGAACAATCACAAGTTGGAATTTATGCTTGGGCTGGCCGAATTTTTAGCTTCAATTTTGTGAGGATTTTTGTGTTGTTTTGGTGAGATTTGTGCTCAAGGAACTTGGTTTAACCTTACGCTAGAAGTGGATGTTATGTATGTGTGTTTGAGTAGTAGTTTTGTTGGAGTAAAGTTAAGAAAATAAGGGGAAGTGTTGCTGGAAATTTTCCCGCAAGAGACTCTGAGCAGTGTTGGAAAATCTGTTATATCTTGGTGTAGAAAAATCCAAATTGATTTCCTCTTATTGCGTTTGAAAGTAGATTCAGAGTGCATTGTATCGTGAAAATTTCAGAATTTTTCTCAATTCCTATGAATATCTATGATTTTTCAAAGTTGACTGAATTTTCACACCTGCTCTGTTTTTCTACTTGATGAAGCAGCAACTTGAGACTGGAATTTGACTGATTTATGGATAGAATCTTACAAATATATATTCTGGAAAATTGTAGTCCTTTGAGTCTATTTTCCAACGGTATAAAGTTTATAAATTTTGGATTTAAGAAGCTTGCGATATGATTTTTCAAACAGTGTCGCGTAAAACTGGAGAAAATTTTATTTTCTAAACTTGTTCTTGCTTCCATTTCCAACTTTAACTTGGAGTTGTTAAACCATTTTGAGATTGATTTTATGAGTGGAATTGAGGTTTAACTGAAATAAAATGAGTTTCTTCAAATCATTTTAGGTCGGACAATTTCCAACTTTGTATTTTGAAAGTCTTGTTCTAATTTCTTGAAACGTTTGACTATAATCGATGCTCTTGTGCTCCAAATGATTTTTTAAACGTTGATTTAGTAAGCACATGAGGTTTTCTCCTCGATTGCAACAACAAAATATTATATTTTGATGGGTTACACGGGCATAAAACTTGTAAATTGATGCATTTTCTAAATGAAGTTTTGAAACCTCAATTTCTTCATGTATTTTGGCTTTGTATTGCTAGTCTTTTAATATAGTATATGACCAAAGGACTCGTGAGAGTTCAAGAGGACGAACCGGGGTTAAAGTGAAGGGTTGCAATTGATTGGTGAGTGTTCCAATGCATGTTATTTGATTATGCATGACTTGAGAAAATGCTATTATTTGCTTAAGTGCTCTCCTTTGAATGACATGCTAATAAGTGAATGACTGTTGTGATTTTCTTGTCTTGTTAATTTGCTATGAGCGCATGTTCACATTGCTTGAATGCGAGATAAATATGCAAAAATGTAGGCCGATGTGTATTTTATCGTATCGGCTGAACTGAGCTTAACCTATGCTGCTACCCTATCCGAGACCCGCCATTTGCGAGGTCGGATTAGTTGGACAGCTTTGCGTTTATAACTTATCAATGTTAAGTGCAAAGCTCAAAACTCTTTGCCGAAAGGCCTTGAGTACAATGTTTAATGTTTAATATTAAATGAGGGGATTGTTGATTTTTCGGAGGGCATAAGGTGAATGTTAAATGAAGAGATTGTTGATCTTTCGGAGGACATAAGGTAGGAGTTCGGAGGTTATAAGGTGGTAAAATGTAGGGGATTGTTTATTGGCAGTTATAAGGTGAATGTTGCTCCCTGTGAGCCCCGTATTCTTTTAACGTTCAAATATTGTTCATCCTTGGATTTACTTGAACGAATGATTGAATGCACGCATGAATGTTATTTTTTATCAAGTATTTTAAATTGAAATATTCCCATTTCAATTAATTGCTCCACTACCAATTTCTAAAGTTGAGTATCGATTTATTTGAACCTATATTACTTGGAAAAACGTGTTTACATGTTAAATTGTGTTATTCTCTTATTTGGCTTGTTTACCCGGAATGCTCACGGGGCGTAAGCTCATCCCATGTTTTGTTTTTCTTAACAGGATTTGGATCCGAGGGTGCTCAAGAATACTGTTGGAATGTTTTGAGAGACTTTAAGTTTTTATTTTAGTAGAAATGACTGTAATGTATATATTTTTGGGTTGTAGTTAAGATAGACACCGAATGATGAATCTTTTGTACGTGAACCTATGTAATAGCTTTTGAATGTATGTAAATGTTATTTTAGGGTGTAAGGAACATTATTTTGGTTAGTTTAGAAATTTCAAGTAATTCTTGTTATGGATTATAGTGAGTCCTGGCGAGAGTTGGGCAGGCAGTCCGCTGACCCCTCTGGTTCGTCTTTGGGGAAAGTAGGGCTGTCACAGCTTCCACCTTTTTCTAAGACTATAAAGCTGCAACCACCATCCATCTCTTCAAATTGACTTTCTTTTTTTGGATCAGATGAAGGTCAAAGTTCAGAAATGAACTAGAAAGCTAAAGTAATAGGATAAGGGGTTTCTCATGCTTTAAACAACTAATGCAAAAGCATCACAAAAGCTCAAGAAGTTACTTCTAAATCCCAGTCATAGATTGGGATTTGAGTTTCAGACAAATCTTGTGGAAGTTTGAAAAGTTTCGAAGGTTTAAAAGTTTTGAAAAGTTAAACTCTCAGAATGAGAGAAGGCACTTCTACCAAGAGAGAGGGAAAACTCTCACAAAGTAGAGAACTTTTGAAGAGCTAGAATACCTAAATGATTGTGGTTGTATTTTACCTCAGGAATTGAGAGTGATGAAGGGTTTAACCTAGAAAGTGAAGCTTAATCGATCTTTAACGGTGAGTGTTCGTTGTGTTCTGTGAATTAAATGCCTTTATTATGTTGTTATTGGCTTGTTTGACTGTTAAATGTATTTCAATTTATAGATGAGTGTGTACTTTACCACACTCGATCTTAGTGAATGTGAATTTTACAATGGTAAAATAATTGAATATTACTTGTGTATGAATGTAAGTCATGTATACTTTATTGCATCGACTGAACTAGGCCTTGCCCTTCGTTGTTAGCTTATTCGAGCCAGTGTAGGACTTGGTCGGGTAGGTTGGTAACCCTAGGCTACTATTTTGGTATATTCGAGTATTACCATGAAGTCAGGTAGAGTAATGGCTGATGAATGAAATGAAATGATCAATGTAGGGGATTATTCAAATTTTGGAGGTTGTAAGGAAGTGATGGGCGGAGGAGTAGTAATGATGAATGAAATGGCTCTAAGTGAGCTCGTATCCTTTAAATGATTGAATTCTTGCTTCTTGAATAATTAACTAATAGCTTAAGACGGTTTATTACCATACAAAGTATGTGCAATTGTTAAATTTAATATTTCCATGATTTGAATGGTTAATTGTTGCATTGAACTTGTTTATTATTTTATCCAATGTGCTATACTGCCAATGCCAAATTGCAATGTTTCATGTTTCGCTTGGGTGCTTGTTTGGAAACCTCACTAGGCATAAGCTCATCTCATTAATTTGTTTTCCTTACAGGATTTGAGATTCGGAGTGGGTAAGCTCAAACTTGTGTATAATGATCCTCTTGCACATGTAATTTTGGTAGACAGATTGTATTTTGATATTTGATGGTGTATCTTACGTCTCACTTTTGGTTTGTAATTAAGTTTGAATTTTGATTGAATTATAGAACTCGAATGTTATTTTGGAAGGTTGAAAGGTTAATTTGAGAATTTATTATAGTGAGTCTTGGGAGAGCTAGGCAAGTGGTCCGCAAAATTTTAAAGTACGCCCTAGGGGGAGATGGGGTCGTCACAATTGGTAATAGAATGATTGTTTTTTTCAAGGAAAAAAAGATTTTGAATTTAAGCTTATATTTTCCTTTTCTTTTGTTAGAATGGTGATACGTATTATTGAATGTCTAGATGAATTATTTGAAGCTTTTTGGCTGTCTTGATAATTTTTTCTTAAATTTTATGCATCCACTAATCAAGCACTTAACACATAGTTTTCAATTTGTTTTTTCAAATATACCTTCATAAAATTCCCATATATTGGTTTTGTAATTTTTAGTTGACTTTTTCCTTTCTTTCCCATATGTGTTGCTGTGACTTTTCTCTTTGTTGCATTTATGAAGTCACCTTTATGTTTTAGCGTTACTTTAATTTTCATTGTTGATATCCTTATACTATATAAGAATGAGTTATGGTCAGAGGAGTTTTGAATTTCAACCGTATGGATAGGGACATTTTGAAAATGTAGAATAATGTGTAGTTTTGTTAAGCTTTTGGTACAACTGATGGCAGCGCGTGTTTGGATATGTTTACGACAATGTCCTCATGTTTGTACATTTAGAACTTTTATTTATCGAGATATTGGGGTATTTCTGGAATGTGCGATTATTTTGCAACCGTTGTTGCATTGGGTACAAGTCATATAAGCTTATGTGTTAGTGTAATTACCGAAATACTTTTATAGACACATTTAATTGAAGTGTGACATTTGTTGTGCAGTTAAAACAAAAACCCGATGGTATAACTAACCGTTCGAGGTTATTGACTCATGTTTGATGTCGGAAACAACCCATTTCTTTGTTATTTATATCTCAATTAAATTGCCAAAAATGTGGGTATGTTAATGAATTAATGTTTGAGCATCGGTTATGGTTGTTCCAATGACTCCTCCTTCACATTTTTTAGTTTCTCCCCTTTCAGCTTCTGAGATTGGGCTATTTTGCAGCCTTTACACTTAGCGTTCTAGAATGATCTTCAGTTGAAGCTCTTCGTGGTGATTCAGCTTGAGGTGAGTTTTGTTACTTAATTTTATTGTTCTTGTGGGTGGTTCTTGTGGTGTGACTCCTAAAACTGACTCAAATAACATCTCCTCTTCTGGTGACTCCCTAAACACTGACTAATATGGAAGCCTCCTCTTCTGCAAAGTCCAGTAACACACCTCTGACTAAAATAACACCTGTAAAAAAAAATGAAAGGATCACCAAGAAACAATGAGTACTTAAGGTTGCTCATTAGAGTATCTAAATAAGCCTACTACTATTACTATCTCTAAATAAGTAGACATACTTAATGTCCTTTGAACTACTCTATTATCTATTGGTAGCTGTTTCTCTAAATATTACTTGGTTGTTATCTGCAACAATATTATTAATATTACTTGACATGCATTGTTATCTTACTCTTATCTCTATTCACTTGCTCACCTATCAATACTATTGTCACTCAACGTGCATGAGTTTTTTGATATTCGTTTCAACTACTGAAAAATTCTTTTTAATCACAGGCACCAAACATCTGCGCGATGTGCGGGCACTCCCTCTTGGTAATCTTCATAAAAACGATAATATGAGGGTAGTGTTGGAACCAAAATATTATCTCTCTTACTTTTCCCATAAACAGACTGATAGGCTTGGGGTGTGTATATAAAAATAATCTCTACCTTAAGTTTTAAATTTGTAACTTCCTAAATACCCCACACACAACTACAAGTATACAGGTCATGTTTGAGTATAGGATATTAAGGGTCAGTCCCACAGGGAAGAGTGATCAACTATCGATACTATTTGAACTCCTTTATTATTCAGATACTCATAAATGCAAGCCAAGTAAATCTAAGTTATAAACATATGAGAAAATGAAGTGAAAACTACAATAGAAAGGTCCTAGGGACTGGAATTCCTAACCACTCTTTGCTAGCAAGATTACTTGGGTAATTGAACACTACTACCCTAGTTAGTTATGGTGTAATTTTCTTATTTATGTGAAAGCTACTCTCGTAATGAATCAATTATACTTATAATTAATCCACACTAACTCTCGTGATTATGAAATTAGTTACAAGTTTATGAACTTCTATGAAATTACTGTAAAACAAGTCACAAAGATGCACCTCTACTTTTGTGACTGTACCACCTAAGTTTAGCACTTTCTTGAACTAATATTGAATTGTAACTATCATTGATAATCCAATATCTTCAGATAATCACAACAAATATTGAACTAATATTAAATTGCAACAATCATTGATAATCCAATATCTTCAAATAATCACAATTAATGGTCAGTTAATCATGATTGAATGAACAAAAATGCTAAATAACTAACTCAAAGCAATAACACCAACCTCTTAAGCAAATCTCACAAACAAATCATAGCAAGTTCATCCAATCCAAGGCATAAAACTTTAGCTAAACATAAAGCAAATGAAAATGCAATCCAATCTTGTATTAAAACTACCAAAGAAATCACATACAAGAGTTAAAGTGTTTGTCACTAGAGCTCAACTTCTCCATCTTCAACCTCAATCCTCAATACAAGGATGGAATGATTAATCTACTCCTACACTAACCTAACCTAACCTAAGATCTAAGATCTATTTAAGATCTACATGATTGTGTTGGTTTTCTCCTTGTTTTCCTCCCTTTTCTCCAGAAATTTCATCCACGAGAACCCCCTTTTATAGGGAAAAGGAAAGGCTCAATTATTGTACAAGTTAACCAAGTTGCAGCTTTTCCCAGAATCAAATCTAGCCCCAGAATTTGTGCATGGATTGTTAGCCGGATTACTCCCCTATTTTTGCTAAGAAATTGCTTAAAAACATCCTTCAAAAAAGGATCCCAGAGGTGATTCACGGACTTGAGGTCGGCGGATCCATCCGCGGATTCCTCATTTTGCTTTGTTCTTCATTAGTCTTCTGCTCTCTGCCTACAATCCCTCCAGGAATCTGGGTCCAGATTTATATGAAAATTTCTCCATGAATAAAGCTAAATTAAATCTTTTTCAAAACAGCAAAGTTGTAGCCCATTGAGATAGCTTTACAATGAATCAAGAATCAAGTCATTTTGAGATCTGGGGACTGAGTAATGAATGGTCAAAAAGCATTGTAGGAGAAAAGCACTTCAATAATTTGGACTTTGGGCTATGAAAACGTGAGAACTGGATTTTGTTAGCCCTTCCTCTTAGCTTTAAAATGGTTTAAGAATCATCTCAATCTAGGCTGTGTAGCTCAAGTTATAGCCAATGTACCAAAATATATCATTTCTGCCAATGCTTTTCTTCTTCTTTCTTGCTTGCATTTCATCCTTTGGTCCTTCATGTCAGATGATTTCCACTTCAAATCATCAACAATCATGCATCTTCTCACTTCTCTTCAATTGATGATTGAATTATCAAAACCTATAAAAACGTGAAATTTCCGCACTTAAGTCCATAGAAATACAAATTTTTTTTACTTAGCTACAAAACATAAAACTTAACTAAAAACTAGTTATTCGACTCAAATTTAAATGAAAACACACTAAAATACACATAAACAAATCTGCAAAATGAGCACTTATCATAGACTAACATTACAATAAGATGTCAATCAATGGGGCCAATAAGATTATAGAAACTTGAAAGATGCTTTGTTATATTATGAGAAACTTGAGGGGAAGTTCTAAAATTGTCCTAAGAACATGTATATATGTATGGTTAAAAAGGAAAAAAAAATACACGAAACAAAATCAAACCCTCAAATGAACCTTAAGCGTATTGAATATTGGATTGAATTGTGTTCGAGCTCGAGTTCAAATTTTGAGTTTGTCTAAACTCGGGCTCAAATTTAAGCACAAAATCAAAACTTCAAATCAGGTCCGAAAGTGCTAAAGGTTATTTTGATGAGCAACAATACTCTTCTTCTTTTCTCTGAAAAGCAAACAAAATATACCCTATGGGCCATTATGTTCTTTACTCCTTTATGGAAATCCTTCACACTCTGCGTAATAGTAACAAAATGTAGAGTTTATTTATTTATTTATTTTGGGTGCTGATTGCTGAATAATGTTTATTGAACACAAAATTACTCTAAGTTTATTAAAGAGAATTACTATAAATCTATTTTGTGCATGGTTTTATTTAAAATAAAGCAATTGTAGTTCAATTTTTTTCACTTGATTATAGTATTTTCCACTTGATTGAGACTTTTGAGCAGTGGTGGAGTTAGGACCTCAAAGTTTGGGAGGTCTAACTCTATTAGCACAAGAATTGTAGCAATAATAGAGTTTGAAACCAATAAATATGCCTATCTTAAAAAATTCATTTTTTCTATGTTAAATATGTTTTTAAAACTAAATTGTGCTTAAATGTAATTTTCACTGCAATTTTTTTTCCCCAAAAAATATTGCAGTGAAAATTACATTTAAATTGACATCCATATTTAACTTTTGGTAGGCCTAACACTCTTATGAAGCATAATGATTATCAACTTTTAATAATTTAAGAGGCAATGTATGATAAGAAAGAGAATTCTAAAATTTTAGGGGGGAGGGGTCAAATAAGGAACAATTTTGAAAATTTCTAAACTTTGTAAACCTCAAATATAATTTTTCTCAAAATTGAGGGGTGCAATCAGCAACATGTGGCTCCGCGCATCACTGTTGACTTAGAGGAGTTTCTTAATTGGTATCCAGTTTTCCTTACTCTAGCACAGATTCAAAAAATCTTTAGCATTCTTAACGGTATTGAAGAGTGTTGAAACCTTGAGAACAAATGCATAGACAAAGGTAATAAGGTTTTCTTCAGAAAATGATAATAAATAGCTACCCAAACAACAGCAAATTTCTGAATAGTTAAATGAAACATGTTGCTGTTTTTACAACTTAAAGGAAAAAAAACACATGCAATCCAAAAAGATATACTTTGGAAGTGACTGACCTTTCATAGAACTAGAGTCCTATCATATGTATAGCTCATGACTCAACCATAATTTTGCCAAAGCTCAAACAAGCAGTCTCAAGTCTCAACATAAACAAAGTTGAGAATCAGCAAACAATTTTCTGTATTTATTCTGCTCCTTTAGGTACATTCAAATCAGAAAATAGAAGGACAAGAAAAAATTGAGAATCAGAGCATTGCTAAAAATAAATAAAATAAAAACAGAATCTCATAACAGGGATGCAGGGACCACAATCCAAAATATTTTTTTTTGAAAATTTTTTATCTCACTTCATTTTTCGTTAATCGCACTCGCACTCACACTATAATTTTTATCATATGGTTTTCATTTATTAGACTATATGATAAAATAAATGATAGATGTACAATTAATAAAAGGTGGAGTGAGATTAATATTTTCCTTCCTTGTTCATGTCTTAATAATACTTTACCTGACAGAGAATTTGGAACCATCTCAAAAAGCCCTTTCTAATCACTGTAACAAAGAATCAACCTCAACCAAAAGACTTTTTTTTTTCTACAACACCTTTGCCCTATTTTATATTAAGTTTTTGAATCTGAACTTACTGGGACAAGCAATCCGAGGCATATCTCCTCCGAGACCATAAGTCGCTTACAAAGATTTTTAAAAATCATTACCAACACAACTCTCACATCAGTAGCCGAATTCGAACACACGACTTTTTGTGAGGAAGTAGCCCCTCCTTGCCAATTGAGTCAACTTATGTTGGTTGTATTATCAATTACTACAAATATCAGAAAACCAAAAACTAAATACTCTTGGTGACAACTTAAAGAACCATTTATTTCCAAAAAAATCAGTACTCGCTACAAAAAATACTTGTAGTGGCACCTTACACTAGATGCTCAAATGTTAGTCTACAATAGGTTGTGGAATGAAAGCAAGCCAAGAGACACTAGCAAACCGATCCTCATGTTAGTCTTTCCGTTCCAGAGCATTCTACCTAACAAGTCCCTTTTGAATATTCCTTTCAAAAAAGAAAGAGTCCCTTTTGATTAGAATGCAATTTTTATCGCTATGTTGAGACATTCAAGCATAAATATTAAGCCTAGACTCACCAATTTGAATGAGAAAATAAAAATTTGTGATAGAAAAGAATTAAAAAAAAAAGCACACAAGCAACTCGTTGATTTTTTGATAGCCAAATAAGGAATTCATCTGTCTAACACATATCTATCTTGTTAATTTACAGCAAACAATTTCCAAATGTCTCAACCACGTTTGTGCAGCTAACACCCTTCCTCTCCCAACAAATCAATTATACCCGAATTTCAGTAAAACTGACTCAAAAAATCCAAATATTTGGAATTTACAGTACCCAAAGATCCAAGTGTAAGTTCACAGGTTTTTTGATGTATGTAAGTTCACATGTATTTCTTTTTCAGTTGGTTTTGTTAAAAGATTTGGATAGGGAGAAGCCACGTATTTTTGAGGAAAATAACTCTAGTAATGTTTCAAGGTAAGTTATTTTCCATTCATTGAGTAAAACGTTCCCAAAACTGGAAAATTTGAAAAAAACTTTGAATAATATTAATGTGCAGGAAGGTTCTTCTATCAAAGAGATGTCTTCAAAAGAGTGAGAGATGATCAATTAAGCGTTAGTGTGAGATAGATTAATTTTTTACTGTACTTTGGTCACAGTCCCATCCGCATTTATAAAGAGACCTTTAGTGAAGTAAAATTCAAACTCCAAGAACTTTTGGGGTAGAGGTATATTTTGAGCACAAAGTCAAACTACTATAAAATCTGTTTGCACCTTTTTAACATTTTCGATAGGTCAATTTTTACTCAATTTTGTGCTTTGGTTGCTTTATAATGCTTTACTATCTTTTTTAGTTAAGTGTTATTCCTTAGGTCTTTTTGATTTGTAAAAATTGATTAAATTTGCTATTGATTGTTTGATTTGTAGTTAAATTGGCTATTAATTATTTGATTTACTTATCACTTTAGCTGTTTGATTTTTTTAAAAAAAGGAAAAATTGAGAAGGTCATTGCTTTGCAACGGTTGGTAGATACTGGAGCAACGGCTACCAAATTGCCATTGCTTTTAAGCCAACTGCAATGGCTAAACAGCCATTGCGATTAAGTGATAAGTCACAAAGTTCACTCCAAGTCTGATTGGACCCTAATGTTTGACCCTTTTTTTTTAATGATTCTAATCGGAATCCTTGAATCGGAACGAAGGGTTTTTATTCCGATTTTATTTTTAGAGAACCAGAACTAATACTTTTACATAAGGAATACCATTCGGTCCGACCTGATTTCCCGTTCAAAATGGAACCAAGGTAATATCAAAATTGATTGACGAGGAACATATTGTTTTGGAATGACAAAAATAGTTTCACCTTTGACACTTCATCTCTTTTTCTCCTCAATTCTGCTCATTCTTCTTCTGCAAAACGTTATCCAATAATAATTAGATCTTGACAAAAGCTTTTGCTTGCTCTTCTTTCTTCTCTCAGCAGCTCCAATTGCCCTTCAACACACAGCCGAGGGAAACCATCCAAATCCTTCTAAGACGTTTGCTAAACAAGACTTTTCTACTGTCTCCATCAAGCCATTGGGAATTTATGGATCTTTTCCCGGAAGTTGAAATTTCATATTTTTCTAAACTTTATCAATATCCTCTTATTTAACATGAAATTGTTAAGAAGAGTTTCCTCTTGGTTTAGAGGAACATATTCTCTTGAATTACCGAATTATACACGCAGAGTCGTTATGTTTCTTCTCCTAGAAAAAGATTTTCAGTGTCTTTAGTCACAACTTAGTTTTTTTTTTTTTGGGGGGGTGAGGGGGGGGGGGGGGTGGAGAGGAGGAGGAAGGTTTTTCGTATTCCTCAAATTATATACAAATCTCACCAATGTATTTTCATCTGAATCATACAGAAAAACTCCAACAGAGAAAATACAGCAGCAGGGGAGCTCTGAGGTTTCTTGGCAACAGTATCTGTACAGGAGGATGTCTTTTTCCCTAGTTTGGTACAAATACAAGGGGTTGAATTGCTTCTGTTGATGCTCCCACTCTCAACCCCCATGAAAGTTTATATCAGCAATAAAGTACCTTATCGTTCTTTCTAAACTACTGTGACATCTAGTTTGTCCTCTTTGTTGAGCATAAAATGGATGGAAAAATGTTTCACGAAGTCGTATTCACAGGGATTTGTTTTGTTGCAAAATACCTGATGTTTTTGCTTGTTTTGTTGAGCTCTTGTGACCTGTCCATAAGGAGGTCATAGTCACTCAGTCCCTTCATCTATCTGTTGTTGCTTACGGGCCGCCCCATCTTCTGAAACTTCAATACTTGACTTTGGCAATGTACTAAGAGCATCTCTCTGTATGGACTGTTGATCACTTTGCTCAAGGGTTGGATTACACTGGGATTTGGTAGACAACGTCGAATTGCCACCACTAACACTAATTTTGGACTGGCTTACCAAATAATTGAGCCACAACAGTAATTCAAATATATAAGCTTCTGTCTTCTGCCTGTCTGCATGATGGAGTGTATCAATCTGAACAATATCATTTGGTGCAACAGATTGACGATTTAATTCAGATCTGAAGAATAAGACCCATTGCTCCATCAGTTCAGGAAGATAATAACGGCTAATAGGTACCTTATGCATTGAGGTAGAAAGAAGGATCATTTTGACAAGGTTAAACAAATATTATCACTCACCCTGTGTTTGCCCACTCTCCAACCCAACCAAAACCGTGGTGTGCCCTTTTCAAATGATTGCAGAAAGAAATCAGAAACATCACCAAGAAAAACAGAAGAAAACACCATACATAACAAAAATTGTGTCTTTTAAACTATGAAATCTTACTTAGCAGTGTTTGTCGCAATAGGAACGAGCCACTGTAAAGTTTTTTCCATCTCAGCTTTTATTTCTGAAACTGCAAGCTGCAGAAGAAAATCCAGGAGCTTGAGAAACATCTAAATTCAGTAATCATCAAACAAAAGTAATAAAAAAATAGACTATTAGCAACTGAAACGATAGCAATAAAACAAACTGGCACTAATACACAGAAAATGTGCCTGATTGGTCAAACAAAGAAGAAGATATAGTTGAAGTAACTAATTGAACAGTATCTGCTCAGGACTTATGGCAAAAAACTTAGTTCAAACGCAGGCCAAGTTCTGCAGGAGTACTCGAAAGTACAATACCTGCTGCTTAACATGGAAAGAATGCAGTTTGGACCGCAGTGGAGTTTTTATACTAGGTGGCAAGCTCTGATACAAAATTTCTCTTGCATTTGGTGGCATAGGACTTGATCGTGCTACCTGCTCATATAAGAAACATGTTCAGTTAAATTGTTCTGGAACCAATCAAATTTCCATAATTGAATAGCACAAATGATACCACCAGTTAGGAATAGACATAGAAAACAGATAATTCTTCTGTGCTTAAATGTAAAATTTTTGAAAGGATTTCACTATTGCGGAGTGTCAGGATGTACGATGACAGAAGTAGGTACCAAAGTCACTGCATACCAATTATCCCCACTTTCCCCCCCCCCCCCCCCCTTCCCAAGAAAAAGGAAAGCAGAAACATGTCCCACAAGGTTATTTACACCAATTGCCACAGCTTTTATTCGAGTACTGGGAATGATGTTTACAAACACCAACTTCTTGCATGCCCCTATTATGTACTATGTCCAATACACATGCTTGCCAGTTGTTTTGAGGCAAGAGGTCAAAAACGGTGTGTGAATTTCATTACCCAGAAGACGTTGACATCATTAATTTGTTGGAATAGATTTCTAGATAATCAACTTTAGAAGTTTGAAAAACAAACACATGGCCAATAGAAATAAACTTCTCATATGAAACTAGGAATAAAAATTAAAGCAACACAGGTGTGGTCTTTGGAAATAGACTTCTCATGTCATATTAGAAAAACAAAAATGAAGAAAAGAGAGCAGCCTGTCCTTCAAACCGCCTCTTCTAGAAGGTTAGCCACTCCAGGGTCCATGCTACTCCTCCCCCAGTCTTCTCCTAAACCAAAAGTTTTCCATTCATTCTACACTATATTAGGTTCACATCTTCTTCCCAACCCCATTTTGTTTTCATCAAGTCACCTCTCTTCTCAGAGATTGCGGGCATTACTGAAGGAGTTGTTCAACAGCAGTTGAACAAGAGAGATGAGGGATTGATGACATCAATGGAAAAAGAGATGCAAACTTCCTTAGTCATAAAGCAAAGAGGAGAGGTGAGGATGGTGGTGATGGAAGCTAAGATTGGAACTTTTTAGACATACTTCTTCCTTTTAATTGGTCCTCAAGCCAGTGGCATATTTTGATTGATCTTTAGGAGATTGACTTCAAAGTCAGATTTCCTGGAGATCAATCTCTCCAATTCAGGAAACAAAATTGAAAAGATCAGTATTATTTTTGTTATTTCAAGAAAAACAACAATAGAGAAATTTTGTAATTAAGCCATGTCCCACAACTAGAAAAGATAAGGACTAGTAACAGGCTATTTTTCCAACACCATACATTTTAGAAAAGTACAAAATATATATCTGTTCATAAATGAGCTCAGGGAATAGGATAGTAACACATATACCTAAAAGGATCTTGTCCTGTTACATTTTTTATTTGTAGACAAGGATTCATACATTGTGCTGGTGGCTTCCCTTCCCATGTAGCATGTCTAGTGGGGATGATTTTGTTTTTCCCATTCTATAGTCCTATCACTTAAATTCTATGAGCTACCAACTTAGCACATTGTAACCAAGCAAATACAAGATCTTTTTAAACCCATGAAAACCAAGAAACTAACCCATTTTTGCAAGAATGAACTCAACTAAAAAGAAACAATTTTACAAGCTCTTCATCCATTATTTATCACGTCTGAAGAAAATAAGAGATCTTCACCACTCAAGTCACCACTCAAGCAGAATAAGAAAGGCCCTTGTGATAAATATAAGGGTTAAATGCAATTTATCCCCTAATTCTCACTTTGCCCCCTAACCTTCATTTTTTATCACTTAGCATAATAGAGGGGTATTTTTGTCTCTTAGGGGGTTAAGTGACAAAAAATGAAGATTAGGAGGTAAAGTGGGAATCAAGGTATATTTTATGGAGATAGATTGTCATTAACTCTAAATATAATTCAACATTAAAGTGCAGGTTTAAATATTGTTTTTTGTTTAGTTCAATATACAAACTTTTCAACATGCCAACCTATAGTGTGCACTTAAGACCCAAGAAGGTGTCAATGCCCATCATGGATAAGCACCCCAAGTATCCAGAAACTTTGGGAGATGAAAAATCCTTGGACTTGCTAAGTTATTCAAGTAGGAAGTGCAGGTAACCTTCAACCAACCAAACTATGAGCTCCTTCAAATCATCCATGCTGGTTTAAAGCATGTTTCGAGAAACTAAAACCATGCAAAAATCTCTACAATGACCAGCAGAACAGAGCCCAAACTCAGCAATATGGTAAAAATTCAATAAGTAGAGAATGAAAACTAGAAGTAGCCACCAGTGAGAAAATGTGCATGCACTTACAATTGAATCAATCATGAGAATGATATTAGCATAATGCAATGCAAGGCCAGATGGTCCCAATCTTTGTTGGCTTCCCATATCTTTAACATCAGGTATATCCTCATCTGCAGGAATATCATCAGGACATTGTCAGAAGGGATCAATATAAATTTGTTTTCTCAGAGAAAGAAGTCATAAGTCAAGACAGACTTCAATGAACTTCCACACTGTAAATGATGAGAGAGAAGATATAGGGAATTTTCCATCCAATGTAAAAAAATTTTTGAGATGAAAGAATCATTTTTTAGCACTGTTACAAATAGAAAGTCATAAATGCTTAATATTAGGACTGTCAACTGGTATTTTGGGAGGAAAACATCTAGTCACAGTATTATGAGTGACCAACTAGTATTTATAGGAGTACAAACCTAACAAACTATTTACAAGAATACCCTTACTAATTTATTATCTACAAGAATACTTATATTCTCTTAACACTCCCCCTCAAGTTGGAGCATATATATCATAAGCACCCAACTTGTTACAAATGTATTTCACCCTAGAGCCCCCTAAACTCTTGGTAAACACATCAGCCAATTGATCTATAGACGGTACATGAGATGTCTTGATGACCCCGTCAAGCAATTTCTCTCGAATGAAATGACAATCAACTTCAATATGTTTTGTCCTTTCATGAAACACTGGATTAGACGCAATATGAACAGCCGCCTGATTATCACACACTAAATTCATAGGCTGTTTATGCTCAAACCCAAGTTCAAGTAATATGCTCTTCAACCAAACCAACTCACACACAGTGTGAGCCATAGCGCGGTATTCAGATTCTGCACTTGATCTGGATACAACTGTTTGCTTCTTACTCTTCCACGACACTAAATTACCACCAACAAACACACAATATCCTGTAGTCGATCTTCGATCTGAGGCAGAACCAGCCCAATCTGCATCACTATATCCTTCAATATCAGTGTGTCCATGATTTTGATACAGCAACCCTTTTCCAGGAGCACTCTTAAGATACCTGAGAATCCGTATAACAGCATCCCAATGACTAGTACGAGGGGTATCAAGAAATTGACTCACAACACTCACTGCAAACGAAATATCAGGTCTCGTTACAGTGAGATAATTTAATTTACCCACAAGTCTTCGATATTGCTTAGGATCATCAAGTAATGCACCTTGATCTCCTGCTAATTTCACATTGGGATCCATAGGAGTATCTACAGGTCGGCAACCTAACATCCCAACTTCACTCAACATATCGAGTACATATTTCCTTTGACATAAATAAATCCCATATTTAGACCGAGCTACCTCAATACCCAGAAAATACTGTAGATGACCTAAATCCTTTGTCTGAAAGTTTGCCTGCAGATTGGATTTAAGTTTCTGGATCCCCACAACATCATCACCTGTAATCACAATATCATCCACATAAACAACTAATAAAATTTTACCAGCATTAGAATGCCGATAAAATACAGAGTGATCTACTCCACATCTTGTCAGACCGAACTCCATGACAACACTACTAAACCGGCCAAACCAAGCCCTTGGAGACTGTTTCAATCCATATAAGGATTTTTTCAAACGACAAACCAACCGCGGATTCTCCCCCTGAACAACAAATCCAGGAGGTTGTTCCATATATACCTCTTCTTCCAAATCTCCATGCAGAAATGCATTTTTCACATCCAACTGATGCAATGGCCAATTATAAGTTGCTGCCAAAGAGATAAGAAGACGAACAGAGGTAATCTTTGCAACAGGAGAAAATGTTTCTAAGTAGTCTACTCCATACACCTGAGTAAATCCTCTAGCTACCAGACGAGCCTTCAATCTATCAATAGAACCATTAGGCTGCACTTTTATAGTGTACACCCATTTACAACCAACAACAGGCTTACCTGAAGGACGAGGGACAAGATCCCAAGTACCATTTTGTTCCAAAGCAGACATCTCTTCTTGCATAGCTAATCTCCAACCAGGATGATTAAGAGCATAGGTAATAGACTTAGGAATGGAGATAGAATCAAGGGAAGCAACAAAAGAAGAATATGACATAGAGAGACGAGAATAAGAAACAAAATTAGAAATAGGATGGGAAGTACAATGTCTCTTACCTTTGCGTAAAGCAATAGGAAGATCTAACTCACAGGAGGGCGTCATACCTGGATTTGAAGATTGAGAGTTAATTGGTGAAGTGCGTGGCATATCAGGAACTTTCTCAACCATGGAATGACGAGAGTAAACTTGAAGATGAGGACGAGATAATCGAGCTATGGAATCTGGTGGACTAGATGACTCAGGTAATAAAGGGGAAGGGACTGGTAAAACAGGAGAGGAAAAAGAGGGACACTGGTCTAACCCACAAGGCATACTTTGTTTGATAAAATATGGAGTGGATTCAAAGAAAGTAACATCAGCACAAGTAAAAAATCGATTTAAAACTGGACTGTAACATCTATACCCTTTTTGCGCTCGTGTGTATCCTAAGAAAATACACTTAATGGCACGAGAATCTAATTTATCCACCCCGGGAGTAAGCTGATGAACAAAGCACACACATCCAAAAATACGAGGAGGTAATTTAAACACAAGTTCATGAGGAAAAAGAATGGAGTGAGGTAATTGACCTCCAAGAATATTAGATGGCATGCGATTAATTAAATAACATGCAGTTAGAACTGCATCACTCCAAAATTATTTGGGCACATTCATGTGCAACAACACTGTTCGAGCAATTTCGATTAAATGTCCAATTTTTCTTTCAGCAACTCCATTCTGTTGTGGAGTGTGAGGACAAGAGGACTGATGAATAATACCAGACTTACTCATAAAGGTATTAAAAGGAGTGGAAAAACATTCTTTTGCATTATCACTGCGAAGTATACGTACCGGCACACCAAATTGATTCTTTATTTCTGCAACAAATGCACAAAAAATGGAATATATTTCTGAACGATCTTTCATTAAATAAAGCCATGTAACTCTTGAAAAATCATCAACAAAGATTACAAAATATTTAAAACCTAACTTTGAAGTGACTCGACTAGGACCCCAAACATCAGAATGAACTAACAAAAACGGTTCAGAAACCCGTTTATTGACTCTAGGAGCAAAAGAAACACGATGATGCTTTCCTAACTGACAAGACTCACATTCTAACGAAGATAATTGACTCAAAGTAGGAACCAACTTTTTCAAATTTTGTAAAGACGGATGACCTAAACGACAGTGAATTTCAAGAGGAGAAACAGTAGCAGGACATGCCATCGGACCATTAAAGTTGAGAAAGTAAAGACCATTATGCTCATGCCCTCCACCAATCGTCCTCTTTGTCTTCAAATCCTGAATGACAACAGAATCAGGAGAAAAAGTAACTGTACACTGTAGAAATTTAGTGAGCTTACTAACAGACATTAGATTAAAGGGCAAATTGGGTACGTAAAGAACAGAAGACAGCGGAAGTGATGGATTAATTTCTACAGTGCCTAGTCCTTTAACTTTAGTGGTAGATCCATCAGCTAAAGTAACATGAGGAAAGGGAGTAGACTCTTGAAAATTAGAAAAAATTTTAGAGGTACCTGACATATGATCAGTAGCCCCGGAGTCAATAATCCATGAGTTATTACCTTTTTGTGCTAAAGAAGCAGAGGGAAGAGATGCGTGATTTGTAGCTTGGTACTGTAGGAATTTAACATAATCTTCCTCAGATATAGTAACAGTCTTCTGGGACCCATGTGCTGAAAAACTCGATTCAATGTGGTCATTGGTAACCGCATTAACAAACCTTTCAACCATGGCGAATGGCACGTCAAACCAAAGAAAAGGTCAAAATTCGAGATGACAGTGACGTGTGAACAGTGCCGCGCCGTGAACAGTGTGCGTGAACAGTGCCGCGCCATGGAACAGTGCGCGTGAACAGTACTTTTGACTAGATGTTTAACCCTAACCTAGGACTTTTGCTCTGATACCATGTCAACTGGTATTTTGGGAGGAAAACATCTAGTCACAGTATTATGAGTGACCAACTAGTATTTATAGGAGTACAAACCTAACAAACTATTTACAAGAATACCCTTACTAATTTATTATCTACAAGAATACTTATATTCTCTTAACAAGAACTTTACTCAATTCTACCTTTCTTAATCCAATGGTAAAAATTTCCCTAATCTAACCTAACCTTCTGCAAGCTCGACCCTGCTATATTTCATGTCAAGGGGCCAAAAGAATGACTGCCACCTGCTACCAATAGTCTTTCTTTGGACTTAAGAGTTGTTTCCAATTTTTGTCTTTACCTTAATAACCAACATCAACTAAAACATTAGTATATTGATTTTAGTCGTTCACCAACACACGCTGCAACTTCAGATTTGCCACTTCAGCTCATATGAACTTCCATTTCAAGTAGTTCTTACATAATCAATTGAAAGTAGTACTTCTTCAAAAGTTCCTTATGTTACAAGATAAATTCTATAAAACAACCTGATATCTTATTTCATTCTCCCCCTCCTCCCCCACACACAGACAATTAAAAAAAAAAGAAACAAAAAGATTGACTGGACATGAATATTAACAAAAAATTCAAAGGCCAAATAGCACCATCAGAATAATTGGCAACACATGGAACTGAAAGACTAGTCAATAATAGTTTAATGCGAGTTAAAATTTTGTGGACACTATCTATTGCCATGTATGAAGCACTCAGAAAGAATAAATTATTCTACAAACATTCCACTCAAGGAGAGGGGAAGCACAAAGGTTGAATGAACTTCTATGCCGAGGCTTTAGCAATCTCAAAGGAAGTGCAGCATTAGTGGCGCAGGGGTACTTGAACAAAAATAGGGTGTAATTGGACCAAAATGTCTTATTTGTACTGTTAAGACTTAATGCTAAGCAGGAATATATTTCTTGAAAGTAGAACTTATCTTGCAAAGATATCAAAAAACCACTGTTTTGAAAAATTGTTCACCCAATCAGAAAATGGCAAGGTCTGCAATTTCAAACCTTGGAACAACCATAATCAGACAGCCACTTTGACATCTTACTATTATCCATTGGAACATAGTTATAACATGTTAAAATCACTAGTATGAAAAGAAATGAAAACGAACCCATAAAATAAAATTAAATCACATTGGTTGGGATAAAAACCTAGCAAGAAAATTAAGAAAAACTTTCACAACTACTAAACCTCAAGAATTTACCATGGAAATATTTCATGTACAAGGGACATTCTAACAATAGTTTCAAAGCCTTCCACCTGTAGTATATAAAGGACTAGAAGATTTGGAACACTAGTTTGGATACTTGCATATCACAAATAAATACTAGAACTCTTAACCACAATGAACTAATACAAGCACATTGTTAAGAATCAGAAGATTACTATCACATTTTAAGATTGAGATATTTAGTTTAAAGTTATGCCATAAACCACTAGTGGTCATATATATCAATATTTTAAAAGCAAGGCTCCCACATCTCAAAATGTGAAAATATTGTTTGCCATAAAATCATCTAATGATGGCCACATAATATTAAAAGTAAAGAAAGTAAAAAGGGGAACCAAGACACATGAGTGGAAGATTAATTAAAGGTACTCCAATCCTCCTGAGCAAATTTGATTTCACCAAGCTTCCTTATGATAATCAACTTAAGGGTTTAAGGGCTTCACCAGCCCAGAAAGAAGCCTCTGACAATTTAAACAGTATGCCTGATTGGGTCAGTCTGGAAACTAAAACAATATACAACACGTCACTTGTATATATTTCTCCAAAATCAGAGAAGAATACTTAACTGAACATCACTAAGTAAATACCCACGTGTATTTCTTTGATAAAGACTCAAAGGTGACTCCACATGTTTCAAAACTGAATACTAAAGCGATTTTTACAACAAATTACAACTACGGGAAGAAGTGAAATTTGAGTTTCCCATGATAGTTACAGGTACTGCCAACTTTCCGACCCTTTTCAGCTTTTAAACATTTAAGTAAAAACTTGAAGATCCAAGTGACACCATCTAGCTGATCACTGATGCGCAACCATCCCCCTACCATGGATCATATTAGATGAGATTGGAAGGATTAATAGCACTTTGGGTAACCTATAGCTCAGCAACTATCATCAAGTTATGTCAGTCCTATGACACTTATGCTTTATGTACTTCCACTTATCAACTAAATAACTTTTTTCTTTCCATCAAGCTGGTAATGAGATGCAAACTAAAACCTGAAGCTTGAATTGGTTTCTCAGAACTTTTTTAATGATGCATGTTACGGTTGTAAGTAACCTATTTGGCAATTAATCAGTATGCCATCTCATTATGCTGCCTTACCACAAGGAACACTCTGGGAATGATACAATGGATTCAATAGCTTAAGAAAATTGCAATAGAATATATGCAATATGTATGAACGGAAAAATAAAAAGAGTTTCCTATGTAAATTTAAACTGGGTTTTTGTTATTGAAATTTGCAAGGGATACAAAAAGGAAGAAATTTGAAAACATAAAAATTGCCACATAGACTTTAAACTCATTAATTAAGTAAATAGAAATTTGTAAAGCATATCTAAATTTTAAAAAATGATTCAACTTCAACAATTAGTAGATAAAGTATAAGTATGAAAAAAGGAAAACAAATTGCAAAGATCGATCAGAAAGGGGAAGAAAGTTTCCACGTTATACATTATTATAAGCAAGGATACAAATTAAGATTAACAGGTCAATAAAACTACAACCAAAAGGCTTAAAGGAAGCATAAGGATGATATCAGGATTTAGAAGGATGACAGCAACAAAGTTAAAGTAAGGGGATGGAATGGTTCAAGTATCTGTAACAATTTTACATTTTTGTTAGTGTAAGCTGTTTAATGACTTGTAGGTTTTACATATTCTGCTCTTTTCCTTCTTTCCAGGGAAGGGCAAGTACTTCCATCAAGGAATACCATGCTTTTACTTGTCTAGCTTAAGCAAAGGGCTGTTATAAAAGATCAAGAATATTAGCTTCTCTATCCCATTAAAAAGAAAGTAACTTTCAGGCATTCAGATCATACCTGTGTTTCCAAAGACATTAGTTATCTCTCGATTCAAAAAGAGGACAATATCCACAAGCTTCTCCATCACCTGCATTCATGGTTTTAAAAGACTTTGTATTCGATTCTGTTCTTCATGAATAAAAACTAGCCTGTCCAACATGTATGAACATCAATCTGCTATGGATATCTTTCTATGCATACAATATACTTCAATTATTCAGGCAATTAGAGTACAATGGCATTAAGAATGGCAGTCCTTTCTGTTAAAGACAGTAATATCCTGGCAGAAGGAAATGTGTGGGGAGTGTAGTGTCTATCTCAGATAATCTCAATTGCACTACATATAACTTAGGTACAGCAAGCATTACTCACAACTCCAGAAACAATGAAGAATAGACTGTGATATTATGAATATATCTTTGTCTATTCTGAGTGTCGGTTTCACCACATCTGTTTATTCGGATAAAGATTACCAGACATTTTTTTCAAACTAAATCATATGTAAACACTGTTTAGCTTCTTTTAAACAGAAAAATTGGTTGAAACTTAACAGCAGTTTAATAACTTCAAGTAGGTAAAGGCATGGTTATGAAAGTTTCTTCTTTTAAGACAGATTGCTTAAAATGTAATCAATAAAGTCTAAAGTGCTATTTAGACCAAGTAAGAACTAGTTTGGTGTAATTCAGCTTTTCCCGGAAACTGGTTCACTGGAGAATCAGCATTACTAGATGGATTCAACCAAATCAAATCTAGTTGGATGAACCAATGCTTGATCTACCAAAGTTCTGAAGCACAGAGTTGATGGATGATGGTGAATTCTCTCAGCCTATGCGGCTTAAGAAAAGCCACAAGTTCTAGGAGGCAGGACCATTTTTCACCCTTGGCTTTTAGCAAAAATATTTGTAAAATTAGTAATCAAGAAAAGAAATACCTCTTCCAAACTTCTCGACCAGAGAGTCTTTCTCTTTAAATTTTTCACAAGCTTCTTTTGGTTTTTAATTGCAGGGCTGTTACCTGTTACAAAAGGATCATTAACCAAACATTACTAAAATTTCTTTTACCATCTCTCAAATACAAATCAGAAAGTATCCAAAGTGAGTCATCAAGAACCTACTAGGTAAAAAGATTTTCAGCATCATGAACAATTAATTCAAACGTCAATACGACAAAGAGAAGAGAAACAAAAGAAAATTAATGATATGCTAAGTTAAATACCTTAGAAAACTTTGAATCAATTTCATAGGTATTTTGTGTTTAACAACTCCCAAAAGTTTTAGCTGATTCATACATCATGGAAACTCTAAATATTACCCAGAACTAGGCTTTTGTTGATTTGTGGATGAGAACCAAAATTTTCTCATATATGGGCTAGTAGAAGGAAGAAGGGAACAACAGCCACACGATACTGTCTACCTTAACCTTTCTTTGTTGTAACCTTTCTTTGTTGACAATACTAAAGATAATATGGACATCTTAAGTTGAAAACACCTGGTTATGATGCTGATATATGCATGCATTCAAACAGCCATATGTCTCAACTTTTACATAGCCATATAGCTGAATCATTAGGACAAATTTAAAGGATGCAGAAATTTGTAGGTAAATTCATAAAATTTGTTTGTGTTTGCCACTGAAAATGGGGGAGAGAATGATTTTACCAAATTAAAATCCAGTAAATAAGATACGGGAGTGTAATTTCATAGTTTGTAGATGCCAAATCCTAAGTTTGATAATTAACCCAATCCTACTAAAATATATCCAAGGAACCAATATATAATCGGCAACAACTTGCAAAGAAACCATGGAATTTCTAGTGGCAAGAATTGTCTCTCCAATTTAGTCTTAATATTTCTACAGAACAAAGACTTCAGAGAGAAATCACGAGCCCTGTGCAATGTACACGCCATAGTATACTCCTAAAGGAATTTTACAGAATATATTCACACATTGAGAATGGTCGTTAAAATAAAAGCATCTAAAAAAATCATGTCTATTTCATGGTACAGCTGCCACATCATACATGATTCTTGCAATCAACAATACAACCAAAACAACATTAAAAAAAAAAAAAAAGATTAATTATTATTTGATATCACATCTGCCATTGATATATAAAAGGAGACCCAAAAAATTGATGAACAAATGAAGAAGAGAGTGAAAAGAAACACAAAGATTCAGTAAAAGAAGGTTTGAAAACTGATCTTGAAAGATTCTCATACAAGACTGATGATAGCATGGATATTTTGAATAATGGTTCTGAGTCCTTGTCAATCTTTCTTAAGTGAAATCAAAGGTAAAATCTTGAAGTGGTTTCATCGCCTAAGTTTTTGAGGATGAACTAGAAAGCCAATGGCAAACTCCCAAAAGGGCCAGGAAAAGCAGAAGAAAGAATGGATATGCCTCATGAAGAAAGTCATGGTCTTTGCCTATGAAAAGGCCATAAGAAATTCTCATGGTCATTTAAGGGTTTTAAACAAGAAGAAAAATAAATCACTCCTAAACAAAGCTCAATCAAAAATAAAATAAAAATCCTTCAAGCTATTTACTTGTTAATTAGTTATTCGAATAACACCCAAGCTTAATTTCAGTCATTTACTATACGAGTTTAAATCATAAAGCTTGCTAGTTTTTCCAGTCTGGTGAAAATCCTCTTCAAATGTCCGCTTACTTGCCCAGTATTGATATTGATAGTGTCATAACAAATTTACATGTTCAAACATTTTACTTCACTTGATCTCGTTTGTCAAGTTCATCCAATGCTTATTAAAATGCTAACATTTATAATTAGCCAGCTATTAACAGGTAAACATGTTAACAAATAGTAATTTTTAAATATTTCATAAGAAAGATAAACTCGTACAAGTTTTCTATATGCAAAAAAAAAAAAAAAAAAATCTGGGAACAAAGGCAACAGAACCAGAACCAAAAAATGGCAGGGTAAGTTGTATTACCCTGCAAAGTTTCAATCTTTCATTAGTTTTTTTTTTTTTTTCATTTCTCTCATTTCTTTTCTTTCTCTTTCCTATGATGAGATCGGTTCTTTATGTCTAGGTAAATACAATTTCCTATCACAATATGACAGGCATGTCACCATTTTAAACATATATTCTCCTTCTAAATTATTATTTTTCTCTTTCTTCAATGCTGCCTACCTTTGACTTAGATTACATAATTGCATCCAAATCTAAAATTTTTCTAATTTTCTACTTTATGGGGTGATCCAGTTAAACTAGCATAAAATCAGATCATAGGAGATTTATTGGGTATTAAAGTGATCTTTCAGATTTTTTTCGTCATCAAACATATGTATTATGTAGCTTCACTCATGTACACATGGAGAAATTATCTGACACTCACCAAATCAGAAGATACTTAAGGGGAGACTAAATTGTAAAACAATCTCAACAAATCATTTTCTGCTTGCATAACTTATCATCAAACATGAACTCAAACTTGACTCCAGTTCCAATTACTCTTTTTCACTTGTCAATTGAGCTTGAGCTTGAGCTCAGTATGCTTCAAGCTTCATTTCAATCAATAACTGAGATAAGCTCAACTATCCAATGCTTCATCCGATTCAGCTCATTTTCAACTCCATTAGTACCGAAATAAAGTAAATGTGATGAAGAGAAGAGAAGTCTCTTTGAAAACTATAATCATTATATAGTTTGTCTTCCAAGTCAATTAAAAACTAGTAACACAGAAATCACATTGTAAAATTAAGTTGGAATCCAAGATGATATAAATTCATCTCCTATCAATTTGAAAATGGAACAATATGACTAGTCCTAAATTCATTTGATATTTCAAATTATGTAGGATTGAAATATTTTGTTGTCAGAGACGCCATGTCAATAGAAAACTGTTCCTGATTTGGAAACAGTGCACCCCCCCCCCCCGACACACACACACAGCCCCCCTCCCCAAAAGAAAAGCCCTTGGGTGTCCCCCAAATAACATAAGAAAATTGCCTCAACCAAACAGATGTAAGGCTTCTCCTACGTCATCAGCCTAGCACCCCAAGATCATGACTCTCAGATCCATGTTTACAAGTTCTATTTTCAAAATCTTCTCGGACAACCCAAAAGGGTTAACTTAAGCAAAAAATTAAGTCAACCACATCTATTAGTACCTTATTAAGCTAAAAGGAAGCAAGGAATCAATTACACATTCATTTAGTGCAGTTATGATTAAGCATTGCTCAGCTATCATCAAAGACCATTTTAAGAATGAAGTGTTGCATAACAGAAACCATTAATAACATGCAAAAGAGAGAACATAATGTGCACCTCTTGGATTGGCACTTGATATGCATGCTTCTAGACGCTTATGCTGGTAATCTTGCTCTAATCTATCCAGTGCATGCAGCTCTTGGTATAACTCCTGTAGACAAAAAAGTTTATAAATTTTCTTTGTTCTTTGAAATATATGACATTGTTAAAACTTCAAAACATAGTTATTGCACCTTTGAAAGTAAAATATTCAATCAAGTCATGTAGAGATTGTCATAATAAAAGCAAGCAATCTAGATTTTATCAGATAATTGACAAAGAGAATTTTCAGAACACAGAACAAGAGTTGTAACATTACTAAAAGAAAAAGGTACATGTTATTACAAATAAGCATCTGCAGATGGAAGATACCACAGCCAATTAAAAGCAAGATATCATCTCCCGTCCCCCCGGAAAACAATATTTATCCATGCACAACAATGGTTTAATCTCACTTTGCAATCTGCAACCTATCTGCAAGCTTCTAACACCATCCAAATACTTAAGGGAGCAAAAGAAAATTGAAGTATGGTTCAATGGATCATGCAAATACAAAGGAGAAGATACAGCAGTTGTTGGTGATAGTTTTGAATTTTCCTAATTTATAGATTTAACTGTCCTTTGGCATAATGAACAACTCAGGATGTTTAATTTGTAAAACTTGGCATTATGTCACCAACATTGTAATTCAATTTTGTTAAAGGATTTTGGGTTTCAACTAACAACTTTTGACTAGGATTCAGTAGGAACTGAAGAGTCATTTAAGCTCCATGTATTTAAGTGACCATTTTTATAAATTTTATTAAGTTTGGGGAAGGTTTGGGTGATAGGTAGCTACTGTTGACCTTGACATTTAAGTGACTCGAACGATTGCCAGTGATGGTTTGAGAACTCCAATGCCACATTTGATAACTTTAGGGTGGCTTGTTCTATATTCTTCCGGTAGCATTGGCCGGAAATCGTCAAAAACCATCTTCTCCCTGCCCTGTACAGCAGCAGTAGTCAGGATTTGATGTGGCGCTTGAGGGAAAATGGGAGGATTCTGTGGCTGTTTTGGGGCTGTGGTGGAAAAAGAGGGGAAGAAGAACAAACAACTAATAGCCCAATAAACTCACTCTTTGTTCATCAATTTCCCTGTGCCTAGAATATTATAGGGAGCATTAGGATTTATGAGCTATAAACTTTCCTAAGATTTCTTTTTCCTATTGCAAATAGGAAGATAAACTCAGCTATAGAACTTCCCTCAACAATGACGACTCCAATTAGTTACCTAATACAGGGATGACTAAAATAATGACAAAACGACAAAATTGTAGGATATTTCCTGCAGACATTTAAAAGACCAAAATATCCTTCAGGCTCAAAATTCAAGAAACCACTAAAAACTCAGAAAACAAGGTTACTACTAAGATGACGCCTAAAAGAAAAAAGAGAGACTAAACTGAAGAGTTGTCCTAATAGTTATTCTCATAAGAATGCCAAATTGGAGCTTGAGAAAAGCTGTGAAATTATCTACTCTTGGTTTTCGTTGAGCTCTTTGTTGACTGCATCTATACATATATAATTCTGTAAATCTCTTGGTTTTCGTTGACCTCTTAGTTTTTTTACACTTTACAAGCAAAATCTTTTGCCCCAAAAAAAATAATTACACGTACATCTTCACTCTTGGCCATGAACCCCCCCCCCCCCCTGGATTTTTTATTTACTCAACTCCTCTATTTTCTATTCGATATTAAGAAGAAAGGAAGGGAAAAAATAGAAGTTACTAACTTGAATCCAATTATAAAAGCTACAGTAAATGAAAGTCATAGTAAATAAAAAGGAATACAAAAATTTCTAAACTCTATTTCAAATCGAAGTACAGTATTTTATTTTTCAGTTAACTATCTTGTAAAAAACATATTGTACAATTTCCATTTTCTTTTTTTCCAATTATTCCAATCACTGTCTGGCTTCCTCACTTAGCCAAACACAGGGCACATAGTTTAAAGGAATTGGTTTTCCATTTTTTCACAAGATTCCCAGAACCAAAAAGTACAGTACTTGTTTATTGGAGGAAAACAAAAAAACACATTTTATGAGCACAACAATGTGCTAATGGATATGAGATATCAATTAAATACTAGCAACAGAAATTGAGAGTCTATCACAATTTCTAATTGGCTGACAGTAATTCTGCTCAATTCAAATAATTCTTTTGAATTCTGCTTTCCACTAAACCAAGTACAGGATAGACAGTTTATAGGAATTTCATTTTCCATAATTTAACTAGATTCCTAGAGCAAAAAAGTCCAGTATTTGTTTATTGATGGAAATACAGAAGCAACTTGAATTAGCACAAGAATGTGTCAATGAATTTTCAAAAAAAGTCCAGTGTTTGTTTCTGCTTTGCAAGAGGTACTCAACGAGCTTTATGCTGCTCGTAGAGTAGGTCGGTTGGCAGCATAAATCTTTCTTCATTCTAGTCCATCCAAAACCTTCCCATTTAGTTAAAATTCATTAGTGACTTTGTTAAAATCAATATATGTTAGTGTTGTCTTCTTCCTCCAGTTTTACACCCCACTCTACTTAACTAGTATGATAGTTAACATGTATCTGATTCTCGTAAAATTTCCTTGTATTTAATGCCCAAAGGTGCAACTATCACCTCCTGATGCATCTGATCAGTTTCCAAAGTATTGTCCGTATACAATGTAAAGATCATCATTCTATGTTAAGAGTTTTCTATTAATGAATACTACCACCCTAAAAGGCACTTTTTTGATATAGTTCACCCACGCTTTGCAAGGATAACCCTAACACCCCAAGGGGCAAAAGAAAAAAAAATTAATCCAATCTAATCTATGAGAATATAAAAGAAAATTAAGTACAGTCTGAAACAGAAATTAAAATGTAACAGTTATGGTACTAACAGCAGTATTCTGGACCAAGATCATTAACTGCTGCATTATGGACTCAGCTTCTTCCCGCATCTGCTTCTGAGGATCTCTGCTATGTCTGAACATTTTAGATAAACCAAGTGAAAACTCGAGGAAAACAAGTGCTGAATTTGTTGACGAGTATAAACACACAGATAAGTAGCATAGAAGACAAACTAGAATTTGTTGAAAACTTAAGGCAGAATTAAAAAACTACGAAAAACAAATAAACAAATTACTTGGCAAAGTAGCGGTCTAGGTTGTGCCACTGAGAATCCCTACATCGATTTCCAAAACGAACAACTTCACCTGCAAAAATTTTCAGCTCCTCCCTGTATAGAAAGTCTTCCTATTAATTAGATGCTATGTTCTTGAACACTAGATAATACAAAAACATCCAAAAGATGCTCAACAACCTCTTGTCAGTGGCAACAATCTTTAGCAGTTCATCCATATTTGCTGACACTAAATTTTGTACACCTTCTGAAGGAAGAATTACTTCCTTTAACAGTTTTATGCTCCTTCTTGAAAGTCCCTGCATGATATTTGACCCTTTAACAATTGTGTTGGCAACCTCAAATGCCAAAATCGAAAGTTCATTGTTCTTTGCTGATGCGCCAGTAAGAAATGCACTGCCTGGATTCAAATTAGCCATGCTGCTTCCAAGCGTGTCAAATACTTCAGCAGCCTTTTCTGAAACCTGTAAATCAACTTTTCCTGAATAAGCAATCTCCATGGACTGACTGCTTTTCCTGATTAAATCAACTTTTTCAAGACATTTTATGTTTGGTTAGAATTGGCATTCATCAGAAACTAATTGATTAGCTACTAAATTGATTCGTCAAGAGTATGAGGGAACTTCAAAATTAAGCTCTACCATTAGAGAAACGAAACCACCAAAATGCAGGATTTCAGCATCCTCTTCCACACTCACTCTTTTTCTGTCTTCTATGTTTTTGTTTTTTCAATCTCTTATTCTATCTGTTCAATAATTTTGAACATCAACAGTATAGAAAGATTGCTCAATAATTATTTATCAATTTTTTTATATTTGGAAAGTAATTTTTTGGGAAAAATTGCTATTCTTTCGCAGCGAGCCAAGTATCCAATAAATTTACTAGAAGCTGTTGAGTCCCCCAGATATTCCAAGATGTAACTCCAAAAATTGTTCCAGTATTCGTGATCAAACCAGTCAATTATGCAAACAGTGGAAATGAGAATTTCGAGTTGAATGTTAAGCCAATTTCCTCGGACAGTTCTACTGCTTCCACAATCAGACTTTTTATCACAAACATTACTGTCCGAATTCTTATCACTTCTATTGCAGCCGCAAAACTTTTTTTTTCTTAATCACAATAATTTCAAGTCTGAAATGCTAGTCGACAGTAGTGACATCATAATTCCCCCAGCAATAGCAGTTCTGAGGTTCAGAAATCTAAGATAAATCATATCTGACACCACCATTAACATGATAGAAAGGTGTTTTTGGAATTACAATATGCTTTTTGTTTTCGCAAAATAAATGGCATCATCCTTATAAAATAAAGTAAAATTCCAATCATATCAAAATTTTATGTCAAATTCTTTCTCATGACTTCCATATTTTACTGTGAAAACTTCAAGACATAGCTGAACAATCTTCATATTTTATGCACAAATAACAACTGAAAATGCAAAATTTTTGAAAATTGTTATCTCAATAGTTAATAAAGGATACTATCTTTGCTTGTTTACCCACCATTTTGTCTTTCAACATGCACATTTAGTGCAAAAGATAGCTAACCTCTGTCCAGAGCCATGTGATACACCATTCTGGAGCTATGCATCATGGTAAACTACATTTCCAAGAATTATCTTCTCAGATTCCGTCAACATATTCTAATGCCTCAAACGTTACCTGTATACTCGCTAAACAAGTCAAGGTTCTCAAATTTAATAATGCAGTATCCCTCTCATACACATGTTTACATTTTACATCTCAAAAGTCCTATCACCTGTCTACCTTTACATGCTTTGGATGACAAATGTACAAATCATTGCACTAACAGTATTGTCATCTTAAGGCTTATTAGTTATCACCCAAGAGTATTAGGAATCCCAGGTGGTTATAAATACTCTCTCTACTTTTAAATATTGTAAAATGATCACTTGAAAAAAGATTAAAAACAATAAGGCATAATTCAATTCCATGCTCAATGCCACAATTTTCTTGTAGTCCACTTCAGGCTTACATCCATGCCTTCAATTGGATCCTTTACTCTTCGAAATGAACTCCATAAAGTATTGATGCTTTAATAATTCTGCTATGAAAAATTGATAGACTAGCCAGAATGCTACTTCTATATTACATGGAGTGATATCATCAAAACCTGTCCCATAGTCCCCAAGGAGCCAATTAAGATATTCGATTCACAATCAATACACAAGCCACGAAACAACAATTTACCAATTATGCTTCAACTCAGAAAAATATCAAGAAGAGAAAACAACATTTTGAAAGAAAAAAATAAAAACATAAATAAAAAGATATCCATAGCAATATAAATTTATGAATATACCCTAGCCCTCCGGGACCTGGATTTTTGCAATGAACTTCTTCGAAACCTGGGAATGCCATCATAAAATTCGTCATCACTGCTGCCATACCCACTGCCTAGTCTGGGCGATACCACTTCTTCTTCTTGTGAATATTGCTTCTTCTCCACCTTCTCCAATACTGATTGTGGTGCTGTCACCGGCTTACTAGGCTGTTGCTTTTGTGTTTGTGCATATACATTCGATTGTGAATCATATTGCTTTGGGATTTCTTTATAAGTACTTGCATAAGGATTTGTGTACTTTTTCCCATGTGAACTCTTGGAAGACCGTCCTCCCATTTTACTTCTCTGCACTGATGCTTCAAATTTCACACAACCTAAAGAGGGAAAATAATCAGGGGAAAAAAAATGAATCAGTGAGCACAAAATAAAAGAGAATTCTCGAAAAAGAACTCCTATATATAGTAAATACACAAAAATGGAAAATATGTAACCTTTAAAGGAGCCCTAAAGCTTCAAGAATTAAAATTTAGCTCACAATTATAACAAAATACAAAAAAAAAGGATTCCAGAAACTCTGTGCATTAAAAATAGAGAATCCTGTAAATGAAGAGAGGTTTTCGAGACAAGAAGACACAAGTATTGCAAATACACAAAATTGGAAATTGTGGAATTTGATAAAACAAAAAAAGAGCTTTTAAGCTTCCAAAATTAAAATTCATGCAAGACTTATAACAGAATGTTAATGGGGAAAATAGAGGAACTCACAAAACATAACTCAGTGCATACAAAACAGAGAACCCTGTTAACGAGATGGGGGCATTGAGACAAGAGGTCATAATGATTGCAAATATACAAAATTGGAAAATATGAAATTAGAAAGCTCTTAAGCTTCAAAAACTAAAATTCACATGAGATTATAACAGACAAAAAATAGAGAATTATGGAAACTTAACTTAGGGCCTACAAAAACAGAGAATTCTGTAAATGAAGAGAGGTTTTGAGTCAAGCAGTTCTAACTATTTCAACTAAATAAATTGGAAAATACATTAAGAGAGAGCTCTTAAGCTTCAAAAATTACAATTAATGCGAGTTATAATAAAGAAAAACAAAATTCTGACTAAAAATAGCTCAACGCATACAAAAATAGAAAATTCTGGAAATCAAGAGAGGTTTTGAGTCAACCAGTCTTAATTATTGCAGACACACAAATTTGGAAAATATGAAATAAAATATATAGAAGAGCTCTTAAGCTTCGAAAATCCAAATTCACGCAAAAATTACAACATAATAGAAAAAATAAAATTCTGGAAAAACCTCGGGGGGTTCAAAAAAAATTATCTGGAAAGTGAGAGAGTGATTTAGACAATCTAAGTCATAATGATTGCAAATACACGAAATGATCATTATGGAAGTAAAGAAAGAGCTCTTAAGGTTCCACAATTGAAATCCACGCAAAAATCAAAACATAACAAATATAAACAATTCTAAGAAAAGCATAGAGAAACAGAAAATTCTGGAAATGAAAAGAGTTCTTCAGACAAGAAGCCTAAATTACAGCAAATAAAGAAAATTCGGAAACATGAAGTTCTTAAGCTTAGAAAATTAAAATTCATCCACGAGGTCATGCCAAAATTAAGACCAAAAAAAAAAAAAATAATAATAATAATAACTGAAATTGCAGAGAATAGAAGATGCTCTTAAGCTTCCACAATTGAATCCATGCGAGAATCATAGCATCACAAATAAATACAATTCTATGAAAAGCATAAAGAAACAGAATATTCTGGAAATGAAGAGAGTTCTTGAGACGTGAAGCTAAAATTATGACAAATAAAGAAAAATCGGAGATATGAAGCTCTTAAGCTTAGAAAATTAAAATTCATCCACAAGATTATGCCACAATTAAGACCAAAAAATTTAAAAAAAATTTAAAAAAATACTGAAATTGCAGAGAAGAGAATATCAAAGGTGCGAGTATACTTACCGTGTAAAACTGAGACGAATGGAGATATTTTTGGGGAAGAGGAAAGGAGGAGCTTAAGGATGACGACGACGGTCCAACGCCGACTAATGGCGATGTTGATCAAGTCGTAGTCCAAAGTGAAGAGGTAGCAAAAGGCCAACGAGTCAACAACATCGGCGCCAAATTGGCATTTCTACTTTTAAGAGCTACGTATTTCATCAACTCTACGGGCTCTGTTGCGTTTTTCTTTTTTTGTTTGGTGCTTTTAATAAATAGTACAAGCATACAACCAATAGTTGGAATTTTTTGTCCTGGTCAAACTATCTATGCTAAAAATTTTAATAGTAGTACGAGATCACAATTTTTGGAAATTTTTTGTCCTGGTCAAACTATTTATACTAAATTCCTTTTTTAGTAGGAGATAACGGTTATTGTTACAAGAAGACCGAGACAATGGTGAGTTTTCAAATTCTTTTGTTTATATTATGGAGGTTAAAATTGTGTTCAGTTTTGGACTATTTATTTATATCCAGATATTTCATAAAAAAAAATATCAAGTTTTATGCTATTGGAGTCAAGAGAGTTAGGTTTGAGATGATATTCACATTTGGCTTGATTTATTTGTTAACTAAACTTCAATAAGTTTTTAATGAGTGGAGGATGATTCAAACTCTTTCAGTTCTTTAGTCTAAACTAGCAACAGGATTCAAACTAGAGTTTTCCTTGCTAAATCATGAAATTTTTTGTGTTAATTGGGAGGTTGAAACATGATAAGTTTAAAATTTGACTTGTCAAACAAACTTTTTTACCCAAATTGCATTTATTCCATCCGAACTTTGCAATTGTTCAAATTCCATTTAAAACCTGACACGTATCTCTTTAATTGGCCAAGGTTTTCTTACATCAGGTCCAATATTTTGCTGGAGCAAACTTTCGTTACTATTTCTATTTCTCACCTTTTCTTATACGAGCAAAACTTCGTTCACTATTACTATTTCTCACCTTTTCTTATACCCGCACTTTTTTATATCAGTTCCAATATCAATATGAAGTCGGGCATAGAAGATGAGCGACAACCAAAGTACAGGATTAACAATGACAAATAGGTAAAAAAAATTGTTGTACTCTTTTACTTAGATCTCAATAGAAATCTCAAAAGTTTAACAGAAAACATGTAGATTCTTGGAATTTATGTGTAAAACCCATGGGTAGGGTTTTTACTTTCGTAAAACCATAAAAAAAGAAAAGTTCAAAATATAATTTTTTTTATGAACCAAAATGTTTTGATTTTGGTGTATGATCATTATGGTGTTCATGCAAACAAGTTTATTTCTTGTTGGTTTTGAAACTTTTGTATTATACTGTAAGCAACCCTTATGTTATTTGTATGTGTTTGTAAGTAAAAGTTGTAAATTATAGTATGCAAAATAGGAATGTTTTTTAGGAAATAATGTAAGCAACCCTTATGTTATTTGTATGTGTTTGTAAGTAAAAGTTGTAAAATATAGTATGCAAAATAGGAATGTTCTTTAGGAAATAATCCTGATTAACCATTTCTCCAGTAATATAGGAACGGTTTTCATTGTCTTCAAATTTGGTTAACTTTTAAAATACTTTTTTTGTGTCACGGGATGGAATTGGAGATTAATTTTGGTTGCAATGATGATTTGAATTTGTGTTCTAATGGTTCAATTGAAGGTCCAATTCAAGATTCCGATTGCAATGATGGTTCAATTTTGTGTTCTAATGGTCCAAATTTGCGCAACATTCCTCGTGAGCCTTGTGAAGGCATGACGTTTGATAATTTAGATGAAGCTCAAGCATGTTACAAGACATATTCAGCTTGGAAAGGTTTTAGTATACGGAAGAATCACACTCGACATTCCCGTAAAGATAAAACACTGATTGGAGTTGATTATGTTTGTTCAAGAGAAGGGAAAAGAAAAACTACAAAAAAGGATGACGATCAAACTGGTGTAGTTCATGCAATAACTAGAGTAGGATACAAGGCTATAATGAGTTTAAAATTAAATGAAGAAGAAAAGTGGGTAGTGAGCAGATTTTTCGATCAACATAACCACGATTTAACAACACCAAGAAGTACGCGGCTTCTCCGTGGGCATTGAACTATAACACCTACTCAAAAAAGTCTTGTCAATATACTTAATGAAGTTGGTGTGCCCACAAGAAAAATAATGTCATTCTTGGGTGAGCAAATGTGGTGGTGAAAGTAATGTTGGTTGCACTTCATCTGATATTCAATCCTACTTAGGCAATGAAAGGCAAAAATTACTTAAAGAAGGGGATGCACAGAGGATGCACATGTATTTTCAAGAAACTCAAGCTAAAAGTCCAGGGTTCTTTTATGCCATTGAAGTAGATAAAAATAAATGTATGCAGAATTGCTTTTGGGCAGATACAAGATCAAGATTAGCTTATACATATTTTGGAGATGCTGTGACTTTTGATGCTACATATTTGACAAATCGTTATGGCATGCCTTTTGTTCCTTTTTACTGGAGTGAATCACCATTATCAATCAGTTATGTTTGGTTGTGCCTTACTTGTGAATGAAACTTTTGAGTCATATGTATGGTTTCTTAGAACTTGGTTATATGCAATGGGTAGGTGTACTCCGGTATGTCTACCACACAAAGAAGCGAAAGTATGAATAAATTTTTCAAGGGTTTTGTCCGTTCTAGTATGTTGGTTAGTGATTTTGTCTATCAATATATATGAGAAGGCACTGAATTCAAGATATCTTAAAGAGAAGGAAAAAGATGTCAAGACAAAGAACTCTAACCCCATTATGAAAACTTGTTATGGTATTGAAGTTGAGGTAGCAAAAATCTACACAAGAAAAATGTTTTTGAAATTCCAGGATGGACTTTTTCTTAGCCAAAATTATAAGGGCTCGAAGTCTGGCATTGATGGAACAAGAAAGATATACAATGTAGTGCATATTGGAATGGAAAATCCAGCCAATGTTGTTAATCTTGATATTTCACAAAATAAAGCTACTTGCACATAGAGGTGTCAAATAAAACCATTTAATTAATTTTACCCATACCCGCCCATTAATAACTGGATATGGGTACATTAAATTTTTATATATGGATATAAATGGGTTACCCAATTAAACCCATTTATTAAATGGGTTTAATTGGGTAACCCATCTAACCCATTTAACCCATTTAACTGACATTCCTGCTCTAGAAAAATAAAAACCAAGTGAAATCCTCGCTCTAGAAGAATCGGTCGTGACTCGTGAGTTGGCAGCGTAAGCAAGAAACGAGGGAAATTTTTGAAAAGAAGGAAGCAGAGAGCTAATAAGAGAGAGGAGAACTTGAGACTTTGAAATCATGATCAGCTGGTGAAACAAATGCGACGAAATTTTAGTTGCGCAATTCTCTTACGAAGCTCCGTATATTTACCGGTTTTGAGTTTCAGTTTCTTCTCTATTTGGTAAGATACTTCTAAACCTCCTTCTTTTAAGTTGTTTTTTTGAGAGAAAATTTTCAGTTTTTTTAAGTCGCTTGTTATTCGTATTTATTGAAAATTTGTCTTTATTTGTATGCTAAATGAAGTGATTGCTAGTCTTCATAAGGATTTTTAACTATTTTTGATGTTAAGTATTTTTGTTTTATTTATTATATTTATTTGTTGGTTTTATCTTATCGCTTTATTTCCTTGTAATTTATTAATTTGATCATTTTTTAGCATCATCAATTTATGACAAATTTTAGATTCCTTTCTTACCTTTTCAAATGAAATTTTAAATTTATAAACGAAAAAATACTAGGGGTTCAAAGTTTTGGATTAAATTTTTTTGTTATTATTTAGTCCAAATTTTTAGATTCTCATTGTTCAATTATTAAATAATATGTAATTTTGCAACATGGCATGCGGAAGGAAAAAAAATTGATAATTAAACTTATTTGGCATAATAAGTAAATATTTAAAATTAATGATGGGTGTAAAATGGTATAAATTGATAATTTAGTTTACAAAATGAATTTATATGAGCTTGTAAAAAATTAGAATAAATGGGTTATAAATGGATAATTGGGTTACCCAACTCATTTTTTGACTTACCCATTTATACCCATCTAATTAAATGGATATAAATGGGTTGACTCACTTATACCCATTACCCATTTTACCCAATCCAAACCCGCCCAAATCACCCGTTTTGCCACCTCTACTTGCACATGTCATATGTTTGAATTTTGTGGAATTCTGTGCAGGCATATTCTCGCAATATTTGTGAAAAAAATCTATGGTTGCTTCCTTCCCTAAACAGTATATCTTGGATAGATGGACCATTCAAGCTAAAACTCATGATATTTGGGATGTCCCTGGGGTTAACTTAGAAGAAGAACCCTTTACATACATGAGAAAAAATCTGATAATAGAATTTTTAGAGGTTTTGGAGTTGGGATATGGTTCAAGAGAAAAGTATAATTATCTTAATTGGGCTGTAAAAAGGTTCGTGGAGATCTCTTAGCTATGGATAGTAAGAATGAAGAGCAAATAGGATGTGATTTGGCTACTAATGTTGTTCAAGAAAGTAATGATCTTCAAGTGAGTAGCCATATTACGTTTGAGTTGAAAAATCCAATTCAAGTTACTTCAAGAGGCCGCCCTAAATCTTTGAGAGAGAAACACCCTAAAGAAAGTCAATTTGGGA
The DNA here is from genome assembly GCF_003713205.1 of Coffea eugenioides. Taxonomy (NCBI): domain Eukaryota; kingdom Viridiplantae; phylum Streptophyta; class Magnoliopsida; order Gentianales; family Rubiaceae; genus Coffea; species Coffea eugenioides. The sequence continues at coordinate 25,151,335 of NC_040041.1, forward strand.
AGAAAAGAAAATGTAGTAATTGTCAAGAGTTGGGACGCAATAAATTGGTTGTCCTGCCAAGAAACAAAAACGGTTAACATGACTTCTCTATATATGTTCTTATTACTTTGTATCTTTCAATATAACTTTTAATTTTGTTTTTTTTTGTCCAGAGATCATGAAAGTAGTGGATTATCCACCTTGAATTCTTCATTGACTTTAAATTAGGTATAGAAAATGATACATTACTCATAGAAGTTGATGTGCCTTTGTTTATTTATGTCTTCAATGTTAGTTAACTATATAGGGACAAGAGCACTTGGTCTGACTATCCTTGAGACTTCCTCGACTTAATTCTCAAGTTAATGTAAGGTACTATTTTTGTTCTCTTATTCTGAATGTAGTCAGTGCTTTGTTTGATAGCATTGTTGTGATATCATTTTTTCACATGATTAGGAACTTCTGATTGAGGCTTCAAATGAAACATTTACAAGTGTACTACCAGAGGTTGGAGTGCTGTGTTAGAGACCCAAGCTCTATACGGGACTTTTTGATTGATTTTGTGTATTTGGTGTACAATTGTTAATTTTGGAAAGAGAATTCAATCATGTGCTCCACTGACATCTTTAATTTTCTATTATTCTCAATTTATCTATAACTATTGGGTGATTTTTTATTTTCTACAAAACAGGAAATTATATTTGGCATCTAAAATGACATTTAAGAATAAGTTAATAAAACCAGTAAGCAATAGTCTTAAATAAGCAGTAGTAACAATTTTGTTTCCAATGTAAAAATAATACTCTGGTGTTACCTTTTAAATTTCTGTTCAAGTTATTGTGAAATTTATAAATTTTTTCATGTGTTTCTTTGGGAAAGAAAAAATGACAACAAAATATTGTTTCCTTTAAATTTAATGAAAACCAAAAAAAGGGAGAGAGGGAGAGACAAAAGAGAACACTTTTTTCTGGAGGATGAACTTTAGGAAAACGTTTAAGAGGTTTAGAAGTCCGTTAGATGGTAGACAAAGTTTTTGTCCACACATGCAAATAAGTTTTTAGTTAAAATATTCTTTAAATGCAATAGGGAGACAGGTGTCGTGTTTGGCATGGGATCTGAACGTGTCTTCAGTTCGGATGATCCAAACCAACTTTTATCTCATTCCATATATATACTTGTATGAATGTGCATACATTTGTTAGATTTGCATAGGAAACATGGTAAAAGTAGTTACTCACATATTGCATTTGTTTCTTTTGGATAAAATATAGTAAACCCGTGTGGTTAGGGAAATGGAGACGAAACCCCCTCATTGTTTAGAAATACCCACTTAACCCCCCTTGTGCTTTGGACTTCTTTGGATTTTATTGGCTAATCAGCTGGGATGTTAGCGACCGGTTGGGAAGCTTGCGAGTGACATTGTGTAAAGACTCACAAAATTTATCTAATTTTAAACTCTAAATTCTAGCTCATTTAATTATTTACTTGGCCATTTACCCCGAATATTATGTTCTAACCTCTTGAGACCAAATTACATTGATCTATGATTTACTTATATTTTTAGAGTGGCTCGTTTCAAAATTTATTTTCTGAAGGCTCGTTAAGTGAAAATAGTGAATACGCGATTGGAATGAATAATTGAATCGAGGATACAATAAGTTTGAAAAATTGGAGACTTGTACATTAGTCTTCAAATAGGTATTTTATGCTTAAGTGCTCAATTATTAGTTAGTAATACTATCGTTATAAGAATTTCTTAGAGATTTCGCTCTATCGCGTATAAATTGGAAGTACGCGTTTTTACGCGCGTGATTAATTGAAGGACCTAAGACTTTTATTTTGGGACTACTAAGAGTGAATAATGATGATATGAATGTAAGTGCATTAGAAGTTTAGTGCACTAGTGCAACAAACTTAAGAGGAATCGAGCACAAAACACGCGCGTACGTGCACTATTTGCGGTTGACTTTTATGCACCCAATACTTAACCATTAAGCTTCCTTTGGAAGCCTCATTTCAGACCAAAATCCCTCTCTCTTGCTCTCTCATTTGGCCGGCTATCAAGCAAGAAAAACAACTCAAGAGCTCTTCAAATTTCTTCATCAAACTTCCTCCAATTCACCTCAAATTCACACCACATACTTAAAAGAAACTATTTCAGTATACCAACAAATTTTGAAATCTTGGTAAAAAATTGAATACCTAAATTACATCTCAAATAATTGGTATATTCTGCACTAAAGGGGGAAGAATATACAAGGCCAATTCTATTTCATATGGAGTTTAAAGTTCCATGGATCTTTTGCTGGAGTTTTAAGATTCATCAAGAATTAGAAAAGCCACTTCCAATGTCATTGGTCAGAGAATTCAAAATTAAATGGTGGACAGGATTCAATCAGGAATTTGGAGATCAAGTAAATGTCATCAGATTCCTAACAACCGGGGACAAACTCAAGTGGACCAAACAGCTACCTACTCCAACCACTACGGTACCTACTACAACAACTTCTCCACCTACTCCAACCACTATGGCATCTACCCCAACAACTACTCCAATAAAGAAAGAAAAAGAAAAAGATACCGAGGCAAGTTCAAATGACTTTTTGATGAAAAAGATGATTCAAGATCCGAGACTACTCAAAGAATATTTGGACTATTTGCAAAAGCAGGATAAGAAAGAAGAAACCACCAAAATTGACGAGTCAGCAGAATCATCCGAATCTACTTTCGATCCTTTCGGAGGACCATGCGGACAAGATCCAAATGACTTTTGAAAAAGATGTCGGCCACAAATAAAGTGTCGACCCAAAAGACAAATGAAATTCAAATGAAGATGAAATGAGAAGTCCCGAGCCTCTATAAATAGAATCCAAATTCAGAAGAAAGGCATCGGCGAAATCATCGACCATAGATCAGTTAAAATCTCCCTACTTTGTAATCATCCTTTTCAAGTTCAACCACTCCTTTGTATTCAAGCATCTCTACTTTTTATATTCAATATAGAAGATTCAAGGTTTTGCATCTATCAAGCTTCCGTTGTCTACTCTCACTCAATATTCTTGTAAGTCCATTTATATTAAGACTATTACTTTTCTATGCAATCATTCATAGATAGCAGCCTGGGTAGAAGTGGTATCAGAGCCACATTACGACTGCATATTTAGACTTTGAAATGGGAACAGATGTAATTTCATTTGAAAATATTACTTTTGGGCAATTATTTGCATTTGTCAAAAAAGAAGGATTAATGTTATGTTCAGAATTAAGATTACAAATAAAATATGGTTCTAAAACCAAGGAAGTAGGATCATTTTGTGATGCATTTGGAATTAAAAGAATTAAATCACCATCAGCATACAAAAAGAAAATTAAAAAATATACTAAGAAAACAAAATATAAAAGACCTAAAGAAGATAAACCAGAAAAGAAGAGAAAATTTATTAAAAGAAAAATAGTTTGTTACAAATGTGGAAAAATAGGACATAAAGCAAACAAATGCAGATTAAGGGAAAAAATTACAGAAATCTGTGCAGATGATGAAGAAATTAAAAATAAATTAATAAATTTATTGATAAATGAAAAAGATCTAAGTACTGAAAAAGATTATTATAATGATATATCTAGTTCAGAAAGTGAAGAAAATTGTAATTGTATGAGTACTCCAAAGTATATAAATGTAATAACTAAAAAAGAAGATAAAGAATTTTTATTAGATATGATAGAAAAGATAGAAGATCCAATAGCAAAAAAGGAATATTTAGAAAGATTAAAAAGTTTAATCATTCAAGAAGATAAAATGCCAAAAATAATAGAACCTTTTAGTATTTCGAAATTGATAGATAAATATCCAAATATAAATATAATGAAAAAAGAAACTACTAAAGATCTTCAAACAGAAATAAATAATTTAAAAATACAAGTAAAACAATTACAGAAAGAGATTATAGATTTAAAAACAAAATATTTAGAAATAGAAGCCAAATTAACATTATTAGAAAATCAGCCTTCAACTTCTAATTCTAAAACAGAAGAAATAAATATATCAAAAAAACCTACAAATGAACTTCAATATATAAATATTATAGAAAGAATGACATTTCAAAAATGGTTTGCTTTAGTAACTATTACAGTTGAAGATTTTAAAGAAACATATGTAGCTCTAATAGATAGTGGAGCTGATACAAGTTGTATTAAAGAAGGAATAATTCCTACTAAATATTGTGAAAAAACAAAAGAAACATTAATGGCAGCAAATGGAAAAAATTTACAAGTAACATATAAATTTACAAAAGGATCAATATGTAATAATGAATATTGTATTAGACATAATTTTATAATTGTAAAAGATATAAATTGTGATGTAATATTAGGAACACCCTTTTTAATTCAAATATATCCATTTTTTGTAAATCATGAAGGAATTTCAATAAATATAATGGGAAAAACGGTTATATTTAGATTTCTTACCCCAGTAAAACAAAGAGAATTACAAATATTACAAACCTCTTCTATTTATAAAACAATAAATAGTATTACTAAAGTAAAACAACAAATAAATTATATTAAAGAAGAAAAATCTTATTTAAAAATTGAGGAACAATTAAAAGAAGAGAAGATACAAAAAAGAATTTTAGAAATGGAAAAATTATTACAACAAGAAGTATGTGCTGATATTCCTAATGCTTTTTGGGATAGAAAACAACATATGGTAGAATTACCCTATGAAACAGGATTCAATGAAAAAAATATTCCAACAAAGGCTAGACCTATACAAATGAATTTTGAATTACTAGAATTTTGTAAAAAAGAAATAAAAGCCTTATTGGATAAAAAATTAATAACCCCTTCTAAATCACCATGGAGTTGTGCTGCATTTTATGTCATGAATCAAGCAGAAAAAGAACGAGGAATTCCAAGACTAGTAATAAATTATAAACCATTAAATAAAGTATTGCAATGGATTAGATATCCAATCCCCAATAAAAAAGATTTGCTTAATCGACTATTTAAAGCAAAGATATTTTCAAAATTTGATTTAAAATCAGGATATTGGCAGATATTAATAACTCCAAAAGATAGATACAAAACAGCATTTACAACACCCTTTGGACATTATGAGTGGAATGTAATGCCATTTGGATTAAAAAATGCACCATCAGAATTTCAAAATATAATGAATGACATTTTTAATCCTTATAGTTCATTTAGTATAGTTTATATTGATGATGTATTAATATTTTCTGAATCATTAGAACAACATTTTAAACATTTAAATATACTTTTAAAAATAGTAAAGAAAAATGGATTAGTAGTTTCTGCACCAAAAATGAAATTATTCCAAACAAAAATAAGATTTTTAGGACATGACATATACCAAGGAACAATAAAACCAATCAATAGAGCTTTAGAATTTACTTCTAAATTTCCAGATGAAATAAAAGATAAAAATCAATTACAAAGATTTTTAGGATGCTTAAATTATATAGCAGATTTCTTTCCCAAATTAAGACAAGAATGTTCTATATTATTTAATAGATTAAAGAAAAATCCAAAGCCATGGACAGAAGAACATACTCAAAAAATAAAATTTTTAAAAGAAAAAGTTTAATCCTTGCCATGTTTATGTTTACCACATCCTAAAGCATTCATGATAGTCGAAACAGATGCATCAGAATTAGGATATGGGGGAATATTAAAACAAAAATTAGAAGAGTCAAAAGAAGAGTTAGTTAGATTTCATTCAGGAACCTGGTCTGATCCTCAAAAGAATTATTCAACAATTAAAAAAGAAATTTTATCAATAGTCTTATGTATATCAAAATTTCAGGATGATTTATATAACAAGAAATTTTTAATAAGAATAGACTGTAAATCTGTAAAAGAGATTTTACAAAAAGATGTTCAAAATATAGTTTCAAAACAAATATTTGCTAGATGGCAAGCTATTTTATCTGTTTTTTATTTTGATATAGAATTCATTAAAGGAGAAAATAATTCATTACCAGACTTCTAGAGGAATTAGCCAAAGCGGTTTCTCTTAAATGTCCATTGGCGAAAGCAAGGACATACTTTTGGACATAATTAATTTAACTAACTTCTGATCTTGACGTAACAAGGGCCTGACATAATCCCTAGGATACTCTCATTTGATCATTAATAAATTCTAATCTAACTTGTTTTTATTTTTATTTACTTTTTTGCAACCTACCGCCTATTGGTTGGTTTTACTACCTAATGGCCAGCTTTATATTTATTACTTTTGCTATATGACCAGTTGTACTGTCTAACTAACTTCTAACATTTGTGGCCAGTTGTACCGCCTAAACTAACATCTTTCATGGTTGGTTGTATTGCCTAATTAACTTTCTTTGTTTTTGTTGTCTTAAATTTTGATTATCTAGATAATAAAATAAGTGATTAAATTCAAGTGATTGCCAATTTCTAAGTTCATGTGGGATCAACACCTATTATCCCTATATTCAATAAATGAACCATGCACTTTGCAAAATAGGGTAATAAGATTTTAAAATTTATAGTGTGCCAGGAACTTAGGTGTAACACTAGAGTTAAAGCAAGTTTTAGTAATCTAGACTTCACTATTTTCTCTTTATTTTGATAATTTTATAGTTTCTATATTTTAGTTGTGATTTGGTTATTTGTAGGTACTAACTTCGTCACCAAAAGTATAATTTGCCTTAAAAAATTAAACACGGTAAGAAGAGAAAGAAGCCCAACAAGAGCAAATTGAGGTGGAAAGTATAGGTGAAACGTCCATCGAAATGAATGAGCAAAGGCCAAGACCTTGAAGGGATTATGCCTTGCCAAATGAATCGGGAGCACAAACTAGCATTGCAAGGCCAGCAATTAATGCAAACAACTTTGAAATCAAGCCCTCACTCATCCAAATGGTTCAACAAAGTCAATTTGGACGAAATGCAACGGAGGATCCTAACACTCATTTGGCTTACTTCATGGACTTATGTGGTACAATCAAAATAAATGGAGTAAGTGATGATGCAATTAAATTAAGGTTGTTTCCTTTTTCACTTTGTGATAAAGCAAAGGTATGGTTTAATTCTTATGCACCTAATACTTTCACTTCTTGGAATGAGTTGACAAAAGTATTCTTAAATAAATATTTTCCTCTTGAAAAAATGGCTAAATTTCGTATGGATATCACAATTTTTACTCAAAATGAAGGTGGTTCGTTATATGAAATATGAAAGAAATTCAAAGATCTTCAAAGACGATATCCTCACCATGGTCTCCCTGATTAGTTGGTTGTTCAAAATTTCTATAATGGACTCAACTATCCAACCAAAATCAACATAGATGCCACCATCTGTAGAGCTTTAATGGGAAAATCAATCGATGATACTCAAGATTCGATAGAGGAAATGATTTCTAACAACTATCAATGGGTAAATGAAAGAGATAATTCAAGAAGAGCAGTCAGTATGTACGCAATTGACACTCAACTTTTTAAGTGCTAAATTAGAAAATATGTTAAATTCTCGTATGAATAATGTTGAGAGGTTGCTAAGTAAAGAAGGGGGAGGTGGATGAAATTCTCATGTAAGTGTTGCTTATTGTTCAACATGTTGTGGTAATCATGATAGTATTAATTGTTTTTATATAGAGCAAGTTCATAATGTTGGCAACTATAATCGGCCACATCAAAATAATCCTTTTTCAAATACTTACAACCCCAGTTGGAAAAATTATCCAAATTTAGGGTGAAAAGACCAATCAAATTTATGAAAACCTATCAATTCATACAATTTTTCAAAAAGGCCACTTGAGTTACATTTTGCAACTTTGGAAGTCAATTTTGAAAAACATGATCATAAAACAAAAGAAAGATTTGATGATGTTAAAACAAGCATAAGCAATATGATGATCATGATTAGGGATATGCAAGACCAATTAGGAAATATTGCTAATTCTATTAATTCGAAACAATCGGGCAAATTTTCAAGTAAAATTGTGACGGCCCCACCTCACCCTAAGGCGAACCAAAGGGTTCGGCGGACTGCCTGCCCAACTCTCGCCAGGACTACGGAGTCGCATCACACAAACCCGATATAGCGCACAATTGAATCCCCAAGAGAACAATCAATCGAAGACCACTAAGTTGAGAAACATGAGTTCTACACCGTAAGGTACCATGGTAACGAAAATGAAGACAAAAATGCAAATGGAAAGCGGACACATCACAATCCAACCAAGATATGGCCGGATTTCCGGCCGGATCGCTGGCCGGATTTGAGGCAGTGAGTAACCCAAAATTTTTCAAAACCCCTGCTAATCCGGCCAGATATCTGGCCAAGAACTGGCCGGATACACGGCCGGATTCGGTGAACAGTTCCCGCCAGAAATTTCGTTCCTTGTTCAAATGCCGCGCTTGTCCGATCATCCAATAATTACAAGTAGCATCTCAACAAACGCAACGGTACCATCTCAAATGAATACACTTAATGTACATGATAAAACACTTATATACATTCATTGAAAACTTTACAATTAAAAGCGTGATACTTAATTAAAAGACAATTAGGGTTTTGATTACACAAGAGCTAACAAAAGAACGTTTACACTAGCTCAACCCTTTTCTCAAAATCACGGTTCGAAATGTGGTTCCCTGTAAGGAAAACAAAGATAACGGGAAGGGGGTGAGCTTATGCTCAATGAGGTACCAAAATAATAGTAATTAAGAATCATGGAACTTCATATTCAATTAGTCACATATGCAACTCAAATAAAGAAATAAACAAACACCTTAGATAGAAAGGATACAGGTGGCTCTCAGGAGCCCAAAATTCCCGGTTGCAGTACTTGATCCAAACCCGTTAACTCTCCGTCAACATATGAAGAATAACCATGTCCGTAGAACCCCACTTTACACCAAATTTCGTCCACCAAACTTACCCCCTACCGGGCCCGAACACCTCAACAAAAATAGAAGTGGTAATACTTGAGTATACCGGAATCAAGAGTCTCAATACCCAAAGATTCCTAGAAACAGACTACCGTGGTTCGTTATTTAATCGACCAGGCCCTTGCCGGCCCGACTCGAGTAACTAGCCACAGGTGTTGAGCTCAGAGATCATAGAAAGGCCATTGGATACCAGCCTCCAAACGACGTCCGAACAAACTCAGATACAGATAAGAGATTGCACACAGTAAATAGGCATACAGACAGGCAAGAGAACGAGTGCGATAAAGTACACCCTCGTCTCAACCAGAATAAACAGATAGTATAGTCATTCAAATCCCAGATTGCAATGCAGAAACCAAGTTAAGCAACAAATGAGGGGAGTGGTACACTCACCAGTTCAAGTAAAACAAATTCAAACGTTTCCCCCCGAAGTACTTCCTGGATCACCAGCACATCCTAAAATGATCAAAGTAAACAATTATGATTCCTATGGGAACTACATTCACAAATGAAACTCAACTATGAGTCGTATGCCTAACCAAATGAACTACGAATGCAAGGGTGCAAAAGCGTGATTTTGGAACGAAAAGATACGAGAGGACCTAGGGCTTGAACGACCCAAAAGCCCTTCACTTCTACCAAAAGGCAACTCAAACTTAAAGGAACCAAACGGCCTAGAAAATTGGACAGCATATCCCCTACATTTCCTTACTTTTCCATCCTGCAAGCAACACCAATTCATCTCAAATCAACCACATACACATCATAAACTATAAAATACACCTTTCGGCACAATAAACACAACTGAAGCTACACTTATTGGATTGAAACGAATCTTATGGCGTTTTGAATCCAAAACATATACCTACATTTCTTATGAAGACCTCCAAAGCTAAATCATGCATTTTCATGGTAAAAAATGGAAATCCCCACGAAAACAGAAATCTGCCCGCGAAACAGGGTTCATGGGCAGTCAAGGGTATTTCGGTCATTTCATGGGCTACAGTGTTCCAATTGAGGTGAAATTTTGTAGGCAGCTAGTTAACATCATTTTCTACAACTTTCATGTTTTAACCTAAGCCTGATTCGGCCTCTAACATGCACTAATAAAGCTGGTCAGAACAGGGCAGATTGGAACCCTAAAACTGAAATTTTCCGCAAATAACCACAATTAACGCACAAGAGATCCATTTAACACAATTTAGAACCATCAATCCAAGGCCAACCATAATCATCATATGAAAACAGAAAAATCCCCAAAAAATCAGAAATTTAGCTAACTCCACTTTAATCCATGAAATCTTCCACAAAGTAGCATCTATAACAACTATAAGCCACTACTTATTAATTAATTGAAGTAAAGAGGAAGTTTGTAAGCAAAGTACCTTGACACCTCAAGAAAGATGATAACTTAGGGTTTTTATTTCCAAAACAAGTCCACCAAGACCTTGAAACTCCTTTAGCAAGTCACTTTAGTGGACAAATTCGAGATTTAATTGGTTGGATTTCAAGTTATAAGCAAGAAATGGAAGATGAAAGTTGAAGCTCTCTTTCTTTTTTCTCCCTAATGGGTTCGGCCAAGAGGATGAAAATAGGAGATGATTTTGGGTCAAAATTGTTCTTTTAGTAAAGGTAAGAAAGTTAGGCAAGTCAACCATCCAATCGGGTCGCGACACATGGCACTCTTAATGGTTCAACCTTATCCTTTTGTCTATCCAAGATTAAACCATCTAAGTAACCTCTAATTATCTCTTAACACCTAATAAATTAATCCCGGTATACAAAACGTAACCTAATTGGTCGAATTTATCGCACTTAACACCACTAGCGGGTCCCACATCCAATATACACTCTTTATTTCTCATGAACTAACTTATACTAGAAAAAATGATTTAAAAACTCTATTCACTTATAAAATCTCTAGAAAAATCAATATCATAGGGTATAGTGAAGAAAATGCATGAGAGAAAATAAAATAAAAGAATATAAAATAAGGAAAATTTACGGGTCCTCACAAAAATCGAGATGAATTCTAGAGAACATGTAAATGCAATCACTCTTAGGAGTGGTAAATAATTAGAGGATAATCATCTTGGTAAAAATGGAAGAAATGATGAAAATGGGGGTAAAAATAAACAAGAAAATAAAAATGATCATGTTCCAAATGAATTTGATATACCTTCTTCTCATGTTTCTCATAAGAATGCTACTAACTCCGTTCTTTTTTTCGATAGGTTGAAGCAAAGCAATAAGAAGGAATTTGAGAATTTTTCTCAAATGTTTAAACAAATTAGGATTAATATTTCTTTTGTTGATGTTTTCTTACAAATTCTCTCTTATACTCATTTCTTGAAGGATATTATGTCAAAAAAGAGGAAATTGAAGATCATGAGACAATAGCATTAACTGAAAAATGATTGGCATGTGTTCAAAACAAGGTTCTAACAAAACTTAAAAATTCGAAGAGTTTCACTATATCTTGTACCATTGGACATTAAAATTTCACTAATGCTTTATGTGATTTAGGTGTAAGTGTATCATTGATGCCACTTTCCGTTGCAAAGAAGCTTGATTTGACAGAGATCAAGGATACAAATATTACTTTTCAATTGGCGGATAGGTCCATAAAATGTCTGGTTGGTATAATTGAAATGTCATCATTAAGGTGAAATCATTCTTTATACCGGTTGACTTTATCATACTTGATATGAAAGAAGACATGCATTTATGTATTATTTTAGATAAATCTTTCTTAACCACTGCCGAAACTTTAATTGATGTTCAAGAAGTTAAGTTGACTTTTAGAGTAAATGGTGAAGAGTTAGCATTCAATTTTAATGAAAGTTAAGGACCCTAATTTGTGGTATAGAAAAGCTTTTAAACCTAAAGAAGTTAATAGTCTACAAGAGTTATATAAAGAAGGTTATCATATTGAAACTTTTGATTCTCATGCTTATAACATGCCCAATACAAAGAATGAAGAAAAAGATGTCCTTAATTCTAAAGTTCAAGTGGATAAAGGCAAGAAATCAAATAAACTTTGGGATTGTTTAAAACGTTTCTCAAAAAATCCTCATACATGTTATGATCATGCTAACTCTTCTTTGTTTGATGATGAGGATAATTTGGAGATAGGGCAAGCTCAAAAAATGGTGAATGGAAAGATAAGTTTTAGTTGTTGGAAAGAAACTAGTTCCTTTTCCCCTCCAAAGTGAACTTCAAGAAGAAACACTTTTGAGTCGAGTTAACGACTATAAACAAAAGCGCTAATTGGGAGGCAACCTAAAGTTTTAAGTTATTTCTTTGTTTTAGGGTGTTTTGATATTTATTAGAAGTATTAAGTTGTGTTTGTTAAGTTTATTTTTTAGGTTTTAACAATTGATGCAAAAGTGACTTTTTGAACGTTGGCGAGGAACGAGAAACATGAAAAACTCAATCCCTCATTTTGCATTTTAGATATTTTTGATTTGTCGCGCCCCATTTTTTATAAGAAAAATAAATGGTTTAAAAAGTGAATTTTGGTTTGATTTTTGATTTGGAAAAATGGTTTTTGATTTACAAAGAAAATGAAGAAACATATGGGTCTAGATGGGACTTGAAAATGCGACGATTTGACCCAAAATAATAGTTTAAAAAGGGTTTTCGAATAAAAAATCGGAGTCGCCACTTGGTATTGAGTTAAGGTGTACCAAGTCACTTAAAATGAATTTTTTAAAGAAATAGGTAGAAAGAAACCCCTTTTAAACGACTCCTAGTCTACGAAAATCAAAGGAAAGGTTCGGGAGTCACATTTGACGAAGGAGAAGGCAAGGAAAAAAATCCAAGGCACCCATTCGACCTAGCCAAGACTAGTTGCGTGATTTAGTCAAAGATTTTTTTGTTTTAACCAAAGAATTTATCACATTTGGATGTACTATATGAATGCAAACCCTAGACCTAGGGGGACATCGGGGGGTAAAATTTCTCTTCAAAGCTTGAATGGTGCCAATTACATTAATTGTGATGCCCAATAATGATCCTTTGGAGAAGTCATGAATAATGCAAAAATATGAGACTCTAAGAAAAGGAAAAGGATAAAATAATTATAGAAATATACGTGTCTTAAAGGAATGCATCATGTCGGGTGCGGGGGACTAATGTTCGTGAGTCAATTTTCCCTTTAATAGAGGGAATACGAGCGTGCTAAGGCTAGAAAGCCAAACTCGTCCATATCCCATATTCAAGGGGTTATTCCCTAATCTAATCAAGCAAATGTACTATCCTAATTCTAATTCTTAAATGAAATGCAAATCTAATGTTATGTATCACACATAGGGGTAAGGAATATACATATAAGGGAAATATCATACAAAATGATAAAAGACCCTAGAAAGCGAAAAATATGCATGAGATGACGTGATTTTATCACACAATCATGATCTAACGCTCGAAGGGCTCCTAAGAATCTAGTGTTGGACTAGACCACATCTATAAGTTCTCACTAGCATTGGACTAGTGAAAAATCGGAACAAGGAGTCACAACTAGCATTGGACTAGTGTGGATTCGAGAAAGGGGACCACAACTAGCGTTGGACTAGCGTGATGACGTCACACGTTCATTACAATCAAATAAATCATGTAAGACATAATAAAGCAAATAAACACATAAATCACATATAGCACATAACACATAAGCATGGTATCTAGATGCAAGGCTCTAAGAAAGCGGTAACACATAACACGTAAGCATGCAAACCACACAAAACAAAATAAAACCAATAAGCCCTAACTATTACATTCGAGGGGGGGCCTACTACAATCTAAAAGGGGAAATAAAATAAATAATAAAAATAAACACCTAACTATTACAAATTTGGCATTCAAGTGCCTTTCAAATGATCAAAATTGAACTAAAATAAATATACAAAGCTAAAGCCAATAAAGCAAATAAATAAATAAACATCCAAGAGGCATACAATTAAACACGTAAAGTCACATAGGGCACGTAGGGTCAAATAAAGTAAGAAATAAGGGATAGGGTGTACTGTGAGGACTCGTAAAAACTATTATTTTTTTAGCCTAATTTGTGGCTTAATAAATTATTTAATTGGATATTTGCCTCGAGGAATATTTTCTAGTCTTATTAGACCTAAATACATGGTAATATAACTTCGTTATATTTTTTAAAGTAACTCATTTCATGAATTAATTTCCTGGAGCGCGTTTAGTAAAAACAGTGAATAGTGCTTGAAGATTTTATCCGCTTGAGAGTACAATAAGTTTGGAATATTGGAGACATGTACAATGGACCTAAATTCGGTATTTTAATGTTTAAATACTCAAGTGATAGTTATTAGTACTATCGTTATAAGAATTTCCCGGAAGTTTCGCGTTATAGCGGTAAAATTGGCGGTACGCGTTTTCACACGCGCGACTTTATTTGAGGAACTTTAGACCCTTGTTTCGAGACAATTAAGAGTGAATAATGTTTATATTAACATGAGTGCATTAGAGGTTTAGTGCACTAGTGAACCAAACGCGCGAGAAAATCGAGCCTAAAAACGTGCCAAACGAGCCTTACAAGAGTTGACTTTGGAGCAATTTTTCACCACACATTTAATCTTCTTTGAGAAGCCAACTTAGATCAAAATCACACTCTCTCTTCCCTCTCCTCATGGCCGGCCAAAACACTCCCTCTCTCTAACTCATTTGCAACAAAAATTCTGCACACTAATCTCAACCAAAACTACCCCAAATCACCTCCAAATCACACCAAACTTGGAGACCACTTAGCAAACCTCTTGGAGGTTGGATTTAGCTAACAAAAGACTGCATCTTCACGGGTTCTTGGAGCTTCAAGAGGGCCGAAATTTCTGATCTTGCACACCCAAGGAATAGGTAATGATCAACCCTTGGATTCTTGTCTTTTGGAATTTATATAGCAAGATTAAGCTCATGCATGCACTTAGTTAGCTTGTTTATGGTGAAAATGAAATGAGTGGGCTCTTGGTATTCCCACACTTGGGTTGTTGTTGCTGATTTAAGGATTAATGTCGGATTTAATGGTAGTTTAGTGGTTATAATGATGAGTTTATGGAGTGTTATTGTTGGAAACTCAAAGTAGAGGTCTTGGCAAGAATTTCCGAAAATGCCCCTGTTTTGTTCGGCCATAAGAAGGCCCATTTTTGGTGATCTATTGGCATGAACCTGATGTATATATGTTATATTATGTGTGTAAAAATTTTCGTTGGAAAACATTAACGTTTGGTGGGTCAAATGAATTTTTCTCCTAGAAGTGGCAATCTGGAAATCTGTTCCGTATTGCACTGTCCAGCGTTGGCATTTTGGCTATAACTCTGTCCTCGGATGTCGAAATCATGTGCCGTCGGTGGCGTTTGAAACTAGACATTCCTAGCTTTAATTTGGTATAAAATTCACGTTCTGATTCCTTGTGAGCAAGCCGAACCAAATGTTTTAAGTTCGCTGTCCTGTTGCTCTGTTCGTCTGGAATGAAGTGTTCAGGCAGCAACTTGATGCCCGAATTTGAACCAGATGGGTGCCGAATTTGGGAATGACTTCTTCTGTGATGTTTTAGTACTATGAATGTATTTTCCAACGGCGTAAGCCATGCTCAATTTCGAGCTATATTGACTGAGTTGTGACTGAAACAAGTGGACTGCTCTGTTTTGGAAAACCCTAATGTTGGGACTGGTTTGGAACCAAATCTTGGAATGAACTTGTTAGTTGATGTTTTTGATATTAAACACTTACCAAAGATATTATGGGTGTATCTTAGACCCTTATTTCACAAATGAACCATGGTTGGATAACTTTCTTGGTTAGACGATTGGAAATTGGGAAATGCAAGTCAAAGGCAGTTTGCCTTAGGATTTTTCTTGAACCTTGGTTGGCTAATTAACTACCTTACCGAAAGTATTTTTCCCTGAAATTTGATAGAGTGGTACCTTTCATATGGGAGTAAAATACTGCCAATTTTGGTACCAATCCAAGTTCGTTTCGATACCGAATTAAATTTCTAGTGTTGGAGGTTCAAAACTGGAAATTCTTCTTCAGTCTTGAATCTTCCTCAACTTGGGGCTACTATATCTTGGTGCTCGAAACTCCATTTCTCAATCCGCTTGTATTGTTATACTCTTGGATTGTAACACTATTTGATTTCCAAATTTCAAAGGTTAGTTCAAAACAAGTGAATTTTACTGAATTTCCAAAATTGGCCAAAAAACCAACCTTGAAACTGTCTTAGTATTCTACAGCTGTAACTTTGATCCAACTTTTGAATACCTTCCATTTCGAATCATGGAAAAGTGTCTTCTAGAAACTTGTAGTACTCGGAATGTAGTTTCCAATGGTATCAAACTTTCCAATTTTGGACCTACGTAGTGCAAGATACGATTTTTCTAGAATTGACACCCAAAGCTAAAATTTGACAATTTCTTAGAAATGAGATTTTGGAAACTTGCCTTCTTTTCTCGATACCGATTGAACATTTTGAACTCGATTTCATGAAAAATGTTAGTCTCTTTCTTTAGACTTTAAAACTTTACTCTTGAGCCTCGATTATTAATAATTAAGGCCCAATTCATGAATTCCCTTTAGATTGTACAACCTTCTTTGATAAGTAGGAGTTCTAAGTGATAGTGTATAATAGTTAATGGTTGTTTACTCAGGCACTCGAGGGAATCTCCAAGGGGAACTCGGAGCGGACACCTAAAACGCTTGTTTGAAAACTACTCGCTTGTTTTGACTAGGTGAGTGTTCCATATAGGAATACGTAATTGAATAAGTCTAGGACACGCTTATTTCATGATTATTAAGTGCTATGTGTTAAGTATTTACCATACTCATGCCTATTTAAGGAATGTATACTTGCATTGTATATCTACATGAATTGGTTAAATCATTAACCATATCAAATGACCATATGAACTCGATACATGCTTAACTTGCTAGATTGTTTACTTAGTCTACTTGGTTTTGAAAAATGGAGTCGAGTGTGTACTTTATCGCACTCGTTCTCTTTTGAGATGAATAATTCATGCTTGAAAATACTCGAATAACATGACTTGGTATGCTAAGGTTGCATACGTCGTTGGAGTGAATCTCCTCGACTCTCACGTGGTAAAAATGGGATAACGGCCAATGATGGCCTATGCATATGACCAATGCTTGTCAATTAACCGTCAACCGTGAACAGTTAACCGTTAACCGTGAACCGTTTACCAACCCACATGACTACCTGATTACCTGACTATTTGCTCATATGATTTCTAATCTATATGATTATTCGATATCCGTGAATTATATGCTCCCATGAAATCAACTTGTATTGCTTACGTGCTTACGTGCTAAGTATCCACTTGATCACTTGATTATCATGAATCACATGTTATATGAAGTTGTCCATCATTGTTAGGCGAGTGTGTACTTTATCTCACTCGACCTACTCAAATGATGAATTTTACCTTTTGTCGAATTACTTGATTACTTGTGCATGTTGTAAGCTCTAAGCTGAACTTGGGCCCTGCCTCGGTTACTGACCTACTCGAGCCAGGACTGGGCTCGGTCGGGTAGGTTGGAACCCTGGACAACCGTTTCGGTATACTCGAGTATTACCACTGGAGGGATAAGGTGATGGCCAGTCAAACCGAGGGGATCCGGAAGTCATAAGGTGCAGATGACCGACAGAGTTCCACTGGAACACCGTATCCTACAGTATATGTTTACCTTGTATCATAATAATTGTTTCGTGCTAAAATGCCAACATGAAATCCTGAGCTATGCCTGTAATAAGCTCCAATCACTCGTGAACTATACATGCCAATGTCTCATACCATGATAAATGTCTCAAATTACCTGTACAATGATTATCACCTCATGATAACATGCCATTGTGTAACCTTGAACCATGCATATGATATGCCCAACTTACTTGATTTATTTGAACCGTTAGAGTGTCTTGGAACCTCACTGGGCTGTGTAGCTCATACCACGTTGTGGATTTCTTTTACAGGGTTCGAGACCAAGGGTGCTCGTGAGTAGTACTAGATTGTTTTCTTTTGAAGACTTTAAGTTATATTATAACGGATGGCTATAGTACCCCTTTTCCATTGGGTTGTATTTAAGCTTGAAAGCTGCATAATTGTAAGTGTGAGATATTCGAAGTACTTTAATTATGTATTGAGGTTACTTAAAGTATTTCGAGCTTTTGAATGATCGATTGTAGTGAGTCCCGGCGAGAGCTGGGCAGGCGTCCCGCGGATACCCTTTGGTTCGCCTTAGGGAGAAGTGGGGGCGTCACAGTTGGTATCAGAGCTTAGGCTTCAGATCTTTGTAGTGTATCCTAGGCTTAAATGTTTAGGATGCCGGACTGTGGGACTGGTTTGAAAGTTAAATGATTGCTTGTAGCAATGAAATTTAGAGCCAATTCACGTGGTCTCTACAAAGGAGCAAGATAGGACCAAGTGGTGTTATGGTCCTTACTATGTGATTGAGTAAAGGTTTAAGTGCCCTTCAAAAAAAAAAATGTAAGCTGTGAATCATGAATGTTATAGGTTGTAAAACCTTTATCTTGATAATTGGAGGGAATTTGATATGTATGTTGGGTAGGAATCTCGAATGTGGTGATTTAGTCTTGGGACCGGCCGGCTCGAGTTGTGAATTACCTTATTTCGGATTCTTGTACCCGAGTACTTGAGAGTTGAGGGCAACCATAAGGACTTTATATCTCCATTTTTGGGGAATAAGAATGAATCGATATTTCATGTGAATGGTTGCAGGAAACCAATAATTGTTTGGTTAAGATGGTACAATAATTAAGAGTGGAAGATGGAAAATATTGTAACTCAAAAGATCCTTGTGTTGGGATTGAAATCGAGCATGTTAGGGAATGAGAATCGTCTAGTTCCAATAATCTAGTGAATCCCTACTTGTGATCTTTTATAGTGAGACGATGGGAGTAGAACTTAGAGTCTGCGCCTTGAAGATGAATGTACTTGTGATGATCACTTGTTTATTTTGCTATTGACTTTGACTTGGCATGAACTTTACTTGGCCATAACTTGTTTTATAATTTAATGAACTCTAGTTTGTGTTTACTTGCATAGTGATAATGTTATTTGTGTAAGTGACTTCATTCTCTTTAAATGTTGCTACTGGTATATGAGTATAGTTCAATTTTAACTAAGTGTGAGGGTTATGCATGTGCGTATAGATTAGTTGTGAACATGGAAACTAGAGGACAACGAAAGGGACGTCAACCTAGACAACCCCGAAATGAAAGAGTAGCTAATGGGTCCGGTATTGATCAAAACGTTGAGTCAAGTGTTGGGAGAGGAAATGACCAAATGGGACAAGTTTTAACTCGCATGACGGATATCCTGGAGCTCTTGGTAGCTCAACAAGGTCAAGGTGTTGGACAAGGAAACCAACGTGGAAACCAAGAGATAGGGGAGGATCGAGCTTTAGAGCGGTTTCAAAAATTTTTCCCGCCCAAGTTTGCTGGAGGACCTGATCCAGAGGTGGCTGAGAATTGGTTAGAGAATATAAGAAATATATTCGATGCCTTGGATTACACAGAGGAGAGACAAGTCACCTTTGCTGTATTTCAACTTGAAGGAGCAGCCCGAGCCTGGTGGAATGTTATAAGAAACAAGTGGGAAAGAGATCAAACCCTAAGGACTTGGATAAACTTTGTACGTGAATTTAATGAGAAATTTCTTCCTCCACTTGTCCAAGAAAAGAGAGAAGATGATTTTATAAAGCTTCGTCAAGGAACTTTGAGCGTAGCTGAGTATGAAACACGCTTTACAAAGTTATCTACATATGCCCCAGAATTGGTGGCTACTGAACGGAAGAGAATAAGAAGGTTTATCCAAGGATTAGATTTGGAAATCCAAGATGCCCTTGCTGCAGCACAGGTTGAAACATTTAGTGACGCTCTCGAAAAAGCGCAAAGGGTAGAAAGCACAAAATCTCAACTGAGAGCTCTCCAAGCAAGGAAAAGAGATGCATCTGATAGTACACTAGGAGGAAATGGACCACCACCCAAAGTTAGAAAAGAAGTGGATGGAGTAGGACTGTTATTTCCTGCACCACTCATGATAAAGGAACCAAAAGGAACTATGTCGCGAGGGACTTCAGTAGAACAGACACGATCAAAGAAAACCTCGCAAGCCAGTCAGGTCACAACACCTCGTCCGACTTGTGGATATTGTGGAAGGACGAATCACATTGAAGAAAACTGTTGGCTAAAGGGACGAAAGTGTATGGGGTGTGGGAGTACCAACCATAAAGTTCATGACTGTCCAAGGAGGTATCCACGAGAAACTACTGCTCCACAAGGAAATGGAACTGTCCCTCGACAAGTCAATGGAAGGAGAAACCGACCAATGGCATCAGAAAGAAAGCATATCATGAACACACCACATGGTTCAGAGTTGTCTGAGATTACAGAAGGTATGAATTTCGAGGACGAAATTCTTTTAAGGAGGGGAGGTTGTGAGGACTCGTAAAAACTATTATTTTTTTAGCCTAATTTGTGGCTTAATAAATTATTTAATTGGATATTTGCCTCGAGGAATATTTTCTAGTCTTATTAGACCTAAATACATGGTAATATAACTTCGTTATATTTTTAAAGTAACTCATTTCATGAATTAATTTCCTGGAGCGCGTTTAGTAAAAACAGTGAATAGTGCTTGAAGATTTTATCCGCTTGAGAGTACAATAAGTTTGGAATATTGGAGACATGTACAATGGACCTAAATTCGGTATTTTAATGTTTAAATACTCAAGTGATAGTTATTAGTACTATCGTTATAAGAATTTCCCGGAAGTTTCGCGTTATAGCGGTAAAATTGGCGGTACGCGTTTTCACACGCGCGACTTTATTTGAGGAACTTTAGACCCTTGTTTCGAGACAATTAAGAGTGAATAATGTTTATATTAACATGAGTGCATTAGAGGTTTAGTGCACTAGTGAACCAAACGCGCGAGAAAATCGAGCCTAAAAACGTGCCAAACGAGCCTTACAAGAGTTGACTTTGGAGCAATTTTTCACCACACATTTAATCTTCTTTGAGAAGCCAACTTAGATCAAAATCACACTCTCTCTTCCCTCTCCTCATGGCCGGCCAAAACACTCCCTCTCTCTAACTCATTTGCAACAAAAATTCTGCACACTAATCTCAACCAAAACTACCCCAAATCACCTCCAAATCACACCAAACTTGGAGACCACTTAGCAAACCTCTTGGAGGTTGGATTTAGCTAACAAAAGACTGCATCTTCACGGGTTCTTGGAGCTTCAAGAGGGCCGAAATTTCTGATCTTGCACACCCAAGGAATAGGTAATGATCAACCCTTGGATTCTTGTCTTTTGGAATTTATATAGCAAGATTAAGCTCATGCATGCACTTAGTTAGCTTGTTTATGGTGAAAATGAAATGAGTGGGCTCTTGGTATTCCCACACTTGGGTTGTTGTTGCTGATTTAAGGATTAATGTTGGATTTAATGGTAGTTTAGTGGTTATAATGATGAGTTTATGGAGTGTTATTGTTGGAAACTCAAAGTAGAGGTCTTGGCAAGAATTTCCGAAAATGCCCCTGTTTTGTTCGGCCATAAGAAGGCCCATTTTTGGTGATCTATTGGCATGAACCTGATGTATATATGTTATATTATGTGTGTAAAAATTTTCGTTGGAAAACATTAACGTTTGGTGGGTCAAATGAATTTTTCTCCTAGAAGTGGCAATCTGGAAATCTGTTCCGTATTGCACTGTCCAGCGTTGGCATTTTGGCTATAACTCTGTCCTCGGATGTCGAAATCATGTGCCGTCGGTGGCGTTTGAAACTAGACATTCCTAGCTTTAATTTGGTATAAAATGCACGTTCTGATTCCTTGTGAGCAAGCCGAACCAAATGTTTTAAGTTCGCTGTCCTGTTGCTCTGTTCGTCTGGAATGAAGTGTTCAGGCAGCAACTTGATGCCCGAATTTGAACCAGATGGGTGCCGAATTTGGGAATGACTTCTTCTGTGATGTTTTAGTACTATGAATGTATTTTCCAACGGCGTAAGCCATGCTCAATTTCGAGCTATATTGACTGAGTTGTGACTGAAACAAGTGGACTGCTCTGTTTTGGAAAACCCTAATGTTGGGACTGGTTTGGAACCAAATCTTGGAATGAACTTGTTAGTTGATGTTTTTGATATTAAACACTTACCAAAGATATTATGGGTGTATCTTAGACCCTTATTTCACAAATGAACCATGGTTGGATAACTTTCTTGGTTAGACGATTGGAAATTGGGAAATGCAAGTCAAAGGCAGTTTGCCTTAGGATTTTTCTTGAACCTTGGTTGGCTAATTAACTACCTTACCGAAAGTATTTTTCCCTGAAATTTGATAGAGTGGTACCTTTCATATGGGAGTAAAATACTGCCAATTTTGGTACCAATCCAAGTTCGTTTCGATACCGAATTAAATTTCTAGTGTTGGAGGTTCAAAACTGGAAATTCTTCTTCAGTCTTGAATCTTCCTCAACTTGGGGCTACTATATCTTGGTGCTCGAAACTCCATTTCTCAATCCGCTTGTATTGTTATACTCTTGGATTGTAACACTATTTGATTTCCAAATTTCAAAGGTTAGTTCAAAACAAGTGAATTTTACTGAATTTCCAAAATTGGCCAAAAAACCAACCTTGAAACTGTCTTAGTATTCTACAGCTGTAACTTTGATCCAACTTTTGAATACCTTCCATTTCGAATCATGGAAAAGTGTCTTCTAGAAACTTGTAGTACTCGGAATGTAGTTTCCAATGGTATCAAACTTTCCAATTTTGGACCTACGTAGTGCAAGATACGATTTTTCTAGAATTGACACCCAAAGCTAAAATTTGACAATTTCTTAGAAATGAGATTTTGGAAACTTGCCTTCTTTTCTCGATACCGATTGAACATTTTGAACTCGATTTCATGAAAAATGTTAGTCTCTTTCTTTAGACTTTAAAACTTTACTCTTGAGCCTCGATTATTAATAATTAAGGCCCAATTCATGAATTCCCTTTAGATTGTACAACCTTCTTTGATAAGTAGGAGTTCTAAGTGATAGTGTATAATAGTTAATGGTTGTTTACTCAGGCACTCGAGGGAATCTCCAAGGGGAACTCGGAGCGGACACCTAAAACGCTTGTTTGAAAACTACTCGCTTGTTTTGACTAGGTGAGTGTTCCATATAGGAATACGTAATTGAATAAGTCTAGGACACGCTTATTTCATGATTATTAAGTGCTATGTGTTAAGTATTTACCATACTCATGCCTATTTAAGGAATGTATACTTGCATTGTATATCTACATGAATTGGTTAAATCATTAACCATATCAAATGACCATATGAACTCGATACATGCTTAACTTGCTAGATTGTTTACTTAGTCTACTTGGTTTTGAAAAATGGAGTCGAGTGTGTACTTTATCGCACTCGTTCTCTTTTGAGATGAATAATTCATGCTTGAAAATACTCGAATAACATGACTTGGTATGCTAAGGTTGCATACGTCGTTGGAGTGAATCTCCTCGACTCTCACGTGGTAAAAATGGGATAACGGCCAATGATGGCCTATGCATATGACCAATGCTTGTCAATTAACCGTCAACCGTGAACAGTTAACCGTTAACCGTGAACCGTTTACCAACCCACATGACTACCTGATTACCTGACTATTTGCTCATATGATTTCTAATCTATATGATTATTCGATATCCGTGAATTATATGCTCCCATGAAATCAACTTGTATTGCTTACGTGCTTACGTGCTAAGTATCCACTTGATCACTTGATTATCATGAATCACATGTTATATGAAGTTGTCCATCATTGTTAGGCGAGTGTGTACTTTATCTCACTCGACCTACTCAAATGATGAATTTTACCTTTTGTCGAATTACTTGATTACTTGTGCATGTTGTAAGCTCTAAGCTGAACTTGGGCCCTGCCTCGGTTACTGACCTACTCGAGCCAGGACTGGGCTCGGTCGGGTAGGTTGGAACCCTGGACAACCGTTTCGGTATACTCGAGTATTACCACTGGAGGGATAAGGTGATGGCCAGTCAAACCGAGGGGATCCGGAAGTCATAAGGTGCAGATGACCGACAGAGTTCCACTGGAACACCGTATCCTACAGTATATGTTTACCTTGTATCATAATAATTGTTTCGTGCTAAAATGCCAACATGAAATCCTGAGCTATGCCTGTAATAAGCTCCAATCACTCGTGAACTATACATGCCAATGTCTCATACCATGATAAATGTCTCAAATTACTGTACAATGATTATCACCTCATGATAACATGCCATTGTGTAACCTTGAACCATGCATATGATATGCCCAACTTACTTGATTTATTTGAACCGTTAGAGTGTCTTGGAACCTCACTGGGCTGTGTAGCTCATACCACGTTGTGGATTTCTTTTACAGGGTTCGAGACCAAGGGTGCTCGTGAGTAGTACTAGATTGTTTTCTTTTGAAGACTTTAAGTTATATTATAACGGATGGCTATAGTACCCCTTTTCCATTGGGTTGTATTTAAGCTTGAAAGCTGCATAATTGTAAGTGTGAGATATTCGAAGTACTTTAATTATGTATTGAGGTTACTTAAAGTATTTCGAGCTTTTGAATGATCGATTGTAGTGAGTCCCGGCGAGAGCTGGGCAGGCGTCCCGCGGATACCCTTTGGTTCGCCTTAGGGAGAAGTGGGGGCGTCACATGTACCTCCCTTGAGTTGGGGCCCTAATGGAGTGAAATTACTTATTTACCCTCCAAAATAAAAGAAAAGGTCAAGGCATCACTTTAATTAGGAAATAATCACACGAAATGGGAATAAACATGAAATTGAATCACTCAAAGCATTCAAATAAACTAAACAACTCATATTCGTCAAATTGAAACAAACAAGGACCTAATTAAAACAATTAAAGAAGTTAAAGGGACCAATTTGATTGATTTTTCCAATTTTCTGATCCATAGTAGCATTAAATGAAATTCAAGGGGTTGGAGTGTAATTTCTAAAAGATTCTCATGCATGCACACGAAGAAGATTTATGCAATTGAGACTCTCGGCAATGTCCTGGAGCTTTCTTTTCTTTTGCAACCAGCTTCATGCAATCTCCTTATTCAGATTAGATGCATTCATGCCAAACAACCCAAGAAAGTCCTAATTGGTTCTCTAACTAACTACGAAGTGCAAGAACTTGGGACAAGAGAGAGGAAAGGTGAAACATGACTGCTATAACTGAACCTTTCTGCTGGTTCTGGATTTCTTATTGAAGCAACGAAAAATGGCACTAAATGAATCTAGACTCCCAAATGAAAGATAGATAACACCACTTTCATCAAAACAAATCAGCTTGACTTATATTAAGCTTTAATGGTTTGAGTTAGTAGGACTTGAGAACACAACAGAATTTCAGGTTCCTTTCAATATTTCTGGTTAAAACTTTTGCAAACAGAAAAATCATTTCGACATTACAAACTTGTTCAAGAACCAAACACTAATCGAACAAGCATGCACGTACAGAACAAGGATCAACTAATCATGCTCACAAACTTCAGTTGAAACAACTGAAGCTTTTTTTTATGAATGCCCGTCAAAACTACTATAACAAACATACATGTTACATCTAGCTATTACACCACACAATGCTATTTTAAAGTGCAGCAAATGTAGACAATGGCATCATCCTTAAACAGCAAGCAAACCCAACAGGAAAAAAAAAAAAAACCAACCAGACCAGAATTCCAGCCACTCAAAGCTCCAGTTTTATCGATATTGCTACAACAAACCGAAAGCTTCGACCTGGTTACAGCCGAGCAGATTCTCACGCATGAATTTCAGCTAAGTGCCATTAGAACCCAAACAACAGGATTACCAAATATCCCATTCATTTTTCAACATAGAACCCTTGAGTTTAAACACCAGTCATCCCGACAAAGATCACACGAAATCCTGGAAAATTTCTACGATTTTTGCTGGGTTTTATTATCAAGTTCAAGAAACAGAATAAATGAATAATTGGGTAGTAGGGCCATAATAAATGAATAATTCCCAATTAAAAGGGCATTTTTAAGAAAAATATAAGGAATTTGCAAGTCCTCACATTATGTGTCACGTAAGATCCCAAAACTGTCCTTCACGAGTTGTTAAGTGCCTCATCCATGCAACAAGTTGCTCCTATTTTATCCATGCAAGATGATCCAAATCAATGTCAACTAGTGCTGGACTTTACACCTTTGCACAATCAAGGTCCCAATGTGAAAATCTATGACCAAAGGCTAATTAGAGAGTTTTGGGTTGCAACCTGGAATTTTCACAAGCCTTACACAAGCTCTTTCCTACCTTGGCGCATGTCCTTGTTTGAGACTCTCATTAAGCTGACCAAACGGCATTTAACTTGGCTTGTGACTCTTCATTTATTTCCAACATGGTTGACCTCTAAGCGCACCGTCGATTTGTGGACAAATCACTTTCAAAAGGAGGGGAATGATATGATCCGGATCCCCCACTCTAGTCCATGAAGATTTCACATGCTCAAGTTATTCGTGTTTTCAGTTGTGTCGTTTGTTTGGTGTTGTTAAGCAAGGGTTTTAATGTTAATTACCTTGCTAATTTAGTTGTTTATTTGCTTTAGTTAATTCGGCTAGATTGTGTCTCAAGCTGGGCCAACTTCTTGTTATTAATTTTAGGAAAATAAGTGATTCCAAATCACATTAGGATTTCTAGACAATTCCAAAGTACATTAGGTTTTGAGTCTATGTAAGGCTATATATAGCCTAGTCTTCTCCAACATTTTCAGTTAATCAGATTTTGATTCAATAAAATTTGTGAGTTTCACTTTCTCTTTTTACAAGAGAACTCCTTTGAATACTTGAGAATCTTTCTTAAGTTATTCATCCCGAACTTATCAACCAAGTACCTCCTTGATTGTGTCATTCTTCTACCTATAAATTTGGTTCGTTAATTCGAGTAGTTGCGGGTTGAGATAGTATCAACATTGTTCGTGACTCCTAGGATTAAATTGGGTCAAGTTTCTCCACTGCCAAACCGTTGGTGTAGTTGTCTAAATCGTGTCGGTGTACGTATCACATCACTGACCCTGGTGTGCCAGCGAGGACGCTGGGTCCTCTAAGGGGGGTGGATTGTAACGATCCCACATCGGCTAGGGAGGAGAGTCTTGGCTGCTTTATAACCTGTTGTAGGTGTCCCCCCACCTGACCGAGGCCTTTTGGAAGGATGCTGGGCTTCTTGACCTGCAGGTTTGGGCACTTCACTTGTTGTGGGCTATAACCCCATTTCCAGGAATAAAACCCACGACCTTTTGGGTGGCTAACTATGGGACAATATTGGTCAGGGGTGTTAGAGTCGAGTAGTTTTCTATTCTTTTTCTTTATGTTATCGCTACTTTAGCTGTCTTTAAATCATTATTACCAGTAAATTTCGAGAATATTTCCAGTAGTTCCAAGTCTAAATTGAGTCCTTTGACTCCTTTGAAGTCCAGGTCAGTCCGTGTCACACGTTTTTAATCTTGTCCGTGTCCTAGCTCATCAGTTATCTTCCTTTCTTTCTTTACGATGCATACTTCCCCTTTAACTCCTTGTGTCAATAATTTTAGTGGATTTCCAGCAGTTTACTAGTAGCTTTTCTATCCCAAAAGTCAAATCTCTTTGCCAAAATTTCAGCTTATTAACCGTCCCTTGTGTTATCTCAAAAATCCAAGTTTGTCACATTCTAGTTGTTCAATTGGTAAGCTTGGATGATCACCTTGAGAAAACTCTAATTTCTTCAAGGAAAGTGACCAAGGGCCTTGAGCAAATATTTAGTGAGATTAATAGAGTGTTGTGTGATAAACACAAGTGATTGAGTGTAAACACGTGAGGGAGTGAAGTGAGATAAATTTTCTTTATTGCACTAACTTTTGTTGCAGGTTTATCTAAGCATAGATGAAAGTTAACCAAAAGTGGACCTGACACTTAAAATGGAGGCCTTGTTTGGTGATTTCGCTAGGTAAATGAACAACAACATTGACATGTTTCATGAGCGAATGGATATGATGGAACTTACACAAACTCTATCTAAAGGTGGCCGAAGCAAAGCTTCACTTGGAGAGTCCGAAAGTTCCAATAGCAAAGAGGAGTATGTGAGGAAACCTAGGCAAGAACAAAAGGGCCGTGTTCTTGACAATTAAGGGAATAAATTGAAAATTCCTACTTTTCGAGGCAAATCGGATCCGAAAGCATACTTGGAATAGGAGCGCAAGATTGAGATGATTTTTTAATGCAATAGTTATATTGAGGAGCAAAAGGTGAATTGGCAGCCATCAAGAATTCACGAATTATGCTATGGTTTGGTGGGACCAAATACGTACAAGTCGAAGGAGGAACCGTGAACGTCCAATTGAAACATGGGATAAGCTAAAAGGAATCATGAGGAGGCATTTCATTCCTAACTACTACCATCGAGATTTACACCATAAATTGCAAACTCTCATTCAAGGAAACAAGAGTGTAGAGGATTATTACAAGGAGATAGAGATGGCAATGATGCCCACAGATGTTCATGAGGACTTAAGGGTACTATGTCACAAATTTTGAATGGATTGAGACCAAAAATTGCAAAGGCTATTGAATTTCAGCATTACATGGAGATGAACGAGATATGTTGAATAAAACTGTCAAGGTGGAAAGACGCATCAAGAGGAGGGGTAGTATGCAACCAATTTCAAATTTCCAGCCTACGACTAGGAGGAATTCCTAGCTTGAGAGACAGGACAAACCCTTGGCTTCCACTTCTCAATTTAAGCCATGAAATGATGCAACCAAACTACCTAACAAAGTTGCACAAGAAGCACCTAAGTCTCGCAATCGCGATACTAAGTATTTCGAGTGCCAAGGGTTTGGACATGTCGCATCTCAGTATCCTCATCAACAAGTCATGATCATGATGTCCAATGGCGAAGTGGTGAACGATGATGAGGATGAATATGAGGGTATGCCACCATCGGTTGAGGAGGATGAGCAATTACCAACTAATGAAGAGATTGGATGCTTAGTTGCTCGCAAAGCATTTACTGCTCGAGTTAAGGAAGATGATGAAACTCAATGGGAAAATATCTTCTATACGTGGTGTCACATAAAAAACAATGCTTGTAGCTTGATCAGTGATAGTGGAAGTTGTGCCAACATTGCTAGGTTGTTGATGGTGAAGAAATTGGCATTACCAACTACTAGACATCCAAGACCCTATCATCTTCAATGGTTGAATGAAGGTGGTGATGTACGTGTATATAAGCGGGTACACGTTCCATTTAGAATTGAAAAGTATGAAAATGAGGTTTTATGTAATGTTGTTCCCATGCAAACAAGTCATATCTTGTTAGGACGTCCTTGGCAATTTGATAAGCATGTCATTTATGATGGACATTCTAACAAATACTCTTTCATGCATTGTAATAGGAAAATTGTATTTGTACCCTTGACTCCTAGACAGGTTTATGAGGATTAAGTGAAACTTCAAAGAAAGAGTGAGATAGAAAATGAGAGGAAAAACAAAGAAAAGGTTGAGAGGAAAAAATAAGGGAGATTGGGTGAGCAAAATGACGAGAAAAAGGCAATATGTGAGTTGGCCATTGAGGTGAGAAAAGAGAGAAAACAAAACAAGATAGTAAAAGCCAAAGAGGTTAAGCTAGCAATGTTTTTGCAACAACTCTTATTTGTACTCTTGTGCAAAGAGGCATTGATTGCCACTAATGAATTGGATAACGCTTTGTTTTCTAGTGTTTTGTCTCTTTTACAGGTACAACAAAACAAAATAGCGTTGGTTGTGTTCTATTCCTAGGCATCTTGAAGATTTGCAGTGCTGTCATGGAATTACATGCTGCTACCGTTGGTTTATGGAGCAAAGCATGCTATCAGATGTCCGAATTCCAAGGATAAAGGGATGTTATATTTTGCTAAATTTTAATGCTGCACTCAATTTGTTTCAATTAAATTTTGATATAGCAATATTCATTAGTAAGTCATTATTATTTTTCTGCAAATTTGGTAGCTCATTGGTTGTTATGTGTTTTGTAGGATTTGTTGCTTCTAGTTCACTTGAACTGGAAAGCTTGAAGAACTTCCGTTCTAGAAATACCTTATCCCAGAAGGAAGATATGGGAGTCAAAGTTCCAGTTGCTATTCGTCGTGGACATGAAATTACAAGCTTTGAGAAGTTGTAAAATTCACTTTTGTTCGCTGCTATGAATGTGCATACATCCATTCTTTAGCTGCTTCAACACTATGTACTTCCAAAGAGGGTTCGTGAGCGACATTGATCACCATTCACCTCAACCTTCGTGCATGGAGTTCAAACTATGTAATCGTCACATGAAATGCTTAATTTGTGTTGTGATATATCCATGCGTGATCCAATCTAAGTGAACTGATGAGGGAGATCTCGATATTGGTACCGTGGATATCACTTGTTTGATCACTATGGGTTTTGATCTAGGTGGAAGATGTCTAGTGTTCTTTCTATCCTTAACCATTTTCCGTGAAGATTTAAGGGAAAATTATTCTCAAGAGGAGGGGAATGATATGAGCATGAAAGCTGTCCAAGAGCTGATCAGTACAAGTCTTCACTCATGATAGGCGTGTCCACGTCTAACTCAGTGCGAGTCTTCTGGTCGTGATTAGGTCATTTGTAGTTGAGTTCTTTTGAGTTGTTAGTAGTTAAAATAAAGCCGTCGGATTAAGGATGTTTGATCTGCTTGGTTAGTTAGGGTTTTTTATGAGTCATTTCTTTAAGTTGTTTAGTCATTTTGTTTGGAATAAATTTGGTCAGTTTTGGATTATGTTAGGGCCGAAAATTAGCTAGGTATTTTGAATCTAGTTAGGTCCAGTCCAATGGTTAGGATAAGTGGTGTAATCCTAGTCCCAATTGGATTCGTTTATTGGTTGTAATCATGGCTATAAATAGTTGTTCTTTCTTGGAATAAAGGGTTCAAAATTTTTTCCAGCAAATAACTTTGAGAGTTGTCTCTTAGCTTCCTAGTGAGCTCTTCTTGAACATCTTAGAGAGGTCGTAAGTGTTCAATTGGATTATCGATCTAGAAACGCATTAGATTGTGGCGTCATTCTACCAATTCAATTCATACTAAGCTGTCCTAGTACGAATTGAGTTTTCGCTACTCAAATCTTAATACACTAATTCTAGTTATGTGGCTTGTTGTGTGCGAGTTGCATCTGGAATAGGGCATAGATCGTATCATATTTGCCGAAATGGATATCAATTCAAGGCACTAAATGAGACAATAACAAATATCATGTGTAGAAATCAAGTGAGATAAAGGTTGATTATATCACAATAATCATTCAATAGAGAAATGGTTATTGAAATAGCTATTTTCATTCTCATTTGGTTTATAATTAATTCAAAATCATCACTTATAGTAAACTAGAAGTTTACTGTTCCCAAAGAATTTATGATTTGACAAAAAGTGAGAATTTACATGATTTTTAAAGCTGACAAGTACTCGTACATTCCCTTTTATATTATATATTGTTCCAACAAAAATTTAAAAATTTATGTCGGATATGAATCACCCTTTACAATTAAACATCGTAAAATATTGATGGGTGATCGATTTATGATTCCTAACATTAAGGGGAGGAAAAGATCAACGAAAAGGGACTCACTTGAAAAGTATCATTGAATTTTCTTGATCCTCATACAAAATATTATGAACTAGAAGTTCAAAAGTTATTCATTTGTAGAAAAATTGCAAATCAATTATTAGATATATTTATAGACTTTAGATGAGTTGTTAAATCAAATAATTCCTGTAGGAAATACTCTAGTTAAAGTTGATATCCCTGAAGGATATGTACAAATGCTATAAATGAATTAAATGCCGGCTCACCCAAATAGACATCTTGATTTCAAATATTTTCAACTATTAAATAAATGTTATGACAAAATTCAACCTCTTGAAGAAGTCACTCCTGATGAGCCAACTCTTGAGGAGAATAAAATCGCAGAAAATTTAAAATTGAACCCTAAACAAATAAATATTTTTAAATATTGTAGCATTTGATTTAACTGAAATTAATAAGGATCATGAACCTAGATCGGTTGATAAATATTGGCGAAAAAATAATTTTCCAAAGTGGAAAGATGCTAGCTAATCCAAATTGGATTCATTGACCAAAAGGAAAGTTTTTGGATGTGTAGTTCAAACACCTAAAGGTGTAAAGCTAGTGGGATAAAAATGGGTATTTGTAAGGAAACGAAATGAGGAAATGAAATTGTGACATACAAAGCAAGGTTCATAGCCCAAGGATTTTCACAAAGACCTGGGTTTGATTATGATGAGACGTATTCACCTGTAGTGAATGTGATCACATTCAAATATTTTGTGAGTTTAGCAATGCATGAACAACTAGATGTGTCTAATGTATGCAGTCACTACTTATTTATAAGGAAATCTTAGTAATGATATTCTTATGAAAATCTCTGAAGTATTTTAACATGCTTGAAGCATGTATGTCAAATCCCACAGATAGCCTATATATATATATATATATATATAAACACAAGGCTTTTACTCCCACAATTGGCCATGTGGTGGCATTTGGGGCTAGAAGGAATTGTGCAAAAAGTTTTCTCCCACTAGCATCCTCTGTTTTTCACTTTTGACTAGAACAATGCATCACTATTGAGGGCATTCACGTCTTTATGATTTTAATGACTATTTTGCCCCGCAAGAAACAATAGTACCTCAAACCAGTAGCAAAATGTTGAGGGCCATTTTTTACCTTTCGCACATCATTCTTCTCCTTACTTCGTCTTTCCATCCCATCCCTTTCTTTTCCTCTAAGGCAAAGAATAGTGGCAGCTCAACTACTGTGCAAAATAGTCAGATGGGTCTTCCTCTCTCTCGAGCGTCCTTCATTTGATTTGGCGAACTTCTAAATAGATTAGGTTGTACTAATTGGCTGAAAAATCAATCATTTTTTCCCCAAATTATGCTTGGCCCTTGGATTCAATTTATTCATATTTCACCCAATCTCCCAACCGTGAGATTGTTGCACAAAAATACATTTCCAGATTTTTTTTGTTTCAACCTTGCAATAGTCATGATAAAAAAAAGATAGGGTTCTTAGTTACTTAGGATTTTATTTCCCGGGAGGAATAGGAAAGCAAAAGGGGAACATAGAACTTTTTTACTTCATAAAGTTCTTGATTTTTTACTTGCCATATCTGAGTTTTGTCATTGGAAGCAAAAACCAGCAACCAAAAAGCCATCTCACTATTGATGGCTTCTTCTGCATAGTGTTCTCTAGTAAGAGTCATACTTCCTCTCTTTTGATTAATTTTTTTACATAAGAATAGCAAACAAATAAAAAGAGTAAAATGTTGACACTTTGTTTTTGGATTTTTGATAATTTTTATGTTGTAGTTTCTTTAACTTCACTGGAAGGACTAAAATTTTTGCTTAATTTAGATTATATTATGCTCATAGCCAGTATTGGAAAAATGGGTCTTGTGATATTGATTTTTTTGGGTGTAGAAATGGTTGGAAGATAACTTGCACCCTAATTGTTTGTGGAAATGTCTAAGTGAAGAGAATTTTGTTGTAACGATCTTATGATGCTTCATGAACGAAGTCTTTGTTAGTTTTTATTTTTGGGTTTTGTTATAAAGGTGCCAATTCTTATTTGAATTTCATAATTTTTTAGGAAACACACTCGAGGACCATACATAGTCTTATATATTACATAGTTGGTATACTGAGAGAAGCAACTATTTTTCTGTGTATGTGCATGTGCGTGCGCATGTGCGTGCGCATGTGTATATATCTGTATGTATCTTTATTGATTGTAAGTGTAACCAGTTTCATGTTGTCGCAGGATTTAAAACTAATAGGCTACTAATTTTCATATCCATATTCATGTAGTTTCTTTTTATAAAAAATGCACATATAAAAAATCTTGGCCTTGCAGTTCATATTTTTCTTTTATTGATTACTTTGCAATTTCTTTGAATTTTATTGTTATTCAAAACACATTAGAAATGTCCCAGTAGTTTTGGCATGGAAATGTCCCAACATTACTTATTGTTATGCCTTATACAGCAATACAATTTATAGTGTTACACAAATTGAAGACCTTGGCATCTAGTTCTTCAAAGTCATGTTGTTTAAACTCTCGGTTTCCTTCGCAAAAAAAATTTCATGTAACCGATTTATATCAATTTAATCTCCTATATAGTTACTTTTACCTTTTGTCCATTTTATTCTGCTAGTAAGCATATCCATAATTCTATCATATTCATGTGGATATGAAGTGGATGCATGTTTGATCATCTAAGGGTTGTGATCTTGTGGTTCTGTTGTTCTACTTGCATATCTACATTTCTGATGGTTTCGAAGGTCAATCTTAATTTTATCTTAGATACAGTTTTGGTTTGTGACAAATCCGAGATCTAGTTCTTCCTATATAAACTGTCTACTCAAGGGCCATGATTAGAGCCTTAATTCTAGAGTATAATTTTGAGTGCCTCTAACAAATGCTATGTGACTCACCTTGTGCCTTTTGGTCTAATGCAATGGCCTTGTTCTTTTTTGTCAATGCAGAGGATCATATTCATTTAAGTCCTTATCTCTCATATGTTAGTGGATCATTAGTAGGCTGTGCAGCTACTATTGGATAATATCCATTTGTCTTTTGAGGACTATTTTAGCTTCACAAGGAGAACCAAAACTGTTGTACTGGAGCATAGAACACAAATTTAGTACTTTTAACTGAATTGCTTTTTACATTTGTCACTAAATCATTACTATGATGTGAAGCCAATGATGGAATAGAAATTTCTATTTTGTGCAATGTCTATATATTGGAGTCTTCCAATTTCTGGTGCTTATAATTTTTTTTAAAGATGACTTTCATGCATAGTTTAAGTTTGTTATCAGTCATTATTAAAAATTAAATTGTAGCTTACATTCTTTAGTTAAAACAACATACTTTGATAAACTTATCCTGTGCACTTAACTTCTATTCAAGTGTATCCAAACATGAGGACTACTTTTGTTGGTATACTCCAACATCGTGGTATCCAAGGGCTCTATGCTAGATTGATAGTTATGCTTATTGAAATTGTTCCTTATGCAGGCCTTCAGTTTCGTATGTGTGATGCGTTCAAGAGCTAGACGATGGTTAGCTTCTATTTCTTAATAAGCTTCTTCTTCTTAGCAAGAAGTTGCTGAGAAATCTCATGCTGCTCTTAAATCTTGAGATACATTGCATAGATTTGAGTGGAAATAATATATTTGTTTGTGACTTCCTCCCTCCCCTTCCATCTCCAATCATGGGATCTAGATAAAGCTGTAAAGATTTGTGCTCTATTAGATTCTTGACTTGATGATTTCACACTTATCTTGAATCAGGAGGGGAACTTTATGGTTCTGCACTTTAATTTTATCTATTCCAATTTTTTTAGGCTTGGAACAGATACAGATCTTCTCATCCAAATGAATTAGACCTATCTCTTTCAAACTTCTAGCTTTTCCTTTGTGGGCTAGCTACTGGTACATGTGCTAAAGCTCTTTGTTATCCACTTGATGTGGTCCAGAAGAGGTTCTAGGTAAATTTCTATCTTTCAGTTTATTCTCAGCTTGTTATCTCTTCTCAACACTATGATTTGTCAAACAATTTTGGAAGGGACTTTATCATTATTGGTTGCAATTGGTATCACCTTTATTCGTTGCCAAAATATACTTGTTGTTGATGTTTCTTTTTTTTTTTATTTTATGAAATTTGCTTCAAAAGTAGAGGATAAATATGCAGAAAAAGAGACCTACTTAGACTATCAAGCGCTAATTGGTGAAGGATTTGCCCTTTTTTGGCTTTCTTCTCTGCATGTTGGTTTTTGCCAGTTCTTTTTGAACAAATTATAAACTTAAGTTTTGTCCTTCATTCTAAATCAATTACATAGAATATTATGAATAAGAAATAAGTATTGTCAAGAATAAGGGAGTTCAAAAAAGACAAGTTGGAATTGATACTAGTGTTTAATGCTAGTTCTTACATAAAAGCTAACATGGGTCAAGCTTAGTTTTGAATTTTTCATTGGAAAAAAATTCTCAAGAATTTTGCAGGCTTATATGGTTTAGAATGAAGCTTCTCTTTTGTTGGGTTGTCTCGAGAGTGCAAAATTGCGGAAGCTGATGGATTAATTGGGAGGGAACTCAGGAAGTGTTAGTGCATGAAAATGTGTTGTTCTTAATGGGGTTCACAAGAAATGAAATTGATAGAGTATTTTACTACACTACAAATTTTAAAACCTTATTACGCTATTTCCACAAGTGCACGGTTTGTTTATTGAGTATAGGGATAATAGGTGTCGATCACACAGGAATTTAGAGTTTGACAATCATTTGAATTTAATCACTTGTTTTGTTATATAGACAATCAAAGTTTAAGAAAGTAAAAAGCAAATAAAGTTAACTAGGCAGTAAAATCATTCCATTTTAAGTGGCACAAATTAGAAATTAGTTCAATCGGTACAACCGACCATAAGAGTTAGTAATAAATAATGTAAAATCGGCCATTAGGCGGTAAAATGAACCATGCAGACGGGTAAGTTGCAAGAAAGTAAATTAAAGTAAAGTCAAGTTAGATTAGAATTGTGTGAAGATTAAGTGAGAAGATCCTAGGGATTAGAATCCCTTGTTATTTCAAGATTAGAAATTAGTTAAGACGATTATGCTTATGCTTCCATGACTTGTCAATGAATAACTTCCAAATGTATGTACTTGCTTTTGCCAATGGATATTTAAGAGAAACCCCCTTGACTAATTCCTTTAGAAATCATTTTTGCCAACTCCTTTAACTCTTTGTGTGAGGACTTGTAAAATCCCTTATATTTTTTTTAAAATTCCCTTTAATTTGGAATTTATTACTATACAATAGCTTTACTACTCATTCACTTCCCCAATAGTTACAAGTAATCATAGAACCAAGGGTTTCCCCTTTATTTTCATCGTTAGGGTAAACTAGGATTTTTTACGTCTTTTGGTAGTGTGATTATTCAGTACGAAGTGTGTACTAAATTTGGTGGTTAAGAGTGAGTTTTAAATAAGAAAAAGTGTGTGATTAGAAGTAATAAAAATAAGTTAGTGAATTATAAGTGAAAAACCCTAGTACGTGCGAGTTAAGGAAAACGGTGAGAATCCGACATTTTTCTTATTTTCTAGCCCTTATTTTAATTCCGTGCATACATTTTCTATACTTTCCTTTATTCTATTAATTTTATAGTTATTTTTATAAGGGAATTAAGTTTTCAAGACATTTTTCCGGTATAAGTTAGTCATGTGACATGAGTAGCGTATATTGGACGTGGGACCCGCTAGTGGGGTAAGTGCGATAATTTTTGACAACTAGTTGGAGTTTTGTGTTAAGGGATA
Source organism: Coffea eugenioides (assembly GCF_003713205.1). Taxonomy (NCBI): domain Eukaryota; kingdom Viridiplantae; phylum Streptophyta; class Magnoliopsida; order Gentianales; family Rubiaceae; genus Coffea; species Coffea eugenioides. Next base: position 25,188,753 of record NC_040041.1, read on the forward strand.
TTATTTTACAAGGTGTTAGGAGACAATTAGAGGTTAGTTAGATAGATTAACCATTGGAAGACTAGAGGATGGAAATAAACATTAAAGGCGCCAAGTGTCGCGAAACTAGTTGAAGATGGATTTTGACCAATTTCTCACCTTTGCTAAATATCCAATTTTGACAAGAATCATCTTCATTCTTCATCAAGGCTGGCCGAACCATAGAGGAAAGAAAGAAAAGAGAAACTTCATCTTCACCAATCAATTTTCTTGCTCAATCTTGAGTTCCAACCAATAAGTTTACAAATTTCTCCATAAAAGTTGTCTACTAAGAGGGTTTGGAGACTTCGGTGGAGTGACTTTGGAAGGAGAAACCCTAAGCTACCATCTTTCTTGAGGTTCCAAGGTATCTTGCCTAGAAATCCCTCTTTGCTCTTAATGATTGCAAATTAGTTAATTATAGTTGTTAAATAGGTAGTTTTGTGAGAAATTTCATGGTTTGAGGTAGAGTTATGGTAAATTTCAGATTTATTGTTGATTTTTCTGCCCTCATGTGATGATTAATGATGGCCATGGAATGATAGCCTTGTTAGGTGTAAAATTGAAGCTTTTATATGTTGGTTTTGGTTGCTTACAAAAAATTCCAGCTTGTGTGGTTGATTTCCAGCTTTAGAGAGCAAGCTGTCCTGTTTCTGACCTGTGTAAGTTGTCCATGTTAGATGCCGAATCAGACCTAGGTCAAAGCATGAAAGTTGTAGGGAATGGAGTTAGGAAATTACCTGTAAAATTTCAGCTCAATCCTAGCACTGTAACATGTTATATGACTAAAATACCCCTGACTGCCAAATGTTCTTTTCCGCGGACAGTTTTGAGATTTCACATTTTTGGCTTCATTTTTCACTTTGATCTGTATCAAATCAGCATTTGGACAAAACATAAAAGTTTTAGCTCTATGTTTAAGCTTTCCAACGCATCTGAAAACGTCTCAATCGGACTTTTGTAGCCTGAGTTATTGCTATTTGAATTCAGTGCTGACAACTAGACTGACAATGAAATTCTGGTTCTGTAATCTGCAAATTCGACCTAGATAAACTGTGAACTGGGTTGAGTTGTCTCCATGAAAGTTGTAACCCTTTGACTTAGCTTCGAAATGGTATAAAGTTCACCCCAATCCAATAAGTGTAACTTCAGTTGTGACCGAAACACTAAGAGATGTCAAACCTGTTATTTTGTTATTTGTCTTAAACATTAGTTCCGATCAATTTGCTAGCATTATTTTGTAATTGAATGACATTGAGCCTATTAAAAGGCTATTGTGGTAAGATTATTTGTGTGAGATTTTGGGGTTGAATTGAGAAAAATAATGAAGCCATAAATGGCTGGAAAATAGGTAAACACAAAGGGCGTGCTGCCCAAATTTTCACTCGAGTGCTAGGTAGATATACTCGCGACTTGAGTAAGGATTTGAGGACGAATCTAATTCGAATTATCTAGGTTATTCAAGCCCTCTTTTGTAGAGGTATATAAGCAAGAGTTCGGCCAAAACTTGTACCCTTGGAAAAATGAAAGTAACGACTATTAGAAATATGTTTTCTTCGTCACTTCGACTCAAATGGAGATTTCAAAGTTTTAAGAGCGAGCATGAGTTTTACAAATATTTGACTCATGTCCTTTGGTCTAAATGTACTCTTTTCACTCCAAAAATCATCTTTATACATTGTACTAGTAGTTATTCAGATTTTCTTTGATTCACCTAAACTTTAGATGGTTGAACCGTAATATTTTCTCTTGGTTATTCTTAGGGTTTGTCGGTAATTGAGGATATTATCTGGAAGGAAATTTGGACGTTACTTTGCTTAAACGGGTGAGTGTTCTTTGTACATTATGTTTCCAATGACATTGTGGATTGTTGTGAATGTTTGATTATATGTTAAATGTTTTCAGTGATTGCTAAAAATGAATTTTGCTAGGCGAGTATGTACTTTATCGCACTCGACTTAAATGAATGTGAAAATTTTAATGATTAAATGATTAAATGCTACTTGTGCATGAATGTAAGCCTTTTGGCTGAACTGGGCCCTTGCCCTTCGTTGCCAATCGACTCGAGCCAGAAGCGGACTCGGTCGAGCGATTGGTGACCCTGGGATAATGTTTGGTATACTCGAGTATGACTACGAAGATTGGTGGAGACTTGTGACGCCCGAAAGAAAAGAAAAGGGAAAAATTTTCTAGTGACAAGAATTTTTGCAGATTTCGGCCGGATTGTGACGTGGCATGGTCGGCGGCCAGGTTTGACTGGCTGTTTTCTTCATTCTTATCTTGCTTTTGGCTGAAAATATCTTCATTTCTTTCCTTGGCCTGGCCGAGCTTCAAGAGGGAGAGAAGAGAGAAAGAAAAGTCCAACTTCATTCTTCCATTTTTTGCTTACATCTTGAGATTTCACCGATGGTTTTGGAAACCACTCCATACAAGTGTGTTTAGGAGGTTTAAAGCTTTTGGTGGAGTGATCTTTGAAAGGGAAGCTATAAGTTGCTAGCTTTCTTGAGTTATGAGGTAAGTTGCTTGGAAAAATCCCTCTTTGTTCTAATAATGGTATATTGGCGTTTTGTAGAGGTTAAAGATGCTATTTTGGAGATGATTTCATAATTTTAATTAGAGTTGGACCAATTTCTAATTTATTGGGGAATTTTCTGATTTTATATGATTATAGTTCGTTGGTCATGAAATGATAGCTTGTTGTGGTATAAAATGGAGCTTGTATACGTTGGATACGATTGTTTGTGGAAAATTTCTGGTTTGTGCGGAAATTCCAGTTTTAGGGTTTACTTTGGGGCTTTCTTATTGTGGGTTCCTGAGCTCTTAATTGGTTAAGATTGAAGGGGGTATTATTACCCTTATTAAGGGTGTTTAATAGCCTATGATGTATATGTGCTATTGTGGTTGATAGTTATGGATTTGGTGAATGTTTGTAGGTTGGAAAAATGAAGAAATTAAGGGAAAGTGTTGTCCGAACTTTGAGAGTGTTTGATTGCTTTGAGTTTGTGATCTAGGGCTTGGACTTGAGCAAGGCGATGATATATGATGGATGGTTCTTGAGCCGTGGTTGGTGAGTGACCCTAAACTATTTCCAAAGCTACTTATGAACTATTTCTTGCATTATTTACTCGATTGCATATCACGTGTGCTTGCATGTGAGTTCATGACATGATTTGGCTTCCTTGAGTTCTTGGGAAGTCTTGTGCTTAGAACCAACGTCTCCACCACTGTTTACTGTTCATCTGGAGCACCAAAGGGCTCCTTACTACTGTTTCACTATTAACTGATCAATTTGAGCGTTGAATGTTTAAGTACAATGATTTCACTGGCTCACGAGAGCAATAAACATACACTTGATTACTGATTCATGACATCATTGAAATGAACTATTGTGAAACTTATTTGATTACTGATTTTACTGGTTACTCGCTGAACTTCTAGCTCACCCCAAAAATATTTTATGTCCCCTCCACAGGGCTCGAGGCAAAGGAAGCGCTTGTATCACGTTCTTCGTGTGACTGGATGGAACATCTCCTGTATAATTTTGGACTCGATTCATTTGATGAGTATTTGATGTAATATTTGAGACTAGTAATGTAATTGTAATTGATTTGAGAACCGAGAACTTTTAGTTTTATTCGGGGATTATTTGAGATTTATATTGTAATTTATTTGAGGACTGTAGTGAACGACTGAGTCCCGGCGAGAGCTGGGCGGGCGGTCCGCCGAACCCTTTGGTTCGCCTTAGAGGGAGGTGGGGCTGTCACAGGGTAAAATCAGTAATCAATTTGAGCGTTGGATACTCTAACAGTCCCTCGACAATATGTCCCACAGTTTGACACCCCGTGGGGCTGTGGGTTTTGTTCTTGGCGATGCTGGATAACACAACAGGCACCCGCAGGCTACCTCACCAAAAGGCCTCGTTGAGGTGGGAGAGACCACTACAGACTTATCAAAGCGGCCCAGGCTCTCTCCCTAGCCGATGTGGGATCATGACAATCCACCCCCCTTAGGGGACCTGTGAGAACCTCAAAATATATATATAAACCTCAGTGCATATTTTATTTGCATTTCTAATTCCTTAATAAATTCTAGCATTACTTTTACTTGTTTTTAAATAAAGTGCACAAAAATAATTTTTATGTGAAAAATAATATAATTGTACTAAATTATTATCTTACTTGACCTGTTATAACTAAATCGATATTTCTTGAGTTAGATTAATTTTATTGCTCTAAAAATAAATGCTTTAAATTTTGATAGCTAACTTTTCTCTAATAAGGTCAAGAGTAAATAGAAACCTTAGTGTTAAGGTGAAATCGTTAAATGTTAGATAAACATAACACAAGTATACTAAGTACAAACTTAGGATGTAGAAATTTCGATAATTGAACCCTTGCGAGATTGGTATATTGGTAGGCGTTTAAATCTCATTTGGGATAATTTTTGGAGTTAAGTTAGAATTGAGGACTTGAGTAGAAATTAGAGGAGATGTGAAAAGACCGAAATACCCCTCCACTATTTCGGAAAAATTACCATGCAACCACCCAAAACACTCTCGGCCAACTCTATAAAACACTAACACTTCTATTTCTGCCGAAGCACATTTCCTCTTCTCCTCACAAACACTCTACCTCAACCGCGCCCTATTTTCTCTCCATTATCTCACCACTACCTCGCACCACAAACACTCCACCATCTCACCTCGTAATCATCGACCAAGTGAGAGAGAGAGCCGAGCTTCCATTTCCTTGTCTGAGCAGACGCTTGAGCAAGAAAAGAGAGCTGCAATCCGCGAGCTGCAACATTCCAGTTCTGACCGAGGGAGTGAACTGCACCACTTTCCTCATCCCAACCACGAGTTGACCATTTCATACTGCACCTTCAACCCCCACCAGCAACGATCATCCTTCTACTTCAACACCCTGCAGCTGCAACACCAACCAGGACCAACCTCCAAGCGCGACAGCAAGCCGAGAGCGAGAGAGGGAGAAAATTTTCAGTTTTTCTTGTGCGTGAGCTAAGCTACAAACCGAGGTAAATCTTGGTCTTAGACTGACTAAATATAAGTAGGTAAAGATGCTAAGGAACTTGCATGTGATGCTTAAGTATTCGGATGATGAATTTAGGAAGGGAAAAAAAATCTGTTGTGCGCATGAAATAGTTCTGCCGAGAGTTTGATTAGAAATTTCAGTTGTACTTTACTAAATTTCAATAAACTGAGCATGCAATTGTGATTAACTAAGTAAAAATAAGAGGATTAAGACTTGCATGTTGAGTTTATGCGTTCGGATGATGAAATCAAAAGCACGAGAAAAATCTGGTTTGATGGAAACGGAAATTGCCGTGAGTTGATTAGGAAATGCAACTTTTAATTTGCTTTATTGTGATGACCTGAGCTTGTAATTGTGATTAACCAACTAAAAACTAAGTGATTACGTCTTGCATGAGGATAGTTAGGTCGGTTAGGCAAGAAAAATAAAAATGAAATGAAATCAGCTTGCATGCAAGATCATCCGAGGCTAGCTGGAAACATTTCTGAAAAATTTGATGATTATGGCTGTTGTTCGAATTTAATCTTGAACTGGAAATGTTAATTAGCTAGCTAAGTGTTTGCATGTCGAATTTGAGTACCTAATGCCATGTTTTAAACGAGGAAAGTTTGGATTTAGGACCTTTTGGCTGCTGGAAAATTTGTTAGTAGCCGAGAGGTTGAGCTGGAAATTTTGCAGTTGGTTTCTGGAAATTTTCTTGGAGTAGAATGGATGGAAATGCCTGGAAAATGTTGTTTTAAGTCTTGTATGACATTCAGTAGTAAACCATTTGAACTGTTGGCAAATTTGGCCAAAATTGTTGATACATAGCTGCTGGAAATGTTTCAATTTATCCGAGAAAGGGAGAAAGGATTTTTTTTTTCAGTTTTCTTTAGGAAACTTGGGATTCCAAATTGTTGCATTTAAAGTTTGACAAGCTGTAAAATATTCCACACTTGTTGATTTCACTCTAGAACTTTTTAAGAGGGTCATGCATGTGAAAGTTGGGGTGACAATTTAATTTTTATGGCCAAAATGTTGAGATGGAAATTCTTGGCATTGGAATGGATATTTTGGAATAAAAATTGCTGGAAAGTGTTTAATCTGCATTTGGTTACAAACAATGAGATTTTGGTTGAAATCTTGGATAAGATAGTGTTGCAAATTTTGTCCCTGTGTTCATGTACCTGTTAGTGATTCTAAACAGTTGAATTATTGGCTATATTGCTATAAGAAATGAATATTGGATACCAAGAGCTAATGATTGACGAAGCCTTGGTCTTTTGTTTAATTTTTGATCAGAAATGAATCTGTTGAAACCTAGGGCTAATGATTGACGAAGCCCTAGTGAGATTTCTATTTGAAATGTGAGTTTGCTATATTGACAAATCTGAAATATTACGTGCTTGTGAATTGGAATCGTAAGGAATCCGTTTTGGTCCTGTGAATTTGAGAAAGTTTTAAGCAAGCTATTTAAATATATCTTCGCTCTAATATTGAACGATAAAACTTAGTATTGTACGTTAACATTAGAAATTTTGTGTAGGGATTTTCTAAACTTTGCTGACTCGATATTTCATCCTTTAGCTTAAACTAGCCTTATTATTTTTGGAAAATGATTCCACTAGTTTCTAAGACCCTAAGTCTTGTTTTACTTCCTTTTCTTTCCTTAAAATTTGTCCCTGGCTAGATGTCTAGAGGAAAATTGACAAAATACGAGATTTTAATAATTTTAACTAAAAACCGTAGAAAACTTGCTCGGCAAGAAAACTTACTTCAAGTAAATTAGATTTAGTTGCACCTCTAGAAAGAAAAGTATTTTTAAGGAAACTATACGGAATATTTTGCTACTTTTACTAATTTTAATCTTAAGTAGATTGTCGAATTATTTCGAGAAAATAAACTATTTATATACTAGAGAATCTTTTATATTTATAAACCTAGAACTTGGATAGAAAACTTATAGTTCTTAAAACTTGGTTTTCTAGGATCTAGCGAGGACGCAGATTTTGATTCCCAGCTTGACTGGTGACTTCACTCTTGGTGAGTGTCCCTGCTTGTTCTATGCTTATTTGGTTAAAGTGCTTTCTTGACTCGATACGTGATAATTTGGAAAATGGTTTCTGATCCATCGAAGTGAGCAGTGTGTACTTTATCACACTAGCCTTTCGAGTGGTGACTTGCTTAAAATGTTTTTGTGAATATCTTGCTCGCACTTGCTAAGTACTGAGTAGGGGAATGTACCACACCTGCGGGTGGGAGGGCCTCTTATCCTATCTCAAGTACTAAATCACCAGGCAGGGGAATGTACCACACCTTAGGGTGGGAGGGCCTCTTATCCTGACCTGGTAACTACGTGTTGTGACGTCGTTGGGTGAATCCCTCGACTAATTTATAAAAAGGTATACTCGAGTATTACCACTCTCGTGTTTGGCGTTCGGGCCCGGTAAAGGGGTATGATTGGTGGCCGGAGGTAAGAAAAATGAAAAGATCTACATGGACCTTAGGTAGTGAGAGTTGACGGAGGGTCAACTACGGTAAATTTTGATCAAGCGTGGAGAATGGCTCCTGAGAGCCCTGTATCCTATCTTGTGCTGTTATACGCTTTCCTAATTGTTTAATTTGTGAAATTGTTACTCGCTGTTTGATTTACGTGATTGCATGTTTTGGGGTACCACTGAGCTTTAGCTCACCCCACGTTCATTTGTTTTCCTTGACAGGTCCTGGCTCTTGAGCAAGACTTGAAATCTAATTTCACTTTTATGCATGTAGTTTGAGTTAAACATTGTATCTTTTATTTTGGATTGCCTCTTGAAGCTGGAAAAGTGTAAACCCTGGAATTGTTATTTGGCTTGTACTAATGTATTTGGATTGTATGTTTTTATTGCCTGGTTTGTAACGTGTAAGGTATTTTAGGAGTCGACGGTTGGCTATCTTAAAAATGCTATTATCTCTGAAGTTAATGTGATTTTAGTCATCAGCCTATTTGGAAGGAAACGATGCTGTAATAGTTTAGGTTATTCTTCAGAAGGATTTGGATAGTTTGCTTGTGTGAGTCCTGGCGAGAGCTAGGCAGACGGCCCGCCAACCCTCTGTTCGCCTTAGGGGGAAGTGGGGTTGCCACAGGACCCAGCTTCCTCGCTGGCATACCGGGGTCGAGAGTCGGCTCTGATACCAACTCTAACAGTCTCTCGACAATATTGTTCCATAGTTTGACACCCCGTGGGGCTGTGGGTTTTGTTCTTGGCGGTGTTGGACAACACAACAGGCACCCGCAGGCTACCTCACCAAAAGGCCTCGTCGAGGTGGGAGAGACCACTACAGACTTATCAAAGCGGCCCAGACTCTCTCCCTAGCCGATGTGGGATCATGACAAGACTGGCCAGAGAATTGGCTAGTGGGGGAAATGAAATGAATGAACGAATGGCAAGAACAATGGAGGGGTTTTTACTTGCAAATGTTTTTTTAATGTTGGAGGAATAGGGAAAATGGTTGACGAATGGCTCCGCGTGAGCATGTATTCTTTTATGAGTATGTTACCATTGCTTTTATATTATAAATGTTTTCTGGATTATATGTTATTCAATGATTAATGTCCTTTTTTGAACTACTTGATAATGTGTATGAGAACCTCACTGGGCTTTTAGCTCATATCATTAGTTTTGTTTTCCTTACAAGGGATGCGAACGAGGGCATGAGACTGGTATAGACTAGCCTAGTCTAGTTCTTTTGAATTTCGCGATTGTACTCGCGCTAGTGCTTGGTTAGGATTGAATGTATTGAGAACTTAAAACTTTTGTTCTATTTGGGATTGTATTACTGTTTGAGATAGAAATGTATGTATATATACGTTCCAAATTTGGGAACTGTTATTTCCCTTATTCTCGAGGTTATACCTTATTTTGTTTGAAGCGAATGAACGAGTCCTGGCGAGATCTGGGCAGGTGGTATGCTAAACCCTGGGGTATGCCCTAGGAGGAGGTGGGGTCGTCATATTTTGAATCATCCTTTACCTATGTTCATAGAGAAAGGGTAAGAAGCAAGTTGAATAAACTCAATGAAATTATTATATGAATCCAACCAACCATTATTCACTACTTTCGTGAGAATAAGACTAATGTTTAAGAATTTAGATCTATTAAAAGACAATTTTCATTGCTCAACTTTATCAAATCATTCATAGCTGATAACCAACAACTATAAAGCATAAGTACAAATTTTCAAACAAACAAATCATGAAAGAACATAATCATCCCTTGTGAGGACTCGAAAGTCATTTTCACATTTTATTTATTTATTTATTTTATCTATTTATTTTTATTTTTATATTACTTGTCTTAAATTCTTGATTGCTTTTATGTTTAAGTCATGATTATCCTTTTACTTTATTTAAATTTATGCATGTTGAGTTTCTTAGTGCATTATGTTAGGGTGACTAAATTTGGAGAAAAGAAGGGGTTAGTGTGTAAAAAAGGAAATATTAAGAGATATCTATGCAAGGAAAGATATTTCGATGCAAGAGATATATGTCACTTGAGATTTTGCCATTTGTGAACTTTTCAAACCAGTTTTGACCAAGACAAAGGTTTCTTATATAAACTAAGGTTTCATTTCACAAAAATTTTAATCCTTTTTGCTTCTTAAGGGCCAAAATTAGAGAGACAGAAAAAAAAGAAAAACCTCACAATTTCTAGTCTTGTTTCCTTTGCTCAAACCAACTTCATTCCTTAATCTTGTGAATCAAACTTGCAAGGGAGTTTAGGAGAGCCAAGGGAGGAGGAAGGACTCCTTGTTTCATTTTCAACCTTAGTCTTATGTGAAGAAGGTAAAAATTAGTAGAAAACCTAATCTTCTCTTCTTATACTTGAGTAAACCTGATGTATGGGTAATAGGAACAAAAAGGGAGGAATTTTATGAAGGATTTAGTTCTTTCCTTGGTAGTTTGCTGCTGGAAAATTTTTAGTTTTATGTGTTTGGTTAGATCATTAGTTTACAAGTTTTATATTGGGATTTTGGTGGATATCTTTGCTAAGAATCATGCTATATGCCTCTTTATATAATAAAGAAGAAGTATTATGTATGCTCCATAGAAATCTTTGTAGTTGATAGGGAATTATTATGGTGAGTTTGTCATATGTTTTTATGTGAAAATATTAGTAGTTTTATGGTGGTTTTGACATACTCTTGCTCAATCCACTTTAGAAGACTTCAATTGTTACTTGTATATGTTAGAGTTGAATTTAAACAAAAGGGTTAAGAAGAGCAAAAATCTATTTTTCAAGTTGTTTTGTTGATAGAAAATTTCAGCTTTGGAACCAAGAGAGTTTTGTTCCATTTTCTTCAAAAATTTTTACTATATTCAAGATATTTTTGCCCCATATATTACTTGAAATGTTGATCTAGCATATACGTGGTTTTCCCCTTGATTTGAATAAGAAAACCTTGTGATTTTTGAAAGCTATATTGGGAGTTAAAATTGACAACTTGTGTGGTGTCTAAGTGGAAGTTTTGAAGCTTGACGTTTCGCTCTTATAGTGGCTTGAAGTTTGATGGTTTCTTGCTATACTATATATAACCATAGATTTCGAGAGTGGTTAGGAAGTAGAGTCTGGACTTGACATTGATAGATCCTGATTAGTTGGTGAGTGTTCCAACTACTTGTTAGGACCATGTAATTTATTTGAGTGATGCTTCATGTGACTTGTTGCTTGAAATTGCTCGATATCTTGACTTGTTAATACAAAGGTGAGTGTGTACTTTATCGGACTCGACTTAACTTGAGTGAACTTTTGTTATCTTGTTTACAAGTGAACTGATATACATGTGCATGACTTGAAAATCGGTTGGAGATGATATTTCATCAACTATACTCGTGCTTGGGATCCAAAACCCCATCTGCTAGTTAGTCAAATCGAGCCAGTAAGGACTTGGTCAAGGCAATTGACGAACCATGGATCCTATTTCTTGTTACTAGACTTGGTATACTCGAATATTATCCCTCTTGTTATATTTGGCGTGCGGGTCTGGAAAAAGGGAGATGATTGATGGGCGAAAATTGGCGTGAAGTGGTAATCTACTAGGTATGGTTACTATATTTCCTAGGTTGATGGAGTGTCAACAGATCCAGGACAAACTGCTACTGAATTGGTTAGCATGATCGAAATTGTACTTTTGTACTTGAAAGTGCTGAATGTTATTTTCTCGTCTTGTTAATGACTTGTCTTGTTGATATTTACTTCTTTTGTTTTGAAATGATTATGTATGTGATCGTTCTCTTGCCACTTTGCTTGCTTGTTTCTTGGAATCTCATTGGGTGATAGCTCATTCCATTAGTTTGTTTTCCTTATAGGGAGCAAGAACGTGGGCATGTGTGAAGGAGAAGATTGGAGTTTTGTCTAAGTCCCTTATCTATAGTCCTAGTGCCCTTCTAGATTTAGTGGTTTGGCTTGGATTTGAATCTCTTGTTATATTATGGTCTGTATGGGAATTTGATGACAACGTATGTATATATCTAAGTTTGGGGGATTGCTATTGCTCTTGTTCTTGCAATTTTTGTTATTATTTTGGGATTTGTGCTTGAGATCTAGCAAAAGTTAGGCAGACGATTCATCAAACCCTAAGGTACGTCTGAGGGGGAGGTGGGGTTGTCACAGGTGGTATCAGAGACTAGATTTGAATTGGCCTGGGTGTATTGAGAGTTTAAGTCTAAGTGTTAGGTGGATACAGTTGTTACGTTTGTGTCTAAGTTTGCATCTTATTGCTTTGTGTCTTCTTGCTTATAATGTAGGAAATAGAAGGAGAGCGAGAGTCTAAAGAGACTCGTCGAGTTCTTAGTTACCAGGAACGTCCAGGGGGGCTTATTTGCCGTTGGACTCCGGAGCGCAAAGTGAGATACTATGACTGTTGGAGGACTTATTCGTATCCTGATTGAATGGTCCTAGTGATAGCGAATAAGAGGCGTGTAAGGCCCAAAGACAACCTAAGAGGGGGGGTGAATTAGGTTGATTAAAATCTTAATCAAATTTATGCAATTTTTGCTTAATAAAAATTTACCTTCTTTTCTAGTAATAATCAATCAAGTAGATTAGAAGAAGAGAGCAATATTGATTCGAAAAACAAGTATAGATAAGCAATGAGAATTTTATTAAACAAAAAGAATAAGATAGAATATCAAACCGATTGTCTACCAAGCTTTCCTCAAACTTGAAGACCAATCACTAGGTTGAGCAACTTCTCTTTGATGAAAGATGATCAACTAGATGTACAATGGAAGGAGCACTTCCTCCTTGCCCTAAGCCTCACTTAGTCAAGCTAAGAAGTTTTACAATCACTCAGATAACCCTCAACAAAGCTACACTAATGAAACTTTCAACCACAAGAGAAAAGCTCACAAGAAATTCACACCACTTGGAGAACAAATCTAGTTTTGGAGACTATTTTCTAGCTAAAATAACTCTTGAGATCTTGTAAACAAAGTGTGCAAAAGTTCTCTTCTGAATCAGAATCGTTTGTATTTCAAGGGAGCCAACAATGAGCTTCATTAATACTTCCAACGGATAGAAGGCAGATGAAGAGTCAGCTAGCTGTTGGAGCTGTCGGACGTCCGACGTCTTAGTCATCGTCCGATCCCATCGTCCGAAACTCAGTCAAGTTGTTGTTCGGACGTCCGAGCTTCTGTGTCCGAACGTCGTCCAGAGAGTTAACAAATTTTCGTGGAATTTTTAGGACGTCCGATGAGATTGATGTGCGTCCGAAGCATGCGTCCGATCCTTCAGGACGTCCGATGCTTCCTTACGAGCGTCCGACAGAGTCTTGGCAGAGAGTCATCAACATTTTGTGGAATTTTTAGGACGTCCGACACGTTCGATGTGCGTCCGAGGAGTATGTCCGATCCATCCGGACGTCCGATGCTTCCTCACGAGCGTCCGACAGAATCTTCTTCTTAATGATCTTCATCCTTTCGGACGTCCGACCAATTCCTTAGGACGTCCGACATGAGTGCCCTGTTTTTGCTTCTTCTTTTGGTTGATTTTCAATTCTTGACATATTCGTACCTGATTCTTTGATAGGCAGAAAACACTTATATTTGAAGAGAGTTAAACAAACATTTCAAAGACCTTTGTGATCATCCAAACCAAGAATAACATTCTCCCCCTTTTTGATGATGACAAAACAAAGGTTTGAAATGAGATTTGATGATTGCAATAAAAAACTCCCCCTTTCTCAATAGACAAGAACTCCCCCTTACTTAGTGAATCATAAAAAATTTTGAAAAACTCCCCCTCACTTGGCTGCCCAACCGAATTAAACAATTATCCAAAATATGACAATTAAGCAGCCAACATCCAGCATTTTACCAATTGAATCCATCAGCCAATCCAAATTTGATTAAATCATCAATCATCAATCAATCCAGTCCTCATCAATCAATCCAGTCCTCTCCCCCTTTTTGTCATCACAAAAGGGCAATCAATCATATCCATCTCATCCACAAACATCATTCAAAAATACTTAAACATTCACACAATCATCCACAAAATTCATTACATCCACACAATCATCATTCAAAATACTTAAACATCTATCAAACAGTACCAAAAGAAACATAAACATAATCATAACCAAATGTTGAATTCATCTACATATCCATTGTTGAACACCACAAACATATGAAATAAACAAAATGCAAATGTCCTAAATGGTGAACTATGTGGATCCAGGTGTTCTTCGCGAGAGCTGATATTGGGAGAGGTCCTCCTCTTCAGTTTCTTCATCATCTGCAGCAGCCTCTTCAACTGGTGCCTTGCCTTTATCTGTTGTGGAAGGGCCATGAGGAGTCACAGGAGTTGATGAACCAGGGTCTGGAATTGATGAGCTTGGATCAGTGGGGTGTGGTTCTTTGTCATGGGAAACTTCCTCAACCACAGGTAGGGGAAAAAGAAGGTTCTTTTTGTCTAGGAAGGCTGTTTGTTGCTCAGAGGACATGGTGAGCATTAGACCATGTTCTAGAAGAAGAACATGCTTTTTGAGTTCACGAAGGAACTCAATCACTTCATCATTGGAGGAGGAAGCTGCTTTAGTGGCAGACTTCCTGGGATGAATGGGAGTGAGTGAAACAGATGAAGGATCATGTGCAGTCTTAGACCTCTGCTCACTAGATGATGCCCCCTTATAAGCCCACAGATTATCTTTAAAAACAAGAATTTTCCTTTCAAAATATCCTTTGGTAAAGGCATAAGAAGATGCTTCTTTGGGACAAACACCTAGAATTGGAACTTTGTAAAACTCAAAAATCTTTTGAAGAAACTTTCCATGAGATAATTTTCTGCGAGAATCAGTGGCATAGCGAAGTAAAAACTTGCACATGACAAAACCGAAATCAATACGAATTTTTTCTCGAAAACAGTAAAAGAGATACAACTCCATTTTGTTTGCATCAGTTCTATGACCATCAGTGGGTACAAGCAGGTTTGAAATGATTGAGAAGGCAATTAGATTCACAGGAGCAAGATCATTCAGTTTAGCATCAGCAAGGGAGGAAAAACTTCTTTTAAAATAAGTTAACATTTTAGCCCCATCAAAATGATTATCAACAGTAGGGTGCTCTTCATAGGAAAAGAAATTTGCAATTTTATCCTTGCATCCAGGTTCAATAGTAGTTTTTAAAATATCATTCACAATTTCAGAATCAAAGACTAAGTCTACCCCATTAACCCTGGACATAATCTCAGTCTGATCAGTGCCTTTCCTAAGATTAGCAAAGAATTGATGCAGCATTTCAGGGTAATAAACATTGGGCATAGAAACGAGATGTGACCATTTCTGGAAAGCAAATAGACTCAGAATGGATTCTAAACCTATGTGGCGAAATTCAGAGGAGTTTACAATTCGTTGAGGGATGACACCTTTCTGGGATATCCAGGAGTGTTTGTCTTTTGCAGCATCATCAAATAATGTAGGGAGTGTGGCTGATTTTGGAGGCGGTTGAGAAGAGGTTCCCTGTCCAGATTCAGGCTGAGAGGTGGGTTGTGGAGTAGGCCGTGACATTTGACCTTTTACTGCTCCTCTCTTGAAGCGTTTGGAAGAACGTTTGACCATAGGAAGATCCTCCTCCTCATCCCTGAGTGGATGCTTGCGTCCGGCAGTAACCTTTCCTCCTCTTAGATTCACCATTGTACGAAATGTGTGGAATGAAGGATGCAAATGATGCACACAGTAGTAGGGAAGTGAATCG
Organism: Coffea eugenioides; assembly: GCF_003713205.1. Classification (NCBI taxonomy): domain Eukaryota; kingdom Viridiplantae; phylum Streptophyta; class Magnoliopsida; order Gentianales; family Rubiaceae; genus Coffea; species Coffea eugenioides. Next base: position 25,204,035 of record NC_040041.1, read on the forward strand.
CACAGAAATTTTGGGACAAAAAGGCCTTGAACAAGATTTGACAGAGCGGTTATGAGAAAGTAGGGTTTTGAGGGAAATTTGGGAATTTACGAATTGTTAAGCGATTCGGTGAAATGATCAGGAGAAATGAATCGCAATCAACCAGGAAAAGTTTTGTTTGAGTCAATTTGGGAATGAGAGCTTCAGAATGGTATGAATTTGAGAGTGAGAAATGAGAGAGTTGTCGTCCGAGAGGAAATAGAAGAAAAAGAGTTTGAAGCAAATGAGGGAGAAAGTTATTTTAAAAAGTGAGCCGTTGCACTGTCGGACGGCCGAACGAAGTCGTGTGTCCGACAGCTTCGTCCGAACAGGTGTTTTCTGGAAAAAAAATAGCTGAAGAACATTATCGGACGTCCGTTCATCTTCTTTCGGACGTCCGAAGACTTTGAGAAATTTTAAGATGTTTTTTCGATTATTCCCAATTTTGATCTTAGATGAGTGAACTGATCTAATGGCAAAGCTTTGGTAAAAATATCAGCAAATTGATCTTTAGAACAAACATAATTTACACAAATTTCACCTTTTTGAACAAGATCTCGAATAAAGTGGTGCTTTATATCTATATGCTTTGTCCTAGAATGTTGAATTGGATTTTTGGTCAAATTAATAGCACTAGTATTATCACAGAATATAGGCATGCAGTCATATAACAATCCAAAATCATTCAAGGTATGCTTCATCCATAAAAGTTGAGCACAACATGCACTAGCGGCAATATATTCCGCTTCGGTTGTAGACAAAGATATTGCATTTTGCTTTTTGCTAAACCAAGAAACTAAGCAATTACCAAGAAAGTGACAAGTTCCACTAGTACTTTTTCTGTCCACACGACAACCACCAAAATCCGCATCCGAATATCCATATAAAGCAAATTCACAAGATCTAGCATACCAAAGACCATAGTCTAATGTACCTTTCAAATACCTAAAAATTCTTTTAACAGCATTTAAATGTGATTCTTTTGGACAAGATTGAAATCTAGCACACAAGCAAACAGCAAACATAATATCAGGTCTACTTGCGGTTAAATAGAGTAAGCTTCCGATCATACCTCTATAGTGCTTTTCATCCACATGATTACCTTCTTCATCTTTGTCAAGTTTTGTAGAAGTGCACATTGGAGTTCCAACTTGCTTTGAGTCTTCCATGCCAAACTTTTTCAGCAATTCCTTGGTATATTTTGCTTGATTTATAAAAATTCCCTCAAGGGCTTGATGTATTTGAAGTCCAAGGAAGAAATTTAATTCTCCCATCATACTCATTTCAAATTCACTTTGCATAGTGGTGGAAAAATCCTTGCATAGATACTCATTAGTAGCACCAAAAATAATATCATCAACATATATTTGCACAATAAGAAGGTCATTTAACACTTGCTTAGTAAACAGTGTGGTGTCCACAAAACCTCTTTTGAAACCATTTTCAATCAAGAAACCACTTAATCTTTCATACCAAGCTCTTGGAGCCTGTTTTAAACCATATAATGCTTTAGATAGTTTAAACACATGACTTGGAAATTTTGTATTTTCAAAACCGGGAGGTTGATCCACATATACTTCTTGATCAATAAAACCATTTAAAAAGGCACTTTTAACATCCATTTGAAACAATTTGAAACCTTTGAAACAAGCAAAAGCAAGAAGCATTCTAATAGATTCTAATCTTGCTACGGGAGCAAATGTTTCATCAAAATCAATTCCTTCTTCTTGTGCATATCCTTTAGCAACTAATCTGGCTTTATTCCTTATAACAACACCTTTATCATCCAATTTATTTCTAAATATCCACTTTGTGCCAATGATAGGTTGATTTTGAGGTCTATCAACAAGTGTCCAAACCTTATTTCTCTCAAATTGGTTAAGTTCCTCTTGCATAGCCAAAATCCAGTTATCATCCTTTAAAGCATCATTGATGTTTTTGGGTTCAAAAAGAGAAACTAAAGCAAAATTGTCTATCAATATTCTAGATGAAGAACGAGTCTTTACCTTTTCGGATGGATCACCAATTATAAGCTCTCTTGGATGATTTTGGCTGAATTTCCAAGCATTGGGAAGGTCTTTGACTGAATCATCATTCTCATCTTCATCACCCTTTTCTTGATCATTATGAGCTTCATCCATCATTTCCATTGCTGCTGGTTTAGATATTCCTTCATCACCAATTTTCAGCTTTTCCATTCCTTCACGAACACCTACATCATCATCCTCACACGAACTTTTGGAATTATCATCATTAGTTTCATCAAATGTTATGTGAATGGCTTCTTCAATCACAAGAGTCCTTCTATTAAAGACTCTATATCCTCTTTTGTTCTCACAATAACCCAAAAATATTCCTTCATCGGATTTTTTCTCAAACTTACCAAGATGTTCCTTTAAATTTAAAATAAAACATTTACAACCAAAGACTTTGAAATATCCAACCGTAGGTTTTTTTATCAAAAATCAGTTCATAAGATGTCTTATTCAAAATGGGTCTCAAAAGGATTCTGTTCATCACATAACATGCAGTGTTTACCGCTTCAGCCCAAAGGTATTTTGGTAAGCTACATTCACTTAACATAGTTCTAGCAGCCTCTTGTAGTGTCCTATTTTTCCTTTCTACAACACCATTTTGTTGTGGAGTTCTTGCAATTGAAAACTCATGTGTTATGCCATTATGATCACAGAAATCTGGAAAACCACAATACTTGAATTCCGTTCCATTATCACTTCTAATCCTAACAATTTTTAAGCCAAGCAGATTTTGCACTTTAGCAAACAATGAAGTGAAATTCTTGAAGGCATCATCCTTATGAGCAAGAAATATCACCCAAGTATATCTAGAATAATCATCCACAATCACAAAGCAGTATTTCTTACCTCCCAAGCTAGTGATTTGAGTAGGACCAAATAAGTCAAGATGCAAGAGTTCTAAAGGTTTAGAAGTAGAAACACACTTCTTTGGTTTAAAAGAAACTTTTGTTTGCTTTCCAAATTGACATGCATCACAAATTTTATCCTTTTCAAAACAGATTTTTGGCAAGCCTCTAACCAGCTCCTTTTTCGAAATTTCCTTTAGTAAATCCATGTTAAAATGACAAAGTCTCCTATGCCACAACCAAGGATCTTCATTTGAAGCTTTAAGACATTTGAAGCTAGAAGAATCAATTTTATCAAGAACCACAATATATATGTCGTTAAACCTCTTACCTTTGAACACAACATTATATTTGGAATCAAGTACAATGCATTCATGCTTTTTAAACAACACATTCAAGTCTTTATCACACAATTGACTAACACTAAGCAAGTTATAACCTAAATTATCAACTAAGAGCACATTATGAACAAAAGTTTCACCATCCTTACCAACATCACCTATTCCAATTGTCTTAGCTTTCACATCATCACCGAATGTCACCTTTCCACTTGATTTTGATTTTAGCTTTATGAACAAAGAGGGATCACCGGTCATATGCCTTGAGCAGCCACTATCAATAAACCATTTGGACTTGTTTGAGCCTTTTTCCTGAAAAGAGAAAATGTTTGGTACCCTTTTTAATTTTTGGGTCCACAATAGTTAGCATTGTATCTCACTAACCATATGCATTTCATCCCTTTGTTCAGATTTCTTTTCACATAGCAATCACCTTTCAAATGCCCTTTTTGACAACAAAAATCACACATAATGGAAGAGTCCTTAACATGTACTGGTTTGACATATCTCAATCCATTTTTTCTATATGTTGTGAAACCATGTGCATTTTTGTTGCGTGCTAATGTTCTTTGATGAGCAGTAAGAAAGGTAGATGACATGTTCTTTTTGAGAAAATCTTGTTTTCTTGCTTTCAAAGTCTCATCCAAGTTGTCCATTCTTTTTTTCAAATCACCATGTCTTTCCTTCAGCATTTTACAAATATTTGTCTTTCTATCAAGCTCATTTTGAACATTAAATCCGGCTCTTACAAGACAATCATTATTAGTCTTTAGTTGTTTATTTTGTTGAAGAAGACTTGTATTTTCATGAATGAGAAAAGCAATTTTCTGTTTTAGCTGCTTGTTTTTATCATAAGATTCCTTCAAGGCATTATGCAATTTTTCAACAAAGGATTCAAGATCATCATCTTCTTCATCATCACTTTCAGATTGAGAGTGTATGGAAGTTACCTCATTATCTCCAATAGCCATAAAGGCCATTTGAGCTGATTCTTCCTCTTCTTCAACTTCCCCTTTAGAGTTGCATTCATTCCAAGTAATCTGGAAGTTGTTGAATCTTGGCTTTCGATCAGCTTTCCCATCTTTCATTTTCTTCATGGGGCATTCGTTTGCATAGTGTCCAGGCTGTCCACATTCATAGCATTTATCCACTAGCTTCTTGTTGAATTCTTGTTTTCCTTTGTTCCTTGCATTTGATGAATAATTTTGAAATTGATTGCTAGGTCCTCCCTTTCTAAACTTGCTTTTATTCAAGATTCTCTTGAAGCCTCTTGTGATGAGAGCAAGATCATTATCATCACCATCCGAGTCTTCATCATCCAAGTGAGCTGGATCATCTTCACTTTGAGTAGTCTTCAGAGCAATATTTCTCTTTGCTCTAGCATCCTCTTCCTCCTGCACTTTAGATTTCAATTTCAACTCATAAAAAGTTAGTGAGTTAATGAGAGATTCAATAGGCACAGAATTTAAATCCTTAGCCTCCTCTATTGCAGTCACTTTATTTTCCCATTCTTTGCCCAATGCATTGAGAATTTTCCTGTTCTTCTCTTCCAAGGTGTACTCTTTGCCCAACACCTCGAGATCTTTGATCAAGTCATTGAACCTGCAATACATTTTGTCAATATCCTCAAGAGGTTCAATTTTAAATGATTCATACTTTGTGACCAAGATAGCCTTTTTCTGTTCTCTCACGTTGTCACCACCCTCATGGATTTCTCTTAGCTTATCCCACATTTCTTTGGCCGATTTACAGCCTTTTACTCTAATTGATTCATTTGAATCTAAGGCACTATAAAGAACATTCATGGCTTTGGCATTCAATGTGAGATTAGTCCTATCTTGAGCATTCATTTCAGCTCTTCTTTTTGGCCGAAGCAACCCTGTATCTGCATCAAGAAAGTTAGCTTCATGCGGTCCTTCACTCACAATAAACCATAGCTCAATATCAATAGATTGCAAAAAGATAATCATCCTTTCTTTCCAGCTAACATAATTGGAGCCACTGAACATGAGAGGTCTAGTAACAGATTGCCCCTCAACAAACATAGCATGACTGGTTGTCATCTTTACTCCAAGCCGTTAGAGCTTAATCTCTAGGAGACCAAGCTCTGATACCAATTGTAAGGCCCAAAGACAACCTAAGAGGGGGGGTGAATTAGGTTGATTAAAATCTTAATCAAATTTATGCAATTTTTACTTAATAAAAATTTACCTTCTTTTCTAGTAATAATCAATCAAGTAGATTAGAAGAAGAGAGCAATATTGATTCGAAAAACAAGTATAGATAAGTAATGAGAATTTTATTAAACAAAAAGAATAAGATATAATATCAAACCGATTGTCTACCAAGCTTTCCTCAAACTTGAAGACCAATCACTAGGTTGAGCAACTTCTCTTTGATGAAAGATGATCAACTAGATGTACAATGGAGGGAGCACTTCCTCCTTGCCCTAAGCCTCACTTAGTCAAGCTAAGAAGTTTTACAATCACTCAGATAACCCTCAACAAAGCTACACTAATGAAACTTTCAACCACAAGAGAAAAGCTCACAAGAAATTCACACCACTTGGAGAACAAATCTAGCTTTGGAGACTATTTTCTAGCTAAAATAACTCTTGAGATCTTGTAAACAAAGTGTGCAAAAGTTCTCTTCTGAATCAGAATCGTTTGTATTTCAAGGGAGCCAACAATGAGCTTCATTAATACTTCCAACGGATAGAAGGCAGATGAAGAGTCAGCTAGCCGTTGGAGCTGTCGGACGTCCGACGTCTTAGTCATCGTCCTATCCCATCGTCCGAAACTCAGTCAAGTTGTTGTTCGGACGTCCGAGCTTCTGTGTCCGAACGTCGTCCAGAGAGTTAACAAATCTTCGTGGAATTTTTAGGACGTCCGATGAGATTGATGTGCGTCCGAAGCATGCGTCCGATCCTTCAGGACGTCCGATGCTTCCTTACGAGCGTCCGACAGAGTCTTGGCAGAGAGTCATCAACATTTTGTGGAATTTTTAGGACGTCCGACACGTTCGATGTGCGTCCGAGGAGTACGTCCGATCCATCCGGACGTCCGATGCTTCCTCACGAGCGTCCGACAGAATCTTCTTCTTAATGATCTTCATCCTTTCGGACGTCCGACCAATTCCTTAGGACGTCCGACATGAGTGTCCTGTTTTTGCTTCTTCTTTTGGTTGATTTTCAATTCTTGACATATTCGTACCTGATTCTTTGATAGGCAGAAAACACTTATATTTGAAGAGAGTTAAACAAACATTTCAAAGACCTTTGTGATCATCAAAACCAAGAATAACAAGGCGGAGGTTGGTCAACGTTAATAAAAGGGTCCATACTGAGATCCAACGCTTGAGGGTGATGCTAAGAATGCAAGGCATTAGGATTTGAGAGATTGAGACTTCTATTCTCGAGAAACAAAAGTAGATTAATACCTTTCAAGAACAAGTGTAAAGGTCAATGGTCGCCTTGTTCAGATGATGAGAGAAGTGAGAAATCGAACGGAGAACATCTTAACTGAGTGTGGGGTACTCGTTGACGAGATGGTACAAGTGAACTTAACTGAAAAAGGTCAAGGGAATGCAGTCCTTAATGAATCTGATCTTGAATCTGAGGAAGGTCAAGCAGTGCTTGAGGAAGAAGTGGAATCGACTGGTTCGGTGATAAATTAAGCTAGAGACTTGATTTTATGGTTTTGTACAAGGTAGTTAGGATGTGATATAGGGTGGTTGGGATGATACGTCGCTTTCCTTGTTTTGCTGCTGCATGTGCTTTTGTTATTGACGTATTAAGGTTGATATGTATAGTACTTTTGTGAGCTGGTTTCAGTGGTTATGCTATGAACTTATTATGTTATATGTACTAAGTGTGTTTCGCTGTTGTTGGCTTCATGATTTGGAAATTTATTCTTGCTTATATATATAGCTCTATTTATTCTTACTTATGTATTTATAGCCCTATTTTAAAAAGATATGGATGATAGACGAAGTCGTGGATATAGACCTAGGCAACAGCATGAACCAAGGGATGAAAGAATATCGGTGGCCGATCAAAATCATGAACTGAGGGCCGAAATAGAGAACCAAGTAACGTCGGCTATACAATAAATAACAGATATTTTAGCACGTTTAGCAGAGCAACAGAGTCAAGCGCTTGTGTGAGGACTCGTAATTTTTATATTTATTTATTTTATCGATTTATTCACTTATTTATTGGTTTACCCTAAAATGGTTATTTTTATGACTAAGTACTCAGATATTAGTTAGTTATACTATCGTTATAAGAATTTCTTAGAAATTTTGTTTTATCGCGCACAAGTCGGAAGTTTGCGTTTTCACGGGCATGACTAATTGGAGGATTTTAGAAATTATTGTTAGACTACTAAGAGTGGATAATAATAGTGTTACAGGAAGTGCATTAGAGGTTTAGTGCACAAGTGAAACAAACTCGAGAGGAAACGGGCACGAAACGCGCTCGTACGCGCACTAGTAAGAGTTGACTTTTGTGCCCAAAAAGGCTACCAACCACCAAGCTTCCTCAAGAAACCACACAACACTCTCCACTCTCTCTTCTCTCTCTCTTGCTGGTCAGCCAACCCAAGGAAGAAGAAGAAGGAAACCTCATCTCATTTCACATAATTTCTTCCATCAAATTCACTCCAAATTCACTACACGAACTCACAACAACTTGGAGCTTCACTTGGGCTAGGAAAAGAGTATCATTTCCATGGTTTCTTGGAGCTTCTAGGTGACCGAAATTTCTGAGTTTCAACACCCAAGAGGTAGGGAATGATCCAACCTTTGAAACTTGATTTTTGTGAGTTAGATTGGACTTGGAAGCTTGTAGCTTCATGTGGGTAACTTTGGTTGGTTGAAAATCATGTGAGTGGGCTCTATGAAATCCCACAATGGACATGTTGGACTGATATGATGATTTTGGATGTTATTTATGTTGATTAAGTGTTAAACTAGTGGTTATATGTTGAAAAAGTGGAAAGAAACTCAAAGGAAACCAAAGGGAAGAAGGGCCGGATTCTGCCCAGTTTGTGCAGAGGCCTTGGTTTGATTTTTTTTTGGTTAAATTGCCTTGATTTTGACGTAGATATGTTGTATAGGTTGTGTGGAAAGTTTTCACCAAAAATCACTTGATTTGGTTGGATAAAAGTTGCATTTTCGAAACATGTTCAAACCTGGAAAACGTGTACAGAGGTACTCTGGCAGCGAATTTTAAACGACCATAACTCTTTGGTCCGACGTTGAAATCAAGTGTCATTTGTGGCATTTGAAACTACACACTTTCAATTTTGTAATGGTGTAAAATGCATCCCCTGAGTCAACTTGAGTGAACTGTACTAGCTTTTCAAAGTTACCTGTCCTGTTTCACTACCGTACTAGAGAGTCAATGAGGTGCCGGGAATTGTTGCGTGAATTCGAGCTAGCTATGGTCTGAACTTCAGAACAATTTCTTCTGATGAAATATAGTCCCATGAATGTAATTTCCAACACCACCAACCACACTTAATTCCAAGCTGAATTACAGAACTACGTCAGTGATAGAAAACCCTAGTTTTGGACTAGCCGATGGCTTAGCTCGAATTGAGACTTGTTATTTTGAAACTTTTGGTGTTAATCACCTACCAAATGTGTGTTGGATGTTTCGTAGACCTTTTCTTCATAAATGAACCATGTTTGAGATGATTTCATTGGCCAAAGGTTCGAAAAAAGGAAAATGGAAGCATAAGGCAGAATAGCCTTGCATTTTCCTAGAATTTTAGTGGTTTTGATAACTGACTTTCCGTACGTATTTTCCATGAAATTTGATAGAGGAGTAGCCCTTATATGGTAGTGTAATCATACCAAATTTGGTACCATTCTGAGTTTATTTCGATGCCCAACTGAAGTCCCAAAGATTGTGTTTCAAATCTGGAAAATTGCCCAATGGTCGTCATTTTGAACAAACTTTGAGGTGCTATATATTGGTGCTCAAAACTCCAATTCTTGTTCCATTTATTTTGTTTTGAACTTTGATTGTAACTCTAATTGAGTTTCAAATTTGAGAGACTAGTTCGTATTTTGTGAATTTGCCGAATTTCCAAAGTTTGTCAAAAACCAACCCCGAATCTGTCTTGGGAGTCCAAATCAGCAACTTGAAGCCAAAATTTGAGTGTCTTCCGTTTTGAATCATGGAAAAGTGCCTTCTAAGAACTTTTAGTACTTTGGAAGTAGTTTCCAACGATACCAAGTTTTCCAATTTTGGACCTACGGAGAGTGAGATATGATTTTCAAAGAATGCACCTCAAATCTGAAATTTCTGAACTTAAAGGAAATTGAGTTTTAAGGACTCTTCACTTTCCTTTGATATTGCTTGACCGTTTTACACTTGATTTCAAAGATGAAATTCTGATTTTCCTTGTATTATTAAACCCTACTTTTGAGTCTCGATTTACGAGAAAATTAAGGCTCATTTTCGTGATATTTTCTTAGATTGTACAAGTGTGCAATCTTCCTTGATAATTGGGGGGTTTTAAGTGATAGTTAATTATTGTTTGTTCAGGCACTCGAGGAGATCTTCAAGAAGATCTCACTGCGGACGCCTGAGCACTTGAATTGCGCACTACTTCCTATCTTACTTGGTGAGTGTCAAGTGTGTGAAAAGTGTTATGTGTTTAATTGTTATTAGTGATTGAGTATTGTGAAAATGCCGAGTCGAGTGTGTACTTTATCGCACTCGTTCTCATTTAAGTGAAGTGTATCTGAATTACTTGAAGTGAATTGCTTAAAGTGAATAGTTAAGTGAAGTGTTTCAATGATTAATTATGCTATGGTTGCATAAGTCGCTTGGAGTGAATCTCTTCGACTCTTAGTGATAAAAGTGAGGGACGCCCAAATCTCACTGGCTGACCTTGGACTCGAGCCGGCATGAATTTGGTCGGGAACCTTGGTAAGCCATGAGAAAAATATAAGATTGATCTATTAAGAGATCTTTCTTGGCATACTCGAGCAGTATCGCCTTATACCAAAGAAGATCGGGCCCGGTACTGGGGTATGTAATGGTGATCGGGGAACGGGTAAGTGAACTTTCTACGGACTAAATACCGACTCGGTTGATGGAGTGTCATTGCGGAGAGGTAATCAATCGAGCAATGACAAAGCAAGTGAAACTTAGCTCCTGAGGGCTTCTATATCCTTGAATTGTTTCTATTTATTTTTCTTGCCTGAATTGTTATTTACTTGGATATAATTGTTTACTCATTATATGAGATTGTTATTTGGACAACGTGCTTGCATGTGTGTTTCTTGGCCTCATGAGCAATTGCTCACCCCGTAGATTTGTTTTCCTTAACAGGAATAGATCTGAGGTGAAACTCGGAGGCATCATTGAGATGAACTTTTGTAATAGGGTTTCGATTGTAATCGAATGGATATCTTTTGGGCAGTTGTATGTCTCTTGAAAAATTGATGTATTTTGTACTCGTAGTGTAAGACTGGATATTTGGTTATGGAAGCGACTTTTCTTTATTAGACTTGTATTAACGGTTATGTATCGTTAAACTTGAATCAAATTGTTTTGAGTCCTGGTGAGAACTGGGCAGACATCCCGCGGATACCCTTTGGTTCGCCTTAGGGAGAAGTAGGGGCGTCACAGTTGGTATCAGAGCGCTAAGTTAGAGATCTATTTGGGAGATATATTAGTAACCTTACCCTTAATATTTGAGATGAGATGACTTAGTCATACCTTAAGTGATATTTGAGCGAGTTAGTGACTAAGTTTCTAATCCGAAAAATGTGGTTGTTCTGCAGGGATGGAGAATGGAAACGGGAGCCCTGTTGCTAATGGGAATGGTCACGCTAATGGCCATGTAGAGCCTCCTAGGCCTATTTACTACCGAACTCTTGGTGAAGGAGCTTGTGTGCGTTATTCGCCCTGTACTAGGTATCCTCAATGTTCATGTAGGTTGACGTATGCTTACCCGAATCATCTTGTACTAGCCTTGGACGACGAGCGTCGTCAGTTGGTGAACACCAACCGAGATCTACTCCAGGAGGTGGAGGAGCTGAGCCAAATGGTGAGTGTTCAGGGTGAGAGGATTGCTGAGGTTGAGGAGGTATTAGCTGGCGAGGTGGCTACAGCTAAGGTCATTCGCGATGAGTTTCAGAGGACTAGGGCTCGACTTACTAGGTTAGGTAAAGAGGTTCGAAATCGGGTTTCTGGGATCCTAGTAGATACTGGTAGGTTGGTTGATGAGGTGATGGACATTATCCAGAGTCCAGCTCAGGAGAAGGATCCTGAGGAGGAGATTCCACCTGGTAGCCCTACTGTGGACTAGATCCAGAGTGATAGACCTTTTTGACTGATGTAGTTAGAATTAGCTGGGGTGATGCTAGTGCCAAGGCCATTGTATTTTTGTATGACTGTATGGCTTACTTTTGAGGCACTTGACTTTACTTTAGTCGTGTGTGACTAAAAGTACTCTTGTGACACTTGTGTGCTATATTTTTGTATTCTCCCATGACTTGCTAATTGTACGAACTTTGAAGTGTTAATGAATGTAAATTATTGTTATTTCCAATGTTTCTTGATTGGCTCTTGTTTTGAGTATTCCTTGCATAATCACTTTTATTTTTGCACTGGCACCATTAGAATTATGGACGGGCGAAGTAGTGGTTAAGGTCGTGGATGAAAGACTAGACAAGCCCAACCTCAAGGGGATGACCAGGGATCGGCAACTGGATCCACCCAGGGACAAGAAAATATAGAGGGTAATCAAGTGGCTACTGCCATTAATAGGATGATTGATATCCTTGAAAGGTTAGTTGAGAGACAAGGTTCCGGACCACTTAACCAACCTGGGGGACAAGATAGAGGGGAAGATAGAGCCTTGGAGAGGTTCCTGAAATTTAACCCGCCTAAGTTTACTGGTAAACTTGATCCTGAGGTAGCAGAGAATTGGTTGGAGAGGATGACTAACATATTCGCCGCCTTAGACTATACCGAAGATAGGCGCGTGAATTTTGCTACTTTCCAATTTGAGGGAGTGGCTCGTGCTTGGTGGGACGTGATAAGGGGAAAGTGGGAGAGAGCACAAACCCCTTGGACTTGGGAGAATTTCACGAGGGAGTTTAATGAAAAATTTCTTCCGCCTTTAATCTAAGAAAAGAGGGAGGATGAGTTCATCAAGTTGAAACAAGAAACTCTTAGTGTAGCGGAGTATGAAGGGAAGTTTACTAAACTTTCTAAGTACGCTCCCGAATTGGTGACCAACGAGCAAAAAAGGATAAGACTGTTTGTACAAAGACTTAATGTAGAAATCCAGGAGGGCGTGGCTGCGACCTAAATCTCTACATTTACTGAGGCTCTAGAGAAAGTACAAAGGGTCGAAAGTGCAAGAATGCAAGTTAGGGACTTCCATAATAAGAAAAAGAACCTTTCTAGTCACACTTCTGGACAGGCTAGTAAGATACACAACCTTCCAAAATGGGAAGAGGGATGGGAGGAGTAAGGATTGCTGGAGTTTCAAGGGGAGATTTATCCAGAAGAGGTCGTAGTGGGCCGGTTCAAGCGAGGAAAGTGCCTTCTAGTGGCTCGGCAGTAACTCCTCAATTTACTTGTGGTTATTGTGAATGATTATTGGAGAAAGTTGGGAAAGTATTTGTTCTGTGGTAGTGCTGAACACCAACTCGCAGGTTGTCCAAAGGTGCCAAAATTAGGAGATAACCCTCAAAGGTCAGAAAAGTCAACCTCTAGGTAGACTAGTGCTGGGGGAAGTCGACTTAGAGTACCGGCTAGGGTTTATGTACTGGATCATCAACAGATTCCCGATGCGATTGAGGTGGTTGAAAGTACGATCCCTATTTTTCACCGTTTAGCTAAGGTTTTAATTGATCCGGGTGCAACACATTCCTTTGTAAACTCTACTTTCATGAGTGGAATAGATTTGAAACCAATTAAGTTATCTTATGATTTCAAGGTTAGGACGCCTACTGGGGATCAAAGTTTAATAGCTAATTTGGTATATAAGAATTGTGAGATATGGGTTAGAGAACGGAAGTTATTAGCCGTTCTGATGGGTTTAGCGATTAAGGGATATGATGTGATCCTAAAAATGGACTGGTTAGCCTGTTACAATGCCCAATTGAATTGTAAAACAAAAATGGTAGAATTGTGCATTTCGGGAGAGACAACCCTAAAATTAGATGTAAGGGGTAGATTAGCTTCATCCGCACTCATTTCGGGGATTCGAGTTAGGAAAATGTTAAGCAAGGGAGCTCAGGGATATTTGGTTTTTCTTATCAACACTTCTAGTGATAAAGTGAAACTGGAGGACATACCGATAGTGAAAGAGTATCCAGATATTTTTCACGAATAGTTAGAGTCCTTACCCCCGGAAAGGGAAATAACTTTTAAGATCGATGTGACTGCGGGAGTAACACCTATCTCTAAGACACCGTATAGAATGGCTCCCGCCGAATTGAAAGAGTTGAAGTTACAATTACAGGATTTACTAGAGCGGGGTTTTATAAAGGAGAATGATTCACCATGGGGAGCTCCGGTCTTGTTTGTTAAGAAAAAGGATGGGAGTTTAAGGCTGTGTATAGATTACCGAGGTCTGAATGATGTCACTATTAAGAATAAGTACCCGTTGCTCCATATTGATGAATTGTTTGATCAATTGCAAGGGGCGGTAGTATTCTCGAAATTGGATTTGAGACAGGGTTACTATCAATTGAGGATTTTGAAAAAAGACATAACCAAGACTGCTTTTAACTAGAGGTATAGACACTTTGAGTTTGCAGTAATGCCATTTGGATTGACCAATGCACCTGCTGCTTTTATGGATTTGATGCACAGGGTCTTTAAGCCTTATCTGGACCAATTTGTGGTGGTATTTATTGATGATATACTATTATACTCTAAGACTATGGAGGATCACGAGAAACATTTGAAAATTATTTTACAAGCCCTGAGGGAACATCAATTGTATGCTAAGTTTAGCAAGTGCGAATTTTGGTTGAAAGAAATGACATTCTTGGGACACATAATTTCTAAGGACGGGATTAAAATGGATCCAACCAAAGTTGAAGTTGTTTCGGAATGGAAACAACTGGAAAATCCTACTGAGGTTCGAAATTTTTTAGGGTTAGCAGGGTATTACTGGAGATTTATCAAGAATTTTTCTAAAATTGCTGGACCTATGACTGAGTTAACCAAGAAAAGTGGGAAATTGATATAGAGTTCTAAGTGTGAGGAGAGTTTCCAAGAGCTAAAGAGACGCTTAACAAGAGCACCTGTATTAGATCTATCGAATGGGAAAGATAGTTTTGTGGTCTACACAGATGCTTCCAAGGAAGGATTGGGATGTGTATTAATGCAAAATGAGAAAGTAATAGCGTATGCCTCTAGGAAGTTAAAACTGCATGAAGGAAATTACCAACTCATAATTTGGAGTTAGCGGTTGTGGTGTTTGCTTTAAAGAAATGAAGGCATTACCTTTATAGAGTAACATTTGAAGTTTTTACTGACCACAAAAGTCCTAAGTACTTGTTTTCTCAAAAGGAGCTAAATTTGAGGCAACGTAGGTGGATGAAATTTTTGAAAGGTTATGATTGCACGATAAAGTACCATCCAAGGAAAGCCAATATAGTGGCTGATGCTTTGAGTCGTCAAGTGCAAGTGGCGGGATTGATGATTAAGGAATTACACTTGTTAGAAGAAGTTAATTATTAGAACCCTAGACTTGAACCGAGGAAGGTAATTCTTGATAATATTGTAGTGAATTCAATTCTGATGGAACGTATCAAGGAAGCTCAGGAAAAGGACACTGAGGTGCGAAAAGTGATTGGAAAAAGTCAAAAAGGGCGAAAAATCAGATTTTAACTTGGGAATAAATGGTATATTGAGGTCTCGGAATCGGATAGTAGTGCCAAAGAATGAAGGACTTAAAAGAGAGATTTTGAAAAAGGCACACCGATCGAAGTTTACGGTACACCCTTGAGGGAATAAAATGTACCAAAACTTGAAGAGTTTGTATTGGTAGAAGAGCATGAAGAAGGAGATTGCTCAATTTGTCCAGACCTGTTTGATTTGTCAACAGGTTAAAGCTGAACATCAGAAACTATCAGGACTTTTGCAACCTTTAGACATACCCGAGTGGAAATGGGAAAACATCACCATGAATTTTGTATCAGGGTTACCTAGGACACAAAGAGGTCATGATGCCATTTGGGTAATAGTGGATAGATTGGCCAAATCGGCTTATTTTCTACTGATTAGTATGAAGTACCCGTTGGAGAAGTTGGCTAAATTATATTTGGATGAGATTATCAGGTTACACGGGATACCTGTAAGCATTGTGTCCGATAGAGACCCTAGATTTGTTTTGAGATTCTGGCAAAAGATGCAAGAAGTGTTGGGGACTAAATTGAATTTCAGTACTACTTACCATCCCCAAATCGATGGACAGTTTGAGAGGATAATTCAAACACTTGAAGATATATTGAGGACTTATGTTTTGGATTTTGGGGAGAGAGTTAGAGTAAGTATTTGACATTGGTAGAATTTACCTATAACAATAGCTTTCTTTCTTCGATTCAAATGGCCCCGTACGAAGCACTTTATGGTAGGAAGTGTAGATCTCCGATTGTTGGGATGAAATAGGTGAACGCAAAATTTTAGACTTGACTACAGTGCCTTGGATTGAGAAGGCGAATAAAAATGTGAAGTTGGTACGCCAGAGGATTCAGACCGTACAAAGTCATCAGAAGAGTTATGCAAATAACCGTAGGAAGGACTTGGAATTTGCGGTTGGAGATCAAGTATTTCTTAAGATTACCCCTCTGAAAGCATGTTTGATGGCAGGAAGAGGAAAGAAGTTACAACCTAGATTTGTAGGATCTTATAAGGTTATCCAACATGTAGGAAATGTGGCCTATAAGTTGGAATTGCCACCAAATTTATCTCAGATCCACAACGTTTTCCACGTATCTATACTTAAGAAATATCACCCAGACCCTTATCGTATCTTGCAACAGAAAAGTATTGAAATTGATGAGACGCTGACCTATGAGGAGAAACCGGTAAAGCTTCTAGATCGTAAGGTAAAAGAACTGAGGAACAAGCGGATTTCGATGGTAAAAGTTCTCTGGAGGAACCATGAACTAGAGGAAGCAACCTGAGAAGTTGAAGAAGCGATTCGGGGAAAATATCCCGACCTGTTCGCAAATCAAGGTATAATTTCAAGGACGAAATTCTTTTAAGGGGGAGAGGATGTGAGGACTCGTAATTTTTATATTTATTTATTTATTTATTTTATCAATTTATTCACTTATTTATTGGTTTACCCTAAAATTGTTATTTTTATGACTAAGTACTCAGGTATTAGCTAGTTATACTATCGTTATAAGAATTTCTTAGAAATTTCACTTTATTGCGCACAAGTCGGAAGTTCGCATTTTCGCGCGCTCGACTAATTGGAGGATTTTAGAAATTATTGTTAGACTACTAAGAGTGGATAATAATAGTGTTAAAGGAAGTGCATTAGAGGTTTAGTACACAAGTGAAACAAACTCGAGAGAAAACGGACACGAAACGCGCGCCTACGTGCACTAGTAAAACTTGACTTTTGTGCCCAAAAAGGCCACCAACCACCAAGCTTCCTCAAGAAGCCACACAACACTCTACACTCTCTCTTCTCTCTCTCTTGCTGGTCGGCCAACCCAAGGAAGAAGAAGAAGGAAACTTCATCTCATTTCACCTCATTTCTTCCATCAAATTCACTCCAAATTCACTACACGAACTCATAACAACTGGGAGCTTCACTTGTGTTAGGAAAAGAGCATCATTTCCACGGTTTCTTGGAGCTTTTAGGTGACCGAAATTTCTAAGTTTCAACAACCAAAAGGTAGGGAATGATCCAACCTTTGAAACTTGATTTTTGTGAGTTAGATTGACTTGGAAGCTTGTAGCTTCATGTGAGTAACTTTGGTTGGTTGAAAATCATGTGAGTGGGCTCTATGAAATCCGACAATGGACATGTTGAACTGATATGATGATTTTGGATGTTATTTATATTGATTAAGTGTTAAACTAATGGTTATATGTTGAAAAAGTGGAAAGAAACTCAAAGGAAACCAAAGGGAAGAAGGGCCGGATTCTGCCCTGTTTGTGCAGAGGCCTTGATTCGATTTTTTTGTGGTTAAATTTCCTTGATTTTGATATAGATATGTTGTATAGGTTGTGTGGAAAGTTTCCACGAAAAATCACTTGATTTGGTTGGGTAAAAGTTGCATTTTCGAAAATCCTTCAAACCTGGAAAACGTGTACAGAGGTACTCTGGCAACGAATTTTGAACAAACATAACTTTTTGCTCTAATCGAGTGCTGTTTGTGGCATTTGAAACTAGACACTTCCTGTTTTCTAACGGTATAAAATACATCCCCTAATTCGACTTGAGTGAACCGTACTAGTTTTTCAAAGTTACTTGTCTTGTTTCACTGCTGTGCTAGAGAGTCAATGATGTACTGTGACTTTTTGTTTGAATTTGAGCTAGCTATGATCCGAATTTCAAAACGATTTCTTCTGAGAAATTGTAGCCCTACGAATGTAGTTTCCAACACCATCAACCATGCTTAATTCCAAGTTGAATTGAGTGAGTTGTAGCTGAAATACCTGAACTGTATCAGTGATAGAAAATGCTAGTTTTAGACTAGCCGATGGCTTAGCTCGAATTGGGACTTATTATTTTGAAACTTTTGGTGTTAATTGTGACGACCCCACCTCCCCATAGGGCGTACCCTAGGATTTAGTGAGTCGCCTGCCCAACTCTCGTCATGACTCACTCACTCACATCAAATAAAATAGGGCGCAACCTCAATAATAAACGAAATAATAGTTCCCAAGTTTGGAACATACAAATACATTCATTTCTATCACAACCATTTATACAATTCCAAATACATCAAAAGATTGGAGTTCTCAATACATTCAACCCTAATCGAGCGACTAGTGCGAGTACAATTACAAAATTAAAAAACTAGACTACGCTAGTCTGTACCAGTCCCACGCCTCGCTCATACCCCCTGTAAGGAAAACAAATGGCGTGGAATGAGTTAAAAGCCTAGTGAGATTCCAAATAACAAATCGACCATTGTTTATAAGTACAAGTTTCAATGTAGCAAAGTAATGAGTATGAAAAGTTCATAAAAGTGAGCAACAACACTTCAAGTAGCAAATCTCAAAAAGAGCGAGTGTAAAGTTTTTCTTTTAAAATTAAACAATAATGCGATGAGTACTAATCATTCCAAAGTATAAGGATACGGATGGCACTCAGGAGCCAAATTTCCATTGCATCACTAGAGCTTGATCAAGTAATAGCTGACACTCCGTCAACTTTCAAATAAGTAACCAATCCAGTAGCGCACCACTTAAACTACTCTCCGTCCACCATCCAAACCCCCTACTGGGCCCAAAATCCTCAACAAACACTGGTGGTAATATTCGAGTATACCGATTAGTCGAGGAGATAACACTCCACTCGACAACACTAGATACCCATGATTCGTTATCTAATCGACCAAACCCTTGCCGACTCGACTCGATTAACTAGCCAGTGGGATTTGGGTCCCCAAGAAGTCGATGAGACATCATCTCCAATCGACTGAATCAAAATAAAAGTATGGAGATGGGAATGAGAGGCACTTCCCACTCACATTGAGTGTGGTACATACTGCCGCTCAGTACTTACAAGTCAAATACAAGTATATCAAGTCAATTACAACAATAAGCAAGTATATATCATATTAGGGCAAGTGCAATAAAGTACACTCTTACCCGATCAAAAAAATTACATGTCATTAAATCACATTGGTCAAGTATTGAAAACAAGTGTCCAGTTCAATCAGGTATTTGGAAGCACTCACCAAAAATGTAGTGCTTTTAGTGATCATGTCCAGGTAGTACTCCTGGCTTGGAGTGCAAATCTGCGATAAAATATCATTTAAGAGTTTTGAAAATCGACTAAGGTTCGAAACTTAGACGTTTCGTTTAACAAGAATCAAGTAATTGAAATTCATTTGGAGAATATTCGTAAAACTGTTGTTCGCTATTCAAACTGTGAAACTTGGTAGCAATTATACTTGGAAATAACATTTGAGTCGAAGAAACGAAAAAAACGTATTTCTATTAGTCGTAAATTTTATTTTTTCAAGGGTACAAGTTTTGGCCGGATTCTAACTTATAAGCCTCTATTAAAGAAGACTAGAATACCTTAGATGATTTAAGTTAGTTTCATCCTCAACCTATACTCAAGTCACGAGTACATCTACGTAGCTCTCGAATGCAAATTTGGGCAGCACGCCCTTTGTATTTACCTTTTTTCAGCCATTTATGACTTCATTATTTTTCTTAATCAGCCCCCAAAATCACACATGAATAATCTCATTACAATAGCCATTCAATAGGCTAAAAGTCATTCAATTACAAAACCAAGCTAGAAAAGTGACCGGAAATAAGGTTTAAGACAAAGAACAAAATAACAGGTTTGACGTCTCTTAGCGTATCGGTAACAACCGAAACTACGCTTATCAAATTGGGGTAAAATTTATACCGTTTCGAAGCTAAGCCAAAGGGCTACAACTTTGATGAAGACAACTCAACCCAGTTCATAGTGTCTCTAGGCTAAATTTACAAATTACAGAACCAGAATTTCACCATCAAGCTGGTTAACAGCACTGTGTTCAAATGACAATAACTCAGGTTACAAAAGTCCGATTGAGGCTTTTTCAGGTGCGTTGGAAAGCTAAAACATAGCACTACAACTTTCATGTTTTAACCAAATACTAATTTAGTACGGATGAGGGTGAAACAAATGCGGCCAGAATGATGAAATGTCAAAACTGTCCACAGAGCTCTACCTATGGCAGTCAAGGGTATTTTTGTCTTTTTACATGTTACTATGCTCGGATTGAGCTGAAATTTTACAGGAAGCTATAAAACATTATTTTATACAACTTTAATTTTTTGATTTAAGGCTAATTAGGCCTCCACCATGGCCGAATGGAACTGGTCAGAACAAGGCAATCTAAAAAGTCAAACCTGGAATTTAGTGAGTTCAAAGTGTAAACTTCACATTTCTAGCCTGAACCACTACTACAACTTCCTATACAAGATTTATACACCATATACCATCTAAACAACAAGAAATATAATTGAACAATTCAAAACCCTAACTCACAAATCCACAACCACAATCATCAAAATCACTTAAGTAGGTATCACAAGCCAAGAATACAAGTTACTACATAACTTAAACAAGATTAAGGGAAAGAAATAGGATGAGCAGCCATACTACCTCAATAAAATGCTTGCAAGAGATATCCTTCACCTCTCCTTGTAAAATTTTAACTCCCCAAGCTTCCTAAGCCCCAATTTAGAAGTTAATCGGTTTAGATTTCTTGATTTCTCACTCAAACAAACTAAGCTCAAGATGGAAATGGAGTTTTCTTTCTCTTCTTTTCTCCCTCAAAGCTCATGGCTGGAATGGCTGAAATGAAGAGCAATTTAAGTGATTTTTTTTGGTGATAAATATGGAAGAAATTGGTTGGTCAAAAACCTTAGGATGATCGCCACTTGTCGCCATGAGATGAACTTTCAAATTTTTTCTTTTTTCCTTATTTTTCTAGTCAATAATTTCGGCCATCAAGAGCTGAGTAAGGGGCTGATATTTTGCACTAATATCAATGATGTCTTGTGGCTGGAAAGTGGTGGCCAAATGGTGTGTTCAATCGGTAGTGAACGATACCCGTCGGTTCAAGTCGATTTTTCTTACATCGCGTATATTAGGGTTTTAACTTATAATTCACTAACTTATTATTATCACTTCTCTTCACACACTTAATATCATCTAAAACTCATTCTTAATCACTAAATTTGATCCACACTCCGTACCGATTACTCACACTGCGAAAAGACGTAAAAACCCTAATTTACGATAACAAGAAAACAAAAGGAAAAAACCCTTGATTCTATGTTTGTTTGCACTTATTGTGGGGTGAATGAGTAGTAAGGCTATTATAATGTAATAAATTCCAAATAAAAGGGAATTTTAAGAAAAAAATAAGGGATTTTACAAGTCCTCACACTTTCTCCCCCTTAAGAGAATTTCGATCTCAAAATTCATACCTTTAGTCGTGAACAATTTAGGGTATTTCCCTTGCATATCCGTTTCTAGCTCCCAGGTCTCACCGTAGCCACAATTTAGCTAAACAATAGAAAACACGATTCGTACCTTCTACTACCTCCGATGGTTTAGGTACTGTCTGTTGGTCCAAGGCGTACATTCTAGTTGGTACCCTTGGTTTAGTCCCTCCTACATTTGCTTGTTCAAGGTTTAGGTGTGACCTACGGGGGCAAGTTGCAAGTTGGTGCTCGGCACTACCACACTATAAATATTTTCGTGCCTTTCGCCAACAATCATCCTCAGTATGATTGGTCTTCTCACAGTACCCACACGATACTCAAGGGGCTGAGGTCTGACCTCCTTGCAAGGTACCTCTTGCTTGTCCCTTTCCACTCGAGGCTCCGCTTGGAGTAATTTCCTTAGATGTCCCCAAAATTTGCCTACCATCATCCCCTCGACCCACCTTAGAGGGTGGCATATCTAGATCACCTTGTCCCTGCCCTTGACTTCCATTAGGCACACCTCTCCTTTTTGCATGAAAAGCTCTCACTTGTGCCCTAACAATTTCTATTCTCTGGATTTTCTCCAAAACCTCCGTAAAAGTATTAATTTATGCCGTCACCAAAGCCTCCTGTATTTTCACATTTAGTCCCTGGACAAACCTTCTTACCCTCCTTTGCTCCGTAGATATCAATTCGGGAGCAAACTTAGATAGTTTCTGAATTGAGTCTCATACTCAGATACACTTAGGGTTCCTTGACGAAACTTAATAAAATCATCTTCCCTCTTCTCCTCGACTATCGGTGGAAGGTATTTCTCATTAAACTCTTGCACAAAATTCACCCAAGTCCATGCAGTCCCCCCTCTTTCCCGTTTAGCCCCAATTACATTCCACCAGACCCTAGCTGGTCCTTCAAATTGAAATACAGTGAAATACACCTGTCCACCCTCCGTATAGTTTAAGGCAGCGAAAATATTGATCATCGACTCTAACCACCTCTCAGCTGCCTCAGGGTCCGGCCCTTCCAGAAACTTAGGAGAAGAGATTTTTGGAATCTCTCTAAAGCCCTATCTTGTCCTATTTCAAGATCTCTGAGTTGATTAACAGGGGTTTGACCCTGCTACTCTACCAGTCGAGCAAGTATATTGGTCATTTGCTGAATTGCCGTTGCTACCTGGTCCCCCCTTCAGCTCGGAGTCTAAGTTGTGGTTCAACCGTTTCACCTCTCTCATCTCTCGGTTCCCGTATTGGTTCTTGTGTCGGTCTAGCCCCACGGCCACGGCTAGAACCGCGTCCTCGGGTAGTTCCACATCCTTGACTCCGTCTACCCTCCATACCTCTTTTCCTATATAAGTATAAGTAAAATAAAGTAGCTACAAAGGCCGATAAAAGCATTTTCAAATCATAAAACGAAAACTAATAAAACACATTGAAAATAACATACTTTCTTTATATATATATCATAGTAATTCACACATCCTACGGGACATTAACTCTAGGTATTGTTCAGGCACTATACTTAATCAAAACTTGACGAAGTACAACCAAGTACGTACGCGTGAATAATCAGGATCCCCAATCTCACTAATATCTTCAATATATCCTAAATCCAGACCATTCGCATTCCCCGTGTCTTGGCTTTCGCCATTCAAACTTACTCTCATATTGCTCGGGATATCGACTTATCATAAATGTATCACTCTTTGGTATTCGGGTACAAGAATCCGAAAATATGATAATTCACTACTCGAGTTAGCTAGGCTCAACAGTAAATCGACCATTTTTGAGATTCCTACCCAACATACATATCTAAGGTCCCCAACAATAGACATTTGTTCCACACTTAACAAGCTAATCCCCACAGTCCGAGAACCCTCTCTCTGCACAAGCTCGATAGGAGTTCTGATACCATCTGTGACGGCCCCACCTTTTCCTAGGGCGTATCCTAGGGTTTAGTGAATCGCCTGCCCAACTATCATCAGGACTCACTCACTCATATAAAATAAAATAGGGTGCAACCTCAATAATAAATGAAATAACAGTTCCCAAGTTTGGGACATACAAATACATTCATTTCTATTTCAACCATCCATACAATTCCAAATACATCAAAAGATTGGAGTTCTAAATACATTCAACCCTAATCGAGCGACTAGTGCGAGTACAATTACAAAATTCAAAAACTAGACTACGCTTGTCTGTACCAGTCTCACGCCTCGTTTGTACCCCCGGTAAGAAAAATAAATGGCGTGGAATGAGTTAAAAACCCAGTGAGTTTCCAAATAGCAAATCGACCATTGTTTATAAGTACAAGTTTCAATGTAGCAAAGTAATGAGCATGAAAAGTTCGTAAAAGTGAGCAACAACACTTCAAGTAGCAAATCTCAAAAAGGGCAAGTGTAAAGTTTTTCTTTTAAAATGAAACAATAACACGATAAGTACTAATTATTCCAAAGTATAAGGATACAGATGGCTCTCAGGAGCCAAATTTCCATTGCATCACTAGAGCTTGATCAAGTAATAGCTGACACTCCGTCAACTTTCAAATAAGTAACCAATCCAGTAGCGCACCACTTAAACTACTCTCCGTCCACCATCCAAACCCCCTACTGGGCCCAAAATCCTCAACAAACACTGGTGGTAATATTCGAGTATACCGATTAGTCGAGGAGATAACACTCCACTCGACAACACTAGATACCCATGATTCGTTATCTAATCGACCAAACCCTTGCCGACTCGACTCGATTAACTAGCCAGTGGGATTTGGGTCCCCAAGAAGTCGATGAGACATCATCTCCAATCGACTGAATCAAAATAAAAGTATGGAGATGGGAATGAGAGGCACTTCCCACTCACATTGAGTGTGGTACATACTGCCGCTCAGTACTTACAAGTCAAATACAAGTATATCAAGTCAATTACAACAATAAGCAAGTATATATCATATTAGGGCAAGTGCAATAAAGTACACTTTTACCCGATCAAAAAAATTACATGTCATTAAATCACATTGGTCAAGTATTGAAAACAAGTGTCCAGTTCAATCAGGTATTTGGAAGCACTCACCAAAAATGTAGTGCTTTTAGTGATCATGTCCAGGTAGTACTCCTGGCTTGGAGTGCAAATCTGCGATAAAATATCATTTAAGAGTTTTGAAAATCGACTAAGGTTCGAAACTTAGACGTTTCGTTTAACAAGAATCAAGTAATTGAAATTCATTTGGAGAATATTCGTAAAACTGTTGCTCGCTATTCAAACTGTGAAACTTGGTAGCAATTATACTTAGAAATACCATTTGAGTCGAAGAAACGAA
Organism: Coffea eugenioides; assembly: GCF_003713205.1. Taxonomy (NCBI): domain Eukaryota; kingdom Viridiplantae; phylum Streptophyta; class Magnoliopsida; order Gentianales; family Rubiaceae; genus Coffea; species Coffea eugenioides. The sequence goes on from NC_040041.1 coordinate 25,228,765, forward strand.
AAAAACGTATTTCTATTAGTTGTAAATTTTATTTTTCCAATGGTACAAGTTTTGGCCAAATTCTAACTTACAAGCCTCTATTAAAGATGAATTGAATACCTTAGATGATTCAATTAGTTTTATCCTCAACCCATACTCAAGTCGCGAGTACATCTACCTAACCCTCGAGTGCAAATTTGGGTAGCACGCCCTTTGCATTTACCTATTTTCCAGCTATTTATGACTTCATTATTTTCCTCAATCAGCCCCCAAAATCACACACAAATAATCTCATTACAATAGCCATTCAATACACTAAAATTCATTCAATTACAAAACCAAGTTAGAAAAGTGACCGGAAATAAGGTTTAAGACAAAGAACAAAATAATAAATTTGACGTCTCTTAGCGTATCGGTCACAACCGAAACTACGCTTATCGGATTCGGGTAAAATTTATATCGTTTCGAAGCTAACCCAGTTCATAGTGTCTCTAGATCAAATTTATAAATTACAAAACCATAATTTCATCATTAGGCTGGTTAACAGCACTGTGTTCAAATGACAATAACTCAGGTTACAAAAGTCCGATTGAGGCTTTTTCAGGTGCGTTGGAAATCTAAAACATAGCACTACAACATTCATGTTTTAGCCAAATACTAATTTAGTACGGATGAGGGTGAAACAAATGCAGCCAGAATGGTGAAATGTCAAAACTGTCCACAGAGCTCTACCTATGGCAATCAAGGGTATTTTTGTCTTTCACATGCTACAGTACTCGGATTGAGCTGAAATTGTACAGGAAACTATAAAAAATTATTTTATACAACTTTCATGTTCCAATATAAGGCTAATTCGGCCTCCACCATGGCCGAATGGAACAGGTCAGAACAGGGCAATCTAAAAACTCGAACCTGGAATTTAGTGAATTCAAAGTGTAAACTTCACATTTCTAGCTTGAACCACTACTACAGCTTCCTATACAAGATTATATACACCATATACCATCTAAACAATAAGAAATATAAGTGAACAATTCAAAACCCTAACTCACAAATCCACAACCACAATCATCAAAATCACTTAAATAGGTATCACAAGCCAAGAATACAAGTTGCTACCTAACTTAAGCAAGATTAAGGGAAAGAAATAAGATAAGCAGCCATACTACCTCAATAAAATGCTTGCAAGAGATATCCTTCACCTCTCCTTGTAAAATTTTAGCTCCCCAAGCTTCCTAAGCCCCAATTTAGAAGTTAATCGATTTAGATTTCTTGATTTCTCACTCAAACAAGCTAAGCTCAAGATGGAAATGGAGTTTTCTTTCTCTTGTTTTCTCCCTCAAAGCTCACAGCTGGAATGGCTGAAATGAAGAGTAATTTAAGTGATTTTTTTTTGTGATAAATATGGAAGAAATTGGTTGGTCAACAACATTAGGATGATCGCCACTTGCTGCCATGAGATGAACTTTCAAATTTTTTCTTTTTTCCTTGTTTTTCTAGTCAATAATTTCGGCCATCAAGAGCTGAGTAAGGGGCTGATATTTTGCACTAATATCAATGATGTTTTATGGTTGAAAAGTGGTAGCCAAGTGGTGTGTTCAATCGATAGTGAACGATACCCGTCGGTTCAAGTCGATTTTTTTTAAATCGCTTATACTAGGGTTTTAACTTATAATTTACTAATTTATTATTATCACTTCTCATCACACACTTAATATCATCTAAAACTCACTCTTAATCACTAAATTTGATCCATACTCCGTACCGATTACTCACACTATGAAAAGACGTAAAAATCCTAATTTACGATAACAAGAAAACAAAAGGAAAAACCCTTGATTCTATGTTTGTTTGCACTTATTGTGGGGTGAATGAGTAGTAAGGCTATTATAACATAATAAATTCCAAATAAAAGGGAATTTTAAGAAAAAGATAAGGGATTTTACAAGTTTTCACACTAATCACCTATCAAATGTATGTTGGATGTTTCTTAGACCTTTTCTTCATAAATGAACTATGTTTGAGATGATTTAATTGGCCAAAGGTTCGAAAAAAGGAAAATGGAAGCATAAGACAGAATAGCCTTGTATATTCCTGGAACTTTAGTTAGGGGTGTGCATCGAAATCGAAAACGGTAATTCGGAAGTTTGAAATCGGAAATTTTCGAAATTTTGCCTTCAATTTTCCCGACCAAATTCGATTTCGAAATGGCTAATTTCGATTTCGAATTCGATACCGAATTGAATTCGGAATTCGCCGAATTCAAAATTTTTTTTTTTTGCCCTCTCCTCTCTTGAGCAGATTTGAAAGCCATTCCTCCTCCAACCAAAACAGGTTGTTAACCAAAATAAATAGAACGGTTAAACACCAATTTAATCCACAAATATGTCATGAACACATCTAATCATTATCTTCTATCTATTAAAGTCCAACCCTGCTGAGTGCCGAGCTTCACAGATCTCAGAAAGAGCACAAACAAATGCCAATTGTAACTGAAAGTCATAGAACACCTTCAGCACATATTCCACGACTAATTAACTTAAAAATAGGCCAAACAATCAAAAAGCCAAATAAAGCTTAGGATATGCTTTGAACAAAACAACTCAAAGCATTTGTAGATACTGTAAACCACAAATCAAGGAAACAACAGAACATGAACATCTACCAAAAAGGTTCTTCAATCAAATTAAAGTTTCAAATTCCACATTCCACAAGTCAGCTGTCTCAAATTCAAGAGGAAAGGATGAAACTGAATAACAATTCCACATTCAACTCCACATTCCAAAGTGCCTTTCCAATACCATAAATCACAAGAACTCTACCACTTCATAGTTCATACGAGAATACTTATACAACCATTCCAGTCCAAATTTCAAATACAAAATAATTCCAGTAAATAATACAAATCAACTATTATCAAACAATTCCAGTCTTTCATACGAGAATGCTTATACAAATGTAACCAGAGTGCCTTTCACACAAATAAGACAATATTTCAGTTTGCAACATTTCAGTTTGACAACATTTCAAACTTGAATTTCTATGAGCACCAAATCAGAATCACCATTAGAGAATTCAAACATCAACAATTGTAGCTTCTGCACCTCCTTTGATCAAACCTATTATTCAAGAAAGAAAAAAAGAATGAAGTAGCTTAATTGCATTTATGAATAGAAAAAATATTTCAAGTTTGTCAATAAGAAAGAAGATAATTTACCAGATTCAAATTCCTCAAGATCCTCCAATTTTTCTTCTACATTCAACTCATTTTCGGATGCCCGAAACCAGTCTTGTGCACAAATCAAGGCTTGCACAATTCATGGAGTTAAAGAGCTTCTGAATGGGTCAAGAACACGTCCTCCGGTACTAAAAGCAGATTCGGAAGCAACCGTAGAGACCGGGACAGCCAACACATCACGAGCCATTTGCGAAAGTATTGGCAACCGAAGACTATTACCTTTCCACCAATTCAAGATATCGAACTCGGGATCCTCATCCTCACAATCCTCACTCAAATATTTGTCAAGTTCAGATTTAGCATTCTTTCCTCCAAGTTCAACTTTTCTTTTCTTGAACTCAATTCTGTATCTATCATTTATTTTTTTGGAGACTTCTCCATCAAAGGAAGAGATGCTATTTTCAGATCCACTAGAAAGTGAAGAAATAGAGGATTGAGAAGATCCAGCAGGAGTATTGAGTCTCTTGTAATCATTAAACAATTCATACATTGCATCCTTGGCTACATGAGCCACAACGGCACCCTCAGTATCACCATACATTTTACAAGCAATGAATTCAAAGTACTCAAACTTTGTCCTAGGATCAAGCATGTAAGCAATGAAAATCAACATGTTCATTTTCTCCAATCTTCCCCAATACTTATCATACTTGTCTTTCATTGTTTTTGCCATTCCACTCAAGTCGGGATTACAACTTTCTGCCATTTCCTTTAGGATGCCATTAATGTGACTAAGCTCATTGATAAGATTATTAGATGTCACATATTTGGAACCAGAAACCTTTACTGTGAGATCATAAAAGTTCTCCAAAAATATAGTTAAGAATCTTGCCTTTTCCCAATCATCTTTTGTTGGCAAGTGCTCTAACTCATGCAACATATATGGATCTTGCTCCTCAAACCTCTCAAATGCCATCTCAAACCTATGAGCAGTGTCTAACATTAAGTAGGTTGAGTTCCACCTAGTTGCCACATCTAAACTTAGTAACTTTTTACTGTCAATTTTTTCAATTTCAGCACATTCCTTGAATTTTTTCAAACTAGAAGGTGATTGTCTAATATATCTCACAGCTGTTCGGATAGAATCAACAGACCCCCCAAATTTTTTTAGGCCATCACTCACAATCAAATTGATTATGTGAGCTACACATCTTATATGAATCCACTTTCCCCCTAATATAGCTTTACCCCAATTTTGCAATTTTCCAACCAAATATTGCACAGCCGTGTCATTTGAAGCAGCATTGTCAACTGTTATTGTGAAAACATCATCAATCCCCCACTCTAATAAGCATTTCTCAATACTCTTCCCAATTTCAGTCCCTTTATGACTACTAATTGGACAAAAATTTAAAATTCTTTTGTTCAATTGCCAATCACAGTCAATAAAGTGAGCTGTCAAACACATATAATTTATTCGCTGGATAGATGTCCAACAATCAGTGGTAAGACAAACTCTAACAGCTCCACGCTTTAACATATTCTTCAACTTAATTTTTTCATCTAAATAAAGTTGATAGCAATCTCTAGTAATTGTCCACCTTGAAGGAATTTGGAAAGAAGGACAAGTAGTTCTCATGACATGCTGAAATCCTTTACCTTCTACATGTTTGAATGGCAATTCATCAACAATCAACATATAAGCAATGCTTTTTCTAATTGCATCAGGGTCATACTTCCAACTAATAAGTGCACTCTTAACATCCCCCCCAAGAGCACCAACTTCGCCCAAGCATAATGTACCTTGCCCCTTACACTTATTTGCAGGATTCGTTTCACATGATTTAACATGGGATAAGAGAGGAGTAGTACCATTAGACTTCGGATCAGCAGCTATCACTTTCGTACAGTACTTACATATGCCATGACGAACACCTTGGATATAGTGAGGCTGAAAATGATCCCAAGCTGGTGATCTTTTCTTGTATTCGCCTCTCTTATTCTTAACACCAAGGCCAGATTCTTCACAGCTATTGGAAATAGGAGCTGGACTTGAAGATGGCATTGAATCACTGGATCCTTCTATCTCAAAAGTGGACATGTTTACTGGTATGCAAAAGAAAATGAAAATAAAATGAAGATATGTTTCCCAATATATGCAATAGATTAGACAATAAAATGAAGAAATATTGAGAGTTTGAATCACATAATGCAGTTTCCTGGAGAACTTGTTTCCAATTTAGTGCAGAAAGTAAGAAGATGGAGCCAAACATAGCAGCAAATATAAAGTTTTTAGTACCATCAGCAAGTTTTCGATAGGGGAGAAATTAATATTTCTAGCTATCCTATTGCTGTTAATGATTAATCTGGTTAAGTCTGAATAAAACTGCCTCATTTAAGTTTGGTTAATTTTGGGTAAAACTGCCTCGTTTAAGTCCAGATGAATTTGTCAATTCTTTGCCATCCTTCCTTATCTTCTTCACCTCCCAGAACTTACAAGCTAAGGTGCATAGATTCCTGGTGAATGTATAAAACAGATACGAGGCAGGAATTTATATATATGGCAGCAGGACGGCTGAATGGCTGATCATATTTCCTTCATTCATCGTGGTGTAGTATTTTTATCTGTAAAGTGAATTACTGAGTACAGAATGGAGATGGAAGCTATTACAGCAACATTTTCCATCTCGTGTTCGAAAACTGGCTTTGATTGTCGGTGCATTTGGATTGAGAATTTTTTTAACAACTAGTCCTTTTTTTTCCTAACAAAATGCCAAAAACTAGAGTAATCTCCCAAAAAACACACCAAAAATAACTTCAAAAAACATGCCAACACTGTATAATTACCTCTCCCTTTTCCCTTTATTTCACTTCCCCTATCCAGAACCTAATTCAGAAATGCTTGGAAGCTGTTTGATGAAATGCCTAAGAAAAATAAACTAGAAACATAAATGAAAGCTAAGTAAAATCACCGACATACCTCAATGAAGGCTGATGATGTCTGTCTCTGTTGGGCTTGAAGGTGAAACCGAGAGAGTGAGAGAGTAAGCTGAGTCGGAGGCAGAGGAAGGAAGGTGACGAAGAGGCGATGAGGAAGAGGCAGTGACGAAGAGGAAGGTGATGAAGAGGCGATGAGGAAGGTGATCGATTGTTGGATAAGCCTGATGAAGAGGGAACGTAATCGCTCATCTCCTCATAATCTTTTAAAGTGCTAAATCAATAGGAGGAGGAGCTGCTACACGCAGAGTCGGCAGTGACTGTAATCCCATCATCGCTGAAACTGAAAGCATATCTCGATCAATAAGCAGTCTAGGCTTCGTCTCAGAAAGGTGACGGAAGGTGACGAAGAGGCAATGAGGCGATGAGGAAGGAAGGAAGGCAGTGACTATTGACGAAGAGGAAGAGGGCGGCGGAAGAGTAAGGACTAAGGACTAAGGTGAGTGAGTGAACAGATTAGGGTTTTTGGCTTTTTGCAATATCACTTATTATTTCAATTTTAATTTCAATTATTAACTTATTATGTTATATAATATATATTATATATGTATTGTTAAAATATTATAGTATATTATTATATATAAATGTTAATATTTGAATTCGATAAAGAATTTCCGAATTCGAATTCCTATTTCGAATTGGTAATTCGAAATCAGTAATTCCGATTTCAAAAATTATATTTTCGAATTCGACCCGATTTCGACCAATTCGAAATTGGATTACCGAATTCAACTACCGAATTACCGAACTTCCGAATTCAATTCGAAATCGATTCCGAAATCGAAATTTTTCAACTTTGCACACCCCTAACTTTAGTGGTCTTGATAACTGACTTTCCGTGCGAAATTTTGTATAAAATTTGACAGAGGAGTAGCCCTTATATGGCAGTGTAATCATACCAAATTTGGTGCCATTCCAAGTCTATTTCGATGCCCAACTGTAGTCCCAAAAATTGTGTTTCAAATCTGGAAGTCATTTTGAACCAACTTTGAGCTGCTATATCTTGGCGTTCAAAACTCCAATTCTTGTTCCGTTTGTTTTGTTTTGTACTTTGATTGTAACTCTAATTGAGTTTCAAACTTTAGAGGCTAGTTCGTATTCTGTGAATTTTACCGAATTTTCAAAGTTTGCCAAAAACCAACCCTGAATCTGTCTTGGGAGTCCAAATCAGCAACTTGAAACCAAAATTTGAGTGTCTTCTGTTTTGAATCATGGAAAAGTGCCTTCTAGGAACTTTTAGTACTTTGGAAGTAGTTTCCAACAGTAGTAAGTTTTCCAATTTTGGACCTATGGAACGTGAGATATGATTTTCCAAAGAATGCACCTCAAATCTAAAATTTCTGAACTTAAAGGAAATTGAGTTTTAAGGACTCTTCACTTTCCTTCGATATTGCTTGACCGTTTTACACTTGATTTCAAAGATGAAAATCAGATTTTCCTTGTATTATTAAACCCCACTTTTGAGTCTCGATTTACGAGAAAATTAAGGTTTATTTTCGTGATATTTTCTTAGATTGTACAAGTGTGCAATCTTCCTTGATAATTTGGGGATTTTAAGCGATAGTGAGTGATAGTTAATTATTGTTTGCTCAGGCACTCGAGGAGACTTTCAAGAGGATCTCACTGCGGATGCCTAAGCATTTGAATTGCGCACTACTTCCTATCTTACTTGGTGAGTGTCAGGTGTGTGAAAAGTGTTACATGTTTAATTGTTATTAGTGATTGAGTATTGTAAAAATGCTGAGTTGAGTGTGTACTTTATCGCATTCATTCTCATTTAAGTGAAGTGTATTTGAATTACATCGCGGGGAGGTAATCGATCGAGCAATGGCAAAGCAAGTGGAACTTAGCTCCTGAGAGTTCTTATATCCTTGAATTGTTTCTGTTTACTTTTCTTGCCCAAATTGTTATTTACTTGGATATAATTGTTTACTCGTTATATGGGATTGTTATTTGGACAACGTGCTTGCATATTTATTTCTTGGCCTCACGAGCAATTGCTCACCCCGTAGATTTGTTTTCCTTAACAGGAATGGATCTGAGGTGAAACTCGGAGAAATCATTGGGATGAACTTTTGTAATAGGGTTTCGATTGTAATCGAATGGATATCTTTTGGGCAGTTTCATGTCTTTTGAAAAATTGATGTATTTTGTCCTCGTGGTGTAAGACTGGATATTTGGTTATGGAAGCGACTTTTCTTTATTAGACTTGTATTAACGGTTATGTATCGTTAAGCTTGAATCGAATTGTCTTGAGTCCTGGTGAGAGCTGGGTAGAAGTCCCGCGGATACCCTTTGGTTCGCCTTAGGGAGAAGTGGGGGCGTCATAGCTTGTTAATCAGTTAGGGACCTGAGATAGGAGAAGATAGAGCCCTGGAGCGTTTTCAAAAGTTTTCCCCACCTAAATTTTTTGGAGGAAGCTGATGTGACAGCCCCACCTTCTCGTAGGATGTACCCAAGGGTTTGGTGAACTACCTGCCCAACTCTCGCCAGGACTCAGTCACACATCATGAAATTTACAAATAATAAGCTCAATAATAAAAGCGGTATCAATTGCAACCTTCAGTGTATATACTCATGGACCTCTAATGCCCACACAATTTATAAATACAGCCAAGGAGTCAAACTTGGAAAAAAAAAATCAAACCAAGCAAGCCTGCTAGACATCTATAAAGTGCTCGCGTGAGCAACTAACAAACTTAGATGAAATCTAGGCCTTCCTCAATTCTACCTCTGATGTTCTCATCCCTGTAAGGAAAATAAATTCATAAAATGAGCTAAAAGCCCAGTGAGGTTCCAAGTAACCAGGCAGGTAAAATAGCAGGCAAGATACCATACACCGGATATCAAGAAACAAGTCAAACTCAAATAGATCATGACCTAATATATAGTTAAGCAAGTAGCCAGGTAGATCATACAATAGTGTACGGTAAATAACACGTTCATGGCAAATGATATAGGCTGCTATCAGAAACAGGTTCCACTGCAGCTTACCCAACCGCTCTGAGGCTGGTCTAAAGCAAGGGGTCCAACGAGGGCTCAATTCAGCCGTTACCGACCTACATTCACGCTTACGCAAGAGTAACCTTAGTTTCCACTTACCCAATGTCTTGGATAAAGGTCCAAGGCTTAGTTCAACCACTGCAAGAGAAATACAGCTGGTCTACAATTCAACCGTTGCAAGAGGAATGTAGCCGGTCTATAGTTCAATCGCTACAAGAGGAATGCAGCCGGTCTACAATCATGCACATAACCATGCAAGTCCGCACGCATGATCAATTATTTCAAGTTCATGGAGGTCGAGTGCGAATAAGGACATATTCGTCTAGTTATGATCAAGTCACATACCCAGCAAGTCACATTTTCAAGCATTTCAAATATTTCAAGTCAATATACAGGTCACGTGCAAATCAAGTTACTTGTACATGCATGAATGAGATATCAAATGTTTAGTCAAGTTAGGTCAAGTGCGATAAAGTGCACATTCACCTATGAAATGTCAAATCAAGTGTCTAGCAAATTTCTAGCAACAATGAACATGGAACATGCAGTTAGAACACTCACCAATCAATTGCAACCCTTCACTTTAACCCTAGTTCGTCCTCTTGAACTCTCTCGAGTCCAGTGGTCATACACTATATTAAAAGACTAGCAATACAAAGCCAAATTAAATGAAAAAATTGAGGTTTCAAAACTTCATTTAGAAAATGCATCAATTTATAAGTTTTATAACCGTATAACCTATCAAAATATAATATTTTCTTGTTGCAATCGAGGAAAAACCTCACATGCTTACTAAATCAACGTTGCAAAAGTCATTTGGAGCACAAGAGCATTGATTATAATCAAACATTTGAAAAATTAGAAAAAAACTTTCAAAATATAAAGTTGGAAATCGTCCGACCTAAAATGATTTGAAGAAACTCATTTCCTTTCATTTAAACCTCAATTCCACTCATAAAACCAAACTCAAAATGGTTTAACAACTCCAACTTAAAGTTGAAAATGAAAGTAAGAACAAGTTTAGAAAACAGAATTTTCTCCAGTTTTGCGCGGCACTATTTGAAAAATCATAACTCAAGCTTCCTAAATCCAAAATTTATAAACTTTATACCGTTGGAAAATAGACTCAAAGGGTTACAATTTCCCAGAAGACACCTTTGTAAGATTTTGCCCACAAGTCAGTCAAATTCCAATCTCAATTTGCTTATTCATCCAGTAGAAAGACAGAACAGATGTGGAAATTCAGTCGACTTTGAAAAATCACAAATAATCATAGGAATTGAGAAAAATTCTGAATCTAGTTTCAAACGCAACAAGTAGAACTCAATTTAGATTTTTCTACACCAAGATATAATAGATTTCCCAAGACTGCTCAAGGTTTCCTGCGGAAAATTTTCTACAGCACTTCCCCTTGTTTTCTTTACTTTTCCATCCAAAATCAACACCAATTTCATCTCAATTTAACCTCAATCATAACCACAAGTCAAAAGCTGTCAGTACACTTGTTTAAGGCCACAAAATCCCCCAAATATAGCAAATTATCTAGCTCAAGAACTATCATAATAAAGTTGGAAAAAATGGAAACCCTAGGCAGAAATTCATAATCACAAGCCGAAAATTTCTATTATAAAGCCAAAGAAGCATATAAAAGCTAGAAAAATCACATGGCAAGGGTAATAGACCATCATCAAACTTAAACCATCATAACAAGGCTGAAAATTTCACCAAAAGCTGAAATTTGCCAACCACAACTTAAACTATGAAAATTTCCATATAAACTACCAAAATCAAGGCTTAAATCTACTCATATGCAAGTATTAAAAGAGAAGAAATGGTTTTAAGTCATGATTACATTTAATCCTATGAAGAAATGCAACCAAAGCTTTCTTTTTCCCGAAATTCCTCCACCCAAGGTCTTCTTCCTTCTTTAAAGTTACTTCCTATGGATTGGATTGCAAACTTATGGTGAAATCTCAAGATTCAAGCAAGAATTTCTAGGTTGGAAATGGAGTTTATTTCTCTCTTTTTCTTCTCCAAGGAGGTTCAGCCATAGCTAGGAGAAAATGGAAGAATTTTGGTCAAAATTTGGTTTTAGTAAAGGTTAAGAAAAGTTTTAGTCAAAGTCAAGAATCCAAAGATTGCGCGACACTTGTCTCCTTAAGATTTGTTCTCATCTCTTTGTCTTCCAAAGGCAAAACTATCTAGCTAACTTCTAATTATCGCTTAGCACCCTATAAAATAATATCCCTTTATGTAAAACTCCACATAATCTTCAAAAATTTATCACACTTACCGCATTAGCGGATCCCACTTCCATAATGCATTTCAAATTTAACATGAACTAACTTATACAAGGAAAATGATTTAAAAACTTGACTTACTTATAAAAATATCTAGGAAATTAAAGTAATAAAGTAAAGTAAAGAAAATGTGCTCAAAGAAATAAGATAAATTAAAGATAATTTTTTGGTTCTCACAGCTAAGAACCGGTAGGAGAAGATGATTAATATTTTTGTGGCCTTGAACTACACGGAGAAGAGACATGTGTCATTTGCTGTCTTCAAATTTGAAGGACCGGTTTGAGTATGGTGGAATGTTATCAGGGTTAAGTGGAAAAAAGAACAGACGCGTGGACTTAAATCAACATTACAAGGGAATTTAATGAGAAATTTCTCCCTCCCTTGGTCTAAGAGAAGAGAGAGGATGATTTTATCAGACTGCCTCAGGGAACCCTAAGTATTTCCAAATATGAAACTCAATTTACTAAACTGTCCAAATGTGCCCCTAAAATGTCATTACAAAGTAGAAGAGAGTGAGGAGATTTGTGAAGGGGTGAATATGAAAATTTCGGAAGCTTTGGTGGCAGCTCAAATAAATACTTTTACAGAAGCTTTTGAGAAAATTCAGAGGATTGAAAGTGCCAAAACTCAAAACTTTTTAGACAAGAAAAAGAGGTCACCTAGTAGTAGTTTCGAACCAGGTGATTGAAGTGTACCGCTTCCTAAGATGGGAAGAGAAACAGATGGCATGAGACTGCTGGGGACACCAAGAGGAGTTTCTCCGAGAGGAGCATAAAGTGGAAGAGAACAACAAATAGGTGCCTCATAAGGAGGCCAAGCATAGATTTCTCATGTAACTTGTGGCTATTGTGAGAAGCCAAATCACTCTGAAGATAAATGTTGGCGAAAGACACGAAAATATTTGCATTGCGAGAGTATCGAATACCAGATTGCTAGCTATCCACATATACTCCAAGAGGGAGGTGATGTCCCGCGATCGGACAGGTCAAACCCTAGACAAACGAATATAGGAGAAAATAAGCCGAGAGTGCTAGGTAGGGCATATGGGTTAGACCAACAACAAGTACCTAACTTGTCTGAGATAGTAGAAGGTACGATCCCTATTTTTCATCATTTGGTTAAGATTTTGATAGACTCTGGTGCAACCCATTCCTTTGTCAATCCTAATTTTATATGTGAAATTGATATGAAAGGCGAGAGGCTACCATATGATTTGAAAGTTAGAACACCCACACGTGATCAATATTTACTCACTAACACGATGTATAAAAATTGTGAAATTTGGGTTGACGAGCAAAAATTAGTGGAAGACTTTCTAAGTCTAACCATTAAGGAGTATGACGTCATTATAGGAATGGACTGATTAGCCCGATATCATACTCGGTTAGATTACAGAACCAAAGTAGTTAAGTTTTGTATACTAAGAGAGACGACCTTAAGGTTGGATACAAGAGATACCTTAGCTTCATCTGCTCTTATTTCAGAAATTCGCGCTAAAAAATTATTGAATAAAGGAGTACAGGGGTATCTAACCTTCTTAGTAAACACCTTAAGAGATAAGATAAAACTAGAAGATATGCTGGTGGTAAACGAGTACCTCGACATTTTTCCTAATGAGTTAGTGGTTTAACCTCTTAAAAGAGATAGAATTCAGGATTGATTTGGCACTTGGAACCACCCCCATCTCTAAAAATTCTTATCGGATGGCACCTACCAAATTTAAGAAATTGAAGTTACAACTATAGGATTTATTAGAGTGAAAGTTTATACAGGAGAGTGAATTCCCATGGGCAGGTCCAGTGCTTTTTGTCAAGAAGAAGAATTAAAATTTAAGATTGTGTATAGACTATCGGGGTTTAAATGCAGTGACCGTTAAGAATAAAAATCCTTTGCCACATATTGATGAATTATTTAACCAATTGCAAGGAACCGTTGTATTCTCTAAATTAGATTTCAGATAGGGGTACTGCAAATTAAGAATTAAAGAGGATGTGCCAAAAACTACTTTTCACTCTCGATATAGGCTCCGTTTCAATTGGCCATTTTTTAAAAATAAGTTTTTCAAATACAATACTACAATAATACACAATAATTCAAAAAATATCTCATCCATACAATATATCAAAATTTTCAAATATTTTTTATAGTAAAATTTTTTTATATATACTGGTACAGTAAAATTTTTTAAAAACACCCCCAAAAATAGCTAATCCAAATGGAGCCATAGACATTATGAGTTTGCAATAATGTCTTTTGGATTAACCACTGCTCTAGTAATATTCATGAATTTAATGCATCGAATTTTCAAATCATACTTAAACCAATTTGTAGTGGTATTCATAGATGATATTCTGGTTTATTCGAAAACTGGGGAGGAATATGAACATTTGCGGATGGTATCGCAAACCCTAAAAGAGCATCAATTGTTTGTCAAATTCAGTAAGTACGAGTTCTGATTAGAAAAAAATATCATTTTTAAGCCATATAATTTTCAAAGATAGACTCACTGTGGATTCGGTTAAAATAGAAACTATTGTCAAATGGAAATAGTCAAAAAATTCTACTGAGATTCGTAGTTTTTTGGGTTTAATGGGATATTATAGACAATTTATAAAGGATTTCTCAAAAATTGTTGGGCCTATAACTAATTTGACGAAGAAGTATGACAGATTTGCTTGGAATACTAGGTGTGAAACTAGTTTTCAAGAGTTTAAAAAGTGATTGACCATGGCGCCAGTGTTAACTCTTCCAAATGGAAATGATAGTTTTATGGTATATATATATATATATATGTTTCGAGGGAAGGTCTAGAATGTGTATTAATGCAAAATGGGAACGTAATTGTTTACACCTCTCTAAAGTTAAACCTCATGAGCAAAATTATCCGACCCATGACTTAGAACTAGCAGCTATTGTATTTACACTGAAGAAGTGATGACATTACTAGTATGGAATGATTTTTGAGGTATATACAGATCATAAGAGTTTTAAGTATTTGTTTTCCCCAAAGCAATTGAACTCGAGACAGCGTCAGTGGATGAAATTTTTGGAGGATTATGAGTGTATTATTAATTACCACCTGAGAAGGTCAATATAGTGGCAGATGCCCTAAGTCAAAAGACTCGACTAGCAGGGCTAATGATGAAAGAGTGGAACCTGTTAGAGGGCATTAGTGAATGGAACCCGCGCCTTGAGCGACAGAAAGTCATCTTTGGGAATATCACGTTGAGATCGACATTATTGGAACGTATTAAAGAGGTTCTAAAGAAGAAACCAACGATCCAAGGGTGGCTAGAGAAGGTGCAAAAGAGAGAATTATCAATTTCAATTTAGGTTTCGAAGGAATTTTAAAGTTTCGAAATCGAATCGTTGTGCCAAAAGATGAAGGGTTGAAAAAGAAAATTTTGGAAGAGACTCATCATTCCAAATATACGGTGTATCCTGACAGTGGTAAGATATACTGAGATCTAAGAGGGTTATACTAGTCGAATAAAATGAAAGCAGAGATACACAATTTGTTCAAACATGCCTTATTTGCCAGCAAGTTAAAGCCAAACATTAGAAACTTTTAGAATTGTTCCAGCCTCTAGAAATACCTAAGTGAAATAGGAGCACATTATGATAGATTTTGTATTAGGTTTGCCACGAATTCAAAGAGATCATAATGCGATTTGGGTAATAGTTAATCGATTGACTAAGTCGACACATTTCTTACCAGTTAATATGAAGTATGCTTTGGAGAATTTCACTAAACTACATGTGGATGAGATTGTGAAATTGCATGAGATACTAGTGATCATAATATCAGATAGAAACTCTCGATTTGTATCTTGATTCTGACAAAAGTTACAAGAAACTTTAGGAACTAAACTGAATTTTAGTACAGTATATTATTTTCAAACAAATGGTTAGACAAAGAGAACCATTCAAACCCTTGATGATATATTGAGATCATGTATCATGGATTTTGGAGGTAATTGGGACCACCACATGATAGTGATTGAGTTTGCTTATAACAATAGTTATCATACTTCTATTCAAATGGCACCATACGAAATTGTTTATGGATGAAAGTGTTGTTAACCCATTTATTAGGATGTAATAGAAGAAAGAAAAGTTCTGAATCTAGCAGCAATAGTATGGGTTAAGGAAACATACGAAAAGGTGAAACTAATTCGTCAAAGGATTCAAACAGTCCAAAATCGACAAAAGAGCTATACAGATAATCGAAAAAAGAATTTGGAGTTTGAAATTGGAGATAAAATATTTCTTAAGATTACTCCACTAAAGGGCAATATCAAGGCAAGAAAAGAAAAGAAACTTAAATCGAGATATATAGATCCCTTCAAAATTCTTCAACGAATAGAAAACGTGGCATATCGATTGGAGTTATCAACAAGTTTATCCAGGATCCATAATGTTTTCCACGTTTCATTGTTCAAGAAATATTGCCCAGATCCAACTCACATACTTCAATCAGAGGATATCGAGATTGATGAGTCTTTAACTGATGAAGAGCAACTTGTACGACTCTTAGACCGAAAAATGGAAGAATTGAGGAACAAGCAAATTTCCCTAGTTAAAACTTTGTGAAAAAATCATGAGATCGAAGAAGCAATCTAGGAACTAGAAGAGAACATGCAGAAAAAATATCCTGATTTATTTGCAAGTAAAGATAGAAATTCCAAGATCAAAATTCTTTTAAAAGAGAGAGAGCGTGAGGACTCGATTTTAGTTGTTTTCAAGTTGTTTTCTTGGTAGTTTGCTGTTGAAAATTTTTTAGCTTTATGTATTTGGTTAGATCATTAGTTTACAAGCTTTATATGTGGATTTTGATGGATATCTTTGTCAAGAATCATGCTATATACCTCTTTATATGATAAAGAAGAAGTATTATGTATGTTCTATGGAAATCTTAGTAGTTGATGGAAAATTATTATGGTGAGATTGTCATATGCTTTTATGTGGAAATATTAGTAGTTTTATGGTGGTTTTAACATACTCTTGCTCAATCCACTTTAGAAGACTTCAATTGTTACTTGTATATGTTAGAGTTAAATTTAAACAAAAGGGTTAAGAGGAGCAAAAATCTATTTTTCAAGTTGTTTTGTTGATAGAAAATTTCAGCTTTGGAACCAAGAGAGTTTTGTTCCATTTGCTTCAAAAATTTTTGGGTAAACAACAAAAAAGCCCCCTGTTGTTTCATATCATACCAGTCGATACCCCGTGGTTTGAATTAACCTGAAAAGTGGACGGAAATCGGCAAAACAGACGGAGCTGAGTGAATAGACGAAAATACCCCTCCGATAGGCATGTGCAACTCAACGCAGCTTGCATGTAAAATTTTTTTTTTTTTTAAGTAATTTGTTAAATAGCCTGAAACCCGCTTGCGGGTTTCCCCCTTATGTAAAATGACTAAAAGCTGCGTTTCTGTTCTATTTATATCAAACACATACTCTCAAACCCTCACCTGAAGGGTGAGGATGAGAGGGGAGGTTTGCTGGGCATCCTAGGGCCCTCCGATGGGCATGTGCAACTCAACGCAGCTTGCATGTAAAATTTTTTTTTTTTTAAATTTTTTAAGTAATTTGTTAAATAGCCTGCCTGAAACCCGCTTGCGGGTTTCCCCCTTATGTAAAATGACTAAAAGCTGCGTTTCTGTTCTATTTATATCAAACACATACTCTTAAACCCTCACCTGAAGGGTGAGGATGAGATGGGAGGTTGCTTGCGGGTTCCCCCCCCCCTTTTTTTTTTAAATAAATTCTATGCTAAAATGACTTAAAACAAAAATAAAAGACTAAAGTAAATAAAAACTAGCATGAAAAATAAAAATAATAGCAAATAAAAATACACTAAAAATTTGGTGTCTACAGTAGTTACTGAATAATCTGGAAACAGATTGAATGATTCTGGAAACAGTGATGGAATCTATGTTCTGCATACACTTAGCTTATGTATTTACTATTTTTGTGGTGACTGAATGAAGTTCTTGGGTACCAGATTTTGGTTCCCTGAAATGGCAACCAAATTTTGTAGTTACTGAATAATCTGGAAACAGATTTTGTAGTTACACTCTTTGTTCTGGAAATAGTTCTGAATCTATGTTCTTGGCAAGTTGAGATGAATGTTATGCAGAATGGCAACTGGCAACTAGATTCAATTTTGTCTTCTTTTGTTTGTCTTCTATATCACTTGCTGTCCAATCTTCTTTTGTTTGTCTTCTGTATCGGTTGTTGTCCAATTTTTAGCAGGTATATTTCTTACCCGTAGTGGAAACACCAGAACAAATCTGACCATTATTCGGTTGGGGTAGACACCAAACAAAACTCCACAACTAGTTGAGCTAAGACTACCTGCTGAAATGCAGCTAGTTGAGCTAAGACTACTAATGTGCAAACAAAACTCCAGCTAGCTTATTTCGTTCATTTTTTGGCGTTTTCAAAATGCAGATTACCAAAACAAAACTAAAAAATGTCAATTACCAATTTTGTTCAATTTCACTGCAACAAAACTCCATACATCACTAGCAGACTACCAACTAGCAATTTGATAGATGAAGAACTATATAATCAACAACAGCCTACCATTATCTTATCTGGTAGACATCAACAATAGTAAAATAGAAAAGATAGATACCATTACACAACCTCCAACTAGTAATTTCAAATTCTTCATTTCATTGTCCAAATTTTCCAGTTTCGAGAGCACGCCACCCAAATACGCATTTTCTTCAACAGGTTGGCTCACTACGGGAACAGGTGCATCTCGATTTGGGTCGTCTCTGTAAATTGGGTTACACCATGAAAAGAACCCACATTCATCTTTTTCACACACAAAATATAACAATCCTTTCGATGGCTTTTCCGACTCAACAATTTTTAGCTTTGCCTTCCTTCGACAATTACATACCTTGTACTGGTATCGAAGACCTCTGCCTCCATTTCCCCCGCTTGTTGGTCGAGAGCTTGAGGAAGACATCTTGGGGTACTTTCTCCACTTTTCCTTCAGAATTTGCAGACCGAATATATACAAATTTTTACCTTAAGGCTTTGTTTCCTGCAATTCCTTTGCTAGCCAACAAGCTCTGCTTGATTGATTACTTGCACAGGCTTCGAATGCTGCCTTCAATTTTCAATTTTGGCCGAACATGAAGACTCAGAAGAAACGGAAGCTGGTCTCTTATTATTAAAGAGTGAAGGCTAAAATAGGCATATCAGGTGAAAGTTTGTGGTGGAAATCTATTTTTCGCATATGCACGCGCCTTTGCAGTTCGTTTAAGACACACGCCGAATATTTGACGATTTCCGTCCACTTTTCAGGTTAATTCAAACCACGGGGTATCGACTGGTATGATATGAAACCACAGGGGGTTTTTATGTATGATTGCTTAACCACAGGGGGCTTTTTTGTTGTTTACCCAAAATTTTTACTATATTCAAGATATTTTTACCCCATATATTACTTGAAATGTTGATCTAGCATATACGTGGTTTTCCCCTTGATTTGAATAAGAAAACCTTGTGATTTTTGAAAGCTATATTGGGAGTTAAAATTGACAACTTGTGTGGTGTCTAAGTGGAAGTTTTGAAGTTTGACGTTTCGCTCTTATAGTGGCTTGAAGTTTGATGGTTTCTTGCTATACTATGTATAATCGCAGATTGCGAGAGTGGCCATGAAGTAGAATCTGGACTTGACATTGATAGACCCTGATCAGTTGGTGAGTGTTCCAACTGCATGTTAGGGCCATGTGATTTTCTTGACTGATGTTTCATGTGATTTGTTGATCAAAATGTGACTTGTTGCTTGAAATTGCTACATATCTTGACTTGTTATTGCAAAAGCGAGTGTGTATTTTCTCACACTCGACTTGCTCAACTTGCTTGACTTGATATTGAATAGGCGAGTGTGTACTTTATCACACTCGGCCTAGCTTGATTGAGTTCTTGTTATCCTATTTACAATTGAATTGATATACATGTGCATGACTTGAAAGTCAGATGGAGATGATATCTCATCGACTGTACTTGTGCTTGGGATCCCAAACTCCATCGCTAGTTAGTCAAATCAAGCCAGCAATGGTTTGGTCGAGATGATTGACAAACCATGGGTCCTGTTTCTTGTTACTGGATTTGGTATATTTGAGTATTACCCCTCTTGTTATATTTGGCGTGCAGGCCCAAAAAAGGGGGATGATCAATGGACGGAGACTGGTGTGAAGTAGTGATCTACTGGGTATGATTATTGTATTTTCTAGGTTGAGAGAGTGCCAACGGATCCAAAACAAGCTGCCACTGAATTGATTAGCATGAGCTAAATTGTATCCTTCTACTTGAAAGTGCTAAATGTTATTTTCTCGTCTTGTTAATGACTTATCTTGTTGATAGTTACTTCCTTCGTTTTGAACCGGTTATGTATGTGATCGTTCTCTTGCCACTTTGCTTGCCTGTTTCTTGGAACCTCACTAGACGATAGCTCACTCCATTAGTTTATTTTCTTTATAGGGGGCGAGAACGTGGGTGTGTGTGAAGGAGAAGGCTAGAGTTTTGTCGAGGTCCCTTGTCTATAGTCCTAGTGCTCTTCTAGATTTAGTGATTTGGCTTGGACTTGAATCTCTTATTATATTATGATCTGTGTGGGAATTTGATCACAATGTATGTATATATCTAAGTTTGGGAGTTGCCATTGCTCTTGTTCTTGTAGTTCTTGTTATTATTTTGGGATTTGTGAGTGAGATCTGGCGAAAGTTAAGTAGGCGGTCCGCCAAACTCTGCGGTACGCCGTAGGGTGAGGTGGGGTCGTCATCCCTTAACTATTTCAAATCAAAACTATAACAAGTTCATCTTCACCCTAGGATATGAGAAAGCTTAGCTAGACATCATATTAAGAACAACTAAGCATGAAACAAACTTGTAATAAAGTATGGCAAATAAGAACAAGAGACAAAGTTTAGGAAGAAGAATTCTTATTCAATATCTTGAAGTTTGAATTCTTCCTTTACAAGTTGATCTCTTAAATAAGTTTGATACAAGAGTGCTTGCATCTCCCTCTCAAAGCTCTTTAAACAAAGAAAGAAACTCTCAATATGAAACTAGAGCTCAACTACTTCTATTTCTTCTACTACTCTACTTTACAAGGTACTAACTCTTGCTAACATTGATGCCTAAATAAATGAGATTCAGGGGGTATTTATAAATGTTTGGATGAGAAAATGTACACATAATGTAGTCACACAGTTGATTTTCACTTCTCCAATCATATTTAGCTGTTTCTAGCCATTTTTCTTGTAGAGTAATTGTTCAAAAATATTGTGCGACTAAAATACAAGTTGCAAAGCAAGTTGCAACTATGAATTGGGGATCTGCAAGGATCTTCTTTGTGCTTAGTTTTGCACTTTCAGCTTCAATTTCAACTTTGCTCTGTTTTTTGTGCAATTTCAACTACAATTTTCTTGAATATGGATGTTGAATTAGCTCTTGCACAAAGCATGAAAGTTGTATCTCTTTGAGTTAGCTTTCTAGTGCCTCAAGAATCATCTCATTTGGATTTGTGCTAATAAATGACCAAAATACACCTAATTGGTAAATGCTCTGTTTCAACTTTTGACAGAAAAGTTTTCTCACTGTATTTCAACTTTTTGACTAGGAACCTCAATCAACTGGATTTCAATGTCTTCATAAGAATTGTAGAGCTATATCTTAATTTCAAAATGATTTAAGAATCACCTCAATCCGATACTTTTATCTCAAGATATCGTCAAAATACCACAATATGTCAAAGCTGTGAAACTCCTTTTGTCTTCAATCAATTCATATGAGACCAAAGCCTACAAAAACAACATAAACTTGCATATTAATCCACACTTTTGCATGTTTTTGTTAAAAACACTACTTGTATCAAAATTAACTTATGAAGAAATTCAAAACTTCCCTTTTAACTCAAAACACACCAAAAATATAACATAAAACCTAACTAAAAATAGGTAAAATAAAGACTAATCAGAGATCAACAGAGGGAAAGATTTGTGATAGGTTGTTACGGCTTTTATTTGTAGATTTCTTTTTATTTTTTTGGTTTTCCCTTTTTTGGAATCTTAGGAAATGCAACTATGAAGTTAGTTCTTCTAGACATTTTCAACTATTAATTGGATAACTTTTGTATAATCTGTGTAAATATTTTTTTGCACAAGTAGATTTAGATGATGCCTCAAATTCAAACCATACACATGTGCCATATATCCAAGATTGTTAGTGTAAAAATTACTACACTGTTAATGCATAAAAAGTTAATCCTTATTAATTTGGTATACTTTTTGAATTAATTCTATTTTATACCACTAAATTATCTATTTAATTTTTTGAAATCTAACACTCTACTTTTCCTTTGAAGTTGGGAAATTTTCTTGTTTATGCTAATTGTGCACATAAGATATATGACTTTGGATTAGCAAGAATTGGCAATGACAGTGGACAATTCATGACTAAATATGTAGTCACAAGATAGTATCGTGTGCCAGAGTTGCTTCTTTACTGTGACAATTATGAGACCTCCATTGATGTCTGGTCTGTAAGGTGCATCTTGGATAAAATCCTTGATAGGAAACCAATATTCCTAAGAATAGGGTACCTCAATAAGCTCAAACTTATCACTGATGTCCTCGGCAATCAATCTGAAGCTAATGTTGAATTCATTGATAATCTAAAGGCTAAGAAATTCATAATATCACTTCCTTCTTCCAGAGGGCTCAACTTTGCTCTACAATCCAAGTATTTCTATCTCCTGAGTTTTTATTAATCATTTATAGGAAATATCTCTATACAAAAAATTAGGTAGTCAGCACAGCCACCCCTATTCTATTGTCAACAACAGCATGTGCCATAACAAATTTAAGGAATGTATTGATGTATATTGCTGATTCTATATTAGGTATGAATGTTTTACATAAATCTATAATGTTACTAAACTAGCTGGCTATATTATCACAAGTGTTGACCTTTGTTTCATAATAAATAAACAGGGGGGAAAAAGCAACATGAAAAGAGGAAAGGCAAACTAAAGTTTCAACAAAAGTTAGAAACTATGTACAACAAGCTGAAGACTTTCATTAGATGTGTATTACATCATGTACAAGAATTCAACACCAAAAAAATGTATGCAAAAACATGGCACACCACTACAATCTAAAGTAATGTAATACTATCCTTAAGATTGCAATTTGTCAACCTTGTTGTCTCAATTAGCTGCATATTTTATTTCATGATACCAAAAAATACTTAGGAAAGAGAATATAGTACATGTATGTGTTTAAGAATCATCCAAGAGCATTTTATATGTCTAGACGCAAATTTTTATTGCCCCTTTACAATTTAGGTACATTGACTTATAGGTTTTAGACAACCTAGATAAAATTGTACCTGTGTATAAAAATGAAAGTGGTGAGAAACTTTTCTATTTTGTTGACAAAACCAATTGGGCATTGCGTATAGTCAAAAAAATTCTAGTTTATTATATTAAATTGCAAAGGTCTTTGAATGAGTTTAATCAATCTGAACATATGTGGTATAACCGTCTCAGTGGATGTTTAATTAAAGAAGGTCATACCAATGACCCAATATGTCCATGTGTTTTTATAAAGAAAATGGGTCAAATTTTGTAATTATTGTATTATATGATTTTAATTTAATTGGAACTCCTAGGGAGCTCCAATAACTATCGAATGTTTGAAGAAAGAATTTGAGATCAAGGGTTTTGGAAAGACTAAATTTTGCTTTGATTTCCAAATTGAACATTTGGAAGGTAGTTTTTTTGTCCACCAAACTATTTATATCCAGAAAGTATTAAAGCGATTTTATATGGATAAAACACATCTATTGAGTACCTTGATGGTTGTTAGATCTCTTGATCCGGATAAGAATCCCTTTAGACTAAAAGAGGAAGATGAAGAGATTCTTAGTCCTAAAGTGTCATATCTTAGTGCAATTGGTGCACCAATGTATCTTACTAATTGTACAAGGCCAGATATATCATTTGTTGTAAATCTATTAGCAAGATTTAGTTTTTCTCCTACAAGACAACATTGGAATGGTATTAAATGTATATTTTTTGCTATCTCCAAGGAACGGTTGATTTTGGCCTATTCTATTCAAATAAATCTTGACATGAATTAATGGGTTATGTTAATGTTGGGTATTTATCTAACCCACATAAAGCAAGATCTCAAACTAGATATTTGTTTACATGTGGTGGTAAAGTTTTTCGTACCGATCTACAAAGCAATCAATAGTTGCTACTTCTTCAAATCATGCTGAGATAATAGCAATTCAAAAAGCTAGTCGAGAGTGTGTTTGTCTTAGATCAATGACCCATTATATTAAAAAAAGAATAGTAGGTTATCCTCTGAAGGAGAAAATCCTCTGATTACATTGTATGAAGATAATGCAGCTTGTATAACCCAATTGAAAGGAGAATAAATTAAAAGAGATTGAATGAAACATATTTCACCAAAATTCTTCTTTACCCATGATCTACAAAAATAAATGGTGAAATTGATGTGCAATAGATCCAATCTAGCAATAATCTAATAGATTTATTAACCAAGACATTACCAACTACAACGTTTGAAAAATTAGTGAAGAATGTGATGACCCCACCTCCCTCCTAGGGCGTACCCAAGGGTTTGGTGGACCACCTGCCCAACTCTCGCTAGGATTCACTCACGTACCACGAAATTTACAAGAAAATAACCTCAATAATAAGAGCGATAATAGTTATAATCTGCAATGTATACACTCCTAGATCTCAAATACCCATACAGTCGATAAATATAGCCAAGTAGTCAACCTTACAAAAATCAAAACCAAACAAACTATCTAGCATCTAGGAGTACTCATGTGAGCGACTAACAAATCTTAGACAAGGTCTATGCCTTCTCCAATTTTCACTCACATGTTCTCACCCTTGTAAGGAAAACAAATTCATGGAATGAGTTAGAAACCCAATGAGGTTCCAAGAAAACAGGCAAGTGAACTAGCGTACATGATACTATGCACAGGATATCAAGAAACAAGTCAAACTCAAGCAGACCAGGACACAAGGTATAGTAAAGCAGGTAGCCAGATCGGTCATGCAATAGTGTACGGTAAAAAAACACATTTATGCCAAAAGGATATAGGTTGCTCTCAGGAGCAGGTTCCACCATAGCTTGTCCATAATCTGTTGACTCTCCGTCAACCACGGCATTATAATGTCCGTAGATCATCACTAAACATCAATCTTTGTCCACCGATCATCTCCCTACCGGACCAGAACGCCAATCAAGTACTCATGGTTCGTCAGTCTCTTGACCAAGCCTTTTACCGGCTCGAATCGACCAACTAGCCATGGGGTTGGGCATGTAGCCCCAAGTATTCATGACATGGCTTAAAGCCCCAAGTATTCAAGAATTCACGAGTGGAGTCGTTGGTTATTACCCAATGCTCATGCAGGTAATTATTGGAACCGTTAGCTATCACTTAACGCTTCGTATCAAGCAAGTCATGAGTTCAAGTCACGAGTTCAAATCACGAGTAAACAGGTTCGAAAATTCTTCCTTTACCCCAAGGTTGTCCAACTTACCCGACCGCTCTTGGGCTGGTCTCAAGCAAGAGGTCCAATGAGGGATCAGTTCAACCGTTACCGACCTACATTAACGCATACACATGAGTAACCCAAGTTCCAACTTACCCGACGTCTCGGAAAAGTGTCCAAGGGCCCAATTCAACCGCTGCAAGAAGAGATGCAGCCGGCCTACAAACAAGCACAGGTACATGCAAGTCTGTGAGAACCCTAAACCTTGCATAATTTCTCAGCCTTTTGGTTTATTCTCATTTCCCCTTTTTAAGTGAAAATTTGTTAACTAATCGTTTTACACAAAGGAAGGTTTGTTGTTATGTATCTTTGTGTGTGAGATACGTATATATGTGTATGCATTAGAAGTACATTTGAGCGTGGCAATCGAACTTGGAAAAGAAGAAAAAATTTTGTAAAAATATGAAGGGCCAAATCCGGCCGCAAATCCGGCCAGTTCTTGGCCGGATTGCTGGCCCGATTGTTGTTGGTTTTCGAAAAAAATTTTCATCCGCCACTGCCTCGAATTCGGCCTGGAATCCGGCCGGATTCTGACGTGTCACAGTCGGTCATGAGCTTTGACCGGCTGTTTCCTTCCTTCTTATCCTATTTTGGGCCAAAAATATCTTCATTTCTTTCCCTTGGCCAGCCGTGAGTTTGAGAGAAAAGAAAGAAAACTTCATTTTCTAGTTTCAATTTTCATTTGAATCTTGATATTTCACCGTTGGATTTTGAAACCACTCCATACAAGTGCTAGCTAAAGGGGATTAAAGGTGATAGTGGAGTTATTTTTGGAGGGGAAGCTTTAAGTTCCTACCTTTCTTAAGTTGCAAGGTGAGTTGCTAAGGAAGTTCTTGTTTTGTTTTAATAATGGTATATTGATGGATTGTGAAGATTAAAGATGCTATATTGTGGATGATTTTTTGGTTTTAGGTCAAGTTGGACCATTTTCTGATTTATTGGATATTTTTCTGATTTTATATGATAGACATGGATTGGCCTTAGATTGATGGATTGGAATGGTGTTAAATGAAGTGGTGGTACGTTAATTGCGATTGTTTGCGAAAAATTTCCGCTTGTGGTGTGAATTTCCGGTTCTAGGGTTTAATTTGGGGAATTTTCTATGGTTGGCTCTTAAGCTCTAATTGGCTTTGATTGAGAGGTATTATGGCCTAATTGAGTGTGTTTTATAGCTTGTTACTTGTATATGTGATAATGGTTAATTGTTGTGAGCAAGGGCTTTTGAATTGTAGGGTGAAAAGGTAACATTTAAAGGGAAATGCCATCCGTTTATATTCTTGTATTGTAAGTAAGTTCAAGTGGTTTTGGAAATGTATTTTGTGTCAAGTTGAACGTAGTGCATTGAAAATGTCATCGGGTTTTTTAATATGGGTTCGAGGGCTAAGTTTCTATTCGAACTCGTATATTTTCGTTTGGCAAATAAGGTGACCGTTTTACCCTTTTAAGACGTGATACCTCTTCCGTTTGAAACTTCAAATGTTCCTTACGCCTTTCCAACATATAAAGGTAGGAGTTAGGATTTATTGGCCACAAATGAATTGCTTTTAAGCGAGGTTTTAAGGGTGGAAGTTAAAGTATTTTGTCCTCCTTTTCACATGATTTTCATCAAGGCATTGGTCTTATAATGCCCACCTGAAAACAATTCCGAAAGTGTTTCCTTAGCCTATCTATTGGAATTTTGATTTGTTTTGGTTAAGTGTTTTCCATTAAGCGATGTTACAACACTTTTGGTTTGGGTTTGCATTAGGGTTACGAAACCCTAGTTATTTCTGTCCACGATCCACGGACCTAAATGTCCTCTTTTCACTTTAAATCTAACTTTATATGTTTTACTCGTAATTGGCCGGGTTTCTTTGATTTGATTCAGTGGTGGTGCTAGATAAATTGTGATATTCTTTCTCGTTGAATTTTAGGTTCTCGATGACTGAGGGTAATACCCGGTAGGGTATTTTGGACGTTATTTTGCATAACTAGGTGAGTGTTCCTTGTTTGCTATATTTTCTTGACTTCATGACTCGTATTATTGTTTAATAACGTGTTAAGTGCTTTCAATGATTTCCAAAACGAGTTTTCTGGGCGGATGTGTACTTTATCGCACCCGACCTAAATAAATGTGAAATTTTCAAATATTGAATGATTAGAACGTTACTTGTGCATGAATGTAAGCCTTTTGGCTGAATTGGGCCCTGCCCTTTGTTACCGATCGACTCGAGCCAGAAGCGGACTCGATCGGGCGATATGGTGACCCTGGGTGTGAACGTTTGGTATACTCGAGTATTACCTTGTAGGTTGGTGGAGGTTGGTGGAGCTTGGCCAATGTCTAGGAGGGGGTGAATGAAATGAATGACCAAACGAACGAGGGTTTTATTTACAAAAGAAAAAAAATGCATTTTAAAAAGATTGAAGGAAGAAGGGAAATGACAGGAGAAACAGCGAGCGTGCGAATATTTGGCTCCCTGTGAGGCCGTATCCTTTTAATGTATGTGTTATTATCGCTTTCCATTATTGATACTCTATGTTTAATTTATTGGATTGATGATTTGATTATGTGTTAGGAACCTCACTGAGCTTCTAGCTCATCCCTTTAGTTTTGTTTTCCTTAACAGGGGAAGGCGAGCAAGGGCGGGAGCTTTGTATAGACTCGCTTAAGCTAGATCTCTGATTTTTGTAATGGTTCTCGCCCTAGTACTTGGTACAGGCTGGTTGTATGAAAATTGAGAACCTTTGTATATTCAATGGTTGTAGTTCCTTTTTGATAGCCATGTACATAAGTTTCGCTTAAGTTTTGGATTGTAGTTATGTTATTCCGATGGTTGCTTGAAGTGATCGACTGATTCCTGGCGAGAGCTGGGCAGGCGGTCCGCTGAACCCTGGGGTACGCCATAGGGGGAGATGGGGCTGTCACAGTTGGTATCAGAGCCAACTCCGCGTGGTCTCTGCGCGGAGTGTGCCTGGATTGAGTGATGAATAGGTATACAGGTTTAAGGGCTCGTTCGAGCATAAGCTATGAATTGTGAATGATATAGGCCCTAAATTTTCTTATGGTATCTGAGGACCATAGATAAGTACGTCAGGGAGGAATTTCGATTGTAGATGGTTTACTCTTGGGACTGGCCAGCTTGAGAGGTGAATTATCGTATTTCGGATTCTCGTACCCGAGTACTCCAGAGTTGAGATGGTATTAAGTATTTGAGATTTGTATTTTGGGAACATGAACAGACTTTGTTCGACTGGACTGAGTACAAGAGATTAATGGACATCTGGTTTGGATAGAAGGTGACGTGAGGGACCGGACGGGGTTATCTTAGCTAAGACTGGGACGACACATCACCTTTTCTTTTAATTCACCCGTACACTCTTACTACATGACGTCAATGTGTATATTTGTGTATATGAATATTTGCCTGACTTGATATGTACTTGTGTAATTGATCAACCATTTCCTTGATATGTGGAGTGTTATGTGTGTATATGTTTATTTGTGTATTTGGTGCCCTTAATTTTAGTTATTTTAGTCACCTTATTGCATTTATTCATTAAATTACTTTTGGGAAAAAGAGAGAGGAAAAAATATATATATATGGACGGGAGACGTAGTCGTGGACGTGGTCGAGGCCGTGGAACGAAGCGGACCCCGGAACCAAGAGCAGAAAGGGAAATGTCAGCCGAGCAAGAACAAGGACCGAGAGTTGCAACCGGAGACCAAATGGCGACGGCAATGCAACAAATGACGGATATCTTGGCAAGATTAGTGGATCAACAAGGCCAAATACCCATAAACCAAACCCGGAACCCTGAGGCGGGCGAGGATAAGTCTCTTGAGAGGTTTCATAAGTTTGCACCTCCAAAATTCGCTGGAGGGCCTGATCCGGACATCGCTGAACAATGGTTAGAGGCTATGGTGAATATTTTCACAGCTTTGAATTACTCCGAGCAAAGACAAGTAAACTTTGCGGTGTTCCAATTTGAAGGGCCAGCTCGATCATGGTGGAATGTAATTAGAGCAAAGTGGGAAAGAGAACAGACTATCTGGACATGGGCGAATTTCATAAGAGAATTTAACGAGAAGTACCTCCCACCTTTAGTCCAAGAAAGGAGGGAGGAGGAGTTTATTGGGCTACGCCAGGGAACGTTAAGTGTGGCCGAATATGAAACAAAATTTAGAAGATTATCCAAGTTTGCTTCTGAACTGGTAGCCACTGAACGGCGAAGAGTAAGACGGTTTATACAAGGACTGAATTTGGACATCCAAGAGGCGTTAGCCGCGGCGCAAGTGAATACTTTTACGGAGGCCCTTGAGAAGGCTCAACAAATCGAGAATGCAAAGGCACAAGTAAATGCCTCCCAAACTCGGAAAAGAGGTTCAGTTGGTAGTGTGATTGAAGAACCTTCTAGTGAATCAATAGCACCTTCTAAAATGCTGAAAGTGAACTTTTTGTCCTACCCGCCATGGACAGTAGGGGCGGGAAATGAAAGGTCTACCAAAGGAAGCCAAACCGGATATGGGGAGACTTCTCCAGAAAGCCGAAAGATGGTTTCCCACTTGACTTGTGGCTATTGCAGAAAGGCCAATCACACCGAGAACGATTGTTGGCGGAAAGGGCGGAAATGTTTGATTTGCGGAGGTAGTGATCATCAAGTTAGCACCTGTCCGAGGAGACAGTCACGTGAGGGTAGTACTCCGCAACTGGAGGGAGCCAAATCGAAACAAGCGAACGAAAGAGGGAAACGAATGAGTGTACCGGCAAAAGCTTATGTGTTAGATAACCAAGTCATTTCGGACTCGTCTGAGGTAAATGAAGGTAAAATTTCGAGGACGAAATTTCTTTAAGGAGGGGAGAGTGTGAGAACCCTAAACCTTGCATAATTTCTCAGCCTTTTGGTTTATTCTCATTTCCCCTTTTTAAGTGAAAATTTGTTAACTAATCGTTTTACACAAAGGAAGGTTTGTTGTTACGTATCTTTGTGTGTGAGATACGTATATATGTGTATGCATTAGAAGTACATTTGAGCGTGGCAATCAAACTTGGAAAAGAAGAAAAAATTTTGCAAAAATATGAAGGGCCAAATCCGGCCGCAAATCCGGCCAGTTCTTGGCCGGATTGCTGTTGGTTTTCAAAAAAAATTTTCATCCGCCACTGCCTCTAATCCGGCCTGGAATCCGGCCGGATTCTGACGTGTCACAGTCGGTCATGAGCTTTGACCGGCTGTTTCCTTCCTTCTTATCCTGTTTTGGGCCAAAAATATCTTCATTTCTTTCCCTTGGCCAGCCGTGAGTTTGACAGAAAAGAAAGAAAACTTCATTTTCTAGTTTCAATTTTCACTTGAATCTTGATATTTCACCGTTGGATTTTGAAACCACTCCATACAAGTGCTAGCTAAAGGGGATTAAAGGTGATAGTGGAGTTATTTTTGGAGGGGAAGCTTTAAGTTCCTACCTTTCTTAAGTTGCAAGGTGAGTTGCTAAGGAAGTTCTTGTTTTGTTTTAATAATGGTATATTGATGGATTGTGAAGATTAAAGATGCTATATTGTGGATGATTTTTTGGTTTTAGGTCAAGTTGGACCATTTTCTGATTTATTGGATATTTTTCTGATTTTATATGATAGACATGGATTGGCCTTAGATTGATGGATTGGAATGGTGTTAAATGAAGTGGTGGTACGTTAATTGCGATTGTTTGCGGAAAATTTCCGCTTGTGGTGTGAATTTCCGGTTCTAGGGTTTAATTTGGGGATTTTTCTATGGTTGGCTCTTAAGCTCTAATTGGCTTTGATTGAGAGGTATTATGGCCTAATTGAGTGTGTTTTATAGCTTGTTACTTGTATATGTGATAATGGTTAATTGTTGTGAGCAAGGGTTTTTGAATTGTAGGGTGAAAAGGTAACATTTAAAGGGAAATGCCGTCCGTTTATTTTCTTGTATTGTAAGTAAGTTCAAGTGGTTTTGGAAATGTATTTTGTGTCAAGTTGAACGTAGTGCATTGAAAATGTCATCGGGTTTTTTAATAAGGGTTCGAGGGCTAAGTTTCTATTCGAACTCATATATTTTCGTTTGGCAAATAAGGTGACCGTTTTACCCTTTTAAGACGTGATACCTCTTCCGTTTGAAACTTCAAATGTTCCTTACGCCTTTCCAACATATAAAGGTAGGAGTTAGGATTTATTGGCCGCAAGTGAATTGCTTTTAAGCGAGGTTTTAAGGGTGGAAGTTAAAGTATTTTGTCCTCCTTTTCACATGATTTTCATCAAGGCATTGGTCTTATAATGCCCACCTGAAAACAATTCCGAAAGTGTTTCCTTAGCCTATCTATTGGAATTTTGATTTGTTTTGGTTAAGTGTTTTCCGTTAAGCGATGTTATAACCCTTTTGGTTTGGGTTTGCATTAGGGTTACGAAACCCTAGTTATTTCTGTCCACGATCCACGGACCTAAATGTCCTCTTTTCACTTTAAATCTAACTTTATATGTTTTACTCGTAATTGGCCGGGTTTCTTCGATTTGATTCGATGGTGGTGCTAGATAAATTGTGATATTCTTTCTCGTTGAATTTTAGGTTCTCGGTGACTGAGGGTAATACCCGGTAGGGTATTTTGGGCGTTATTTTGCATAACTAGGTGAGTGTTCCTTGTTTGCTATATTTTCTTGACTTCATGACTCGTATTATTGTTTAATAACGTGTTAAGTGCTTTCAATGATTTCCAAAACGAGTTTTCAGGGCGGATGTGTACTTTATCGCACCCGACCTAAATAAATGTGAAATTTTCAAATATTGAATGATTAGAACGTTACTTGTGCATGAATGTAAGCCTTTTGGCTGAATTGGGCCCTGCCCTTTGTTACCGATCGACTCGAGCCAGAAGCGGACTCGGTCGGGCGATATAGTGACCCTGGGTGTGAACGTTTGGTATACTCGAGTATTACCTTGTAGGTTGGTAGAGGTTGGTAGAGCCTGGCCAATGTCCAGGAGGGGGTGAATGAAATGAATGACCAAACGAACGAGGGTTTTATTTATAAAAGAAAAAAAATGCATTTTCAAAAGATTGAAGGAAGAAGGGAAATGACAGGAGAACGAGCGAGCGTGCGAATATTTGGCTCCCTGTGCGCTCGTATCCTTTTAATGTATGTGTTATTATCGCTTTCCATTATTGATACTCTATGTTTAATTTATTGGATTGATGATTTGATTATGTGTTCAGAACCTCACTGAGCTTCTAGCTCATCCCTTTAGTTTTGTTTTCCTTAACAGGGGAAGGCGAGTAAGGGCGGGAGCTTTGTATAGACTCGCTTAAGCTAGATCTCTGATTTTTGTAATGGTTCTCGCCCTAGTGCTTGGTACGGGCTGGTTGTATGAAAATTGAGAACCTTTGTATATTCAATGGTTGTAGTTCCTTTTTGATAGCAATGTACATAAGTTTCGCTTAAGTTTTGGATTGTAGTTATGTTATTCCGATGGTTGCTTGAAGTGATCGACTGAGTCCCGGCGAGCGCTGGGCAGGCGGTCCGCTGAACCCTGGGGTACGCCCTAGGGGGAGGTGGGGCTGTCACAAAGTCCGCATGCAAGAGACAAATATTTCAAGTTCACAGAGGTCGAGTGCAATTAAGGACACACTCGCCTAGACAAGATTAAGACACAAGTCACATGTATATCAATTTACTTGTTCATGCATAAACAAGATGTCAAGTGTTTAGTTAAGTTAGGTTGAGTGCGATAAAGTATACTCTCACCTATGGAGTAACAATTCAAGTGCCGAGTAATTTCTAGCAACAAGTCATATTTAGTCAGGTAACATGGAACATGTAACTGGAACACTCACCAATGGTTCACGGTTTATCAAAACCAAGCTCAGGTCCAGTTCCCTAGCCACTTGCAAGATCTGTGATCAATTATAGAGTAGCAAAATGCAAGTAAATAGGGTCTTCAAAATGCACAACCTTTGCTTGCTAATGCCAAAGAAAAATCATGTACATAAACTCATGCCCTTTGGTGGAAAGAAAATGATTAAAATGTTTAAGTGTAAAACTAAATATGTACAACTCAAAAATTATTGTTAAAGAGGCCATTATTTCCTCCTTGAAAAATATATATAGTTTGATACAATTTCAGCTTGTATGACATCTCTCGAGTTACCTCAAGCACCCATAAGTACCCCAAGTTTAGGTCATCCAAAAATTACAGCCCCAATTGCACTTTTACTCACTCAAACTACAAGAAACAAAAAGGACAGCATCTCCCCTGTTTTTGCCTAATTTTCCCTTTAATATTCAGAGCCAAATTTCAGGCACAACAACCCTAATCAAGTCCATAAGTTAAAGGATATAAAGAATCCTTATACTAAACTATAAAACCAACTAATTTAAGCATAAAAAATATCACCAAAATAAGGTTTAAAATCCAAAAAATATTTTCCAAAGTTTTCCAAGTCCCACTCAATCCCTTTCATAAATTTCCAACTTTGGTGACATTTTTTGAAAAAGTATAACTTGAGTTCCGTAAGTCAAAAAACCACAAAACTTACACCATTATAAAATGGACTCCAAGCACTAATAGACTTTAGAAGACATCTTCATGAAATTCATCTTTTAGATTAGTCAAATTTCAGTTCAAAACTCGTTACTATCATACGTGCAAAAACAGAACAGTCATGAATTTTAGGGAACTTTGCAGATTTTTTGGTATCGATAGAAATTGAACTAAACCCTGAAGTTTGTATCGTTGAAAGCCCTATGAGTCTAGTTTCAAACGCAACAAACGGAACTTAATTCTGACTTTTCTACACAAAGTTATAACCAATTTCCCAAAACTGCGCAGAGCTTCCTGGTGAAATTTCCAGCAGCAAAACAATGAAGAAAAACAAGGTAGTTCACCTCTTAAAATCTGTCATTTTCCACTCCAATTCACTACTCATACCAAGGTAACTATCTAAATCATGTGTTTAGGGCAGTAATACACCAAGTTCATCACACAAAACCAAGAACAAAGCTATATAAAGTCACACTCTCTCTCTCTCGGTCAGCTTTGAGCAGAATTCCAGCCATGAAAATAGTGAAAGAAATGGTGTTTTTACCACTTAAAACTCATGATTTTGGTTCAAATCTAACACATACTTATAGCTTAACATATTATAGAGTATTTTGAGCAAAATCGAGCTTAAAATCATCATGAAAATTTTGAAATCAAGGCTGCAATTCCAGCCCTAAATTTCGGCCAGCCAAGTAGAATTTTCTCCTATTGGTTTTCAAGCATTCCTTCAACTAATTTCCCAATTTTTCAACCAAACATACCTAACAAATCCATAAGGTTTCATCACCAACATAACAATAAATACATATAAGCCAAAATTTCAACAAGAAACCCACCATACAAACCCTAGCAAAGCCATGAAATTGCCACAAACATGCTTCCTTTAGCTTCAATCACTACATACATAGGATAAACATCAAAATAATTGAAGAAAAGAGAGATTTACTAGCAAAATACCTCAAACTCTAGGCTAATATGCAATCAAGAGCTTTTCTTCCTCCAAAAATCTCACCACAAGTTCACTTCCTCCTTGTTACAACTTTCTATGGATTGAAGTAAGATTTTAGGATAAATTTCTCAAGGATTCAAGCAAGGGACCAAGTTGAAATTTTGGAGTTCTTCCCTCTCATTTCTTGCTAGGAGGTTTGGCCAAGGAGTAGGAAGAAATGAAGGAAATTTTGACCAAACTTCTAAGAGAAAGTTCAAGAGAAGTCTTGGTCAAAGTTCCATGGATGAGCGACACTTGGCAAGGCAATGATTAGTGTCTAATTAATGACCCAATTATCTTGGTTGGATAAGAAAAAAACTTGGTCTTAGTCAAAGTCAAGGTTCCATGGTTTTGTGACAAATGGTAGACCAAGAGCTAATCCCTATCTAATTATCTTTCAAGCACTAAAATATCTAACCAACTTCTAATTATCTCTTGATACCTTATAAAGCATCCAACTCCTCCTAATCTTCCAAGTTTATCACACACACCTCACTAGTGGGTCCCACTTTCATAAATGCACTAACTTATAGAAGACAAATAATAAAATCTTGACTCACTTATAAAGTATCCAAGAAATTAAGGCAAACAAAGTAAAGTAAAAGAAAATGTATCCAAGAAAATAAGATACAATATAAAATAAATTTTCTGGTCCTCACAAAGAATATTGGAATGCATCGGTTAAAAGATGTTAGGATCAGGGAGAGAAATTAAAATACAAGAATAACAAGACATATTTTGTGTAATAGATATCAAAGGGGGAGTGTTATGAAATAATTAAATATTGTAGATGTCTATTACATTTATCTCATCCCCTAAATGGGGACAAATCTTTCACATTTTTCAAAGTGATAATACTATCATGACTTTTGAGGTGATAGAGCTAACAAGACTTTCAATAAAGTTGACACGACTGTCGATAAAGCTATCATGACTTATGAGAAGATGTTATCTCCATCTTGAAGAAGTTACTTGATGTACTTTGAATTTTCTTATAAATGAGGGTTACCCCCTCCTCTTGTATCAATAGGATAGAAAACTGAAGTTTCATTTGAGTAAATGAAAAAATAGTTCTTTTCTTACTTTTTTCCTTCTCCTGAACTCTTTAGTTTTCTTGTTTTTCTTAGCATATTACCCACCATATAAACAATTCAAATCCTATATCATATTAGTATTAGTTTTATAGCATATATAGCGATCTATCCAAACGGCCTCAATGTCTCCTACATCAATAAAAAAAAACATGGTAATTCGCTAATTCTTAATTGATAAAATATTTCTAGTGATTTACTTCAAATAGCCATTATTTGCATCAAGAACAATATGCATACAACAAAATAATGCAAAGTTTCATGTTGTCATTGATGATAAAGAATGGGAACAAGCTGCTAAACATTTAGATCTGTGTTACAAATCTCACATTCTAATCCTATATTTAGATCTACTTTTCATTTTCAAGTCTAGCCACTAAATAGCCCAGATCTAAATGTATTAGATCTTGAATTTCTTTTGAATAATTCAAACACTACAATACCAAAATGAACCTAAGAGTATAGATGAAATAATAGATGCTATTGTTAAAACTTTTAATGAACTATCTCTAGAATGTTTGAATAAGTTCTTTTGACCTTTATATATGTGTATAGTAGAAATGGTAAAGCATTTGAGAGGAAACAAATAAAAGGTTCCTCATATTGAAAAATTAAGATTGAATAATGAATGCCAACTTCTTTTTAGCCTTGGTTGTGATTCCATAGTTGTGAAAGAATGTTGAAACCACTATATTGTGAATTTTTTTTTGGCTCAATTTCTTCTCCTTCTTGCTTCTACTTTGATTTTTTAGGATGTATTATTGTGATAATTGCTCAAATGAGAAATTCTTGATATACTTGGTGGCGGAGTTACTATATTCGTGTAAGTTTCTTTTTACATATATAGGCTCAATTTCTTTTTCATTCTTCATTTTCAGTTTGTTTTGACTTTTGAGGTTGGAATATGGTGTATAAACCTTGTATAAGATGCCTATATGTTTGAGTCACGATATTTTATGCTTATAAGTGTAAACACAATCTGTACATTAAATTTTTACCCAATTTAAAAGTGAATAAATATTTTGGGACATTTAAAAATAGTAATGTGAACATTATTTTTGGAATGGAGGGAGTACATCTTATATTATTAAGAGAATTCTTAAGTTACATTTAAGGAGAGTAAGATTGGACGATAAATTATATTAAGAAATATTAGAGAAGATAGGACATGCAGATCCTATTTTAGAAGTACCGATACAAAATCAAATAATTATTCATTCATTCAAATCCTTCATATTTAGATTAGTTTTAAGTCCATAACCAATCCATTATGCATTTACATAATACAATATTAAATGAAAAGTATAATAAAGTATTTATTTAATTATGATAATAAATCATTATATGTTCAAATCATAATTAAACATTAGTGGCTGAATAGGTGGATGCTAAAATTTTAGGTTCCTTAGGGTTTCCTCAAAACTCTGCAATCAAATCTCCGCCACGCATTATGGCGGCAACCACCAAGCTCCTCTAACTCCGCCCTAAAACCCTCCCTCTCACCACCACCGCTGCCACCACTCCAGCCGCCACTTCAGTTCCTTTCTTTTCATCCTCCTCCACCCCTGACCCTGACAATACCCCCTCCCCGCAATCTAAACCCCGTCCGCCGCCACCACTCCAATCCCAATCCCCATTTTCGTTTTCTTCATACTTCAGTGATGTCAAAGCCAGCCTCAAACAACAACAACAAAAACCACAACAATCACAATGGAAGCCTCAATCCCAACCCTGTCGAAAACCATTCTCTTTCGTCTCCCCCGTCTCAAAGCAATCCGACCAGATAGAAGAAATCCGTAAAAATTTACATGAGTTTTGCCTCCGTTCTGCACCCCCTCCTCCAACACCACCACCTCCTCCATCCTCCACTTCTAACACTACTTCTGCCCCGAATTCCTCCCGGCCCATTTCGTTTCAAGAACTTTACCAGCGGGGTCTCGCTTCCAAAGGTCAAGAGTCCACCCCAGGTGCCTCGA
This sequence comes from Coffea eugenioides, assembly GCF_003713205.1. NCBI lineage: Eukaryota > Viridiplantae > Streptophyta > Magnoliopsida > Gentianales > Rubiaceae > Coffea > Coffea eugenioides. Next base: position 25,266,426 of record NC_040041.1, read on the forward strand.
AAGCAATGGTGAAGAATTCATTCAAGGCTATCCGCGAGAGCTTAAATCAGCTCAAACCCTCTTCGACAAACTAGAGTCAAGGGGGTAGGAGAACGAACAATGCCATGCCCATCTCGAGGTGGAAAGAGAGTTTGACGACGGGGCCACTAGACCCAAGTTTGCCATCTTTGCATCAAAAAGGGATTGGAGCGAGCGATCATTTGCCGCTGTCAATTTTGGGCCGGAGATAAAGGAGGATGATGTGGAGGATGGTACTCAATTTCAGACGGAGTTTGTGAGGAAATATTTATTCCACTTGAGAGTTGGGCGAGAAGCTCAGGGCGCTAAGGCTCAAGGACGGGACAAGAAAGATTGGTTTTCATTGGAAGAGTTGAGCGAAAGGCTGGTGAAGTTGAGAAAGATGGAGGAGGAGGAGATAAACTCGAAACTTGTTGGTGCTACCTGGATGACTTTGAGGAAAAGTCTTCAAGCGATGAGCGAAACTCAGAGTGAACCCAAGAAGTACAATGTTGATATCTTGGGCCAGCTTGCTAGACCTCTACTCTACATGTCATCTCCCCCAAAGGAAGAATTAGTTGAAAAGTATTTCCACCCTGATCACATGTTAGTTGCAGAGAAATTGAAGCTGGAGCTTAAGAAAGTGAGAGATGAATTTAAATTGTCGAAGTCAGATTGTGGTTATGCTCGTGTTCAAGTGGACCTATCTACAGTTCCGCACAAGAAGGACAAGCATTCTCGAAAAGGTCTTGAAGCAATGGTTCAAAAGAGGAAGAAATAGTTGAAGTATTTGAGGAAGACTGACTAGGATTCTTACTGCTTCGTTCTCTCAAAACTTGATCTTCGCGATCGTCAAGACGATTATGCCAAGAAAAAGAACTATCCTTCCAAAAAGGACCATTCTGGCAAAAAAAAGGCACTTAAAAATTAGAGCATACTATCTCTCTGTTTCTTCTCATTGGTTTTGTTCATTGCTTCATCTGTCCACATTGGGATGGCTTAGATTTCTGGTTGCCATTATCATCCCCTATTCACTGCAATGTCAGTGTACTAGTTCTCTTGATGTAGTGAAAGTGAAAACTTTGATATCTAGATACCAATCTTGAGAACGTCTAGGTAGAAATCACACACAAGAATGGTGAGCATACAGTGACAGGTACTGTTTGTGCAGTCCAATTTTGTCTTGTTCAATAATGTTATGTTATTCCTTGCTGCTGTATTATTTATTAAAAAAATAATAATAATTAAACGTTAGGATTTCAATTCTTGAGTTCAAGTTTAAGAAAACAAAGAAAATCGAAACATTAAAATTTTAATTGTTAATTTTGGTTATGTTTATCTGATCTTTTATAAGTCATGAGCAGTAAAACATTTTAAAAGTTATATGAACAAGATGAAGAATTAGTTAGATAGTAAATTCAAAACATTATGAACAAACCTAGGCAACAAGTTTCTATTTTGTCAATTTAAAAATTAATGTGACATGAGAGGGGCAATCTAACAGTTGATAATTCTATATATTCCACAAGAAAATGGAGTAACTAAAAGAAAGAATGGTACTTTACTTGACATAATTAGGTTTAAAATGGCGCAAGAAGCAAGAGAAATTATATGTCTCCATTTAGAGAAGTGTATTGTTGACTACAACTTATATACTTAATCGTAAATATAGAAAGTTTGTATCTAGGGGTGAAAAAAGTGTCTTTATTAGATATTCTGAGTATGCAAAGGGTCATATATTTATTAATGAACAGCCAGATTAAAACTTGGACAATATTAAATCATGAGAAGTGAAATTCTTGGAGGAAAAATTTTCTAACAAAATTAAGGTGAAAGAAAGTATTGACGTCTAATGGAGAGGATGATCGTCGAATCCATTGGTGCTCGTGGGAGGGGGTGTGGTTCCTAGTAGATGAAGGGGGTCTAGAATTTAGGTCGTTTTCGAACATGGTTACGTCGTTTGCCTGTAAGTTGTGGTGGCGTCCGCATCAGAGGAAGTCATTCTAGTCTGAGTTCATGTTTAAAAAGTACATTGGAGTTTAGCATCTAGCGATTGTATCAACAGAGCGTCCAGTTGGGACTTGGAGGCAGCTTTTGAAGGTGAGACATTTGGCTGAGAGCCAAATGAGGTGGTGTTTGGGGCAAGGTAGTGTGGACTTTTGGTACGATAGATGGTGCTCAAATGAGCCACTATATAGTAAACTAGGAAGACAGGTTGCACTAGGGGTGCTTGTTACTGATTTTTTTGATGGAGATGCATAGGATGTGCAGAAGTTGCAAGGGGTTATTCCACCCTCTTTAGTGCAGTCTATCAATCAGATTACAATTGATCGATCAGAACCTGAAACTCTGATCTGGTTGCAATCAAGTTTGGGTGAATTTACCACTACTTCGGCATGGGAATGTATTTTTTGGTGCTGAATAGGGTAACTTGGGCTCCTATTCTGCCTTTGAAAATTCCTTCTTCACTTGGTGTTTGTTGTGAAATTTTCTGCCATTAGATGTGAATATTTAGCATAGAGGTGTTGCTTTAGGGTCTCGGTGTGTCTGCTGTTACGGAGTCAAGGAGTCTATAGATCATCTTTTTGTTATAGGTGTGGTAGCGACACAAGTTTGGAGACATTTTACAGGGATGTTTGGAATTGTTGGAGGGCATTGAACAGGAGTTGCATCCTTGCTCTACTCTTGGTGTCATTCTTTGCCCGTGAGCAGAGTACATATTCGGGGACTGCTCCCCTCAATGGTATGCTAGTACATCTGGAAAGGGAGGAATATGGAGCGATATGAAGGCTATTCTTTTAATGTGGAAGGAGTGATTTCAGAGGTTGAGGGATTTTAAGCAGCTAGTGTTGGCTGGCGCCTTAGTAGAAAGCATTTTCGAGGGGATGAGGATAGCATTTGGGTGAATGGTGTACGGGCTACAGCCAAGTCGGTGAAGTTATTGTTAGTTCAGTGGATTAGGCCTCTTGCAAACCTTTATAAACTTAACTCGGATGCAAGTGTGAGGGAATGATGTGCTGCAGGGGTTGTCGTGGTACGGGATTGTGAGGGCAAGTTGGTTTTTGCAGGGTACAAGGAATTTGGAGATGTGGAAGTGTTAGTTGCCAAGGTGTTGGCCTTGTTAGTTAGTTTGAGGATGTGTGCAAAACATGGTTTTGCCAGATTTCTAATCAAGGTGGATTCCAGGTTGCTGACTCATTTAGTTTCGTCCAGGTCTGCAGGTAAATGGCCTTTGTGCAATGCACTTCATCAAATTCGCTATTGGCTTAAGGAATTGTGGGCGTCTCTGGGGCATGTATAGGGAGGCAAACTCGATTGCCGATACGGTTGTGACTTTGGATTTGGGTCAAGACTGTGTTTGATCATGTTAATCAACTCCCGTCATTAGTTAGGGTGGCTCTAGTATTTGATGCACAAGTTGTTCCGTTTGTTCGTGTGCAAATTGTAAGAGAGTAAGTACTCCTTATTTCCTTTTCGTCTGCTTTGTATTTGTCTATTTTCCAATAAAATAACAGGGGCTAGTATCCCTTCCCTAGCTTTGGGGTTTTAGCCAAAAAAAAAAGTCTTGAGGTCTGTGAAGTAAGGTATGCATAATCAATTATCCATAATCTATTAATTAGGTGCATAAATATGTTGCCTTGACCAAAGTCTAGATAAGATCTTTAGGAAGAATTGTGTATGGATAACTTATAATCCATATAGCCTACACAAAAGTCCAATAATAAAATTCCAGTATAGTGAGTAAAATATGTAAAGGTTTTGAATTGGTGCTTCAAAAAAGACTGATTTTGACTCGTTGACATTGATAATGTCATGTCATGTAATTCATACTACAGATGCTTTGCCACCGTGAGAAGAGATGAATGAATAAGACCCTATTTCCACATCTACAACATGTTATCCTTATTTATGCCTTTTGCAACTTTTGACTGTGTCATGAAGTGACAAATCAATGCTAATTATTTTGTTATGTTACCCGCGATTGTTGCGATTTGACCTTATAAACATTATTAGGAAAACTACTAATTTGAACTGATTGACATTAAGGCAAAGGAAGATTACTTGAATCTTGATTTTATATCATACGCATTTCTAGATGGGTATGGCATTTAAGCAAATTATTATATGTGTATTGTAGAAATAAAGTAATTTGATATGCTCAAAGAGCGATTAGAGATGTGTATCTCAGTATGATAAAATAATTATGAATATTATAAGTCAAAAAATTGTCCTTCTAATGAAGGATCGATGTCTCTATGCTAGTCATAATCGATTAATAGTATAATGCTACCAAAATATAGTGAAATCAAATAGTCATGCCATTTATCTGTTTATAAGTATAGTTTGGACAACAAATTATGCTGAGAGAAACGGTAAATGACATGGCCTTTATCATGTGTAAATGAAAATGGTGCATTTAGGTCTACGCATGATATCATCCTTGTAATGTACAAGTAAGACATGTCGGAATTCAAGTCTACACATGATGGTTTGGCCAATAAGGAAAAGGAGTCTAGTAGCAATTATCAATCTAATAAGGAACAGGAGTTTAGCAGTAGTTAGCAGTAACTACCAAAACTAGGAAACGATATTTGAAGGTTAATAAGAGTATATAATACATACTAGATTGTGCTGGCTTTACATTGGCCACAATATATAATTTACCTATTGTTGCAAATTTATTTTAAGAGGTAAACCAGCAAATGAATGTAGATAGATAAGTACATATTAAAAGTTCATAACTATCTGATAAAGTAGCAATTCATTACAAATCAAACTAGAAACCAAACTGGAAAACCATAAAAGATCTCGAGATACTAAAAATAACTGAGTGTTCTAAGTCAAAATAGAACTGAATTTCAATAATTATAAAGACTCATCAATTCTTCAACAACATAACTCGTCACTATTGTATGACTTAGATGATTTGCACATTGTTTCATGCAAAACAACTTTGGTCTTCTTTGTTGGCATTGCTTCTCTTGTGGTGAAGTTGTTTGACAGCAATGGATTCTTTTCCTATGTTTTCTTTAGTGAATGCAAGACTAATTTTGAAACCATTTCCTAAAGCTAAAGCTTTAATGGAGACACTAGGTTTTTTCGCGATTTTCTCGAGTATTAGACAATTATAGTATTAGCAATCATTATTCTACAACATATAAGAATTTTGAAAAAACTGAATAAAAATGTGTAATCATTTGTTAGATGGCAAAAGCATATCTCTTTGTTTACGATGGAAAAAGATTAACATTGTTATTAGGAGTTTAACTTAGTACAAGAAATTTTAAGAGTTTGGATGTCACAAAGTTTTTCGAGTTTAATTGACCATTCCACAAATATGAAACTTATCAGATAATGTAGCGATATATTGGTATTGCTTGATAATAATATACACACATCACTTTTAGGACTTTCGAGGTAAATACACTAGAAAGAAAAGAAGCTCAAAAATTCATAATAAACCTCAAATTTTGCCATGTGCAAAAATTTTTCCTAAACCACCTAGGAGAAAGATGAAAAGAAAAATATATTAAGTAAATCACAAAGTATTTCAAACTTGAGTATGTTAATGACTTCGCAGTTATATAAAGATTAAGGAAAAATATACAAATATGCAAAAATTGAAACATAGATGGCAGCCATTTTCAAACTATAATATACACAAATGTTTGAGCATTATCATTTTTCTTATAAGTTTTAAGATAGCAATTGGTAAGAAATCTTACTTGCTCACAGAAAAGTAAAATAGGGAATAAAAATTTTGAAAAAATCAATCGTTAGATCTTAAAACAAATGATGAAATTTGATCTTCTCTAACCAAAGGGATAGATCGTCTGTACACACAGATATATAGTTAGATAAAAGGTTCAAATTAGTTAAGAATCAGGAAAAGGATGAATGGAACTACCGTGGTTACAAACCAAGTTGTATCAACGAAAAATCCCCATATGTTGTCAAGGTTTACCCTGCCAAGAAAAGTATGATTAGCTCCATAGCTGAACTATAAATAAAGAGATTCTTAACATCATCATAGCCTATATGAGAATCAAATCAGTTGTCTATTTTGCCACTATGATTTGCAAAAGAATCCTAACAGAAAACAACACTGTTATGCTACCTAAATTGAATGAATATAATATCTATTAAACAAAATATAATAAAAATTAAAACAAAAAAATGATGGAATTTGAAATATACTTTTTTCCAACTAACAAATCAAAAGAATGAATCAAAGCCAAAAGACTTCAATAAACTCATAGGTGCAACTAAAGGAACTGAACAGGTTTAAAGTCGTATGGAGTAGCTCCACTTGCAGCTGAATAGGAGCAAAGTCATATGAATTCTCGGTAGTTTGGAATTAGGGTGTAGAATTTAATTATTAGTGTTTTTTCTTCTTTTTTTTGCACAAGATAGGTTGAGAACAAATGGTATGCAAGGTTAGATAGTATGATTCCCAATGATTGTTGAAAGAGCACTTCAAGAGGAACTCAAACTATAATGTCTCAACTCACCTTTTAAATATACAGAGATCTGAAAGTTGTTGAAACTATATAGATTATGGCAAAACATGTCCAAGAAAGTTGTTAAGAGGCCACAAACCAAGAAAGTTCTGGGCTTCATTTACTGCTACTACATGTTAAAAGGAATAACATTAGCTTTTGAAAATTCACCAAATTAATTGAAACAAATAGAACTCACGAAAAACTAAACAAAATCACAAATTTAGATTCTCCACCTATAATGCACACATTTATTTTATTGTTAACTCAAACATTTATAGTTTCTAGCGAAATAAACTATTTTATGATACCAACACAAAAAAAAAAAAGTTGTTCTCACTTTTAGCATCATATGGTGCAAATCTGTCGCACAAAAGAAAAGAGAAGCAGAACCAGCATTACAATAGTGGAAGTTTGAGTTTAATCCAAAGTTAGCATGCAGCAACTGTATTCCAAAACACAAAAAAAGGAGTACACCACAAACTATATTAAATTATACTACAACATTTCCCTTTTTCTAGATAAAGATCAATCATTAGTCCAAAAATTAAGTCTATTTTAACTTTTCAAATATTTAATAGGATAAATCTTGTATACATTCATAATATATACAGTAATACTACTGGATGCATGCCATATGTACAAAAATGAAGTTCTAATTAAAATTCAAATTAAATGGCATGCATTTAAAGGTGCTAGTGTATACACTATTTTTACATATAAGATTAATCCTGATTAATATTACAACATATTTATTATATCATTTTAATTTTTATGGTAATTATTATTTATTTACCATAACTACTTTACTAGGCCTAAAAGAAAAGGTTAAACTAGTTTATTTGTACTATATTATGCTACTAGGAATAAGGAATTAAAAAAGCATTAATCACAATGTGCCTTCTTGAAGTTGACCCTTTGTAACACTTTGGCCCCTTGAACTTCAAATATATATACTTTGCCCCTTTCATTGACTAGTCAAACATTAATGATGATTTTTCATCTAAAATTTTGACATAATGACACTAAAACCTATGCATAATGGTTGTAGAATAATGCAAAACTTTTAGTCAAAATATTAAATACCTTATTAGAAAAAATATGGAGTCACATGATATAAAAATTTAAAAAAAAATAAAAGATGGTGAAATACAAGGAATTGAAAATTTGTATTGTGGAGTTAAAATGAATTTAAAAGTTTCCAAAACCTTTACTCTATTTTAGATCACTTATCTTTCTATAAACACCAAAATTTTGTCAATTTTAATATTTTCTCAAATTTTATCTATTTAGTGAGTCATTTATTTTCATACATTACAATGTGTATTTTTCTCATTTTTGTAGGTTTGTCTTAAAAAAAAGAAAAAAAAACTTTCTAATCATTTTTTCCAACTAATACACTATTCACTGTGACGCCCCCACTTCTCCCAAGGGCGAACCCGAGGGTATTGGCGGGATGCCTGCCTAGTTCGCGCCAGGACTCGATACTCTAAAACTAGAAAATAGAGGTCACGCCAACAGAAAGTTCTATTTAAACGATTACATCTTCAAAAGTTGCATAAACTAGTACATCAAGTCATACATACCACAAGTACCAGAAAGTAAACCCTAAAAAAGCTGATAACTACAACCACCACGATAATTATATACATCTTACTAGTCAACTTATAACAAGTACAACTTCAGCTATTCTATAGCCAAAAGTCTAAAACCTTCCCAAGCGATCCCCGCGTCGGCCCCCTGCTAAGGAAAATAAATAGAATGGGGTAAACTATATGCTTAGTGAGTAAGCAGGGGGTAAAATTGTAAAATCACATCCAAATAACAAGTAATCAGGTTATTTCACATCAATAAAAAAAAATAACAACACAATGGTAGGATACGGGTGGCTCCAAAGCCAGTTCAATTCCCCGAGTTTGAACGCCTGTTGACACTCCGTCAACCAAAGTACTCAGAGACCGTAGACTCCACTTAACTTTTCCCGTTCACCTTATCAACCCCCGCTGGCCAGTCAACAGCACACAGCAGCTCGAGCGAAACAAAATAACTTAGCTTTCATCAAAGCTTTAACAAAGAACTAAATCCCAAGATTAGCATGGAATTATCTTCGACCAAGCCCCGGCTGGCTCAAATAGTTCGTCTACCCTTGGAACTGGGCTAGAACCAAGCCCTGAGATATCCAATCTCTCAATAGATGATATCTCTTAATAAAGTACACAACAAAGTACTTACCCCAACAGCACACAGCAAAAAGGGGTTCAACTCAAATCATGTAACCACCCCCATCAGCACACAGCAAGAGGGTGATACTCAACATAAGACATGTATTCTCATATATGAAATCAAAACAAAGGATGGCTTAGGTCGAGTGAGATAAAGTACACCCTCGCCTAAGTACCCATTTAACAGATACAAAGCACTTTGATAAATTCACATCAATAAACAACCCAATTACTCACTTGATAAAGCTTGGCACGAAAAACGACACAATTCATTGAGTTTGACCGTCACCGTCAAAAGCCTCACAGTCTGTATTGACAGATTATATACACATATAAGTGAAACGGCTATACAATAGCAGTTTATAATTTAAACAATTGAAAATGGTCGAAAATAATCAAAAACGGTAAAAAACGACGTTAATGCCAAAAGAATGTCGAAATTGGCCGAAACGGCCGGAATGGTAACAAAATAACAAAAGTAGGCTTAAACGGTCCAAAACGACAAAAATGGTTGAGACATGCACGTACGCGTGCGTGAAAATGAAAACGGTATAACAATAGGTTACACGGTTTGGACCATAACCAAAACTGTAGCTATCGGATCAAAATGCACTAGGTAATGTTTCGAAGCTTAAACAAAAGGTTACAACTTCCATGAAGACACCTCGACCCAATTTTCAGTGTATCCAAGTCAAATGTGCAAAATATAGAACTAGAACTCCAAAGACCAGTTTATATTTCTAGTGAAAATTTGGCGGCATGCCCCTTGTGTTTACCTATTTTCCAGCCATTCATGGCTTCAATATTTTCCTCAAACAGTCCCAAAGTCACACACCAAATAATCTCATTGCAATAGCCGTTCAATAGGCTCAAAGTCATACAAGTACAAAATCAAGCTAACGACATGTGCGGAAATGAAGTTTAGCAAAAGACAGATTTGACGTTGGTTTGCGTAACGGACACAACCGAGGCTACGCTTATCAGATTGGGGTGCAAGTTATACTGTTTCGAAGCTAAAGTAGAGAGCTACAACTTTGATGAAGATCACCTAATCGAGTTCGTAGTGTAGCTAGGTCAAAATTCCATTGTACAAAACCAGAATCTCACAAACGGGTTAGCTAACCGTACTATGGTTAAACGACAATAACTCAGGCTACCGAAGTCCAAACGAGGTGATTCTAGGGGCGTTGGAAAGCTAAGACATAGAACTACAACTTTCATGTTTTGGATAAATGCTAATTCAGTACACCTCAGGGTGAACAGACACGGTTAGTGTTATGAAATATCAAAACTGTCCATTGGACTAAACCTATGAGTGTCAAGGGTATTTTTGTCTTTTCACAGGCTACGTCGCTCCGATTGAGTTCTCTACAACTTTCATGTTTTATGCTAAGCCTAATTCGGCCTCTAACATACTGAACTGGAACCGGGCAGAACTGAAACTACAATTTCCAGAAATCTGGAATTTTGTTATATTCAGGCTATAATTCACATTTTTACCTTAAAACTACCACTACTTTCTCCTTTACAAGATTACATACCATATATATACATCATATAACACCTAACCCACAAGAAATATAAGTGAATAAATCAAAACCCTAACTCAATATTCCTCCCTCCAATTATCAAAACCATTTGAAACAAGCATCACAAGCACAACTCTAACATTAATACCCAACTTAATCATGATTAATGGAGAAAGAAAGAGTCATCAGCCATTATACCTCAAGACAAGACCTTGCAAGAGTGATCCTCCACTACTCCTTGAAATCTTTGGTTCCTTAAGCTTCCCAAGCTTCCAAACTAATGATTAATCGGTTTAGTTTTTCTTGTTTTCTCACTTAAGTGGATCAAACTCAAGATGGATTATGGTTTCTTCCCCTTGTTTTTCTTTCTCTCTCTCTCTCGGCCAAGACAAGCAGAAAATGATGAACAAATGGAGCCAAATGAAGATAAGAAGGCAAGACAATTAGTTTGGTCAAAGGCCCTTAGATCGCCAACAAGTGTCTCTTCCAAATTCCACTCATTTTTCCTTTTTTTTTCCTCTCTCTCTTGGTCAAGAATTTCGGCTGCCTTGAAGGGCATTTTGGGATGATTTTTGTTGATATCAAAGTAAGGAGATGAAAGTAATAAAGTAGTGTTCAAGTTGTGTGTTCAATCGGTAGCGCGCGACACCCGTCGGTTTAACCCGTTTTTCCTTAAATCGCGTATACTAGGGTTTTAACTTATAATTCACTAACTTATTATTACCACTTCTAGTCACACACTTAATATCATCTAAAACTCACTTTTAATCACCAAATTTGATCCACACTTCGTACCGGATAGTCGCACTACGGATAGGCGTAAAACCCTAATTCGCGCTAACTTTAAAACGAAAAGGAAAAACCCTTACTTCTATATTCATTTGCACTTATTGTGGGGTGATTGGGTAGTAAGGCTATTATCAAATCATAAGTTCCAAATAAAAGGGGATGTTTAAGAAAAACGTGAGGGATTTTACAATTCCATAAATTGAATTTAGGGTTTCGATTGAAATATGAGAAATTTGAGAAAACGGTCAGTCACAAGTAAAACTAGGGTTTTGATTAGACTTTAGGGTTTCTAGAATTTAGGGTTTCTAGTCTGTAAAACAAAAATAGTATCCTAAAAGTCGGGGTATCACATTCACCCTACTACACACTTATCAAAACACAACAACTCCCCAATCCCTGCATCTCCCGGCTCTTTCTTTTCCCTGTGATGCCCTCACTTCTTCCTCGGGCGAATCCTAGAGTATCCACGGAACACCTGCCCAACTCTCGCCGGAGCTCACTACAATCCATAATTCAAAAAATAGAAATACTTCAAATATTCAATATATATTTAAAGTACTCCAAAACATTTCATACTTACAATTAGTTAACTTTCAAGTTTAAATACAACCCAAAAGAATATGTACTGCAGCCATCTGCTATAATACAACTTAAGGTCTCCAAAGAAAACAACTTAGTACTATTCGCAAGCACTCTCGGTCTTGAACTCTGTTAAGGAAAACAAAAGTGTGGAATGAGCTAAACAGCCCAGTGATGTTCCAAAACACATAAGCAGTTGTAATAAATCAAGTAAATTAAGTATAACACATATATGGTTCAAGATTTCACATTGGCACATTAAAATGAAACATTTATCATTTTATAGAAATAAACACACATTAAAAGAATACAGTGTTCACGTGGAACCATTTCAATCAGCTTCACCTTATAACTCCAGTAATTTCCTCGGTTATCTGGCCATCGCCTTATTCCTTCAGTGGTAATACTCGAGTATACCAAAACGGTGGTCCAGGGTTCCAACCTACCCGACCGAGTCCAGTCCTGGTTCGAGCAGGTTAGCAACCAAGGGTAGGGTCTAGTTCAACTAAGAGCTTACAACATGCGCAAATAATCAAATAAACTGGTAAATAGTAGAAATTCACGGTTAAACGGTAGAAATTTATTATTTTCGTAGGTCGAGTGTGATAAAGTACGCACTCGCCTTAAAACGGTGAAAAATTACATAGGAGCAATTATAGGGCGTATTTAACACTTAAACACACAATAAATATGAAGTAAACATGTAGTAAGACTATTCAAGTCACCCACACATGCGAGGAACACTCACAGTTACGTGCGATATGTCTCGGTTCCTGGATAACACCCTTGATTACTCTCGAGTCCTGAGGTAAGAACCAACAAGTTTATATGAAAGTGAAAAACAAGACTTTAGAGTTTTCGCACTTAAAAAGTGAAGAAAAAAGAGGTTGGTATATAATTCTCAAATGTATACTAAAGAATAAAGTGAGTCGTTATAGCCTTGAATCAAGCCTTTTCAAACTTAAAGTTCAAAAGTAAGAATGAAACCATGAGCAATCAAGTTCTAGGTCAAAAGCTAAGCATAATTAAAGAACATTAAGGCTTCTCATTTAAATCCAAGGAAACATCAAGTACAAAGGAAAACTTGTATCCTCCATGAAATCAAGTTTAAAATGAACCATCAATCTCAAAAGGAAGTTGAATGTTCTTAAAAGTTAGTTTCTTAAGAAATCAGAAAATTTCAGCTTTACATGACAAAACTTGGAATATCAGATCTTGAGTTTGGCAGGTCCAAAAATGAAAAACTTTATACCATTGGAAACTAGATTCAAGGTACTAAAAGTTCCTAGAAGACACCTTTCCAAGATTCCAAATGAAAGGTATTCATTTTTCAGCTCAAAGTTGCTGATTCAATAAGGCAAGACAGAACCAGTCTTGGTTTTCGGTGATATTTGAAAATTCGGCAAAATTCACAGAAAGTGAAATAACTTTTGAAATTTGTAACACAATAAGAGTCCCATACAAAGTTTCAAACACCACAAGCGGAACCAAATTCGGAATTTCAAGCAACAAGATACAACAGTTGGAAGTTGGTTGGTTTTTTGTACCCTGTTCAGTGAATTTCCAGATTTGAGGAGAAATCTTTGGGGCATTATTTGAGTATCGAAATGGCATTGAAATCACACCAAATCTGGTACACTTAAACTTCCATATATGAAATACTTCTCTACCAAACTTCAAGTAAAAACTCATACGGGAAGGCAGTTAACGAAACGACTAAAGTTCGTAAAATGTTTCAAAGCTAATCTGCCCTCCTGCTTTTCTTTCTTTTCAAATGTTTTGTCCAACACAATCAGCCCCAATTCGCTCCAATTTTGAAACCGAAGTTCCAGAAACATTTAATAAACAATTGATGGTTAAATGGCACTAAAATTTTTGAAATATAACCTCCCAAAACAGATTCAACTGTTCGGTCAACAAGGAAGGGAAATTCTTCCAATTTCCAACTTTATCGCATTTTCGAAACCAAACCATATGTAGCTCTGTACAACTCCGAATTGAGATTGGTTTATGGTGTTGGAAACTAGGTTCCAAATACTACAATTTATCAGAAGAATCATTTTGAAAATCATTTCATAAGTCGGACAAAATTGAGCCACAAGATGCAGCTTCGAGTTTCGTTTGCATACACAGTCAAAACAGAATGGCCAACTTTGCCGACTCGCTACGGTTCACACAAAATGAACCATTAGGTGATTTTTATACCGTTAGAAATCTATGAATGTCTAGTTTTGAATGCCACTGACGGCACTCAATTTCAACTTTCGTACACAGAGATACATTCGGACAAAGAAGCACTGTCCGAGTGCACTGTTATCAATTTCCAGATTTGAAACTCTTCCCAAAACTCAAGTTTTGCACAACCAAATGATACGATTTTTGAAAGACACTTTATACACACAATATACAACATATATCCATCGATTTCACAGTCCACCAAGTATCAAAAATTCAAAATGAAAACAGAACAATAAGACCAGAAATTTCGGCTAGCTTGAATCCCACAAGTTTTTCCAACTTTCTCGTCCTTCTAACCGTAATCCTCTCATATAACACATAAACAACAATAATCAAGCATTTTAATCCTCAAGCCAGCTACCTACAAGCCTCCTCAAGACCGCTAGCCTAGGATTAAAGCAAGATAAATGGTTTTCCTCAAGTCCGCTAACCTATACGCGGTTAGGGTTTCAAACCCACGGAGATTAACCGCTAAAACTTGGAAGAAATGAAGAATTTAAAGGGATGAGATAGTTACCCTTCAAACCCTAGGTGAAACCAGAATTTACAACCGAAATTCCTCCAAGAAAAGTCCACAAGATCGTTCCTTGCTCCAAGATGGAAGGTTACTCCAAGTTTTGAATGCCACTGACGGCACTCAATTTCAACTTTCGTACACAGAGATACATTCGGACAAAGAAGCACTGTCCGAGTGCAATGTTATCAATTTCCAGATTTGAAACTCTTCCCAAAACTCAAGTTTTGCACAACCAAATGATACGATTTTTGAAAGACACTTTATACACACAATATACAACATATATCCATCGATTTCACAGTCCACCAAGTATCAAAAATTCAAAATGAAAACAGAACAATAAGACCAGAAATTTCGGCTAGCTTGAATCCCACAAGTTTTTCCAACTTTCTCATCCTTCTAACCGTAATCCTCTCATATAACACATAAACAACAATAATCAAGCATTTTAATCCTCAAGCCAGCTACCTACAAGCCTCCTCAAGACCGCTAGCCTAGGATTAAAGCAAGATAAATGGTTTTCCTCAAGTCCGCTAACCTATACGCGGTTAGGGTTTCAAACCCACGGAGATTAACCGCTAAAACTTGGAAGAAATCAAGAATTTAAAGGGATGAGATAGTTACCCTTCAAACCCTAGGTGAAACCAGAATTTACAACGGAAATTCCTCCAAGAAAAGTCCACAAGATCGTTCCTTGCTCCAAGATGGAAGGTTACTCCAAGTTATTTGCGATTTGGTGGAGGTTTGGTGAGTGATTTGAAGCTAAACAATGGAGTTTTTCTTCTTCCTTTTTCCTTGTCTTACTTTGGCTGAAAATGGAGAGGTAAGAGAGAGTGTGAGATGGTTTTTAGCTTGTCTTGGAAGCTTGGAAAGAAAAGTAAGGGTTAAGCAATCCAAAAGTCAACTAGGAAGAGTTGTCGCGCGAGGGTTTCGTACCACCGTTTTCTCTCGGGTTCGATACACTTGTGGACTAATCCTCCAAGATACTTCCTTTAATATGGTAATTATTCACCCTTAGTAGTCTAGTATTAATTTCTTAAATCTCCCCTTAGTTGTTCCGACGCGAAATACGCGAACTTTCGACTCGCTTGTGAACAACGAATTTTAAGGGCAAACGCACAACTGAAATATAATTAACTAATTCTAGGGTAAATAATTATAAAAATAACTATTTTAAGAATAAAAACATGAGTCTTCACATTCCCCCTCTTATTTTTTGTCTAAAAACTTCATTACACTTAAACACTTGCACACACAACTCCATCTCCTTCTCCCTCTCAGACTCTTACACAAAATGACACAAAACACACATAACACAACAATTCTCAACAACCTCTCTCCCACTCTCTCGGTCCTTTTCTTCTCTCAATACACAACACCACCCTACACATAACACTTTTTCTCCCCCGAACTCCTCTCTCGACTCCACACACACTCTCTCTCCCCTTCTCAATTTTACACTCAACTACTACAACAACTACACAACATCCTCCTCTCTCGAGTCTTTCACAAGAAAGACAAGCACACACATCACTCCATTTTTCTTTCCTTTCCTCCCTTGGACATAAACACAGACACACTCTTGCACACAAAAAATTGTGACTCCCCCACCTCTCCCTAGGGCAAACCCTAAGATATCAGCGGGACACCTGCCCAACTCTTGTCAGGACTCACGCACTCATTCTATCTTAACAAAGAACCACAAGTCAACCATCAACATATAATTAAGAAATACTTCAAAATATACAAGTCCAAAACTCCCAAGGCTACCATTTACAATTACATTCCAAAATACCCAAGTATAACAAAATTTACACTTCGAAAGTCTTCAATATCATACAAAAGATATACTAGCTTCAACCAAAAGCCGCTATTCTAGAATCTCCAACTTCCACCTCCAAAACCTGTTAAGGAAAACAACTTGGGGTGAGCTAACGCTCAGTGAGGCCAAGAAAATTAAGCAAGCAAACAAGTAGCACAAATTAAATCAAATAGCACACTTAAAAGCGACTTTAACATGAAATTTCATTTAAGTGCACAAGTAGGAAATAAATACAAGTGGAAGGATATAGGAGCTTTCAGGAGCTATTTTCACGTCTCGACTGATTCAAGCCATCTGAGATTGACTCTCCGTCAACTCAAGTAGCAACATGACCGTAGCGCTCCACTTACTTCCTCCATCCAACATAACACCCACTCGGATCCGAAACCAAACAAGCATGAGGTGGCAATATTATTTGAGTATGCTAAGCGAGATCTCAAAAGATCAATGTATAACATTTCCCAAGGTTCATCAAGCTTCTCGACCAAGCCCTTGCCGGCTCGAGTTACGAGGTTAGCCAATGGATTGGGGCGTCCCCACAAGTATGATTGGTCGATGAGACAACACTCCAATCGACTTAGAATCGTTCATAGCACTGAGTTGGTATGAGAGGCACCTCCCACCTGAATAGGGTGTGGTACATGCTGCCGCTCAGTGCTCATGAGTTAAAACATATTCGAGTACAAGTGCAAGTCATACACATTCATTTTTCAAGTAACGAGCATTCAAGAGGGAGAGAACAAGGGCGATAAAGTACACCCCCGCCTCGACAAGATAAAGTACACCCCCGCCTCGACAAGGTGACAAGAATCACATAGCACTTGTACAATTACCATTTCAATCATAACAACATGAAGCATGCACTTGATACTCACCAAAAATCAAGGGCAAAGCAAGAGTAAAAGCAGGAAGTCAGATGAGCTCCTCGGTGTTCACGTGACCACCTAAGGTATGCACAATCACGATTACCTGGGTATTTGACCAAGGCTAATAAGAAAAATATCCTCTTGCTACCCATGCTCAAAAGCCACATGTTTAAGTCGAAGTAAAAGAGGCTTTCTCTCTTAATCATTGAAATAATACACAAGGAGAACTCAAAAGCCGCTTTCAAGTCAAGTCATGGCAAGAAATCTCAATTCTAAAAGAAAGTATCATACTTAATTTTTTGATACGAAAATCGAGGAAAGGAAAGATGGTTTTCATATCTAAAAACTTCTAATCCTATGCACAAGTTTTAATATAAAGGAGCTTTCACATTTTCAAATCTTATGGAGTCAGAATCCATCAAAACACTACTCATTTTCAAAGTAAATGTTAAAGTTAAAAGTTTCAAGTTTCCAATAGAAAGCTAGTGAAATTCCTCAAGAGTTATTCTAGCTAAAATGCTCTATTTTATGGTTCATTTTCTTGGAAATCAAGGGCACAAGACTAGGAGGTGAAATCCATTTCTCAAGTATAAAATGAGATGTAAATAACCAAGAAAGTTATGCTTGTAATCGAGAAAATGTTTCTAAGTGACTTTGGAGTGTTGCCACTTTACAAGGAAAAATTCAGTTTTGGCAACCTTTTTTGAAACATTATTACTTGAGTTCCATAAGTCCAAAATTTGCAAATCCTATACCGTTGGAAAATAGACTCAATGAACTAAAATTCTCTAGAAGACACTTTTTCCAGATTCAAATCCGAAATCAGTCAAATCTTAGCTCCAAATCACTGTTTCAGCAAGAACAGAGCAAACAGTCTCGAATTTCAGTGAACTTTGAAAATTTGGCAAAATTCATAAGAATCGAACGAGCCCTTGAAATTTATACCACTAAAAGGACTCCAAGTATAGTTTCAAACGCAATGAAGGGAACTCAATTTGGATTTTTGTACACCAAGATACAACAGTTTTAGGAAAGCTGGTTTTTGAAACCTGGTTCACAAAATTTCAGTTTTGAAACACTCGACATAGTTTGTAAATCAGGTCATAACTAAGGCTACACAAGTCCAAAATTAGCGTGGTTTATGGATTTGAAAACTATCTTCAAAATTCTAAAAATAACTAGAAAAAACTATCTTCAAATTCATTTTGTAAGATGAGTGAAAACGACCTACAAATTGCAGTTGTGCTTGTTTCTCGATTAAAATAGTGAGGAAAAATAGTCAACTTTTCCGGCTCACTGTGGCTCATAGAAAATGAACTAGTAGGTACATTTTATATCGTTAGAAAGCTCTCGGAGTCTAGTTTCATATGCCGCAAACGGCACTTGATTTTGACTCCTATATGAAAAATTATGGCCTATTGAGTGCACACTGGATGGCGGCACTGATCAGAAATTTCCAGGCTTATATTCCTCCCTTTACCGTAACTTTAACTTAATCAAATGAAATGCTTTTTGAAAGATAATTTACACAAATATACCCCAACATGTCAAAAGCATTTTGGCATCAATATAACCACAAAATTTGAAATGAAAATAAGGGAAATGAACCGGCAAAAATCGGACAGTTCTTGCACCACTTTCTCTTCAAATTTTCTTTCCAAATCTTCATACCAAAATCAAACTATAAATCCTTAAAAATAACAACCAAACAAACAAGAAATCCACAAGGCCACTACCTAAGAATCTTCCTCAAGATATCTACCTAAAGTCAAGGTTCATGGAACCTATCATAACCCAAACTTAACTAGTTAAAACTAACTAAAAGCTAACCATAAGTTGGAAGAAAAATGAGGGTTTTGAAAGTTATCTTTCCTCCAAGAATAGTAAGCAAAACCACAAGGAATCAAGGTCTAAACCACCAAGAATATCTCCTCCTTCAATTCTCCTACTAACCTGGAGGATTATCCAAGAGAATGGGCTAGGTTGGAGTAAGTTTTTGGGAGCAAAATGAAGAAGATGGAGCTGAAATTTTTGGCTAAATAGGAGAGGGGAGTGGCCGGCCAAGAGGAGGAAAGAAGAGAGGGTTGGTGAGCCTTTTATGTGATGTGATTTGTTGAAAAGGAAGAAATGACATAAAGTTACCTTTGGTGTAAAAAGTCAACAAATGAATAGTGGCCCATTAGTGCTCCTAATTGAATTTAATTCAACTCACTCACCTCTAATCCCTTAATTAGCTTATCTTAGTCTACCATTGATCATCATTAATTCTCCAAGATCACTGCACTCTCCGCCTGAATATTATCTCGAAAAATGTGTATTCACTAATTTTCACTAATCAGGTGACAGAAAAATTAAATTTACGAGCAAACGTTTTAAAAATATAAAATGAGACAAGGTACCATGCAAATGCAGTTAAAATGAATGGAATAAATTAATTGGAGCAAATGAATAAATAAATAATTAGATAACCCAGTGAAATAAGTAAATAAATATAAATAAAATAAAAATTCGGGTCCTCACATCCTTCCCCCTTAAAAGAATTTCTTTTTGAAATTCATATCTTGATTTACAAACAACTCTAGATACTTCTTTCGGATCTCCTCTTTAACTTCCCAAGTTGCTTCGTCGATTCCATGATTTCTTCATAAAACCTTCACTAGGGAGATTTGCTTGTGTCTTAATTCCTTTACTTTTCGATGTAAGAGTTTACCGACCTTTTCTCATATGTCAAATTCTCATTAATTTTCTACTTCTTCTGGTCGTAACACATGGGACGAGTCGGGATGATATTTCCTAAGCATGGAGACATGGAAGATATCATAAATTCCGGATAAATTCAAAGGTAATTTCAACTTGTAAACCGCGTTTTCTACGCGTTGGATAACCTTATAGGGCCATACAAATCTCGATTGTAATTTCTTTCCTTTTCCCGCCATTAAACTTATTTTCAAAGGTGTAATCTTAAAGAATACTTTATCTCTAACCTCAAACTCCAAGTTTTTCCTCCGATTATCTATAGAGCTCTTTTGGCGGATTTGAGCAATTCGGATTCTCTGACGTATTAATTTCACCTTTTCAAAAGCTTTCTCAATCCAAGGTACGGTATCGGGTCTAAAATTTTTTTTCCTCCAATTTCGTTCCAATGAATCAGAGATCGACACTTTCGACTATAAAGGGTTTCATACGGAACCATTTGTATTGAGGCATGAAAACTATTGTTATAAGCAAACTCCACCAACATAAGGTACTGACTCCAATTTTCTCTAAAATCCAAAATATAAGATCTCAACATGTCCTCTAGGGTTTGAATTGTCCTTTTGGATTGTTCATCGGTCTGCGGGTGGTAGGTGGTACTAAAATTCAGTTTAGTCCCTAGGCTCTCTTGCATCTTTTGTCAAAATCGAGACACAAATCTAGGGTCCCGATCTGATACTATACTCATCGGTATCCCATGCAATCTTATAATTTCGTCCCAGTACAACTTCACCAACTTTTCCAAGGAATACTTCATACTAATCGGTAAAACTTGAGCAGACTTGGTCAACCGATCCACTATTACCCAAATAGCGTCGTGTCCTCTCTGAGTCCTTGGTAGCTCCGATACGAAATCCATTGTGATATTTTGCCATTTTCACCCAGGTATCTCCAACAGTTGTAATAATTTGGACGACTTCTGATGCTCGGCCTTAACTTGTTGGCAAGTGAGACAAGTTCGAACAAATTGGGCAATTTCTCTT
Organism: Coffea eugenioides; assembly: GCF_003713205.1. NCBI lineage: Eukaryota > Viridiplantae > Streptophyta > Magnoliopsida > Gentianales > Rubiaceae > Coffea > Coffea eugenioides. The sequence goes on from NC_040041.1 coordinate 25,287,222, forward strand.
TTCATATTTTCCCACCAATAAAGGCTCTTCAAGTGTTGATACATCTTATTACCTCCAGAGTGCACTGTATACTTGAAACGGTGAGTTTCGTCCAAAATTTTCTTCTTTAGACTTTCATCTTTTGGCACTACTAGGCGATTTCTAAATTTTAACATTCCATCGGTCCCTAAATTCAAGTCGAACTTTTCCCCTTTTTGAATTTTCTCAATCTATTTTTGCACTTCAGGTTCCCTTTTTGAGTTTCTTTGATTCGATCTATCAAGGTAGACTTCACAGTGATATTCCCAAAAATTACCCTCTGTGGCTCAAAACGCGAGTTCCAAACACTAACTTCCTCTAGCATGTGCCATTCTCTCACCATTAAATTGGCCACTTGCACCTTACGACTTAGGGCATCTGCCACTACATTAGCTTTTCCAAGGTAGTAGTTAAGCATACAATCATAATCTTCCAAAAAATTCACCTATCTACATTGCCTCAAATTCAACTTCTTCTGGGAGAATAAATACTTAAAACTCTTGTGATCAGTGAAAACCTCAAAAGTCACTCCATACAGATAATGTCTAAGGCAAGCACCACTGCCGCTAACTCCAAGTCATGAGTCGGGTAATTTTGCTCATGAAGTTTCAACTTACAGGGGGCATACGCAATCACTCTTCCGTTTTGCATTAGTACACACCCTAAACCATCCTTTGAAGCATCTGTATAAACCACAAAACTATCTCCTCCGCTTGGCAATACTAATACAGGTGCCTTAATCAAACACTTCTTTAACTCTTGAAACCCTTCCTAGCATTTAGAATCCCATATGAACTTACCATACTTCTTAGTCAACTCGGCTAGGGGTTTTGCGATCTTCAAAAAGTTCTTAATAAATCAGCGGTAATATCCTACTAACCCTAAGAAACTCTGAATTTCAGTAGAGTTTTCTAGTCATTTTCACTTAGAAACAGTTTCTACCTTAGTTGGATCTACAGTAATTTCTTCTTTAGAGATTATATGACCTAGAAAGGCTATTTCTTTCAACAAAAACTCACATTTATTGAATTTAACAAAAAATTGGTGTTCTTTCAGGGTTTGCAAAACTATCCTTAGGTGTCATTCAGGATCTTCTCGAGACTTAGAGTACACCAATATGTCATCAATGAATACTACCACAAATTGATCTAAATACGGCTTAAAAACCTGATACATCAAGTCCATAAATGCTGCTGGTGCATTAGTTAACCTAAAAGGTATCACTGCAAATTCAAAGTGCCCATATCTCGAGTTGAAAGTGGTCTTAGGTACATTCGCTTCTAGGATCCTCAACTGGTAGTAGTCTTGCCTCAAATCTAACTTGAAAAATACCACTGGCCCTTGCAACTAATCAAATAACTCATTTATGTGAGGCAATGGGTATTTGTTCTTAATGGTCACATCATTCAAGTCTCGATAGTCTATGTATAGTCTCAAACTTCCATTTTTCTTCTTAACAAAGAACACTGGAGCTCCTCACGGTGAATCACTTTCTCTAATAAATCCTCTTCCTAATAAATCTTGTAACTGCAATTTCAATTCTTTTAATTCAGTTGGAGCCATTGTGAGAACCTAGAAATTTTACTAATTTATCTAGTCTAACTACATGGTCCCTTCTTTATTTAGTCATCTATTAGTTTATTTATTGATTTGATAATGATTTTGTTTTAATGTTTTTATTAGATTTTACACGTGAAAATTTGTATGTGGGGTAAAATACAATTTTCCTTTTTAGTGGGGTGTGAAAGGAACTTTTGAAAAAAATGAGGGGGTTTAGTGCAATAAGAATTCTCTAGAAGTGACATGTGTCACCATAAGAGCTAAGTTTCTTTCTTTGACTTTTGACTAAGCTTTCCTACCATTTAATTTTTCTTTCTTGCCTTAAAAATCAAACAAAACAAACTCAAGAAAAGAGGGAGAGAGAGCCGTGAGTTAGGGAAAGAAAAGGGAGAAAAGCTTCACTAAATTTTAGCTTTAATCATGCTTGAATTTTGAGGGAAAATGAAGGAAATAACTTGGGGGTTTCATCCATCTTGGCTTATACTTGGAAAGGAGAAGAAATCGGTGGTTAGAAATTCATCTTGGTTAGAAAGCAAAATAGGTTACATGCTAGACTAACCTTCTTCTTTGTTTTATGTTGAAATTAAGGTTGATTATGGGCTAAAGACATGATTTGGTGGTGAATCATGATAGTTTTCAAGTTGATGATACTTATCTCTCATGCTTGAATTCTAGGGTTTAATTATGCCTGTGATTATGGTGGTTTCTTGTTGTGATTATGGCTACATATGTGTCTATGGTTATGTTGGAGATGAAACTTTATGGATTTGTTAAGTATGGTTGGTTGAATTTGGGACAATTAGTTGAAGAAAAGTTGGAAAACTTGAAAGTAAAATTTCTGGTTGCTAGGGCTGAAGTTGCAGTCTTGATTTCGAAATTTTTATCATGATTCTAGATTTGTTTTTGCTCAAAATACTTAATACTACTTTACCCTACAAGTGTGTGTTGAAATTTGATTAAAATCATGCATTTTAAGTGGCTTAAACCTCACCTTTTGACCAAAAACCATGGCTGGAAATTTTCCGCATGAGGCTCTGAGCAGTCTTGAGAAATCTTACATATCTTGGTGTAAAAAAATTCAAATTAAGTTCTGCTTATTGCGTTTGAAACTAGATTCAGATTATTTTTTACCATGAAAATTTTAGAATTTTTCTCAATTCCTATGAATATCTGTGATTTTCCAAAGTTGACTGAATTTCCATACCTGTTCTGTTTGTCTACTGGATGAAGCGGCAACTTGATGATGAAATTTAACTGACTTGTGGATAGAATCTTACATATGTGTCTTCTGAGAAATAGTGACCCTTTGAATCTATTTTCCAACGGTATAAATTTTATAAATTTTGGATTTAAGAATCTTGAAATATGATTTTTCAAATAGCATCGCGCAAATCTGAAAAAATCCTGTTTTCCTAAAACTGTCCTTACTTTCATTTCCAACTTCAAGTTAGAGTTGATGAACCATTTTGAACTCGATTTCCTTTTGAATAATATGACATGGTATAGTGGATCTCATGGCACTTTATATATGTGATTTTAGGATGGGGAAGAGAGGTCAGAAGTGCACCCGAGACGAACACTTGAATTTGTAGTCGTGGTGAGTGTTCTAAGTGCATGTAAAGTGCTTATGTATCATGTTTCTTACTTAAATGACATGTTCATTTGCTTGAACTACTTGCTCTCGTTATTCTTGAATTGTTAATATTGGAACGAAGATGTACTTTATCATACTCGCTCCTTTGTGACTTGATATTGATATGAGATGAATTGTTGTGCTTGTACTTGACTTGTTGGTCTATAGGATGGTTATTCCATCGACTCTCTTGTGTGCTTGGACCCAAACCCCATTGGCTAGTTGGTGGGTTGAGCCGGCAAGGGGTTGGTCGGCACGATCGACGAACCATGGGTCTTGTCACTTGTCACTTGGACGTGAACTCTGTGAGAACCTCGAAAATATGCCTACAGATATATATATAAATACATAATATAAAATATATGCATTGCACCTGCATTTTTAAACTGTTAATAAACTTCATATTTCTCTTTATGTGATTCTAATTAAGTACGTAAAAATAGTTTAATGTTACAAACAGTTTAAGTGTGCAAAATATTAAAAATTATTTGATTCCTGCCATTATAAATTAACACTTTTTGGGGTAAATTATTTTAATGCCATGAGGTTAATTCTTTGAGATCCGATAACCAAGTCTAAGCGTTAATAATATTAAGTGTTAGCGGAAATCCTTTACAATTACATTTAGAACATTAAAAGTTTGATAATTGAACTTGTGCAAGAATAAATTATTAGAAGGCTAACAAATGATATTTAAAGTAAAAATGTTGGAATCAGCTTATGAATGAGAACCCTGGAAAACGTATATAAGTATCAGTGCATATTTTATTTGCATTTTAATTCTTTAATAAATTTTAGCACTAAGTCCAATTGTTTTTAAATGAGTACGTAGAAATAAACGTTAGGTGCAAAAGAAAAGAATTGTGCTAAACTACTAAACTTCTTAGTTTTGTTACATTAACTTCATATTTCGATGGTAAACTATTTCATTGATCTAATAATTAATTTCTGTGAATTCTAGTATTGTAATTAATTGTTTTGCAATAAAAGTATAAAGATAATTTCTATGTAATAAATAATATAATTGTGCCAATATTGAATTATTCGGTTTGCCATACTAAATTAATATTTCTTGAGTTGGATTAATTCTATTACTTTAAAATAAATCCTTTGATTTTCCGATAACTAGTTTTAATCGTTAATAATGTTAAATGTTAATAGGAATTTCGGCGTTAAGATGAAAACCAATGAATTTTAGATAAATATGATACTAATATACTAAACATACTTAAGGCGTGAAAATTTCGATAATTATAGTCTTATCCTTCTCTGTTTTCACAATAAGTGCGTAAAAATAATTTTTATGTGCAATCTGACACCCTTGGATTAAATTATTGTTTCACTTGACTTTATATTACTAAAACGATAAATTTCGAGTTAACTAACTCTATTTCTTGGGAATAAATAATTGGAAATTTTGATAACTAATTTAATCGCTAAATAATGTTAGGAATTACTAGGAACCTTAACATTCAAGTTTAATTGATTATTATTCGATAAAAATGGTTTAGGTGTATTAGCGTATAATTAGGCGATCAAATCATACTTGGGATAATTTTTTGAATTAAGTTAGAACCAAGGTTTTGAGTGGAGATTAGGAAGAGACGTGAAAGGACTAAAATGCCCTCCATACAATCTCAAAACAACCATGCAATTCCAAAACCAAATTGCCGGACAACCTTATGCTCCACCTCTCCATTCGGCCAATGAGAAAACTTCTCCACTTGCACACTCAACTCTCTCATCCGTAGCTCATTTCCATTTCCTCTCCACACCACCACACCTCAAGACCACAACAACATTCTCCTCTGCCTTGTTATTATCGACTGAGTTAGAGAGGGAGAGACCGAGCTTCACTCTGCCATCCGAGAGGGGAGAAAAGAAAGGAAGTCGCACGAGCTGCAACTCTTCCAAGGTTCTTTCTGCAAGCCAGAGTGGAACTAGGAAGAAGCCGTGAGCAAGCTCCATCCCTATCCGCGTCAACAACCAGCTGCAACCCAGCTTCACCCTCCACCAGTCGCAACCAGAAAACCATAACCAACAAACCTGTGCGTGAGCCGAGAGAAAATTTCGTAGCTTACTTATTCGTGAGCTGAGCCATTCTGAGGTAATTTTCTGGACTATTTTGGGTTGATCAGAGGTAGATAGAGTCACGTAGGGCCATGCATGCTTTGGTTGTGTAGTCGGATGAGGAAACCAAAGTTTCAGAAAAATCTGTTTTGATTAAATGACTCTGCCGAGAAACTGAACTGGAAAATGCAGCCTTAATCTCGGCCATTTGTGGTAATGTGAGCTCAAAAATATGATTACTTATCTCAGGACTAGAGGATTAAGCTTTGCATGTTGAATATTAAACCATCGGATGAGTCATTAGAAAAAGAAAATCTGACTTGCGTAAGAATTTGCTTCTGCCGAGAACTTGAGCTGGAAATTTTGGTTTTAATTTGCTGGGTGTGGTGATTTGAGCTTAATCTTGGATCAACCTGATAGATAAGCTCCTTACTTAGTGTTGCATGTGAACTTTATGGCTAGGAATTTCGGTTGCATGGCTGGAAAACTTATTAGAAAATTTCTGGACTGCTGAACTAATTTTCCAGATTAACCGTTGAAGTTGTTTTGGAAATTGCTTGGGTATTTTAGCATGAAATTTGCTGGAACGTGTTTGATTTCCACTTGGTTAGGTGTTTGGCTAATTAAAACTAAATGATTAAGCCCTGCATGAAGTGTTTTGGTCCGGCTAATCTAGAAACAAAAATAAATAAGAAAATCTGCTGTATGCAAGATTATCCAAGAAGAGCCGAATGAATTCCTGGATTTTTGGGATGTTTGTAGTTGTTAATTGAATCTGATTTTGAACGAGAGATGTTAATTACCTAGCTAAGTGTTGGCATGTTGAATTTGAGTAACTAATACCCTGTTTTGGCCAAGGAAAAGTTGGAGTTAAGAACATACAATTGCTGGAAAATTTCTTTGTAAACCGCCGTGAATTTGAACCTGGAAATTTTGAAGACTATAACAGTTGTTTAAATTCAACTCTTGAACTGGAAATGTTCATTGTTTAGCTAAGAAAGTGTATGATGAAGCTGAGAGCTTAATAGCATGTCTTAGCCAAGGAAATTTTGAATTTATAACCAACGAGGGCTGGAAATTTTAATGACCGAAAGGTTGAACTGAATTTTTTTTAAGTGGTTCCTGGAATTTTTCCTTGGGGTATTATGAGCTCGAAACGCATGACAAAATGTACACGTTAAACTGTGAAAGCTGTTTAGCAATGAAACGTTTTGATATCTCGAAAGATTTAACCAAAAACATGGAGATACAACTGCTGGAAATTTTACTTGTGACCGCCAAAGTTTGAGTTAAAAATTCCAGCTTGAGTGTGAAACTTTCTTTGAATTCATAATGGTTGAAATTGTCTAGAAAATGTGGTGCTAAAACTCTACTAGAGTCGTATGGATGGTTAGACAAAAAGCCTTGTGGTTTTAAAAAGAGAAAAAGGAGCTTTTCCACATGTGATCAAGAGCTTCCACATTTTCGGAACTTCTGACCAGTCTAGGCAAAATGCATATATCTTGGTGTAGGAAAATCCGATTGAGGTGCCGTCAGTGGCATATGAAAATAGACTCATGGGCCTTTGTTCTGTAGAAATTTTATATTTTTCCGCCATGTATACTGCTATTCGTGACTCCTCAAAAGTAGACTGCCTGGTATGAATGTCTGGTTTCTTTGTGAAACTAAAGTTGGATTTAGATTGAGATTTTAGCTTACTTGTGGTTTAAATTCTTGATTAAATTGTGGTTGGGAGTGATTGATGTTGTCCAGGGCTAATGATTGATGAAGCCCTTGGCCATTTGAATGATTTTATAAAGTATTACTGGATGATGGAAGTTAATTGCTGGAATGTCTTGGGGCTTTACCTTTATTTTTATTTGTTTATGATGGGTTTGCTGAAACCAAGTGCTAATGATTGATGAAGCCTTGGTTGATCACTTTATTTTATTCAGTAATGCAATTGTTGAAAGCTAGGGCTAATGATTGACGAAGCTCTAGTAATTTGCTATGTGGTTATTTGCCATATTTTGATCCATATTATGATCTCGAAATGGAATCGGAGCGGGGGGAAATTGTATAGACCTTGCGAACTCGAGTAACTGCGTTCAAAATTAACCAAAAATATTTTCCAACTAGTATTAAATTATAAAAACTCAATATCTAGTGTTTTGCCTAAAACTTTCCAACTCGATAATTTTCTTTAGCTCAATCTAGCCTTGATAGCTATAGTAAATAAGTTCTATAGCTTTTGAAAACTCTAAGTCTTATTTTAATTCCTTTTCTTTCCTTAAGCTTTGCACTTGGATAGTTAACTATAGGAAAAGTTCCAAAATACGAGTTTTACTAATCTTAGTGAAAAGCTTGGGAAACTTGCTCGGCAAGAAACCCTATTTTAGGAAAAATAGTTTTTAAGGATAATTTTTGCAAAAGCCGTAACTTTAAAGAAATGTTCAAAGTAACTTCCTAACGTGGATATTAAGAGGTTTGTCGACTTATTTCAAGAAAATAATATTAGTCACCCTTTTATAAGGATAAGTATCTTAAGGAAAACTATAATAAACATTTCTTCTATTTTTGTCAAGTTTTAACCTAAGGGACTCTTGATTCTTCTAAGAAAAGTAGACTAGTAGTATATTAAATATACCTCGATGTCTATAAGCTTAAAAGCTGAGTAGAAACTTATAGTTTCAAAATTTGGTTTTTAGGATATTGCGAGGACGCGGAATTCGATTCCCAACTTGATATCTGAACTCCACTCTTGGTGAGTGTCCCTGCCTGTTCTTTTCCTACTTGAATTAAGTGCTTTCTTGACTCGATATGTGATGAATTGTAAAATGAGTTTTTGATCCATCGAAGTGAGCAGTGTGTACTTTATCGTACTAGCCGTTCGAGTGGTGACTTGCGTGAATCATTTTTCTCGTGAATCCTTAATCTAAGAGTAGTTACGTCGTTGGGTGAATCCCTCGGCACTTGAATCGAACTACAATAATCTTTGAATCTAAATGTAGTTACGTCGTTGGGTGAATCCCTCGGCACTTGAATCAACTACAATAATCCTTGAATCTAAATGTAGTTACGTCGTTGGGTGAATCCCTCGACACTTGAATCAACTACAAAAACGTCGATTCGTGAATCTCTCGACTAATTCTATTACGGGTATATCTCGAGTATACTGCGTCGGTAGACGAAGTTCGGGCCCGAAGCGGAGGTATGAATGGTGACGGGTTAGGATTAAAATAAGTGGATCTACATGGACTATAAGTAGTGAAAGTTGACGGAGGGTCAACTACGAGGGTATCTGATCAAGCAAGGAGAATGGCTCCCGAGAGCCCCTGTATCCTACCTTGTGCTGTTATACGCTTTCTTAATTGATTAAATTTGTTTAAATTGTTATCTTTCGTTTGATTTATGTGAGTGCATGTTTCGGGGCACCACTGAGCTTTAGCTCACCCCACGTTTATTTGTTTTCCTTAACAGGTTCTGGAAACTGAAAGCTGGATGCTTACTTATGTTTTCCTTTTGGATTGTATTTGAATACTATAACTTATTCTGTGGGCTGTAATGTGTTATTTGAGATAATGTACTTTTGTTTTAGATTGCCACTTGAAATTGGAAAAGTGTAAAACCTGATTTCGATATTTGGTTTGTATGAATTTTATTTGTATATCCGAATTGTACGACCCTATTCCCTGGTTGTAGCGCATGGGATGTTTAGGAACCGTCGACTGGTTATTTTTTTTTATCACTGCTATCTCTGAAGTTAATGTAGATTTAAGGATGATCCTATTCGGGAAAAGTTGTTTTGTAATAGATTAGGTTATTCTTTGAAAGGTTTTGGGTTAGAATGCTTGCGTGAGTCCTGGCGAGAGCTGGGCAGACGGCCAGCCAACCCTTTGGTTCGCCTTAGGGGGAAGTGGGGTCGTCACAGGTGGTATCAGAGCTTTTACCAAGCTCAAACCGGGAAAAGGTTCTCGGACTGTGGGGATTGACTTGTTAAGTGTGAAACAAAAGTCTACAGTTGGGGATATTAGATATGTATGTTGGGTAGGAATCTCAAATGTAGGTAAGTTACTCTTGGGACTGGCCAGCCTGAGATGTGAATTATCCTATTGCTAGATTCCTGTGCTCGAATACCAGATATTTCATTCAATGGTGTATTTGCAAATTGGGAAGAATTTAGTATATTGCATTACGACGTTACTAGAGATTAAATCCAGAAAAGTAGAACTGAAAGTAACAAGTTTAGCTTTTGAGAGTTTAAGGTGAAGAACCAATAGCGAGACCTTGAAGATTAGTGCCAATTCTGTTTTGAGATGAAAATTTTACTAGTCATTCAATGGTAAAGGGAATATATGTCACCTCTTACCCAAAAATGTGGCTTTAGACTTAGAATTTGAAGTGGAATAGCAGTTTAAATAAGAACTACGCAGTTGTGAATGGTTCTAAACCCGGAGGAGAGATAAGTTTGATAAATTTGTCACATGATTAGTATGCTATCATTTGCAAATAATTAAAGGTGAGCTCTAGATGACATTGTGGTCTTTTGAATTTTATTGAAGGATTATTCGGGGCTAATATCCAATGGGATAAAGATACCTAGTTGTTAGGTTATTAGAAAACTTGATGAATGAAATGTTTGAGTTCATCTAGAATACTCAAGAGCCACTGATGTACTTAAGTAATGATCATATTATTTGATTTGGCACTAGACGTAGTAGATCTACAATTTACTAAGGAAATTTGATTAGTTTTACTAAGGGGGTCTAGTGGGATTGTCCAGGACTAAACTAATGAAGGTTAAGTTGAATCTAAACTAAGGGTTAGGCTACTAGCTATGTGGTTATAATAATTTGTGTATTGTTGTATTGTTTCCTTTCATGCTTTTGAAGATTGAAGTTTGAGTCATGTATGAAAATATTGAATGTATTTGTGAATTATTTAGCTTTTGAAGTTGTATGAATTTGGTATGCAATGTGACATATATTGTGAGTATATGATTTGATGATTACGTGTTTAATTTTTGTAACGCTGTAATGCTCATTAGTCCCGGGAATTAAATAAGTACTAACCTGAGTGAATTTTGGTAACCAAAGTGGTGTATAGAACTATGAGATTAAAAAAAAATAAATAAATAAATAAAAAATAATAATAAAAATAAAAATAAAAATAAATAATATATATATGGAGTAGGTGGTGACTATTAGCGCAATCATGTCTTGGTAAAAATCGTTGCAGTTTATGAGTTAAAGAAATAGTTATCATATCATGTATACAAGTTGTTGATGTAACCATTAGTAATAACCAGAATTAGGAAAGGGTAAGAACATGAATAAAATTTAAAAACTAGTAAACTCGATCTATTTATCAGCCCATACCTTTAGAAGAAAGGTTAGACCAACGTTGAAGCAACGACTTGATAGATCCAGGTTAAACTGAACTTTTGCGAACAAAGGTAGGAATTTCAAGGATTCACCAACTCTATTACGGATAGAAATCAATAGGATGGGATGTTGGAGTCGGAACTTTACCATGTTTGGATATTGAATGCACTTAAAAAGAAATTTGTTTGATTTCTGACTAGAGTGTACTTGAGCTGGATATATGTTGTAATTGACTTTGTTTTGTGATATAATTAAATTGATCATGAATTTGCTTAGTATTAATGATATATATGGAGTGAAATTTACCGCAATCGTATGTATGTATAATTGGTTATTACTTATTTTAAATCAGCTCGTTGTGAGAAATATAGAGCCTAGGGAGTGATAATGCTATCTTGGGTGAAAATTTTTAATTGAGTATGACGCGCAGATAAATTGTAAATTCAAGCAATTGAACTTTTATATACTTTGGGAAGCAGTCGATTCGACACTTAAATTACGGAAAAAAACACTAAGGCCAAATTCCTTTAGTTAAGGTTTCGTGGCAAACATGAATGATTAGACGAAGTGATGCGGAAAGGGAAGATAAAATACGGAAAGGATACCCAGAAAATCTCTGCGATTAAAAGTGTGAAATTTTGACTATCAAGATCAGAACCAATTTCTTTTCTTCTTGTCCTCCATTCGAATAACCATTTTATTTATATATGTATATAGACCACAATTTTTGCCAAATGTGTATTTAATATCCTGCTATTAGTCACGAAAGGTACGTAAAATTTTGAAAGTTGAGCCTTTAATGATGTTATAATTGTTGCAAGAGCTAATGGTAGACAGACTTCGACAAAGATGCTATCAATGGGAATTTAGAAGGAACCCACCCACGTAGCTACCCCTACTGACCCTATGACTGATACCTTAGAACGGTTGGTGGAGTACCAAAGCTTTAGGCCAATCAACTAACCTAGGAACCAAACGAGTTGCGAAAATGGAGTGACTCTTGAAATTCGTCTATCTAGGTTTCATGGGGAATCTGACCTCAAAATAATAAGAATGAATCGAAGGAATATAATAAGGCCCTAGTGAGAATAAGAAGTACGACTATTGTTTCAAACAACTTTGAAGGTAAGTATTGAATAGTGCACTAAGACATGAAAATTTTTCTTTGGGATAAGGCTTCCTTATTCTGTCGTGATAGTGAGTAACGATGGTAATCTCGGTGACATTTAAGAACTCGTTGGATTAAGTAAAAAGTAGTTAAGGTTTATATTTTGGAGTAACCATCAGTAAAAGGATGAAGGAGTATTACGGCTTAAGCTTCCAGTATGAATAGTTGCTTATTTTGATTCTATGATCTGCCTGGCAGGTTAGCTATTTGACTTAAGCCAACTAGTAAGATGACAACCTTGGAAGAAATGCGTAAGGAAATGGACCTTCTCCGAAAGGAGATAGAATTTCAAAGGAAATTGACTGACTACTGGGAAGGACGATGGAAACAAGAATATGTAGAGAAAATTGAGCTACTACGCCAAAATGTAGAACTGGAGAAGGAAAATAAAGAAAACTCTCGAAATAGCCAGGCCGCCACTTTTCGAGCAAATTGTGGGTATTGTAGGAAAGCTGGTCATACCGAGAAGGAATGCTGGAAAAGGGGAGGAAAGTGCTTGCGGTGCGGTAGTACCAAGCACAAGATTTCGGAATGCCCTAGAGCATTTAAAAAGAGGAAGTACTCAGCAGACAACTAAGTCCGCTACAGAGCGATCAGGTGCCAGATGGAAGTAAGTCGTGTTAATGACCTTGAACAGGGTCCTAGTAGTGAATGTTTCACAAATCAAGAGGGTTTGACCTCACTCGAGGAATAGAGGTTATAGTTACCCTAAACTAGACTAGCACTTCTGGAAGTGTAATTTTTCGCTATGAATCATATGTACGCTACGAATTGTATGTATACTACGAATATCCTCTATTTTAACTACTTTGCTATTAGAAATATTATAACAAATAAATGGTTAAATTTAGTGCCCAATTGAATTTATAAAAATATATATATATATATACCCCGATCTATCTCTTTAGAAAGTAAGAATTTTGAGGACAAAATTCATTTTAAGGAGGGGAGGATGTGAGAACCTCGAAAATATGCCTACAGATATATATATAAATACATAATATAAAATATATGCATTGCACCTGCATTTTTAAACTGTTAATAAACTTCATATTTCTCTTTATGTGATTCTAATTAAGTACGTAAAAAAAGTTCAATGTTACAAACAGTTTAAGTGTGCAAAATATTAAAAATTATTTGATTCCTGCCATTATAAATTAACACTTTTTGGGTAAATTATTTTAATGCCATGAGGTTAATTCTTTGAGATCCGATAACCAAGTCTAAGCGTTAATAATATTAAGTGTTAGCGGAAATCCTTTACAATTACATTTAGAACATTAAAAGTTTGATAATTGAACTTGTGCAAGAATAAATTATTAGAAGGCTAACAAATGATATTTAAAGTAAAAATGTTGGAATCAGCTTATGAATGAGAACCCTGGAAAATGTATATAAGTATCAGTGCATATTTTATTTGCATTTTAATTCTTTAATAAATTTTAGCACTAAGTCCAATTGTTTTTAAATGAGTACGTAGAAATAAACGTTAGGTGCAAAATAAAAGAATTGTGCTAAACTACTAAACTTCTTAGTTTTGTTACATTAACTTCATATTTCGATGGTAAACTATTTCATTGATCTAATAATTAATTTCTGTGAATTCTAGTATTGTAATTAATTGTTTTGCAATAAAAGTATAAAGATAATTTCTATGTAATAAATAATATAATTGTGCCAATATTGAATTATTCGGTTTGCCATACTAAATTAATATTTCTTGAGTTGGATTAATTCTATTACTTTAAAATAAATCCTTTGATTTTCCGATAACTAGTTTTAATCGTTAATAATGTTAAATGTTAATAGGAATTTCGGCGTTAAGATGAAAACCAATGAATTTTAGATAAATATGATACTAATATACTAAACATACTTAAGGCGTGAAAATTTCGATAATTATAGTCTTATCCTTCTCTGTTTTCACAATAAGTGCGTAAAAATAATTTTTATGTGCAATCTGACACCCTTGGATTAAATTATTGTTTCACTTGACTTTATATTACTAAAACGATAAATTTCGAGTTAACTAACTCTATTTCTTGGGAATAAATAATTGGAAATTTTGATAACTAATTTAATCGCTAAATAATGTTAGGAATTACTAGGAACCTTAACATTCAAGTTTAATTGATTATTATTCGATAAAAATGGTTTAGGTGTATTAGCGTATAATTAGGCGATCAAATCATACTTGGGATAATTTTTTGAATTAAGTTAGAACCAAGGTTTTGAGTGGAGATTAGGAAGAGACGTGAAAGGACTAAAATGCCCTCCATACAATCTCAAAACAACCATGCAATTCCAAAACCAAATTGCCGGACAACCTTATGCTCCACCTCTCCATTCGGCCAATGAGAAAACTTCTCCACTTGCACACTCAACTCTCTCATCCGTAGCTCATTTCCATTTCCTCTCCACACCACCACACCTCAAGACCACAACAACATTCTCCTCTGCCTTGTTATTATCGACTGAGTTAGAGAGGGAGAGACCGAGCTTCACTCTGCCATCCGAGAGGGGAGAAAAGAAAGGAAGTCGCACGAGCTGCAACTCTTCCAAGGTTCTTTCTGCAAGCCAGAGTGGAACTAGGAAGAAGCCGTGAGCAAGCTCCATCCCTATCCGCGTCAACAACCAGCTGCAACCCAGCTTCACCCTCCACCAGTCGCAACCAGAAAACCATAACCAACAAACCTGTGCGTGAGCCGAGAGAAAATTTCGTAGCTTACTTATTCGTGAGCTGAGCCATTCTGAGGTAATTTTCTGGACTATTTTGGGTTGATCAGAGGTAGATAGAGTCACGTAGGGCCATGCATGCTTTGGTTGTGTAGTCGGATGAGGAAACCAAAGTTTCAGAAAAATCTGTTTTGATTAAATGACTCTGCCGAGAAACTGAACTGGAAAATGCAGCCTTAATCTCGGCCATTTGTGGTAATGTGAGCTCAAAAATATGATTACTTATCTCAGGACTAGAGGATTAAGCTTTGCATGTTGAATATTAAACCATCGGATGAGTCATTAGAAAAAGAAAATCTGACTTGCGTAAGAATTTGCTTCTGCCGAGAACTTGAGCTGGAAATTTTGGTTTTAATTTGCTGGGTGTGGTGATTTGAGCTTAATCTTGGATCAACCTGATAGATAAGCTCCTTACTTAGTGTTGCATGTGAACTTTATGGCTAGGAATTTCGGTTGCATGGCTGGAAAACTTATTAGAAAATTTCTGGACTGCTGAACTAATTTTCCAGATTAACCGTTGAAGTTGTTTTGGAAATTGCTTGGGTATTTTAGCATGAAATTTGCTGGAACGTGTTTGATTTCCACTTGGTTAGGTGTTTGGCTAATTAAAACTAAATGATTAAGCCCTGCATGAAGTGTTTTGGTCCGGCTAATCTAGAAACAAAAAATAAATAAGAAAATCTGCTGTATGCAAGATTATCCAAGAAGAGCCGAATGAATTCCTGGATTTTTGGGATGTTTGTAGTTGTTAATTGAATCTGATTTTGAACGAGAGATGTTAATTACCTAGCTAAGTGTTGGCATGTTGAATTTGAGTAACTAATACCCTGTTTTGGCCAAGGAAAAGTTGGAGTTAAGAACATACAATTGCTGGAAAATTTCTTTGTAAACCGCCGTGAATTTGAACCTGGAAATTTTGAAGACTATAACAGTTGTTTAAATTCAACTCTTGAACTGGAAATGTTCATTGTTTAGCTAAGAAAGTGTATGATGAAGCTGAGAGCTTAATAGCATGTCTTAGCCAAGGAAATTTTGAATTTATAACCAACGAGGGCTGGAAATTTTAATGACCGAAAGGTTGAACTGAATTTTTTTTAAGTGGTTCCTGGAATTTTTCCTTGGGGTATTATGAGCTCGAAACGCATGACAAAATGTACACGTTAAACTGTGAAAGCTGTTTAGCAATGAAACGTTTTGATATCTCGAAAGATTTAACCAAAAACATGGAGATACAACTGCTGGAAATTTTACTTGTGACCGCCAAAGTTTGAGTTAAAAATTCCAGCTTGAGTGTGAAACTTTCTTTGAATTCATAATGGTTGAAATTGTCTAGAAAATGTGGTGCTAAAACTCTACTAGAGTCGTATGGATGGTTAGACAAAAAGCCTTGTGGTTTTAAAAAGAGAAAAAGGAGCTTTTCCACATGTGATCAAGAGCTTCCAGATTTTCGGAACTTCTGACCAGTCTAGGCAAAATGCATATATCTTGGTGTAGGAAAATCCGATTGAGGTGCCGTCAGTGGCATATGAAAATAGACTCATGGGCCTTTGTTCTGTAGAAATTTTATATTTTTCCGCCATGTATACTGCTATTCGTGACTCCTCAAAAGTAGACTGCCTGGTATGAATGTCTGGTTTCTTTGTGAAACTAAAGTTGGATTTGGATTGAGATTTTAGCTTACTTGTGGTTTAAATTCTTGATTAAATTGTGGTTGGGAGTGATTGATGTTGTCCAGGGCTAATGATTGATGAAGCCCTTGGCCATTTGAATGATTTTATAAAGTATTACTGGATGATGGAAGTTAATTGCTGGAATGTCTTGGGGCTTTACCTTTATTTTTATTTGCTTATGATGGGTTTGCTGAAACCAAGTGCTAATGATTGATGAAGCCTTGGTTGATCACTTTATTTTATTCAGTAATGCAATTGTTGAAAGCTAGGGCTAATGATTGACGAAGCTCTAGTAATTTGCTATGTGGTTATTTGCCATATTTTGATCCATATTATGATCTCGAAATGGAATCGGAGCGGGGGGAAATTGTATAGACCTTGCGAACTCGAGTAACTGCGTTCAAAATTAACCAAAAATATTTTCCAACTAGTATTAAATTATAAAAACTCAATATCTAGTGTTTTGCCTAAAACTTTCCAACTCGATAATTTTCTTTAGCTCAATCTAGCCTTGATAGCTATAGTAAATAAGTTCTATAGCTTTTGAAAACTCTAAGTCTTATTTTAATTCCTTTTCTTTCCTTAAGCTTTGCACTTGGATAGTTAACTATAGGAAAAGTTCCAAAATACGAGTTTTACTAATCTTAGTGAAAAGCTTGGGAAACTTGCTCGGCAAGAAACCCTATTTTAGGAAAAATAGTTTTTAAGGATAATTTTTGCAAAAGCCGTAACTTTAAAGAAATGTTCAAAGTAACTTCCTAACGTGGATATTAAGAGGTTTGTCGACTTATTTCAAGAAAATAATATTAGTCACCCTTTTATAAGGATAAGTATCTTAAGGAAAACTATAATAAACATTTCTTCTATTTTTGTCAAGTTTTAACCTAAGGGACTCTTGATTCTTCTAAGAAAAGTAGACTAGTAGTATATTAAATATACCTCGATGTCTATAAGCTTAAAAGCTGAGTAGAAACTTATAGTTTCAAAATTTGGTTTTTAGGATATTGCGAGGACGCGGAATTCGATTCCCAACTTGATATCTGAACTCCACTCTTGGTGAGTGTCCCTGCCTGTTCTTTTCCTACTTGAATTAAGTGCTTTCTTGACTCGATATGTGATGAATTGTAAAATGAGTTTTTGATCCATCGAAGTGAGCAGTGTGTACTTTATCGTACTAGCCGTTCGAGTGGTGACTTGCGTGAATCATTTTTCTCGTGAATCCTTAATCTAAGAGTAGTTACGTCGTTGGGTGAATCCCTCGGCACTTGAATCGAACTACAATAATCTTTGAATCTAAATGTAGTTACGTCGTTGGGTGAATCCCTCGGCACTTGAATCAACTACAATAATCCTTGAATCTAAATGTAGTTACGTCGTTGGGTGAATCCCTCGACACTTGAATCAACTACAAAAACGTCGATTCGTGAATCTCTCGACTAATTCTATTACGGGTATATCTCGAGTATACTGCGTCGGTAGACGAAGTTCGGGCCCGAAGCGGAGGTATGAATGGTGACGGGTTAGGATTAAAATAAGTGGATCTACATGGACTATAAGTAGTGAAAGTTGACGGAGGGTCAACTACGAGGGTATCTGATCAAGCAAGGAGAATGGCTCCCGAGAGCCCCTGTATCCTACCTTGTGCTGTTATACGCTTTCTTAATTGATTAAATTTGTTTAAATTGTTATCTTTCGTTTGATTTATGTGAGTGCATGTTTCGGGGCACCACTGAGCTTTAGCTCACCCCACGTTTATTTGTTTTCCTTAACAGGTTCTGGAAACTGAAAGCTGGATGCTTACTTATGTTTTCCTTTTGGATTGTATTTGAATACTATAACTTATTCTGTGGGCTGTAATGTGTTATTTGAGATAATGTACTTTTGTTTTAGATTGCCACTTGAAATTGGAAAAGTGTAAAACCTGATTTCGATATTTGGTTTGTATGAATTTTATTTGTATATCCGAATTGTACGACCCTATTCCCTGGTTGTAGCGCATGGGATGTTTAGGAACCGTCGACTGGTTATTTTTTTTTATCACTGCTATCTCTGAAGTTAATGTAGATTTAAGGATGATCCTATTCGGGAAAAGTTGTTTTGTAATAGATTAGGTTATTCTTTGAAAGGTTTTGGGTTAGAATGCTTGCGTGAGTCCTGGCGAGAGCTGGGCAGACGGCCAGCCAACCCTTTGGTTCGCCTTAGGGGGAAGTGGGGTCGTCACAGGTGGTATCAGAGCTTTTACCAAGCTCAAACCGGGAAAAGGTTCTCGGACTGTGGGGATTGACTTGTTAAGTGTGAAACAAAAGTCTACAGTTGGGGATATTAGATATGTATGTTGGGTAGGAATCTCAAATGTAGGTAAGTTACTCTTGGGACTGGCCAGCCTGAGATGTGAATTATCCTATTGCTAGATTCCTGTGCTCGAATACCAGATATTTCATTCAATGGTGTATTTGCAAATTGGGAAGAATTTAGTATATTGCATTACGACGTTACTAGAGATTAAATCCAGAAAAGTAGAACTGAAAGTAACAAGTTTAGCTTTTGAGAGTTTAAGGTGAAGAACCAATAGCGAGACCTTGAAGATTAGTGCCAATTCTGTTTTGAGATGAAAATTTTACTAGTCATTCAATGGTAAAGGGAATATATGTCACCTCTTACCCAAAAATGTGGCTTTAGACTTAGAATTTGAAGTGGAATAGCAGTTTAAATAAGAACTACGCAGTTGTGAATGGTTCTAAACCCGGAGGAGAGATAAGTTTGATAAATTTGTCACATGATTAGTATGCTATCATTTGCAAATAATTAAAGGTGAGCTCTAGATGACATTGTGGTCTTTTGAATTTTATTGAAGGATTATTCGGGGCTAATATCCAATGGGATAAAGATACCTAGTTGTTAGGTTATTAGAAAACTTGATGAATGAAATGTTTGAGTTCATCTAGAATACTCAAGAGCCACTGATGTACTTAAGTAATGATCATATTATTTGATTTGGCACTAGACGTAGTAGATCTACAATTTACTAAGGAAATTTGATTAGTTTTACTAAGGGGGTCTAGTGGGATTGTCCAGGACTAAACTAATGAAGGTTAAGTTGAATCTAAACTAAGGGTTAGGCTACTAGCTATGTGGTTATAATAATTTGTGTATTGTTGTATTGTTTCCTTTCATGCTTTTGAAGATTGAAGTTTGAGTCATGTATGAAAATATTGAATGTATTTGTGAATTATTTAGCTTTTGAAGTTGTATGAATTTGGTATGCAATGTGACATATATTGTGAGTATATGATTTGATGATTACGTGTTTAATTTTTGTAACGCTGTAATGCTCATTAGTCCCGGGAATTAAATAAGTACTAACCTGAGTGAATTTTGGTAACCAAAGTGGTGTATAGAACTATGAGATTAAAAAAAAATAAATAAATAAATAAAAAATAATAATAAAAATAAAAATAAAAATAAATAATATATATATGGAGTAGGTGGTGACTATTAGCGCAATCATGTCTTGGTAAAAATCGTTGCAGTTTATGAGTTAAAGAAATAGTTATCATATCATGTATACAAGTTGTTGATGTAACCATTAGTAATAACCAGAATTAGGAAAGGGTAAGAACATGAATAAAATTTAAAAACTAGTAAACTCGATCTATTTATCAGCCCATACCTTTAGAAGAAAGGTTAGACCAACGTTGAAGCAACGACTTGATAGATCCAGGTTAAACTGAACTTTTGCGAACAAAGGTAGGAATTTCAAGGATTCACCAACTCTATTACGGATAGAAATCAATAGGATGGGATGTTGGAGTCGGAACTTTACCATGTTTGGATATTGAATGCACTTAAAAAGAAATTTGTTTGATTTCTGACTAGAGTGTACTTGAGCTGGATATATGTTGTAATTGACTTTGTTTTGTGATATAATTAAATTGATCATGAATTTGCTTAGTATTAATGATATATATGGAGTGAAATTTACCGCAATCGTATGTATGTATAATTGGTTATTACTTATTTTAAATCAGCTCGTTGTGAGAAATATAGAGCCTAGGGAGTGATAATGCTATCTTGGGTGAAAATTTTTAATTGAGTATGACGCGCAGATAAATTGTAAATTCAAGCAATTGAACTTTTATATACTTTGGGAAGCAGTCGATTCGACACTTAAATTACGGAAAAAAACACTAAGGCCAAATTCCTTTAGTTAAGGTTTCGTGGCAAACATGAATGATTAGACGAAGTGATGCGGAAAGGGAAGATAAAATACGGAAAGGATACCCAGAAAATCTCTGCGATTAAAAGTGTGAAATTTTGACTATCAAGATCAGAACCAATTTCTTTTCTTCTTGTCCTCCATTCGAATAACCATTTTATTTATATATGTATATAGACCACAATTTTTGCCAAATGTGTATTTAATATCCTGCTATTAGTCACGAAAGGTACGTAAAATTTTGAAAGTTGAGCCTTTAATGATGTTATAATTGTTGCAAGAGCTAATGGTAGACAGACTTCGACAAAGATGCTATCAATGGGAATTTAGAAGGAACCCACCCACGTAGCTACCCCTACTGACCCTATGACTGATACCTTAGAACGGTTGGTGGAGTACCAAAGCTTTAGGCCAATCAACTAACCTAGGAACCAAACGAGTTGCGAAAATGGAGTGACTCTTGAAATTCGTCTATCTAGGTTTCATGGGGAATCTGACCTCAAAATAATAAGAATGAATCGAAGGAATATAATAAGGCCCTAGTGAGAATAAGAAGTACGACTATTGTTTCAAACAACTTTGAAGGTAAGTATTGAATAGTGCACTAAGACATGAAAATTTTTCTTTGGGATAAGGCTTCCTTATTCTGTCGTGATAGTGAGTAACGATGGTAATCTCGGTGACATTTAAGAACTCGTTGGATTAAGTAAAAAGTAGTTAAGGTTTATATTTTGGAGTAACCATCAGTAAAAGGATGAAGGAGTATTACGGCTTAAGCTTCCAGTATGAATAGTTGCTTATTTTGATTCTATGATCTGCCTGGCAGGTTAGCTATTTGACTTAAGCCAACTAGTAAGATGACAACCTTGGAAGAAATGCGTAAGGAAATGGACCTTCTCCGAAAGGAGATAGAATTTCAAAGGAAATTGACTGACTACTGGGAAGGACGATGGAAACAAGAATATGTAGAGAAAATTGAGCTACTACGCCAAAATGTAGAACTGGAGAAGGAAAATAAAGAAAACTCTCGAAATAGCCAGGCCGCCACTTTTCGAGCAAATTGTGGGTATTGTAGGAAAGCTGGTCATACCGAGAAGGAATGCTGGAAAAGGGGAGGAAAGTGCTTGCGGTGCGGTAGTACCAAGCACAAGATTTCGGAATGCCCTAGAGCATTTAAAAAGAGGAAGTACTCAGCAGACAACTAAGTCCGCTACAGAGCGATCAGGTGCCAGATGGAAGTAAGTCGTGTTAATGACCTTGAACAGGGTCCTAGTAGTGAATGTTTCACAAATCAAGAGGGTTTGACCTCACTCGAGGAATAGAGGTTATAGTTACCCTAAACTAGACTAGCACTTCTGGAAGTGTAATTTTTCGCTATGAATCATATGTACGCTACGAATTGTATGTATACTACGAATATCCTCTATTTTAACTACTTTGCTATTAGAAATATTATAACAAATAAATGGTTAAATTTAGTGCCCAATTGAATTTATAAAAATATATATATATATATACCCCGATCTATCTCTTTAGAAAGTAAGAATTTTGAGGACAAAATTCATTTTAAGGAGGGGAGGATGTGAGAACCTCGAAAATATGCCTACAGATATATATATAAATACATAATATAAAATATATGCATTGCACCTGCATTTTTAAACTGTTAATAAACTTCATATTTCTCTTTATGTGATTCTAATTAAGTACGTAAAAAAAGTTCAATGTTACAAACAGTTTAAGTGTGCAAAATATTAAAAATTATTTGATTCCTGCCATTATAAATTAACACTTTTTGGGTAAATTATTTTAATGCCATGAGGTTAATTCTTTGAGATCCGATAACCAAGTCTAAGCGTTAATAATATTAAGTGTTAGCGGAAATCCTTTACAATTACATTTAGAACATTAAAAGTTTGATAATTGAACTTGTGCAAGAATAAATTATTAGAAGGCTAACAAATGATATTTAAAGTAAAAATGTTGGAATCAGCTTATGAATGAGAACCCTGGAAAATGTATATAAGTATCAGTGCATATTTTATTTGCATTTTAATTCTTTAATAAATTTTAGCACTAAGTCCAATTGTTTTTAAATGAGTACGTAGAAATAAACGTTAGGTGCAAAATAAAAGAATTGTGCTAAACTACTAAACTTCTTAGTTTTGTTACATTAACTTCATATTTCGATGGTAAACTATTTCATTGATCTAATAATTAATTTCTGTGAATTCTAGTATTGTAATTAATTGTTTTGCAATAAAAGTATAAAGATAATTTCTATGTAATAAATAATATAATTGTGCCAATATTGAATTATTCGGTTTGCCATACTAAATTAATATTTCTTGAGTTGGATTAATTCTATTACTTTAAAATAAATCCTTTGATTTTCCGATAACTAGTTTTAATCGTTAATAATGTTAAATGTTAATAGGAATTTCGGCGTTAAGATGAAAACCAATGAATTTTAGATAAATATGATACTAATATACTAAACATACTTAAGGCGTGAAAATTTCGATAATTATAGTCTTATCCTTCTCTGTTTTCACAATAAGTGCGTAAAAATAATTTTTATGTGCAATCTGACACCCTTGGATTAAATTATTGTTTCACTTGACTTTATATTACTAAAACGATAAATTTCGAGTTAACTAACTCTATTTCTTGGGAATAAATAATTGGAAATTTTGATAACTAATTTAATCGCTAAATAATGTTAGGAATTACTAGGAACCTTAACATTCAAGTTTAATTGATTATTATTCGATAAAAATGGTTTAGGTGTATTAGCGTATAATTAGGCGATCAAATCATACTTGGGATAATTTTTTGAATTAAGTTAGAACCAAGGTTTTGAGTGGAGATTAGGAAGAGACGTGAAAGGACTAAAATGCCCTCCATACAATCTCAAAACAACCATGCAATTCCAAAACCAAATTGCCGGACAACCTTATGCTCCACCTCTCCATTCGGCCAATGAGAAAACTTCTCCACTTGCACACTCAACTCTCTCATCCGTAGCTCATTTCCATTTCCTCTCCACACCACCACACCTCAAGACCACAACAACATTCTCCTCTGCCTTGTTATTATCGACTGAGTTAGAGAGGGAGAGACCGAGCTTCACTCTGCCATCCGAGAGGGGAGAAAAGAAAGGAAGTCGCACGAGCTGCAACTCTTCCAAGGTTCTTTCTGCAAGCCAGAGTGGAACTAGGAAGAAGCCGTGAGCAAGCTCCATCCCTATCCGCGTCAACAACCAGCTGCAACCCAGCTTCACCCTCCACCAGTCGCAACCAGAAAACCATAACCAACAAACCTGTGCGTGAGCCGAGAGAAAATTTCGTAGCTTACTTATTCGTGAGCTGAGCCATTCTGAGGTAATTTTCTGGACTATTTTGGGTTGATCAGAGGTAGATAGAGTCACGTAGGGCCATGCATGCTTTGGTTGTGTAGTCGGATGAGGAAACCAAAGTTTCAGAAAAATCTGTTTTGATTAAATGACTCTGCCGAGAAACTGAACTGGAAAATGCAGCCTTAATCTCGGCCATTTGTGGTAATGTGAGCTCAAAAATATGATTACTTATCTCAGGACTAGAGGATTAAGCTTTGCATGTTGAATATTAAACCATCGGATGAGTCATTAGAAAAAGAAAATCTGACTTGCGTAAGAATTTGCTTCTGCCGAGAACTTGAGCTGGAAATTTTGGTTTTAATTTGCTGGGTGTGGTGATTTGAGCTTAATCTTGGATCAACCTGATAGATAAGCTCCTTACTTAGTGTTGCATGTGAACTTTATGGCTAGGAATTTCGGTTGCATGGCTGGAAAACTTATTAGAAAATTTCTGGACTGCTGAACTAATTTTCCAGATTAACTGTTGAAGTTGTTTTGGAAATTGCTTGGGTATTTTAGCATGAAATTTGCTGGAACGTGTTTGATTTCCACTTGGTTAGGTGTTTGGCTAATTAAAACTAAATGATTAAGCCCTGCATGAAGTGTTTTGGTCCGGCTAATCTAGAAACAAAAATAAATAAGAAAATCTGCTGTATGCAAGATTATCCAAGAAGAGCCGAATGAATTCCTGGATTTTTGGGATGTTTGTAGTTGTTAATTGAATCTGATTTTGAACGAGAGATGTTAATTACCTAGCTAAGTGTTGGCATGTTGAATTTGAGTAACTAATACCCTGTTTTGGCCAAGGAAAAGTTGGAGTTAAGAACATACAATTGCTGGAAAATTTCTTTGTAAACCGCCGTGAATTTGAACCTGGAAATTTTGAAGACTATAACAGTTGTTTAAATTCAACTCTTGAACTGGAAATGTTCATTGTTTAGCTAAGAAAGTGTATGATGAAGCTGAGAGCTTAATAGCATGTCTTAGCCAAGGAAATTTTGAATTTATAACCAACGAGGGCTGGAAATTTTAATGACCGAAAGGTTGAACTGAATTTTTTTTAAGTGGTTCCTGGAATTTTTCCTTGGGGTATTATGAGCTCGAAACGCATGACAAAATGTACACGTTAAACTGTGAAAGCTGTTTAGCAATGAAACGTTTTGATATCTCGAAAGATTTAACCAAAAACATGGAGATACAACTGCTGGAAATTTTACTTGTGACCGCCAAAGTTTGAGTTAAAAATTCCAGCTTGAGTGTGAAACTTTCTTTGAATTCATAATGGTTGAAATTGTCTAGAAAATGTGGTGCTAAAACTCTACTAGAGTCGTATGGATGGTTAGACAAAAAGCCTTGTGGTTTTAAAAAGAGAAAAAGGAGCTTTTCCACATGTGATCAAGAGCTTCCACATTTTCGGAACTTCTGACCAGTCTAGGCAAAATGCATATATCTTGGTGTAGGAAAATCCGATTGAGGTGCCGTCAGTGGCATATGAAAATAGACTCATGGGCCTTTGTTCTGTAGAAATTTTATATTTTTCCGCCATGTATACTGCTATTCGTGACTCCTCAAAAGTAGACTGCCTGGTATGAATGTCTGGTTTCTTTGTGAAACTAAAGTTGGATTTAGATTGAGATTTTAGCTTACTTGTGGTTTAAATTCTTGATTAAATTGTGGTTGGGAGTGATTGATGTTGTCCAGGGCTAATGATTGATGAAGCCCTTGGCCATTTGAATGATTTTATAAAGTATTACTGGATGATGGAAGTTAATTGCTGGAATGTCTTGGGGCTTTACCTTTATTTTTATTTGCTTATGATGGGTTTGCTGAAACCAAGTGCTAATTGTCGCGCCCCACTTTTTGATTGGTGATGTGTGATGAGTGCGTGTGAGTAGTGTGGTGTGAGATGGGAGTGTGAACGTGTGCAAAATGAAAATAAAGGCCATGGGACTTGATAATGCGACGGTTTGGCCATATAAAGTTCAAAAAGGGTTTTTTGTATAAAAATGGAGTCGCCACTTGGTAAAGAGTTAGGGTGTACCAAGTCACCCAAAAATGATTTTTGTTTTTGAATAAAAAAAGTAAATAAACCCTTTTTGAGAACTTTTGGGTCTACGTAACCAAAAGAGGGATCGGGGGTCACATTTGACGAAGGGGAAGGCAAGGATAAAAATCCAAGGCACCCCTTCGACCTAGCCAAGGCTAGTTGCGTGACTTGAACCAATTTTTCCTAATTTTTCTACCCAAGGTATGTATCGCGTATTGGATATGTCTATATGAATGCAAAAACCTAGACCTAGGGGGACATGGGGGAAATTTCTCTTCAAAGGTTGAGTGGTGCCAATCACATTAATTGTGAAGCCCAATAATGATCCTTTTGGAGAGGTCACACCTAAACCTAAATGACGTGAAAAATGAGTGGAATGCATGCCATGTGAAAGTGTGAGTTTGTATGAAGTGAGAAAAATGATAAAAGTAATAAGATAAGAGTGAAGGTGTGCAAATGTAGATGAAAGTACTCGTGTGCGAGTGAAGATAAAAATGTTCGTGTGCGAGTGAAGATAAAAGGGTTCGTCTGCAAGTGGAGACAAAAAAGTGTTCATGTGCAAGTGAAGGTGATAAAAAGGTGCATGTGTGCAAATGAGACAAAAGTGAAAGTGTAATGATAGAGTGGATTGAGAATGCATGAGCCTAGGGAATTCATGCATATTGGGTACGGGGAGACCTAAATCGTGACTTGATTTTCCCTTTGATTAGAAGGCGAAACTAGCGTGCTAAGGCTATCGAGTAGCCACACTCGCTCGTTTCCCTTATCGGAAGGGGACACTCAAGCAAAATGAACCCTATAGCTAGTATGGGATGCAAAACCTAAAATGAGGGAAAGGGGGGGGTCGAGGATCATGCCAAATGATAAAACTAAGGAAAATGCGTGATATGTAGTGAACAGGCAAATAATGCATTAATGAAGAAAAACAAAGGAAAAATCCTATTGGGTCTAGCGTTGGACTAGCCCTTTCTATGAATTCCTAATGAAATAATGAGCCACAACTAGCGTTAGGCTAGTGTGGTGACGTACATTCATCCATTCCATTCATTCATGGTTATGAAAGCAAGTAGACATGCCAAAACGCTCGTAAACACGTAGCACGTAGCACTTAGCATGCTCGACTAGATGCAAGAGCCTACTAAAGCAATTTAACATGTAACAACAAAAGCAAGCAACCAAGGGGAAGGGGAAATGGACCAGATGCTCTACGAGCACTATCTATTACAAGCCAAGAGGTGTACACATACCCCATAAAAGCATAAAGGGGAAGGGAAAATGGACCAAATGCTCTTCGAGCCCTATCTATTACAAGCCATGAGGTGTACACATACCCCATAAAACTTAAATAAAAGTAAAAGCAAGTAAATGCATGCAAGGAGGCAAGGAAAGCGAAGTAGACAGGCATATTCACATAACACATAAGAGCACATAGGAGAAACGAAAAGAGATAAAAAGAAATTGTACCTCCCCCGTGTGTAATGCTAGTAAGGTGAACGAGACTCAACTTGGGCTATGGTCACTAAAGAAGAAGCTAATTTGGGCTAAAACCATTCAAAGGAAAGGATTAATGCACCAATATAATGATAAAATACAAACATGACAATTGGAATCCATCAAGCATCGAATCCGTCCTCACTTTGCAACTTAGAAATGATCAAATAAAAAACAAATTAGACCAATCGATCATCTAAACCATCTCAACATGAATATTAACAACCCCTCAAGTCCAATTAATTATTATAGAATTTCAAGGGCCCAAGATCAAATACGGGTCAATGAGTGGTTTCACTTGCATTTTGGGATCCAAAAGCAACCATTAATCAATCAAACCGAAATTAATTAAAACGTTTTAAAAACCTTAAAGGTCCCAGAGCAAGAAAAAGGTCAAGCAACAAATTGATTTAGGAAAATTAAAGAGAAAAGGCAAACATAAGCTCATGTAGACATAAGGTTCACAAAATCATGCATTAAGTGCCACTTAAACAAATGAAAACAAACAAGCAATCGAGTTGAAAAATTGAGGCTACCAAGGACTCAAATGCGAACATTAACCAAACACTCAAGCTTATCAAACACTTCTAGGCACTTCGAAATCCAAAGGCAAAGATAAAGTCAAGTAATGGCTTGAAATCCAACTATTCTAAGATCTATTTGCAAAAATTAGAACTTAGTTGAGTCTTTGTAATATTGCTGCCAAATTTCAGGGACCCAATTGATTGATTTTCAAAGCTTACGGGCCTTAGAAGGATTAGATAGAAGCCAAGGGGTTGGAGTGCAATTTTTTAAAAGCATTTACATGCATGCTACGTAGAAGCTTAAAATTCTGCAACTAAAAAAACAAAGGCTGCTTCCTTGTATGCACAAAGCTTCGGCAATGTCTAGCAACAACTACACCCAATTCATCATACAAACAAGTTCACCAAAACAGAAATTATTAACCCAAATCAAACATGACATTTTGTTTGCAAGAATAAGATGGCAAATCCAAGTTGATGACCGCCCAAGATAAAGAAAGAAAAACAGCAAGACAGCATGCCGCAAGAATTTCTGCAAAGCTAGGAAGCTTTCGGCAACCTATAGTGAATCAGGATTTTTAACCAAGCATCAAAGGCTTTAGAGTAAACAACAGCTAGCCAAACCGCAAGCCCAAACAAGGAAACAAAAAAACTCAAGAAAGCTTATCACGCAAATCTGGAAAATCAGAAGCTTTGCTGCAGTTTTCAGCCGCGACTTGTGTCCAGAATTTCTAGTTTATCATGCAAACAGATTCAACAAGGAACCAGAATTCTACCTATCCATCATCAACTAAACACGCAACTTTGTAGCAAGATCGAAAACAGAAAAATGAAGCTAACCAACGAAACATGATAAGTAAACAGCAAAGACAACGATAGGAAGAAAGCAACAAAGTGTCGCAAGTTTTTCTGCAATTTTACCCAGCCGCGGCTTTCCATTTCATCAAGCAAACCAGATTCAGGTAACCCAACAACAAGCTGCTCAACTTTAAAGCTCCAAATAAACAAACAACAATGAAAGAACTGATTGCAACAAAGAAATTCTGAACAATACATTCACATAAAATGGTTTAGTAGCCCGAAAGATCAAATTTTTATCAAGTTGCTGCTAAGAGGTTTTGATCAACGGAAAAAAAATCTAGTCTTTCCCATAAAATCCTTGACAACGGAAGCAAGAAAAACAATCCTGACTTCAGGTAAAAATCTAAAACATAGCTTTGATGAATAGCTTGGAAATATACCTTGAAAGACGGATAGAACAAAGACAGCCGATGAAGAAAGTTCCGGCAATCCCTCCTCCTCTCTGCTTTGGTTGCTGCTCCCTTTCTCTTTCAGCCGTAGCCTCTCCCTTTTCTTTTGCTCCCAATCTATCCCAGCTTCACTCTCCACTCTCTTTTTCTTTCAGACCTCAGCCCAGATTTCTCTCCTTTGCTCTCGGTTTTTTAGCCCAGACAAGCTTCCTCTCTTTTTGTTTTCTTCTCCCCCTGACCCCATTTTCCTTTCTTGTTTCTTTCACTGCCGCCGCTTCCTCCCCAAAACCTTCATAACCCTTTTCTTGTTTTCTGTCTTTCCCCCGCCCACTTAAACCCTCCTTCAAAGCTCTAGCCTTTTGCACAGCCCTCTGTTTCCTCCCTTTCTCTCTCAGACCTCAGCCCGTAGGTTTCTTTTCTTGAGCCCCCCATTCCCCAAATTTTCTTTCGGCTCTTTTCTTTTGCCTTTTCTGTTTTCTGTCTTTCCCCCCAGATTATCTCTTTGCGGCTACCTCCTCTCTTTCTATTTATATGGGAATCCCTAGCCCTCAAACAACTCAGCCCTCTTTCCATATTTGCAGCCAAAGGAGCCGTCTCAATCTTTCCTTGCAAGCTGCACCAAAACGCAGCTTGCCGCGTTTCCTTCTTTTTTTTATTTTTTTATTTTTAACTTTCAACTTAATAAATACAGAAATGATAAAATATAAATTGACAAAAACCAGGTAATAATAATAATAATAATAATGAAAATAATTTAAAAACTAAACAACTAAAAACAACAAAAATGGCCATTTTTCCATCTTTTTGTTTCATTTTTCATTTTTCATCATTTTTCATTTTTTCTTTCAAGAAAGCATTAAATTTAAATTACAAACGACTAAATCATATTTTTTTTGAATGCTTTTCTTTTTCTTTTTTTTCTTTTTCAACAAATTCTATGATAAAACTTAAAAATAAAAATAAAACTGGAAACTAAAAACTAAAAATGAACACAACAAATAAAAAACTAAAAATGAAATTTCACCAAAAATTTGGTGTCTACAGTTTGCCCCTCTTTGTCTGAGTTTTGGAAAAACTTGAGACAAAGAAGTAGACACCAAATACTCACCTGTGTTATTTGGCGGCGAACACGTCTCGAACAATGGGGACTGACTCTTGACAGGAAATTTTTAAAGTCGGGACTGACCCAAGATAGAAACTTAAACGGGACTGACCCGAACAGAATTTAAACGGGACTGACCCGAACAGGAATTAAACGGGACTGACCCGAACGGAATTTAGACGGGACTGACCCGAACAGAATTTAAACGGGACTGACCCGAATAGGAATTAAACGGGACTGACCCGAACGGAATTTAAACGGGACTGACCCGAACAGAATTTAAACGGGACTGACCCGAATAGGAGTTTAAACGGGACTGACCCGAACAGAAATGTAAATGGGATAGACCCATGGGATAGACCCGGACTGAAAAGTAAATGGGATAGACCCACGGGATAGACCCGGACTGAAATGTAAATCATGGGGCTGACCTGAATAAAATGCCAATCATGGGACTGGCCCGAATAAAATGAAAATCATGGAATCGCGCTAGTGGGACTAACCCACGGCTAGCGGCAGGGTAAATGCAAATGTTCACTAGTGGGACTGACCCACGGCTAGTGGTGATGAAAATGCAATGCACACTAGCGGCTAAGTAAATGAAAATGCTCACTAGTGGGACTGACCCACGGCTAGCGGCAGGGTAAAATGAAATGCACACTAGTGGGACTAACCCACGGCTAGCGGCAATGTAAAATGAAATGCACACTAGTGGGACTGACCCACGGCTAGCGGCAATGTAAAATGAAATGCACACTAGTGGGACTGACCCACGGCTAGCGGCAATGTAAAATGCAATGCACACTAGTGGGACTAACCCACGGCTAGGGGCAATGTAAAATGCAATGCACACTAGTGGGACTAACCCACGGCTAGGGGCAATGTAAAATGAAATGCACACTAGTGGGACTAACCCACGGCTAGCGGCAATGAAAATGCAATGCACACTAGTGGGACTAACCCACGGCTGGCAATGCACACTAGTGGGCAATGTAAAATGCCACTAGTGGGACTAACCCACGGCTAGCGGCAATGAAAATGCAATGCACACTAGTGGGACTAACCCACGGCTAGCGGCTATGAAAATGAAATGCACACTAGTGGGACTAACCCACGGCTAGCGGCGATGAAAAATGCAATGCACACTAGTGGGACTAACCCACGGCTAGCGGCTATGAAAATGCAATGCACACTAGTGGGACTAACCCACGGCTAGTGGCTGAAAAATGCAATGCACACTAGTGGGACTAACCCACGGCTAGCGGCTATGAAAATGAAATGCACACTAGTGGGACTAACCCACGGCTAGTGGCGATGAAAAATGCAATGCACACTAGTGGGACTAACCCACGGCTAGTGGCTAAGTAAATGAAAATGCTCACTAGTGGGACTGACCCACGGCTAGTGGCTATGAAAATGAAATGCTCTTGACAAACGGACAGTGGGATCAAACCCGAGCCTGCCGTGATGAACTTGATTTGATTTTTGATTTTTGTTTGGTGATTTTTCTTTTCTTTCCGCTTTTCTTTTCGACTCTTGAGAATCTTTCCAAAAAATTAATTTGCCCCAGTATGACGGATTTTTGCAACTTGAGTCCATAGTTGATTCTGTATCGCCATGCTGTTGCACCTTTTGATCAAATTTGCTTGCAATATTTTCGATTTGCCTTTGTTCACCAGAGGACTCCTTCCAACACCGATTCCAGTGCGAGGTGTGATTGTTTTCGTCCATGCATGGAATTTTCTGCAAAAGAGAAAAAACAAAAGAATTGCCACCATCATTTGATCCGTTTGCCTTTGGAGAATCGTGTAAACATAAGCCTTTTGATGCCTTCGTCAAAGTTGGCCGCGGCATCTGACTTGGTTGGATTTATCACTTCAAATGTCTCTGCTTTTCCAGACTGATCGGGTAAGCATTTTGCCATATTACGAAGCCTTCGTAATTGGCTTGGTTGCGCCTTAGCCCTTTTTAAGAGATGACTGAACCCAAGTATGCTTCGAATAAACCACGGGGGTTGTCATTTACCACAATTCAATGATAAAGAATGAGGTATGCAAGAAAAATTCGCATGAATATGCACAAGAATGCACTCACAACTATTTGTGCTTAAATTCTACAAAAATGCCATGAATGCAAGAAATTTGGTAAAAATGAATTTCCTAAGAATGTATTTGCCAAAGAATGTTTTACACAATGACACAGCTTTGGCCAAAGGATGCGTATTCGAATCTCTGAATATCCTTGTTCTGGAATTCAATATTGGCAGGGGTATGACAAAAATGAGGAGAAATCCAAATGGATCAGACCACCAGTTGTTCCTCCTTGTGCTTGCTCATTGTGGAAATCCTACCTTGGCGCCCTTTCGGGTTTTCACCAAGGTTGCCCCCACTCCTTTTCTTTTGTTTTGTTTTTGTTTTTGTTTTTCTCTTTTCCTTTTCTTTTTCTCCTTTTCTTTTGAGGTGCCCTTTCGGGTTTTCACCTAAGGAATAATGGAAAAACTCAACCATAATCGACTCAGGAGTATGAACTGAAGATTGCTGACATCAGTGAAATGCGCTTCCCTTGTAAGATTAGGCGAAGGCATTATGGACATCACTTGCCAGTTGATTAGCAAACTTCCCAATAGAAAATACGGCAAATGACGAAAGCCAGGACTTTGGGCTTTTGAAATGAAGTCAGGTGGGGTGTTTTTCAAGAAAAGTTGAGGCTTGAAAGCTAATTTTGATGAGAGGGGTGTGAAATAGCCTGAGATTGCATCATTTTGAAATTATTTCCAATTTTGAACGAAACTGAGGAAAATTTTGCCCCAGTTTGATTGGATTTTCTTTCTTTGCATTTTCTTCATTGCATTCTTCTTACTTTTGCATTTTTCTTCAAAACCTAGATTTGCCCCAGTGTGGGGTTCTTTCTCTTCCTCCAGATCTCTTTCAGAGATAAATTTGCCCCAGTGTGGGATTTTTCTTTTCTTTCTGATTATTTTCAAAATGAATTTGCCCCAGTGTGGGGTTGGCAATTCTCAGGGGTTGCCAAACGAAAATTATTGTTCGGATAGCTCAAAGGGGATGACTAGGGATGAAATATTTTGATTGGAAAGGAAGATGGCCTGACTTTTGCCTCGTCTCTTGCATCATTTCCTAGAGGGCATTTGCATAATCAAATAAAGAACTTCTTACACACGTCCGAGTTGATAGGCTGAAGGAACGTCTGTCTATCCGCCTTTGTTAGGACAAGTGCTTCGCTCGGGAGCCCCTTTTGAACGACAAATGACCTTGCCAGTTTGGAACCAAATTCACCTTTGACCTCATCTTGCAATGGCAACTTCGCTTTAGAGCTTTGTCCCTTTTTTAAAGGGCCGCCGGTGGACCTTTTTGGGCCAAGTGTCTTCGACAGCTTCGGTCACAGCACATGGCATTAAACTGCTTTTCATCAATCAGAATTAATCGTTAATGATACTGCTTTAACCAATCAACTTTCTATCTGGCAAGAAAGGGATTTTCCTTATGAAGGAATTTTTAATGAAGGCTTTTCTCAATGAATAGATTTCTCAATGACGGGATTTGAAAGCTTTCTCAAAGAAGGAAAATGAAGGCTTTCTCAATGAAGGGATTTTTCAATGAAGGCTTCATCGGATTCCAGAACAGTGATATTCAAAGGGTCAAATAATTTTATTTTTGGCCACCGAAAGAATTTAGAATGAAATTGAAAATGATACTCAACCAATATAAACAAAATGATACTCAACCAATATAAACAAAATGATATCAAACAAGCAAACAAAAACAATGAAAGGATATAATTATGCATGCTATTGACAACACAAGAGCTTGATAAAGTTGTTTAGTCAAAACTTGAAGCTAACAAAGCTATTTACACAAAACCAGTGAAAACTTTCATGAATTTTTGGCCAATGACAATCCCCAGATTTACGAAAGTCCCTTCAAGAGGGAAAACACTCGATCATCCAAATTGCGCAAAGCTCCTTTAGGACTTTCAAATTTTGTCTTTGGAGGTGGATGCTTCAAAGGCGCCTTTGTGCTCGGGAAAGGGATTTGTACTTATGCTCGGCCCTTGTTCTGCATTTCTTCTAATCACTATTTCCCCCGCCTCAATCATTTCTTGGACTTTCTGTTTAAGTGCTCTACAACCAGTAGTTGGGTGGCCAGGTGCTCCCGAATGATAGGTACAAGTATACTGTGGATTGTAGTCGGAACGGACGCCATGAGGATAAGTTGGAGGGGGAATTTCGTCGATTTTACCGGCGGCTTTTAATTGTTCATATAATTGGTCCAAGGGCCTGCCAAGATTGGTGAATGTTTGAGAACGATTTTGATCGTAGGTTTCAGTATGCTGGGGATAGTTGTAGGTGGGTCTGCTTGGTGGAGGCATTCTTGGATTGAGTGGAGGCCGATGACGGTTTTGGTGAGGATTTGGTTGAGAAATTTGGAAAGGGGCTAAAGGCGATTTGGTGTAGTTAAGGTGAGGTCGAGGACGAGTGGTATTGGTATGGTAAACAGGATGAGGGTTTGGATAATGGGGGTAAGGGTTGGAGTAGGTAGGGTTTTGTCGAAATCTGGGTTTTGGGGTAGGTTTTGATCCCAAACAAAAGCAGTTTCCCCCTCTTGCCTTTTGAATTGTTGCTTCTTCCCATTACTACTTTGGCTTTGCAAAACTTCCACTTGAGTTTTTAGGGCAGACACATTAACAATCTTTCCAGCTTTCACGAAGTCATCATATTCCTCCAGCTTATTGACAATAGCGGCAAATGAGCATCCAGTCATGCGAAAAATTTCCTCAAAGTACGGGGGATCGTGTGCCTTAATGAAAGTTCGTATGATTTCGTCCTCAGTCATTGGTGGCTCAACTTTGGCAGCTATTTTCCTCCATCTCTTGGCATAAGTCTTGTGATCCTCGGAGGGTTTTCTTTTCGTTCCTTCCAATGTGGTTCGCGTCGGAGCCAACTCGCAATTATACTCGTATTGTCTTATAAATGCATCGGACAGGTCCAACCAAGTCTTTATCTCTTCGGGTTTCAGCTTGGAATACCAGTCGAGTGCATCCCCCTCCAGACTTTCTGGGAATAGCCTCAAAGGCAGATTTTCATCATCTGTTGGCCTACCCAACTTGTTGGCGAACAATCGGAGGTGTGTCTTGGGATTGCCCGTGCCATCGTATTTATTAAACTTCGGAGTTTTGAACCCCTCAGGTAACTGTACATTCGGGAAAAGGCGAAGCTCGTCGTAATCCAGAACTCCTTGCTTGTTTAACCCTTGACTTTTCTTCATAAATTCATCAAAGCGGTCAAGGCGCTTAAGCAGCTTCACATCAACGGGAGCAGAAGATTCCCCCATTTCTGGTTTGGTTTGAATAATATGGTCTGGTAGGAATGGCTCAGCGGCAGTGTGATAAAAAGTATGAGGCTCGGGGGGTATGTTTGAAGTGGTTTGGGGTTGTGGGCCTTGCATGTGAGTAGGAAAAAATGAAGGATTAGGAGGGTAAGTGTATGGCAGATTTATGGTGGGATAGGTGAAAGTTCCTTCGGGTGGA
The DNA here is from genome assembly GCF_003713205.1 of Coffea eugenioides. Lineage (NCBI taxonomy): Eukaryota > Viridiplantae > Streptophyta > Magnoliopsida > Gentianales > Rubiaceae > Coffea > Coffea eugenioides. Next base: position 25,323,011 of record NC_040041.1, read on the forward strand.
ATGATGAAGGGTGGAGTAAAAGTGGTTTGGGTCGTGGGCATGACCAATGATTCTGGCCCCGATTGACTGTCGAGTACAGGCTCGGGTTGAACTCCGCTACTGATAAGATCATCGATTAATTTCTTTTGGGCGGCCATTTCAGTTGCCATCTCACCAAACTTCGTGAGCATCTCGGTCAGTTGGACCCCCAAATTTGCAGTCTCAGGTTGGGCTGTAGTAGCAAACTTATCCGACGGTTCCGGCTGTGAACTCATGTTTACACGACTCCTTTGAGCTTGGCTACGGGATCGTGTTATGATGGGGCTTTGACGAGAAGCTATGTTTAAATATTACCTGAGAATTTTTGAAAAGATTGCCTTTAGATTTAACCCCTTGCTTAGTTATTACAATAAAAATAAAGAAAAGAAAGAGAAAAAGGCAAGAGTTAGTAGATATCCAAGAAATTCGGATGCATGTCCTATGGGGGAACCCTTTTTGTGCCAAGGGTAGGCCAAGCATGAAAATGCAATCCTCTAGGGTAGGCACCATACCATACCTGATGGATCTGATCACCTCATTGAGTGAAAGTAATTTTTTGCAAAATGAGGTCCACGTCCGAATGGATTGACCACTTCTGATCAATACAAGATTTTTGCAAAAAACGCATGGGTTTGACCTTAACGAACTTCCTATCGAAGAAATTTGAATTCGTTGACTAGATTTCTCAGTGAATCACGGGTCAAAACCCCAACCGATCAAATGGCTGGATGCAATGGATGGTTTTCCCAAAATCGACTAAATTTCTCAATTTGGAATTCGACATTGAAACCCTAATTAGTCAAATGGATTGAATGGCATTGACAATTTATTTAAAATCGACCGGATTACCCTGAAAAGGGAAACGGGTCAAATGAATTGAGTGAAATTTAATAACTTACTCAAAATTGACCGGATCTTCCTAAAAAAGAAATCGGTCAAATGAGTTGAATGAAATCGAGAATTTATTCAAAATTGACCAGATCGCCCTAAAAAAGGGTAAACTGGTCAAATGAATTCCAAATCGACTAGGTTGCCTTAAAAATGAACAAGTTGATAAAATGGACTGGATGAAATTGATGAATGAAAAGGTCCAATGGATTGAATGGAATTGGGAGCTTATTAAAAAATCAAGCTATCCGCTGGTAGTTCAAAAATTTATTGCGATGCATTAGCCTATGAGCCTTCTAAAATCAAATTTTGGCCTCAATTTATTTATCGTCTCAATAGGAGGAATCATTTGTGAATTTCTTCAAATTAATGTCCTTTGCGCAAGGGATTTTTACCAACTTTGATAAAATGGCCAAAAAGTGATTATTAGACGCTCATATTCCAAAAGTCGCTCTTATGAAGACGATCGGATCCTACCTTACCTTGTGCACTACCCCTTTGGATGGTACAAAAATGTAAACGTGCAAGTCTCACTGGATTAAGTATCCGAGACACAAGGTGGCTTATTCCTAAACACGGGATTCCCTATGTGGCATTCCCTTTCTATGGTTTATGCATGATGCCATTTATTAAAGCAGTAAAACATGTAATTTGAAATGAAATCATGACCTAAAAGGACCTTTTATACGCCAAGGTAGGCTTAAAAATGGCATGGCATTATTAATCTATGAATGCAATATACCAAAATCTTTAAACGTGCAATAACCTATTTACGAGGGTAGGTTCTAAAAGAACCTATTTACGAGGGTAGGTTCTAAAAGAAGGTCATGCCAGACCTCTTATTTGCTAGGGTTTGTGAATGCAATGGGGACACAAAATCAAGAAAAGTTAGTTCAGCCAAGACAAATACACATACACATTGTGGCAACGAAATCAGCACAAAGAAATAAAGCGATAAAAGGAGAAAGGGGTTGGACCCCTCCCCTCGTGAATAGTGTCCCTAATAGGGTAAGGCAGACGCTATCCTAGGTAAACTATCATGGATGCATGAGGTTAGGGTTCACTAATGCATCTAGACTCGATAAGTCATAGGTCCCCGAGCCTTCAGACTTGGAAACCAAGGGTCATCACTTCCAAGGTTCCTTGTCGGTGGCTCGAGCGATTCCCCAGACGTTGCTACGCACACGTCGTGTTACGGCTACCCGTCTGGGCGAATCTAAAAAAATCCTCAACCTTCGACTAAAAACTAATAGGTTATCAACCTAAAGTTTAAAGCGGAAGATCGAGTGACCCCTCGGATCATGCTACGCACACGTCGTGATACGATCACATGTCCAAGTGGGTCGCCTAAAATCCTAATAGGGTGGAGTGGCGTGACAAGCCACTAAAAGAAAAATAAATGAGGGGTAAAAATAATTAAAGCGTATGCGCGTATGCTAGTGCTCGTTTGGAGGGGAGAGATCAAGAACCAACGCGAGGCTCTAAGGTGACACACCCCCCCAAATGCAATGCGAGCGCGGAATAAAACAAATAAAATATTCATCCAAACAACCAATCATACATACGTGAGTGAGGGAGTAGTTTAATACGCGTGCAAGGCCAAAAGTCCTAAAAATAGAAAAATGCAACCCTAATATCCAAATGCTATGCATAAAAAGGGTAGAAAAGGGAAAAGAATGGTCAAATCAAATGCTTGGACCCACTTAGGAAATCCCCAGTGGAGTCGCCAACTGTCGCGCCCCACTTTTTGATTGGTGATGTGTGATGAGTGCGTGTGAGTAGTGTGGTGTGAGATGGGAGTGTGAACGTGTGCAAAATGAAAATAAAGGCCATGGGACTTGATAATGCGACGGTTTGGCCATATAAAGTTCAAAAAGGGTTTTTTGTATAAAAATGGAGTCGCCACTTGGTAAAGAGTTAGGGTGTACCAAGTCACCCAAAAATGATTTTTGTTTTTGAATAAAAAAAGTAAATAAACCCTTTTTGAGAACTTTTGGGTCTACGTAACCAAAAGAGGGATCGGGGGTCACATTTGACGAAGGGGAAGGCAAGGATAAAAATCCAAGGCACCCCTTCGACCTAGCCAAGGCTAGTTGCGTGACTTGAACCAATTTTTCCTAATTTTTCTACCCAAGGTATGTATCGCGTATTGGATATGTCTATATGAATGCAAAAACCTAGACCTAGGGGGACATGGGGGAAATTTCTCTTCAAAGGTTGAGTGGTGCCAATCACATTAATTGTGAAGCCCAATAATGATCCTTTTGGAGAGGTCACACCTAAACCTAAATGACGTGAAAAATGAGTGGAATGCATGCCATGTGAAAGTGTGAGTTTGTATGAAGTGAGAAAAATGATAAAAGTAATAAGATAAGAGTGAAGGTGTGCAAATGTAGATGAAAGTACTCGTGTGCGAGTGAAGATAAAAATGTTCGTGTGCGAGTGAAGATAAAAGGGTTCGTCTGCAAGTGGAGACAAAAAAGTGTTCATGTGCAAGTGAAGGTGATAAAAAGGTGCATGTGTGCAAATGAGACAAAAGTGAAAGTGTAATGATAGAGTGGATTGAGAATGCATGAGCCTAGGGAATTCATGCATATTGGGTACGGGGAGACCTAAATCGTGACTTGATTTTCCCTTTGATTAGAAGGCGAAACTAGCGTGCTAAGGCTATCGAGTAGCCACACTCGCTCGTTTCCCTTATCGGAAGGGGACACTCAAGCAAAATGAACCCTATAGCTAGTATGGGATGCAAAACCTAAAATGAGGGAAAGGGGGGGGTCGAGGATCATGCCAAATGATAAAACTAAGGAAAATGCGTGATATGTAGTGAACAGGCAAATAATGCATTAATGAAGAAAAACAAAGGAAAAATCCTATTGGGTCTAGCGTTGGACTAGCCCTTTCTATGAATTCCTAATGAAATAATGAGCCACAACTAGCGTTAGGCTAGTGTGGTGACGTACATTCATCCATTCCATTCATTCATGGTTATGAAAGCAAGTAGACATGCCAAAACGCTCGTAAACACGTAGCACGTAGCACTTAGCATGCTCGACTAGATGCAAGAGCCTACTAAAGCAATTTAACATGTAACAACAAAAGCAAGCAACCAAGGGGAAGGGGAAATGGACCAGATGCTCTACGAGCACTATCTATTACAAGCCAAGAGGTGTACACATACCCCATAAAAGCATAAAGGGGAAGGGAAAATGGACCAAATGCTCTTCGAGCCCTATCTATTACAAGCCATGAGGTGTACACATACCCCATAAAACTTAAATAAAAGTAAAAGCAAGTAAATGCATGCAAGGAGGCAAGGAAAGCGAAGTAGACAGGCATATTCACATAACACATAAGAGCACATAGGAGAAACGAAAAGAGATAAAAAGAAATTGTACCTCCCCCGTGTGTAATGCTAGTAAGGTGAACGAGACTCAACTTGGGCTATGGTCACTAAAGAAGAAGCTAATTTGGGCTAAAACCATTCAAAGGAAAGGATTAATGCACCAATATAATGATAAAATACAAACATGACAATTGGAATCCATCAAGCATCGAATCCGTCCTCACTTTGCAACTTAGAAATGATCAAATAAAAAACAAATTAGACCAATCGATCATCTAAACCATCTCAACATGAATATTAACAACCCCTCAAGTCCAATTAATTATTATAGAATTTCAAGGGCCCAAGATCAAATACGGGTCAATGAGTGGTTTCACTTGCATTTTGGGATCCAAAAGCAACCATTAATCAATCAAACCGAAATTAATTAAAACGTTTTAAAAACCTTAAAGGTCCCAGAGCAAGAAAAAGGTCAAGCAACAAATTGATTTAGGAAAATTAAAGAGAAAAGGCAAACATAAGCTCATGTAGACATAAGGTTCACAAAATCATGCATTAAGTGCCACTTAAACAAATGAAAACAAACAAGCAATCGAGTTGAAAAATTGAGGCTACCAAGGACTCAAATGCGAACATTAACCAAACACTCAAGCTTATCAAACACTTCTAGGCACTTCGAAATCCAAAGGCAAAGATAAAGTCAAGTAATGGCTTGAAATCCAACTATTCTAAGATCTATTTGCAAAAATTAGAACTTAGTTGAGTCTTTGTAATATTGCTGCCAAATTTCAGGGACCCAATTGATTGATTTTCAAAGCTTACGGGCCTTAGAAGGATTAGATAGAAGCCAAGGGGTTGGAGTGCAATTTTTTAAAAGCATTTACATGCATGCTACGTAGAAGCTTAAAATTCTGCAACTAAAAAAACAAAGGCTGCTTCCTTGTATGCACAAAGCTTCGGCAATGTCTAGCAACAACTACACCCAATTCATCATACAAACAAGTTCACCAAAACAGAAATTATTAACCCAAATCAAACATGACATTTTGTTTGCAAGAATAAGATGGCAAATCCAAGTTGATGACCGCCCAAGATAAAGAAAGAAAAACAGCAAGACAGCATGCCGCAAGAATTTCTGCAAAGCTAGGAAGCTTTCGGCAACCTATAGTGAATCAGGATTTTTAACCAAGCATCAAAGGCTTTAGAGTAAACAACAGCTAGCCAAACCGCAAGCCCAAACAAGGAAACAAAAAAACTCAAGAAAGCTTATCACGCAAATCTGGAAAATCAGAAGCTTTGCTGCAGTTTTCAGCCGCGACTTGTGTCCAGAATTTCTAGTTTATCATGCAAACAGATTCAACAAGGAACCAGAATTCTACCTATCCATCATCAACTAAACACGCAACTTTGTAGCAAGATCGAAAACAGAAAAATGAAGCTAACCAACGAAACATGATAAGTAAACAGCAAAGACAACGATAGGAAGAAAGCAACAAAGTGTCGCAAGTTTTTCTGCAATTTTACCCAGCCGCGGCTTTCCATTTCATCAAGCAAACCAGATTCAGGTAACCCAACAACAAGCTGCTCAACTTTAAAGCTCCAAATAAACAAACAACAATGAAAGAACTGATTGCAACAAAGAAATTCTGAACAATACATTCACATAAAATGGTTTAGTAGCCCGAAAGATCAAATTTTTATCAAGTTGCTGCTAAGAGGTTTTGATCAACGGAAAAAAAATCTAGTCTTTCCCATAAAATCCTTGACAACGGAAGCAAGAAAAACAATCCTGACTTCAGGTAAAAATCTAAAACATAGCTTTGATGAATAGCTTGGAAATATACCTTGAAAGACGGATAGAACAAAGACAGCCGATGAAGAAAGTTCCGGCAATCCCTCCTCCTCTCTGCTTTGGTTGCTGCTCCCTTTCTCTTTCAGCCGTAGCCTCTCCCTTTTCTTTTGCTCCCAATCTATCCCAGCTTCACTCTCCACTCTCTTTTTCTTTCAGACCTCAGCCCAGATTTCTCTCCTTTGCTCTCGGTTTTTTAGCCCAGACAAGCTTCCTCTCTTTTTGTTTTCTTCTCCCCCTGACCCCATTTTCCTTTCTTGTTTCTTTCACTGCCGCCGCTTCCTCCCCAAAACCTTCATAACCCTTTTCTTGTTTTCTGTCTTTCCCCCGCCCACTTAAACCCTCCTTCAAAGCTCTAGCCTTTTGCACAGCCCTCTGTTTCCTCCCTTTCTCTCTCAGACCTCAGCCCGTAGGTTTCTTTTCTTGAGCCCCCCATTCCCCAAATTTTCTTTCGGCTCTTTTCTTTTGCCTTTTCTGTTTTCTGTCTTTCCCCCCAGATTATCTCTTTGCGGCTACCTCCTCTCTTTCTATTTATATGGGAATCCCTAGCCCTCAAACAACTCAGCCCTCTTTCCATATTTGCAGCCAAAGGAGCCGTCTCAATCTTTCCTTGCAAGCTGCACCAAAACGCAGCTTGCCGCGTTTCCTTCTTTTTTTTATTTTTTTATTTTTAACTTTCAACTTAATAAATACAGAAATGATAAAATATAAATTGACAAAAACCAGGTAATAATAATAATAATAATAATAATGAAAATAATTTAAAAACTAAACAACTAAAAACAACAAAAATGGCCATTTTTCCATCTTTTTGTTTCATTTTTCATTTTTCATCATTTTTCATTTTTTCTTTCAAGAAAGCATTAAATTTAAATTACAAACGACTAAATCATATTTTTTTTGAATGCTTTTCTTTTTTCTTTTTTTTCTTTTTCAACAAATTCTATGATAAAACTTAAAAATAAAAATAAAACTGGAAACTAAAAACTAAAAATGAACACAACAAATAAAAAACTAAAAATGAAATTTCACCAAAAATTTGGTGTCTACACTAATGATTGATGAAGCCTTGGTTGATCACTTTATTTTATTCAGTAATGCAATTGTTGAAAGCTAGGGCTAATGATTGACGAAGCTCTAGTAATTTGCTATGTGGTTATTTGCCATATTTTGATCCATATTATGATCTCGAAATGGAATCGGAGCGGGGGGAAATTGTATAGACCTTGCGAACTCGAGTAACTGCGTTCAAAATTAACCAAAAATATTTTCCAACTAGTATTAAATTATAAAAACTCAATATCTAGTGTTTTGCCTAAAACTTTCCAACTCGATAATTTTCTTTAGCTCAATCTAGCCTTGATAGCTATAGTAAATAAGTTCTATAGCTTTTGAAAACTCTAAGTCTTATTTTAATTCCTTTTCTTTCCTTAAGCTTTGCACTTGGATAGTTAACTATAGGAAAAGTTCCAAAATACGAGTTTTACTAATCTTAGTGAAAAGCTTGGGAAACTTGCTCGGCAAGAAACCCTATTTTAGGAAAAATAGTTTTTAAGGATAATTTTTGCAAAAGCCGTAACTTTAAAGAAATGTTCAAAGTAACTTCCTAACGTGGATATTAAGAGGTTTGTCGACTTATTTCAAGAAAATAATATTAGTCACCCTTTTATAAGGATAAGTATCTTAAGGAAAACTATAATAAACATTTCTTCTATTTTTGTCAAGTTTTAACCTAAGGGACTCTTGATTCTTCTAAGAAAAGTAGACTAGTAGTATATTAAATATACCTCGATGTCTATAAGCTTAAAAGCTGAGTAGAAACTTATAGTTTCAAAATTTGGTTTTTAGGATATTGCGAGGACGCGGAATTCGATTCCCAACTTGATAACTGAACTCCACTCTTGGTGAGTGTCCCTGCCTGTTCTTTTCCTACTTGAATTAAGTGCTTTCTTGACTCGATATGTGATGAATTGTAAAATGAGTTTTTGATCCATCGAAGTGAGCAGTGTGTACTTTATCGCACTAGCCGTTCGAGTGGTGACTTGCGTGAATCATTTTTCTCGTGAATCCTTAATCTAAGAGTAGTTACGTCGTTGGGTGAATCCCTCGGCACTTGAATCGAACTACAATAATCTTTGAATCTAAATGTAGTTACGTCGTTGGGTGAATCTCTCGGCACTTGAATCAACTACAATAATCCTTGAATCTAAATGTAGTTACGTCGTTGGGTGAATCCCTCGACACTTGAATCAACTACAAAAACGTCGATTCGTGAATCTCTCGACTAATTCTATTACGGGTATATCTCGAGTATACTGCGTCGGTAGACGAAGTTCGGGCCCGAAGCGGAGGTATGAACGGTGACGGGTTAGGAATAAAATAAGTGGATCTACATGGACTATAAGTAGTGAAAGTTGACGGAGGGTCAACTACGAGGGTATCTGATCAAGCAAGGAGAATGGCTCCCGAGAGCCCCTGTATCCTACCTTGTGCTGTTATACGCTTTCTTAATTGATTAAATTTGTTTAAATTGTTATCTGTCGTTTGATTTATGTGAGTGCATGTTTCGGGGCACCACTGAGCTTTAGCTCACCCCACGTTTATTTGTTTTCCTTAACAGGTTCTGGAAACTGAAAGCTGGATGCTTACTTATGTTTTCCTTTTGGATTGTATTTGAATACTATAACTTATTCTGTGGGCTGTAATGTGTTATTTGAGATAATGTACTTTTGTTTTAGATTGCCACTTGCAGTTGGAAAAGTGTAAAACCTGATTTCGATATTTGGTTTGTATGAATTTTATTTGTATATCCGAATTGTATGACCCTATTCCCTGGTTGTAGCGCATGGGATGTTTAGGAACCGTCGACTGGTTATTTTTTTTTTATCACTGCTATCTCTGAAGTTAATGTAGATTTAAGGATGATCCTATTCGGGAAAAGTTGTTTTGTAATAGATTAGGTTATTCTTTGAAAGGTTTTGGGTTAGAATGCTTGCGTGAGTCCTGGCGAGAGCTGGGCAGACGGCCCGCCAACCCTTTGGTTCGCCTTAGGGGGAAGTGGGGTCGTCACAAACTCATATTTGAACTCTTGAACTTGAACTGATATACTCGAGTATTATCCTTCTTAAATTTTGACGTGTGGGCCCGATAGGAGGTTGAACGATGGTTGAAAAATGACGTGAAGTGGTGAAATACTTGTTAGTATTCTGAAAAAATGTTGACGGAATGTCAACGGAATTTTGATAGAGCTGCCTGAATATGCTCTTAAGAGCTCCGTATCCTTTTACCTGAATAGATGAATTCTCATTTGATGTGTTCTTGCACTACGTTGTGGTGAATTATGAATTCATAGCTTAAATGTGATATTATTGTTTGCATGATCCTCTTGGAACCTCATGGGGCGAAAGCTCACCCTTTAGATTTTTTTTCCTTACAGGAGGTGAGCACCTGGGTGAGTGATTGAAAAAGGGTCGAGTTTTGTCGGAAACTTTTGTCCTAGCTCAGTCGCACCAACTTTTAGCTTGTTTTGTAAGTTGGGGAGACTAGACTGATGTAAATGAATCTAGTAATGTATTTAAAAGTTTGTATCATCTATAAACTCGCATTTTGGCCAAGAGTTATTTTATATTATCATTGGGGATATGGCTCTTGTTTTAAAATTTGTTAATAGGTGAGTGCTCGAGTCCCCACGCGAGTTGGGCAGGCGGCCCGCTAACCCCTTTGGTTCGCCTTAGGGGAAGGTGGGGTCGTCACAGCCATCCTGTAAGGCATCTTAGAGACAGGTGCCGTCCTCGGAGCTACATCAATCTTAAACACTATTTCTCTCTTTGGAGGCAACGCCTCTAATGTCTCGGAAAAGACATCGGAAAATTCCTTCACTACTGGCACGTTTTCCAACTTCACCTTATCCCCAAGTGTATTTATAAGAAAGGCTAGATATCCTTTAACCCCACTACTCAACAATTTCCTAGTTCGAATCCCTGAAATTAGAGCAGACGATGCTAGTCTACCTCTCACATCTAATTTCAAAGTTGCTTCCCCCGGAATGTGCAACTTTACTAATTTCATCTTACAATCCAATTGAGTATGGTATTGAGTTAACCAATCCATCCCAAGTATCACATCATATCGCTTAATTGCCAGATTCATCGAATCTGCCAACAACTTCCTCTCACCAACCCAAATCTCACTATTTCTATAAACCTTATTAGCAATTGGCCACTGGTTCCCTATAGGAGTTTTAACTTCCAAATCAAAGTAAGAAATCACACTTTACATCTATACCCATCATAAAGTTAGGATCTACGAATGAATAGGCGATGAAAAACGGGGATCATACCTTCCACCACTTCGATTGGGTTAGGGATTTGCTGGTTGTCTAAGGCGTAAACTCTAACTGGCACTTTTGGTATGCTCCTTTCAGCACTCAACTGATTTGAAGCGGACCTAGCAGATTGTTGAGTACTTCCTCCTTCTTTAGAGGCATTAGAGCAACTCGAAACCTGATGCTCGGCACTATCGTAGATCAGATATTTTCCTTACTTTCTCCAGCACTCGACCTCAGAGTGGTTAGGCTTGCCATAGTATCCACAACTTACACGAGGAGTCACGGCTTGACCAGCTTGAAAATTTCCTTTTTGCTGACTACACCCACTCTAATTTCCTTTTGGCAGGGCTCCTCTTGATGGAGCTCCTGCTGGTTTTTCGGGCATCCTCATTCCTCTAGCCCCTCTTCCCATTTTAAGGGGTTGGGTAGACTTCTCGGACGATCCAGGAGTGTTGCTTGGATTACCCCTCTTTCTAGCATGACAAGTTTTGGATTGAAACTTAACATTCTCTACCCTCTGTGTTTTATCCAAGGCATCCGTGAAATTGGTGATCTGGGCGGCTGTTAGGGATTCTTGGATTTCTGCATTTAACCCTTGATTAAACTTCCTTATCCTTTTGCGCTCCGTGATCACTAGTTCAGGGGTAAATTTAGAAAGTTTGGTGAACCGCTCCTCATACTCGGCCACACTTAGCAATCCTTGTTTCAACTTAATAAAGTCGTACTCCATCTTTTCTTGTATCATTGGCGGGAGGAACTTGACATTAAACTCCCTCTCAAAGTTTGCCCAAATCTAGGGGGTTTGTTTTCTTTTCCACTTCGTCCTAACAATATTCCACCATGAGCGTGCCACTCTCTCGAACTGAAAAACGGCGAAATTCACCTGTCTTTCCTCGGCATAATCTAGAGTAGCAAAAATCTCTACCATCCTCTCAAAGCAATTTTCTGCCGCTCTGGGATCAGATCCTCCATGAAACTTAGGTGAGGCGAACTTCAGGAACCGCTCTAGAGCTCTCAAACCAATTTTCTGTCGCTCTGGGTTCAGATTCTCTTGGTTTCTAGATTGGTTGACTAGCTCAGGGCCTTGGTGCTCAGCTAAACATTCAAGAACATCAGTTATGCGATTAAAGGTCGTAGCCACTTGGTCACCTCCTTTATTCCTTGGGTTTTACTTCAGGCCAGTCGCCGATCCCTCATCTCTCTTGGGAGTGCGGGGTTGCCGAAACCCACGCCCACGACCCAGTCCACGTTCTCGCCGATCCATATAATAAGATTCTAAATGCATAATTAAAAGAGGAAAAATAAGCATAGAAATTTAAAAACATATGCAAGTTGCACGAACACTTTAAAATTAAAGCATAGTTCTTTACATAAATTAAAAGTCATATTACATGTCAAGAGTGCATAAAACGAGTCAATAATATCAAGTATAGGACATAGGTATCCAAGTGCCTCAAAATATAGGGGTACATGCTGTGACAGCCCCATCTTCCCCTAGAGCGTACTCCAAGGGTTAGCGAACTACCTGCTCAACTCTCGCCAGGACTACGGTGTCAAAACACTCGAAAATCCTACATAACGTTGATAGAACCGTAAGAAACGAACAATTAGAAACTGATCTAAACTGTGAGGACCCGAATTTTTCTCATTTTATTTTATTTTGTTGGCTTAATTATTCATTTACTCACCCGTTTTCTCCGAATAATTTATTTCAATCATTTTAAACTTATTTACATGGAATAATGTCTTAATTATATTTTAACACGTCTCGTTAGTAAAATTAATTTTTCCAGGGCTCGTTTAGTGGAAAATAAGGAGAGCACACATTTTTCGAGACTATGTTCGATCCGAGAGTACATTAGTCTTGGAAAATTAAGAATGATCAACAGTAGATTAAGAAAATTTAAATGAGAGATTAGATGTGAGTAAGTTAAAATTAAGCTTATACCGTGCGCGCGTCAAAAGTTTTCCGAAAGACGCGCTGATACAAATTAATTGGAGATTAGAGGAATTAGTACTATACTCATGTAAGGACTCATGTTTTATTTCTAAAATAGTTATTTTCATGATTATGTACCCTAGTATTAGTTAGTTATATCATCGTTACAAGAATTTCTTTAAAATTGCGCTTTATCGCGCACGAGTCGGAAGTTCACGTTTTCACACGCGCGACTAATTGATGGATTTTAGAAACTTAATCTAGACTACTAAGAGTGAATAATAATAGCGTTTAAGAAAGTGCAATAGAGGGTTAGTGCACAAGTGAAACAAACCCGAGAAGAATCGGATACGAAACGCATGCGTACGCGCGTGAATGGAGAGTTGACTTTTGTGCACCTTAAAGCTACCTACCAAACTTTCTCAAGAAGCTTCATTATCAGATTTCACTCTCTCTTTTCTCTCTCATTGTGGCCGAAACTTGGAGCCAAAGAAGGAGCAAAAACCTTCATCCCATTTCACTCCAAAATCTTGCACCTTTTCACCTCAAATTCATACCACAACTTCAAAACAACTTGGAGATCATCTTAGACTAGGAGAGGAGCACCATTTCCAGGGTTTTCTTGGAGCTTCTAGTGGTCGAAAATTCTGAGTTCATCAACCAAGGAGAGAGTGAATCATCCAACCCTTGAATCTTAGTTACAGTGAGTTTAATTTCACTTAGAAGCTTTTAGCTTCATGTGGGTACCTTTATTTTGCTGGAAATCACTTGAGTGGGCTCTATGAAATCCCACAATGGACATTCTGGACTGATTTGATAATTTTGGATGTTATTTATGTTGATTAAGTGTTAAATGAGTGGTTATAAGTTGAAAAAGTGGAAAGAAAATCAAAGGAAGTTGAAACCTAAGAAGGGCCGAATCTGCCCTGTTCTTGCTGCAGCCTTAGTGCGATTTCTTGGTGGTCAAATTGTCTTGATTTTGATGCAGATATGTTCTATTGGTTGTGTGGAAAGTTTCCACCAAAAATCACTTGATTTGGTTGGGTAAATGTTTGGATTTCGAAATTTCTTCGTAGCTAGAAAACGTGTTCAGAGTCACTCTAGCAGCGAATTTTAAACAACCATAACGCTTTGCTCCGATGTTGAAATCAAGTGCCGTTTATGGAATTAGAAACTAGACACTTACAGTTTTCTAACGGTACAAAATACATCACCTGATTCAACTTGAGTGAACCGTACCAGCCTTTCAAATTTACCTATCTTGTTTCACGACTGTGCTAGAGAGAAAGTGAGGTGTTGGACTTTGTTGCTTGAATTTGAGCTAGCTATGGACAGAATTTCAAAATGATTTCTTCTGAGAAATTGTAGCCTTATGAATGTGGTTTTCAACGCCACTAACCATGCCCAATTTCAAGTTGAATTGAGTGAGTTGTGGCCGAATTACGAAACTGTCTCAATGATGGAAAACCCTCATTTTGGCTAGCCGAATGGCTTAGCTCAAATTGGGACTTCATATTTTGAATCTTTTGGATGTCAATCACCTACAAAATGTGTATTGGATGTTTCTTAGACCTTTCCTTTATAAATGGACCAGATTTGAAATGATTTCATTGGCCAAAAGTTATAAAAACGGAAAATTGAAGTACAAGGCAGATTTGCCTTGAAAATTCTTGGAACTTTAGTGGCTTTGTTAACTGACCTTCCGTATGAATTTTTGTGTGAAATTTGATAGAGGAATAGCCCTTATATAGTAGGATAATACTACCAAATTTGATGCCATTCCATGTCCATTTCGATGTCCAACTGAAGCCCCAAAATTTATGTTTCAAATCTGGAAAATCCTTGTTCAGTGAGAAATTTTCAGCAACTTTGAGTTGTTATATCTTGGCGTTCAAAAGTCCGATTCTTGTTCCATTTGTTGTGTTTTAAACTTAGATTATAACTCTAATTGAGTTTCAAATTTGAGAGACTAGTTCATATACTGTGAATTTTGCCAAATTTTCAAAATTTCTCAAAAATCAACCCCGAATCTATCCGAGGAGCCCAAATCAGCAACTTGAAACCAAAATTTAAATGTCTTCCTTTTTGAATCATAGAAAAGTGTCTTCTAGGAACTTTTAGTACTTCGGAACTAGTTTCCAACGGTACCAAGTTTTCCAATTTTGGACCTACAAAGAGTGAGATACGATTTTTGAAAGATTGCTTATCAAATCTGAGATTTTCAAACTTAAAGGAAATTGAGTTTTTAGAACTCTCCATTTTCCTTCGATATTGTTTGACCGTTTTACACTTGATTTCAAAGATGAAAATCAGATTTTCCTTGTATTACTAAACCCCACTTTTGAGTTTCGATTTACGAGTAATTTAGGCTCATTTTCATAATATCTTCTTAGATTGTACGTGAGTGCAATCTTTCTTGATAATTAGGGGTTTTAAACGGTAGTGTGTAATAGTTAATTGTTAATTATTCAGCCACTCAAGAGGACCTTCAAGAGGATCCCATGGTGGACGCCTGAACCCTCAAGTATGCTTTACTTCTTGAATTACTTGGTGAGTGTCAAGTGCATGAATATTTGAAAATTATGTGAATTGCTCATTATGAAATGGATGGTTTATAACTTTTGAGTTGAGTGTGTACTTTATCGAATACATTCTCAATTAAATGAATTGTAATTGAATTGTTTGAAATGAATTGAATTATATGCTATGGCTGCATATGTCGTTGAAGTGAATCTCATCGACTCATAATTGAACTATATGACTACTGATTGGAGTGCGCTTATCGGCTTATAATGGTATTTGTCGATTGTATAGAATGTCATCAACCCTTATAATTATAATCGTATAATCGGGTCTCTGAGCGATAGCATGTACCAATCCAATTCGGGTGGGAGGTACCTCTCATATCGGCTCAAAATCCTAAATAAATGATCGGTTCTTTGAACGATAGCATGTACCACACCGATTCGGGTGGGAGGTACCTCTCATGTCGTCTCAGAACCATAAACCTTTTTAAGTCGATTAGAGCGATGTCTCATCGACTATTGGGCAATAGTATGTACCACACCGATTCGAGTGGGAGGTATCTCTCATGCCAACTCAGAATCATAAACAAAGTATAAGTCGATTGGAGCGATGTCTCAACGACCACGGAGCGATAATATGTACCACACCGATTCGGGTGAGAGGTACCTCTCATGTCGCCTCAGAACTGTAAACACATAATCGATTCCCCAAGCGATAGCATGTACCACACCAATTTAGGTGGGAGATACCTCTCATGTTGACTCAGAACCATAAATGTAGGTATTGAATTGAACTTGGGCAAAGCAATTGTAAATTAGCTCCTGAGAGATCCTGCATCCTACTCAAGTGTATTTTATTATAAATTGTGAATTACTTGAATGTTATAGCTTTTACTATTGTGTAAGTGTTATTGTTATTTGAACTACGTGTTTTTCATGTTCTTGGCCTCACGAGCATTCGCTCACCCCGTTAGATTTGTTTTCCTTAACAGAAGTTGAAATGGAAGGAATTATGGATAGGTCGACTTGATGGCCCTTTTGATTAGAATTTTGAATGTATTTCTTTAGACAACTTTTGGATACATAATATTTTGGAAATGTAAGATATTTTTGGTAGCTTATAATGTAAGACTTGAACGATTGTTAAGGAATCGACCTTCCTTTGTATCTTCGACTTTTAGTATCATTTGGTTATTCTTAAGTTTGAATTGAATTTGTACCGAGTCCTGACGAGAGTTGGGCAGGCGTCCCACGGATGCCCTTGGGTTCGCCCTTGGGAGAAGTGGGGGTGTCACAGTTGGTATCAGAGCTTAGGCTTCAGATCTTTGTAGAGTATTCTAGACTTAAAAGTTTAGGATGCCGGACTGTGGGATTTGATTGTGTATTACGTGCAATGTGATCTTGGTACTTGAGGTTGTAGCACCATTTTTGCTCACAAAATACTATAAAACTTTAATTTTTAAGTTAGGTTGGAGGTGAGTCAAGATTAGGAAATTTAAATGGCCATTTGGTGAGTTTAAGGGATAGGAACCTTGCTTCCTCCATTATTTTGTTTGCCGAACTTTCCAAAAGAAAAGTTGAACCATTTGAACAATTTTGGGCTCCACTTTGAACTTGAAAGTGAGACATCTTTTGCATTCCTTCTAGTTTGACATATTACCCTAGTTTGTATAGGAACTTTCACCTTGAATTTAGTGAGGAAACTTATATTCATTGAAAGTTTTAGGCTAAGAATTTAGAAAGTAACTTAAGCTTTTGGATGGAATTTGGAGATTATAATTATTTGAATAATGTGGCTTAGTATCATAGATTCTTCTAGTTTTGTCCCAAACTAGGCTTACGATTTTTCTTTTTGATCCTGCCTAGTATAGTAGGGGTGGTGCTCGCCGTGAGGCCTCTTGTATTTTGCCTACATGTACTCCTATATTTGTGGCACTCAGTTACCTATGACCTGTATTTGATACTATTAACTCATTGTATACACATTGACATGTGACATGGCTTGTAACTTATGCAAATAGCTATGTTTTGATTTAAAGTGTTCTTGCAATGTGTACATGTTTTTCAATTCATGCGCTTATACTTTCCACTTTTATTATGCGTTTAGAATCTTGCTAAATGGATCGGCGAGGACGTGGACAGGGGCGCGGGTTTCGGCAACTCCGCACTCCCGAGAGAGGTGAGGGATCCGCGATTGGACCAAACCAAAACCCTAGAAACGAAGAGGGTGACCAAGTGGCTATGGCCATTAATTGCATGACCGATATTCTTGAGCGCTTAACTAAGCGCCAAGAACCTGAACTAGTCAACCAACCTAGGAACTAAGAGAAGGGTGAGGATAAAGCCCTAGAGCGATTCTTGAAGTTCGCTCCACCTAAGTTCCATGGAGGGTCTGATCCCGAAGTAGCGAAACATTGGTTTGAAAGGATGGTTGATATTTTTGCTGCTTTAGATTATACCGAGAAAAGGCAAGTGAATTTTGCCGTTTTTCAATTTGAGGGGGCGGCACGCTCGTGGTGGAATGTTGTTAGTGCAAAGTGGGAAAGAGAACAAATCCCTTGGACTTGGGTAAACTATGAGAGGGAGTTTAATGTCAAATTCCTCCCACCAATTATACAAGAAAAGAGGGAGGACGACCTTATTAAGTTGAAACACGGATTATTAAGTGTGGCCGAATATGAGGAGCGGTTCACCAAATTTTTCAAATTTTCCCCTGAGTTGGTAGTCACAGTACGGAAAAGGATAAAGAGGTTTATTCAGCGGTTAAATGTAGAAATTCAAGAATCCCTTGCAGCAGCCTAGATTACCACTTTTACGGATACTTTGGATAAGGCACAGAGGGTAGAAAATGCTAAATCTCAATCTAAGACTTTTCATGCTAGAAAGAGGGGTAACCCAAGCGATACCCCTAAACAGTCTGAGAGGTCTACCCAACCCCTTAAAATGGGAAAAGGGGTTGGAGAAGTGAAGATGCCTGAAAAACCAGGAGAAACTCCATCAAGCGAAGCCCCGCCAGAAGGAAATCAGAATAGGCGAGGTCAACGAAAAGGAAAATCTCAAACTAGTCAAGCCGTGACTCCTCACGTAACTTGTGGATACTGTGACAAGATTAACCACACTGAGGCCGAGTGCTGGAGAAAGCAAGGAAAATTTCTGATATGCGGTAGTACCGAGCATAAGTTTTCGAATTGCCCTAGAGCTTCTAAGGGAGAAGAAAATTCTCAACAATCTGCTAAATCCACTGCAAATCATTCGAGTACCAGAAGGAGTAATTAATGCTGATGACTGTAAGAGGAATCCAAATAGTGAAAACTCTACGAGTAGGGGTGAATCTGACTCCACTCGACAAATAGAGATCGTAGTTTTATCCTAACATAGACTGGCACTTTTAGAGGTTGTAATCTTTTGTACAGGGGATGACATCCTTTTGTTGTATATTGCGACTTAGTACATTTTGATCTTGTTGTTTCCCCTTTTCTTTTGAAACGATTTGATGAATTTATTATAATTTAGTGTAACTATTATGATCTTTTATGGCATAGGAAAAGTTACCTTGCTTTTAATTGATTTTACGGTTTATATGTATACGTAATCTATTGCTCCAAGTCTCTAGATCTGTAACAAACTCATGAATGGCACTTGAGAGTAGTTAAGTTCAATAAGTGTGAGTTTTGAAGGGGAGAAGTAAAAGTGATGAAAATTGGTCATGTGAGGATAGGGCCGGTAAAGATTTTGATGGAAAAGTGAAGAAGTTAAAATGCAAGCAGACTCCTCTAATGAAGGTTTTATAGAGACATTATGAAATCGAGAAAGCAATTTGAAAAGTTAAAGAGGAGACCAAAAAAAAGTATTTGGGGTTATTCATAAATCAAGGTATGAATTTCGAGTACGAAATTCTTTTTAAGGAGGGAAGGTTGTGAGCACCTGAATTTTTCCCATTTTATTTTATTTTACTGGTTTAATTAATCATTTACTCACCCATTTTCTCTGAATAATTTATTTCAATCATTTTAAACTTATTTACTTGGAATAATGTCTTATTATATTTTAACACGTCTCGTTAGTAAAATTAATTTTTTTAGGACTCGTTTAGTAGAAAATAAGGAGACCACACATTTTTTGAGACTATGTTCGATCCGAGAGTACATTAGTGTTGGAGAATTAAGAATGATCAACAGTAGATTAAGAACAGTTAAATGAGAGATTAGATGTGAGTAAGTTAAAATTAATCTTATACCATGCGCGCGTCGAAAGTTTTTCGAAAGATGCGCTGGTACAAATTAATTGGAGATTTGAGGAATTAATACTAGACTCATGTGAGGACTCATGTTTTATTTCTAAAATAGTTATTTTCATGATTATGTACCCTAGTATTAGTTAGTTATATCATCGTTACAAGAATTTCTTTGAAATTGCGTTTTATCGCACACGAGTCGGAAGTTCGCGTTTTCATGCGCACGACTAATTGATGCATTTTAGAAACTTAATCTAGACTACTAAGAGTAAATAATAATGGTGTTTAAGAAAGTGCATTAGAGGGTTAGTGCACAAGTGAAACAAACCCGAGAAGAATCGGACACGAAACACGTACATACGCGCGTGAATGGAGAGTTGACTTTTGTGCACCTTAAAGCTACCTACCAAGCTTCCTTAAGAAGCTTAATTATCAGATTTCACTCTCTTTTTTCTCTCTCATTGTGCCGAAACTTGGAGCCAAAGTAGGAGCAAAAACCTTCATCCTATTTCACTCCAAAATCTTGCATCTTTTCACCTCAAATTCATACCACAACCTCAAAACAACTTGGAGATCATCTTAGACTAGGAGAGGAGAACCATTTCCACGGTTTTCTTGGAGCTTCTTGTGGCCGAAAATTCTGAGTTCATCAACCAAGGAGGTAGTGAATCAACCAACCCTTGAATCTTAGTTATAGTGAGTTTAATTTCACTTAGAAGCTTGTAACTTCATGTGGGTACCTTTATTTTGTTGAAAATCACTTGAGTGGACCCTATGAAATCACATAATGGACATGTTGGACTGATTTGATGATTTTGGATGTTATTTATGTTGATTAAGTGTTAAATGAGTGGTTATAAGTTGAAAAAGTGGAAAGAAAATCAAAGGAAGTTGAAACCTAAGAAGGGCCGAATCTGCCCTGTTCTTGCTGCAGCCTTAGTGCAATTTCTTGGTGGTCAAATTATCTTGATTTTGATGCAGATATGTTGTATAGGTTGTGTGAAAAGTTTTCGCCAAAAATCACTTGATTTGGTTGGGTAAATATTTGGATTTCGAAATTTCTTCATAGCTGGAAAACGTGTTCAGAGTCACTCTGGCAGCGAACGTTAAACAACCATAACTCTTTGTTACTATGTCAAAATCAAGTGTCGTTTGTGGCATTAGAAATTAGACACTTCCAGTTTTCTAACGGTATAAAATACATCACCTGATTCAACTTGAGTGAACAATACCAGCCTTTCAAAATTACCTGTCTTGTTTCACGACTGTGCTAGAGAGACAGTGAGGTATTGGACATTGTTGCTTGAATTTGAGCTAGCTATGGACAGAATTTCTAAATGATTTCTTCTGAGAAATTGTAGCCTTATGAATGTGGTTTTCAACGCCACTAACCATGTCCAATTCCAAGTTGAATTGAGTGAGTTGTGGCCGAATTACGAAACTGTCTCAATGATGGAAAACCCTCATTTTGGCTAGCTGAATGGCTTAGCTCAAATTGGGACTTGATATTTTGAATCTTTTGGATGTCAATCACCTACCAAATGTGTATTGGATGTTTCTTAGACCTTTCCTTTATAAATGGACCAGATTTGAAATGATTTCATTGGCCAAAAGTTATAAAAACGGAAAAATGAAGTACAAGGCAGATTTGCCTTGAAAATTCTTGGAACTTTAGTGGCTTTGTTAACTGACCTTCCGTATGCATTTTTGCATGAAATTTTACAGAGGAATATCCCTTATGTGGTAGGGTAATACTACCAAATTTGGTGCCATTCCATGTCCATTTCGATGCCCAACTGTAGCCCTAAAATTTATGTTTCAAATCTGGAAAGTTCTTGTTCAGTGAGAAATTTTCAGCAACTTTAAGCTGCTTTATTTTGGCGTTCAAAAGTCTGATTCTTGTTCCGTTTGCTGTGTTTTAAACTTAGATTATAACTCTAATTTAGTTTCAAATTTGAGAGACTAGTTCGTATACTGTGAATTTTGCCGAATTTCCAAAACTTGTCAAAAATCAACCCCGAATCTGTCCGGGGAGCCCAAATCAGCAACTTGAAACCAAAATTTGAATGTCTTCCTTTTTGAATCATGGAAAAGTATCTTCTAGAAACTTTTAGTAATTCGGAACTAGTTTCCAACGGTACCATGTTTTCAAATTTTGGACCTACAGAGAGTGAGATACGACTTTTCAAACATTGCTTGTCAAATATGAAATTTCCAAACTTCAAGGAAATTGAGTTTTTAGAACTCTCCATTTTCCTTCGATATCGTTTGACCGTTTTACACTTGATTTCAAAGATGAAAATCAGATTTTCCTTGTATTACTAAACCCCACTTTTGAGTTTTGATTTACGAGTAATTAAGGCTCATTTTCATGATATCTTCTTAGATCGTACGTGAGTGCAATCTTTCTTGATAATTAGGGGTTTTAAGCGATAGTGTGTAATTGTTAATTGTTAATTACTCAGGCACTCAAGAGAACCTTCAAGAGGATCCCACGGTGGACGCCTGAACCCTCAGGTATGCTTTACTTCTTGAATTATATGGTGAGTGTCAAGTGCATGAATATTTAAAAATTATGTGAATTGCTCATTATAAAATGGATGGTTTATAACTTTTGAGTCGAGTGTGTACTTTATCGAACGCATTCTCATTTAAATGAATTGTAATTGAATTGCCTGAAATGAATTGAATTATATGCTATGGCTGCATATGTCGTTGAAGTGAATCTCATCGACTCATAATTGAACTGTATGACTACTGATTGGAGTGCGCTTATCGGCTTATAACGGTATTTGTCGATTGTACTGAATGTCATCAACCCATATAATTATAATCGTATAATATGGTCACTGAGCGATAGCATGTACCACACCAATTCGGGTGGGAGGTACCTCTCATGTCGGCTCAAAACCCTCAATAAATGATCGGTTCTTTGAATGATAACATATACCACACCGATTTGGGGGAGGTACCTCTCATGTCGTCTCAGAACCATAAACCTTTCTAAGTCGATTGGAACGATGTCTCATCGACTATTGGGTGATAGTATGTACCACACCGATTCGGGTGGAAGGTACCTCTCATGTCGATTCAAAATCATAAACAAAGTATAAGTCGATTGGAGCGATATCTCATCGACCACTGAGCAATAGTATGTACCACATTGATCCGGGTGGGAGGTACCACCCATGTCGCCTCAGAACTGTAAACACATAACCGATTCCCCAAGCGATAGCATGTACCACACCAATTCGGGTGGGAGGTACCTCTCATGTCGACTCAGAACCATAAATGGAGGTATTGAATTGAACTTGGGCAAAGCAATTGTAAATTAGCTCCTGAGAGCTCCTGCATCCTACTCAAGTGTATTTTATTATAAATTGTGAATTACTTGAATGTTATAGCTTTCACTATTGTGTAAGTGTTATTGTTATTTGAACTACGTGTTTTGCATGTTCTTGGCCACACGAGCATTCGCTCACCCCGTTAGATTTATTTTCCTTAACAGGAGTTGAAATGGAAGGAATTATGGATAGGTCGACTTGATGGCCCTTTTGATTAGAATTTTGAATGTATTTCTTTAGACAACTTTTGGATACAGAATATTTTGGGAATGTAAGATATTTTTGGTAGCTTATAATGTAAGACTTGAACGATTGTTAAGGAATCGACCTTCCTTTGTATCTTCGACTTTTAGTATCATTTGGTTATTCTTAAGTTTGAATTGAATTTGTACCGAGTCCTGACGAGAGTTGGGCAGGCGTCCCACGGATGCCCTTGGGTTCGCCCTTGGGAGAAGTGGGGGTGTCACAGTTGGTATCAGAGCTTAGGGTTCAGATCTTTGTAGAGTATTCTAGACTTAAAAGTTTAGGATGCCGGACTGTGGGATTTGATTGTGTATTACGTGCAATGTGATCTTGGTACTTGAGGTTGTAGCACCATTTTTGCTCACAAAATACTATAAAACTTTAATTTTTAAGTTAGGTTGGAGGTGAGTCAAGATTAGAAAATTTAAATGGCCATTTGGTGAGTTTAAGGGTTAGGAACCTTGCTTCCGCCATTATTTTGTTTGCCAAACTTTTTGAAAGAAAAGTTGAACCATTTGAACAATTTTGGGCTCCACTTTGAGCTTGAAAGTGAGACATCTTTTGCATTCCTTCTAGTTTGACATATTACCCTAACTTGTATAGGAACTTTCACCTTGAATTTAGTGAGGAAACTTGAATTCATTGAAAGTTTTAGGCTAAGAATTTAGAAAGTAACTTAGGCTTTTGGATGGAATTTGGAGGTTATAATCATTTGAATCAATAAGTGTGAGTTTTGAAAGGGAGAAGTAAAAGTGATGAAAATTGGTCACGTGAAGATAGGGCCGGTAAAGATTTTGATGAAAAAATGAAGAAGTTAAAATGCAAGCAGCCTCCTCTGATGAAGGTTTTATAGAGACATTATGAAATCGAGAAAGCAATTTGAGAAGTTAAAGAGGAGACCAAAAAAAAGGATTTGGGGTTATTCATAAATCAAGATATGAATTTCGAGTACGAAATTCTTTTTAAGGAGGGAAGGTTGTGAGGACCCGAATTTTTCTCATTTTATTTTATTTTACTGGTTTAATTAATCATTTACTCACCCATTTTCTCCGAATAATTTATTTCAATCATTTTAAACTTATTTACTTGGAATAATGTCTTATTATATTTTAACACGTATAGTTAGTAAAATTAATTTTTCTAGAGCTCGTTTAGTAGAAAATAAGGAGAGCACACATTTTTCGAGACTATGTTCGATCCGAGAGTACATTAGTCTTAGAGAATTAAGAATGATCAACAGTATATTAAGAATAGTTAAATGAGAGATTAGATATGAGTAAGTTAAAATTAATCTTATACCGTGCGCGCGTCGAAAGTTTTCCGAAAGACGCGCTGGTACAAATTAATTAGAGATTTGAGGAATTAATACTAGACTCATGTGAGGACTCATGTTTTATTTTTAAAATAGTTATTTTCATGATTATGTACCCTAGTATTAGTTAGTTATATCATCGTTACAAGAATTTTTAGAAATTGCGTTTTATCGCGTACGAGTCGGAAGTTCGCATTTCCACGCGCGTGACTAATTGCTGGATTTTAGAAACTTAATTTAGACTACTAAGAGTGAATAATAATAGTCTTTAAGAAAGTGCATTAGAGGGTTAGTGCACAAGTGAAACAAACCCGAGAAGAATCAGACACGAAACAGGCGCTTACGCCTGCGAATGAAGAGTTGACTTTTGTACAACTTAAAGCTACCTACCAAGCTTCCCCAAGAAGCTTCATTATCAGATTTCACTCTCTCTTTTCTCTCCCATTGTGGCCGAAACTTGGAGCCAAAGAAGGAGCAAAAACCTTAATCCCATTTCACTCCAAAATCTTGCACCTTTTCACCTCAAATTCATACCACAACCTCAAAACAACTTGGAGATCATCTTAGACTAGGAGAGGAGCACCATTTCCACGGTTTTCTTGGAGCTTCTAGTGGCCGAAAATTCTGAGTTCATCAACCAAGGAGGTAGTGAATCATCCAACCCTTGAATCTTAGTTATAGTGAGTTTAATTTCACTTAGAAGCTTTTAGCTTCATGTGGGTACCTTTATTTTGTTGGAAATCACTTGAGTGGACTCTATGAAATCCCACAATGGACATGTTGGACTGATTTGATGATTTTGGATGTTATTTATGTTGATTAAATGTTAAATGAGTGGTTATAAGTTGAAAAAGTGGAAAGAAAATCAAAGGAAGTTGAAACCTAAGAAGAGCCGAATCTGCCCTGTTCTTGTTGCAGCCTTTGTGCAATTTCTTGGCAGTCAAATTGTCTTGATTTTGATGTATATATGTTGTATAGGTTTTGTGGAAAGTTTTCACCAAAAATCGCTTGATTTGGTTGGGTAAATGTTTGGATTTCGAAATTTGTTCATAGCTGGAAAACGTGTTCAGAGTCACTCTGGCAGTGAACTATAAACAACCATAACGCTTTGCTCCGATGTCAAAATCGAGTGTCGTTTGTGGCATTAGAAACTAGACAATTCCAGTTTTCTAAAGGTATAAAATTCATCCCCTGATTCAACTTGAGTGAACTGTACCAGCTTTTCAAACTTACCTGTCCTGTTTCACAACTGTGCTAGAGAGACAGTGAGGTGTTGGACCTTGTTGCTTGAATTTAAGCTAGCTATGGACAGAATTTTAAAACGATTTCTTCTGAGAAATTGTAGCCTTACGAATGTAGTTTCTAATGACATCAACCATGTCCAATTTCATGTTGAATTGAGTGAGTTGTGGCCGAATTACGAAACTGTCTCAATGATGAAAAACCCTCATTTTGGCTAGTCGAATGGCTTAGCTCAAATTGGGACTTGATATTTTCAATATTTTGATGTCAATCACCTACTAAATGTGTATTGGATGTGTCTTAGACCTTTCCTTTGTAAATGGACCAGATTTGAAATGATTTCATTGGCCAAAAGTTAGAAAACGGAAAATGGAAGTACAAGGCAGATTTGCCTTGGAAATTCTTGGAATTTTAGTGGCTTTGTTAACTGACCTTCCGTACGAATTTTTGAATGAAATTTGACATAGGAATAGCCCTTATATGGTAAGGTAATACTACCAAATTTGGTGTCATTCCATGTCCATTTCGATGCCCAACTAAAGCCCCAAAATTTATGTTTCAAATCTGGAAAATCCTTGTTGAGTGAGAAATTTTCAGCAACTTTGAGCTACTATATCTTGACGCTCAAAACTCCGATTCTTGTTCCGTTTGTTGTATTTTAAACTTCGATTGTAACTCTAATCAACTTTCAAATTTGAGAGCTTAGTTTATATTCTGTGAATTTTGCCGAATTTTCAAAGTTTGTCAAAAATTAACCCCAAATTTGTCCGGGAAGCCCAATTCAGCAACTTGAAGCCAGAATTTGAATGTCTGGAAAAGTTCTTCTAGAAACTTTTATTACTTCAGAACTAGTTTCCAACGGTACCAAGTTTTCCAATTTTGGACCTACAGAGAATGAGATACGATTTTTCAAAGATTGCTTGTCAAATCTGAAATTTCCGAACTTAAAAGATATTGAGTTTTTAGAACTCTCCATTTTCCTTCGATATCGTTTGACCGTTTTACACTTGATTTCAAAAATGAAAATCAGATTTTCCTTGTATTACTAAACCCCACTTTTGAGTCTCGATTTACGAGTAATTAAGGCTCATTTTCATGATATCTGCTTAGATTGTACGTGAGTACAACCTTTCTTGATAGTTAGGGTTTTTAAGCGATAGTGTTTAATAGTTAATTGTTAATTGTTCAGGCACTCAAGAGGACCTTCAAGAGGATCCCATGGTGGACGCCTGAACCCTCAAGTGTGCTTTACTTTTTGAATTATTTGGTGATTGTCAAGTGCATGAATATTTAGAAATTATGTGAATTGCTCATTATGAAATGGATGGTTTATAACTGCTGAGTTGAGTGTGTACTTTATCGAACGCGTTCTCATTCAAATGAATTATAATTGAATTGCCTGAAATGAATTGAATTATATGCTATAGCTGCATATGTCGTTGGAGTGAATCTCCTCGACTCATAGTTGAACTATATGACTACGGATTGGAGTGCGCTCATTGGCCTATAACGGTATTTGTCGATTGGACTGAATGTCATCAATCCTTATAATTATAATTGTATAATCGAGTCTCTGAGCAATAGCATGTACCACACTAATTCGGGTGAGAGGTACCTCTCATGTCAGCTCAAAACCCTAAATAAATGATCGGTTCTCTGAGCAATAGCATGTACTATATCGATTCGGGTGGGAGGTACCTCTCATGTCGTCTCAGAACCATAAACCTTTATAAGTCTATTGGAGTGATGTCTCATCGACTACTAGGCGATAGTATGTACCACGCCGATTCGGGTGGGAGATACCTTTCATGTCGACTCAGAATCATAAACAAAATATAAGCCGATTGGAGCGATATCTCATCGACCACTAAGGGATAGTATGTACCACACAGATCCGAGTGAGAGGTACCTCTCATGTCGCCTCAGAACTGTAAACACATAATCGATTCCCTAAGCGATAGCATGTACCACACCAATTCGGGTGAGAGAAAGCTCTCATGTCAACTCAGAACCATAAATGGAGGTATTGAATTGAACTTGGGCAAAGCAATTGTAAATTAGCTCCTAAGAGCTCCTGCATCCTACTCAAGTGTGTTTTATTATAAATTGTGAATTACTTGAATGTTATAGCTTTCACTATTGTGTAAGTGTTATTATTATTTAAACTACGTGTTTGCATGTTTTTTTGGCCTCACGAGCATTCTCTCACCCCGTTAGATTTGTTTTCCTTAACAGGAGTTGAAATGGAATGAATTATGGAGAGGTCGACTTGATGGCCCTTTTGATTGGAATTTTGAATGTATTTTTTTAGACAACTTTTGGATACTGGATATTTTAGGAATGTAAGATATTTTTAGTAGCTTATGATGTAAGACTTGAACGATTATTAAGGAATTGACCTTCCTTTGTATCTTCGACTTTTAGTATCGTTTGGTTATTTTTAAGTTTGAATTGAATTTGTACCGAGTCCTGGCGAGAGTTGGGCAAGCGTCCCGCGGATACCCTTAGGTTCGCCCTTGGGAGAAATGGGGGCGTCACATAAACACGATTACCAAACCATACGGTACAATAGGACTTCGATTAAACGCTCCAACAAAAAGCGAAACGAGTGGATGCCATGTCAGAATCCGGCCAAAAGTTGGCCGAATATCCAACCGGATTCAAGGCAGGAAGCAAAAAAGGAAATTTCAACTTCCTCTTTCAATCCAGCCAAGTATCCGGCTAAGAACTGGCCGGATATATAGCCAGATTTCATGCATCAGCTTCCTGCCAAATTTCGGTTCTTTCCTTGTTCAAGTTCCGAACTCGCCCGATCATTCCAACGAATATAAGAAAAGTTTACTAAACCCAGAGAACGTACATTCTCAAGCAAATACACGGAAGAAACATGATTAAACACTTATATACATACATAGAAAACTTTACAAGTCAAAATGTGATACTTGATCAAGATACAATTAGCGTTTTCTATTACCGAGGAGGTTAACAAAGAATATTAATACTAGCTCTACTCTTTCTCCAAAATCACAGTTTCAAAGTTTGTTCCCTGTAAGGAAAACAAAGGTAACGGGGGTGAGCTTACGCTCAATGAGGTATCATAAGTACAAGCAGTCAAGAATCATGGAACTTCACTTAAGTCAATCATATAGAAACACCAGATATAAAATGAATAAACACATCAATTAAACATAGTAATTCAAGTAGAAAGGATACAGGTGGCTCTCAAGAGCCGAATTCCCATCGCTTCACCAGAACTTGATCAGGTAGTAGTTGACACTCCGTCAACTTTCAAGTAAAGTAACTAATCCAGTAGAACACCACTTTACACCAAATTTCGTCCACCAAACATACCCCTTTCCTAGGTCGAACGCCTCAACAGAAACAAGGATGGTAATACCCAAGTATACCAGGATTCTAGAGTCTCCAATACTCAAAAATTCCAAAGAAACAGGCCCCCATGGCTTGTAAATTTTCCTCGATCAAGCCCCTTGCTGGCTCGATTCAATTGACTCCCCATGAGACTGAACTCAGGTTTAACAGGAAGGTCATTGGATATACCTCCAAACGACATCAGATCATGCACAAGCAACAGATTCAGGTATATATAGGAACCAGTCAAACAGGCGAGAGAGTTAGTGTGATAAAGTATACCCTCGTCTTATTCAGAATAAATAGAGGTCACAGTCATTCATGTCACAAATTGCAGGTACAAGTAAATCAATTAAGCAATAAGTCATGCGAGTGGTACACTCACTAATCAATGGCAACACTTCACTTTTACCCTGGTTCGTCTTCTTGAACTCTCTCGAGTCCTGTGATCACATATTATATTACAAGGTTAGCAATACAAAGCCAAAATACATGATTTAAGATTTCTACGACTTCATGTCCTCTCAGTTAAACCTCACTTTCACTCATAAATCATACCCAAAATGATTGACCAACTCCAAACTTAATATGAGAAATGAAAATAAGAATGGTTCTAAGAGAACATAAATTTCCAGATTTGCGCAACACTATTTGAAAAATCATATCTCAAGTTTCTTAAGTCCAAAATTGATAAACTTTATACCACCGGAAAATAGATTCAAAGAATTACAATTTTCCAGAAAACACCCTTGTAAGATTCAGACCACAAGTCAGTCAAATTCGAGTCTCAAGTTGCTACTTCATCCAACAAAAGCTAGAATAGGTATGCAATTTCAGTCAACTTTGAAAAATCACAGATATTCATAGGAAATAAGAAAAATCATGAAATTTGGACATAGATAGTACTCTGAATCTAGTTTCAAATACAATAAACGGAACTCGATTCCGAATTTTCTACATCAAGATATAGCAGATTTCCTAAGACTGCTCAAGGGTTCCTGTGAAAAATTTTCAGCAGCACCTCCCCTTGTTTTCTGTACTTTTCCATCCTAACATCCACACCCAAACTCATATCAATTCAGCCACAATTGCACATACAAATCATAAGCTATTAAACACACTTAATTAGGCCCACAATATCCTTTAAATACAACCAATTGGTAGCTCCAAAACTAACTCTAATCATGTTCAAATTAGAAACCCTAAAGTTGAAATTTAAGCACATAAGCTGAAAATTCATTTAGACAAGTTAAACTACCACATAAAACCTCAATATTTTACATAGCAACCCATCACAACATGGCCAAGCCTCAATCATCACATAGGGGCAGAAAATTCATTATAAAAATTGAAAATTTCTCAATCACTATTTCAAACCACAATATTCCTCATAAAACTACATATTTCTCATCTCTAAACCACTAATTTACACATACATGATGGAAAAGAAAATTTCTTGACAAAGTCAACTTGTAACGTCAAGAAAGGTGAAAACTTAGGGTTTCTTCCTCCAAAATCACTACACCAGGCCTTTAACCCTCCTTAGTAAGCAACTTTTATGGAGTAATTTGCACTTTTGATGGTTAGAACTCAAGATTGGAGTAAGAAATTGGAGTACAAGATGAAGTCTTCTCTCTCTTTTCTCCCTCAAGAAGTTCGGCCAAGCAAGTGAAAGAAATGAGGGAATTTTGCTTAAAATTGGAGTTTTAGGAAATGTAAGAAACCTTGGTCAAAGTCCAACTTCCACTAGTGTTGCAACAAATGGCGCCTTAAGGGTTTGGTCTAATTCTCTTGTCTTCCAATGGTTAATTTATCTAGCTAACCTGTAATTATCTCCTAACACCTTGTAAAATAATATCCCTTTATGCAAAACTTCACCTAGTCGTCAAAATTTATCGCACTTAACGCACTAGCAGGTCCCACGTCCAATATACACTACTAACGTCACATGAACTAACTTAAACTAGAAAAATGATTTAAAAACTTGACTCCCTTGTAAAATAACTAGAAATTTGATATAATAAAGGAAGGTATAGAAAATGTATGCGAGGAAATAAAATAATGACTAAAAAATAAGAAAATTTTTGGGTCCTCACACATGCAACAAAATACAAAATGCATTAAGGCGAGGATCACCCCTTCTAAGTCCTTAGTAAAAGTCAAAAGATCAGGAGATCACTAATATAAATGAACCGAACTAGTAGACCCCACATCCTCAGAAGGATCCTCCTCCATGGGCTCTATCTCCTTCTCAACAACAGGGGCAGCATCCCTAAATTCACCTCCACCCATGGCCTCCTCTATGCGATCGGCCATAGTCACACACTCCGCCATAATGCCATCCACATGGTTACCCACCTCCTTGACAATCCGGATGAGGCGCCCATCGATCGCCTAGAACTGAGCATGGGAGGCATCAGTCTTCTGACGCTCCTCGAGTACCCTAGCCTCCAACTCCTGAATCCTAGCAGCGTGGGCCTCTATAGTGGCCCTCATCTCCTCCCTCTTAGCTCGTGCTACCCTAAGATCACGGGTCAACTATCTCCTCTCCTCGACTACCCCTAGCACTACGTGATTAAGGTAGAAGAACTTCTCTCAGCACGGGCACGTCTTGACCCACCTGGCGGGTGAGTACTGAAAGAGGGGTCCGTCTCCAACCCTGTGATACAGAATCACTGGGGGAGGTCCCTCGATCCCATCACTGTAGCTGCCGCTATCCATATCCTATAAATAACCCACAAAGCTAAAGGTTAGGTCCTTAAAATCATTGGTGCCATTCGAAAATTTACTTAAGGTTTATCACGGATTTCCTTTAACCAAAAGTTCACGCTTAAAAACTCCTAACACTGCTCTAGGTATTTCAAACCTAGCGTTTTGATACCAACTATGACGCTCCCACCCTTCCCTAAAGCGAACCCTAGAGTATCAGCGAGACGTCTGCTGCTATCAGCGAGACGTTTCCAATATCATACAAAAGATATACTAGTTTCAACCAAAAGCCGCTATTCTAGAATCTCCAACTTTCACCTCCAAAACTTGGTAAAGAAAACAATTTTGGGTGAGTTAACGCTCAGTGAGGCCAAGAAAATCAAGCAAGTAAGCAAGTAGCACAAATTAAATCGAATAGCATACTTAAAAGTGACTTTAACATGAAATTTCATTTAAGTGCACAAGTAGGAAATAAACACAAGTGGAAGGATACAGGAACTTTCAGGAGCTATTTCCACGTCTCGACCAATTCAAGCCATTTGAGGTTGACTCTCCGTCAACTCAAGTAGCAACATGACCGTAGCGCTCCACTTATTTCCTCCATCCAACATAACACCTACTCGGATTCGGAACCAAACAAACATGAGGTGGCAATACTATTCGAGTATGACAAACAAGATCTCAAAAGATCAAACTTTAACATTTTTCAAGGTTCATCAAGTTTCTCGACCAAGCCCTTGCCGGATCGAGTTACAAGGTTAGCCAATGGGTTGGGGCGTCCCCACAAGCATGATTGGTCGATGAGATAACACTCCAATCAATTTAGAATCGTTCATAGCACTGAGTTGGTATGAGAGGCACCTCCCACCCGAATAGGGTATGATACATGTTGCCTGTGACAGCCCCATCTCCCCCTAGGACGTACCTCAGGGTTCGACGGACCTCCTGTCCAATTCTCGCCAAGACTCACTATAGTTCTCAAATAAATTACAATGTAAATCTCAAATACCACATCAAATACTCCACGAATCTACATACCACAAGTGAATCGAAATTCAAAATATACATGAGATATTCCATCTAGTCACACTAATAAGTTAATACAAGTGGTTCCTTTACCTCGAGCCCTATGAAGAGGAAATAAATATTCTGGAGTGAGCTACAAGCTCAGCGAGTGTCCGATAAAAATTAATAATCAAATAAGTTTCACAATAGTGCATTTAGATGATGTCATGAATCAGTGATCAAATGTAAGTTTATTGCTCTTGTGAGCTAGTGAAATCATTGTAATTAAACATTCAACGCTCAAATAGATCAAGTAACAGTCAAGCAATACAAGGGAGCCATCGGTGCTCCAACATTCAAGGCAAGTCAAGTGTCATTAAAGTGGAGGTGTTGGTGTTAAGCACAAGACTTCCAAGCACTCATTTGAGTCAAATCATTGCATGGCACACACACAGGCACACATGATATGCAATTGCGTAAACAGTGCAAGAAATAGTTCGAAAAGTAACTTTGGAAATAATTTTGGAATCACTCACCAACCACAGCTCATGATTCTCATCCATCATAGATAGTTTCCTTGCTCAAGTCTAAGCCCTAGATCACAAATATCATATCAAGGAAAAGAAATTCTAAAATCATCAAGTTCCTCTCACCTTTTGATATTTTAATCACAACTTAAGCTACACTTATCGGATTAAGGCAAATTTTATGGTGTTTATAAGCTAAGACATAGACCTACATTTTCTATGAAGACATTGACGCCCAATTCTCGCATTTTCAGGGTCAAAAATGGACGGTCAGAAACACATGAAAACAGGTCAAGAAAATTAGAGTTTTTGTGCAGTCAGGAGTGCTTTGGCCAAATCATAAGTTACAATGATCCAATTGATCTAAAATTTTAGGTAGAAAGTTAACTCAAATCCCTATAACTTTCATGTTTTGTCCAAAAGCTGATTCAATCTAAAACATGGAGAAATTTGCAGCCCAAGTTGCTACTTCATCTAGTAAAAGACAGAACATGTATGCAATTTCAGTCAACTTTGAAAAATCACAGATATTCATGAAAATTGAGAAAAAGGCTGAAATTTTCACGGTTGATAGTATTTGACTTAGTTTCAAACGCAACAAACGGAACTAAATTTTGATTTTTCTACAACAAGATATAGCAGATTTCCTAAGGCTGCCTGAGGTTTCCTGCAGACAAAATTTTCAGCAGCACCTCCTTTGTGTTTACTACTTTTTCCAGCCAATTCAAGGCTTTATTCTTACCACAAAACAGCCTCAATTCAAGCATATACATACCAAACCAATAACTCACTAAATCAAACATATAAGTACCACCTACTCAAGCTAAAGAAATGAAACCCTAAGCTGAAATTCCTAATCACAAGCTGCAATTTTTTTAGCCAAATCAAACTAACATATAAAAGCTAGATATTTCACATAGCAAAGCTACCAAACCATAGCCGACACTTAAGTATCATATGTGGGCAGAAAATTCACCATAAAAACTGAATTTTTTCATAACATCACTTCAAACCATAATATTTCTCATAAAACTATCAAAGTTGAAACCCTAAACCACTAATTGACAAATATTTGAAGTAGAGAGAGTTTCTTGCCATAAATACCTTGTTACTCCAAGAAAGATGGAAGTTTAGTGCTTTTTCGCCAAAAATCTCTCCACTCAAACCCTTAATCTTCCTTAGTGAACCACTTTTATGGAGTATTTTACAAAATCTATGGTTGGAACTCAAGATTCAAACAAGAAGTTGAGGTTGAAGATGAAGTTCTTCCTTTGGTTTTTTTTCCTCTCTAATATTTCGGCCAAGAGGTGCAAAATGAAGATAAATTCTAGTCAAATGTGGTTTAGTAAAGTTAAGAAAGACTTGGTCAAAGTCCAACATCTAACGGTTTCGCGACACTTGGCTCTTTAGGGTTTTGTTCTCATCTTCTTGTCTTCCAAAGCTAATTTATCTAACTAACCTCTAATTATCCCCTAACATCTTATAAAATAACATCACTTTATTCAAAACTTCACCTAGTCGTCAAAATTTTACCGTACCTACCGCATTAGTGGGTCCCACATCCATAATGCACTTCAAACTTAACGTGTACTAACTTATACCAAGAAAATGATTTAAAAAAACTTGACTTACTTATAAAAATATCGAGAAAATTAAGGCAATAATTTAAAGTAAAGAAAACGCATTCAAAGAAATAAATAAATATAACCTAATTTTTCGGGGCGTCACACTTCCGCTCAGTGCTCACAAGTTAAAATATGTTCAAGTACAAGTGCAAGTCATACACATTCATTTTCAAGTAACGAGCATTCAAGAGGGAGAGAACGAAGGCGATAAAGTACACCCCCACTTCGACAAGATCACAAGAATCACATAACACTTGTACAATTACCATTTCAATCATAACAACATGAAGCATACACTTGACACTCACCAAAAGTCAAGAGCAAAACAAGAACAAAAGCAAGAGGTCAAATGAGCTCCTCTGTGCCCACGTGACCACCTGAGGCATGCACAATTACGATTACCTAGGTATTTGACTAAGGCTAATAAGAAAAATATTCTCTTGCTACCCACGCTCAAAAGCCACATGTTCAAGTCGAAGTAAAAGAGGCTTTCTCTCTTAATCATTGAAATAATACACAAGGAGAACTCAAAAGTCGTTTTCGAGTCAAGTTGTGGCAAGAAATCTCAATTCCAAAAGAAAGTACCATACTTCATTTTTGGCACGAAAATCGAGCAAAGGAAAGATGGTTTTCATATCTCAAAACTTCTAATCCTATGCATAGGTTTTAATATTAAGGAGCGTTCACATTTTCAAATCTTATGGAGTCAAAATCCATCAAAACGCTACTCATTTTCATAGTAAATGTTAAAGTTAAAAGTTCCAAATTTCCAATAGAAAGCTAGTAAAATTCCTCAAGAGTTACTCTAGCTAAAACGCTCCATTTTAAGGTTCATTTTCATGGAAACCAAGAGCATAAGACTAGGGGGTGAAATCCATTTCTCAAGTATGAAATCAAGTGCAAATAACCAAGAAAGTTATGCTTGTACACGAGAAAATGTTTCCAAGTGACTTTGGAGTGTTGCCACTTTACAAGGAAAAATTTAGTTTTGGCAACATTTTTGAAAAATTATAACTTGAGTTGCATAAGTCCAAAATTTGCAAATCTTATACCGTTAGAAAATAGATTCAATGAACTAAAACTCTCTAGAATACATGTTTACCAGATTCAAATCCAAAATAGTCAAATCTTAGGTTCAAATCACTGTTTCAGCAAGAACAGCGCAAAACAGTCTTGAATTTTAGTGAATTTTAAAAATTTGGCAAAATTCATAGGAATCGAACCAGCCCTTGAAATTTATACCACTGAAATAACCAAATATATTTTCAAATGCAACAAATGAAACTCAATTTGGATTTTTCTACACCAAGATACAACAGCTTTAGGAAAGCTTTTTTTTCAAACCTTGTTCACGAAATTCCAGTTTTGGAACACTCGATACAATTTGTAAATCAGGTCGAAACTAAGGCTACATAAGTCTAAAATTAGCGTAGTTTATGGCGTTGTAAACTAGATTCAAAATGCTAAAAATCATTAGAAAGAACTGTCTTCAAATTTATTTTGTAAGATGAGTGAAAACAAGTTACAAACTACAGCTGTGCTTGTTTCTCTGTTAAAACAGTGAGGAAAAACAGTCAATTTTGCCGGCTCATTGTGGCTCATAAAAAATGAACTAGCAAGTGCATTTTATATCGTTAGAAAGCTCTCGGAGTCTAGTTTCATATGCCTCAAACGACACTTGATTTTGACTCCTATACAAAAAATTACGGCCTGTTGAGTGCGCACTGGATGGTGGCACTGATCAGAAATTTCCAGGTTTATATTCCTTCCTTTACCTTAACTTTAACTTAACCAAATGAAATGGTTTTTGGGAGATAATTTACACACATATACCCCAACATGTAACAAGCATTTTGGCATCAATATAACCACAAAATTTGAAATTAAAATAAAGGAAATGAACCAGCAAAAATTGGACAGTTCTTGCACTACTTTCTCTTCAAATTTTCTTTCCAAATCTTCATACCAAAATCAAACTATAAATCATTAAAAACAACAACCAAACAAATAAGAAATCCTCAAGGCCACTACCTAAGAATCTTCCTCAAGACATCTACCTAAAGTCAAGGTTCATAGAACCCATTAACAACCCAAGTTTAACTAGTTAAAACTAACTAAAAGCTAACCATAAGTTTGAAGAAAAATGAGGGTTTTGAAAGTTACCTTTCCTCCAAGAATAGTAAGCAAAACCACAAGGAATCATGCTCTAAACCAACAAGAATCTCTCCTCTGTCAAGTCTCCTACTAAGCTTGAGGATGATCCAAGAGAATGGGCCGATTTAGAGTAAGTTTTTGGGAGCAAAATGAAGAAAATAGAGCTGAAATTTTTAGCTAAATGGGAGAGGGGAGTGGCCGGCCAAGGGGAGGGAATAAGAGAGGGTTGTGTAGACACCAAAATTTTAGTGTAATTTCATTTACTATTTAGTTTTTAGTTTTTTATTTGTCGTGTTAGTTTTATTCACTTTTTAGTTTTTATTTTATTATTTTTATTTTTAAGTTTTTAGTATAGAATTTCTCGGAAAAGGAAAAAAAAACAAGAATAAAAATGCATTTAAAAAATATGTTTTAGTTGTTTGTGATTTAAATTCAATGTTTTCTTGAAAAAATGAAGAAAAGAAAAGAAAAAATGGAAAAATTGCAACTTTGCTGTTTATTGTCTCTAGTTTATTTATCCGATGTTAATTAAATTGTTGTTTTTCTTTACTTAATTTTATTATCAATTTTGTTAAATTATTTCTTTAAAAAAAAAAAAAAAGCCGCACATGCATGCGGCATGAATTTTCTTATATCATTTTCATGGATTTTTGTCGGATGAATCGGATGGTCAAGGGAAAGGGCTTCCGATGAGATGATTTGTAGCCATTGAATGGAGGGTTTTGGGGGCTGCTAACTGCATATAAAAAGAAAAGGAGGAACCGCAGCCGAAGGCAGGGATTGAGAATTGACGGCTGAGTGAAAAAGCTGAGATTGGAGAGAGGACTGGGGAAAAGGCTAGGGCTAAGAGAAAAACTGAGAAGCGAGAGAAAGCAAGGACGGAAGGGAACGTTGGCGGCTGAGGGAGGAAGCTACGGCGGGAGAGAAACAGAGAGGAAGTCTGGGGTTTTAAGAGAGAGAGAGACAAAGTTGACGGTGGAAAGAAACAGAAAGCTGAGGGTTTTGACGGCTGAGAGAGTGAAAGGGAGAGCTTTGAGAGTTTGGGAGAGAGCGGCCATAAGAGGAAGCCGCAACCAGGAGGGAGACCGAGAGAAACCCAGGTAGCTGCTTCATCTGAATCTGCAGTTGGTCCCTTCATCGCACCAAGCGAAAGCTTCAAACCCAGAGGTGGTGAACAGGTAGCCTTCAACCCCTTCTTTTGTCTATTTTCATTTCATATGAAATCTGGTCTGTGTAACCGGAGATTCTGGGCTCTTATTTTGTGGATTTAATTGCTAGACATATGCGGTTTCATGCGTCCTCTTTCATTATACAGCCCAAAGCTGTTGCCTTTTTGTTATTTTTGTATCATGGGCTTCTTGCTTGCTTAAATGTTGTGGAATCTGGTTTAGCAGGCTGCATGTTCTTGGTTGTCGAATGAGTATGCTTATGTTTCAATCTAGAAATGCACAGTCCGGAGTTTTTTCTGCAGAAAAATGAAATTTTGCTTAGATCGATTCATTAAAACTTTGTGTATTGGAGTCTGAAATTCGAGTTTGGAAGTAAAAGGCAGCAGGCCTGCACTTTCGGCTGCTGAAGCTTTGCGTGTTGTCTGAAATATTCAATTTGTCTGTCGTTTGGCTGAGATGTCGTGAGAATGTTTGGGAGCTTAGCAGTAGAGGCCAGCAGTTTGCTTGGTCTGTGGTTGCCGAAAGAAAAATCTTGCTGCAGTTTTTTTCTTTCTTTTGTTGTCGGTCAAACCAGATTTGCCACCTTAACCCTGCAAACAAAATTTCACGTTTTGATTTAGTCAACAATTTCTGGTTTGATAAAACTTGTTTGTATGATGAAACGGATGGATTCGCTGCTGGAAATTGCCGCAAGCTTCACCTTTCTCTTTTGCTACATTTCATGCCTTGCTGTTTACCTGCATTTTCTGATTAAAGTTTCGGCCATCCGTTTTTGCTAGCTGGGTTTGAATGTTTAGGGTGTTGGAGTACTGGTTGAAAGGAATTGGATCAGGGGGTGTTGGGTGTGTGCGTTTAAGGGCTGAAATGTGTGAATCATGTTCAAGTGCTTGCTGGAAAAGAACAAGCCAGGCTTGCCAAACCATTTTTTCGCATGAGTTTTCTTTCAGATTTTTGCATCAGTTCATCTTACATTTCTTGCTGGTTTAGATGTTGAACTTATATGTCTTGTTGTTTGGTTACAAATCATGATTTTGGCTGAAAAATTTTCAAGCAAAGCTGTGCGCTTTGGGTCCGAAATCTGAGTTTGAAATTCAATCTATAACCAGCTTCACTTTTGGTTGCAGAAGCTCGGTTCCTTAGTTGAATTGCAGAAGCATAAGCTTCGTACATTTCCATGAGTTGCATGAAAAAAGTTCCCAAAACTCGCACTTTGACCCCTTGGGTTGCATATAGTGCTACTATGGCCCAATTAGTTGAATAATTTAATCAATTTTGTCATTCTAGAATCTTAATTGCTCTTGGTATGCTTTGATATGATTTTGGGTAAGACGTTTAGTGAGTTTTAGGATGCATTTTGAGGTTCAATAAGTTTTGATAGATTTTTAGCTTGGATTTGTGTTCTAATCACATTTTGGATAATTTTGATGTTTAATTTGGACAAATAGATTTCCATTCATCTTTTATGAAGATTATAGCATTTGATTTTAATAGGTCTCATCTTAAGCCATCGATTTTAGTATTTTATTTTATTCCTTTTCAAAAACTTTTAATTATTTTAATTAAGTCCCTCTTGCTTTAGTTCTTGTATATGGCTGGTTTGTTTTATGTAAATACTTTAGTTGACTCCACTTAGTGTTTAACTTTCATTTTTCATATTTAATTTTTATTTCATGTAATTATTTGATAATTAAAGTGGTACCTTGACCTTTTTATTCTTTTGGAGGGTAAATTAGTAATTTCGCCTCATTAGGGACACCATTTCAAGGGAGGTACACGCTAACCC
Source organism: Coffea eugenioides (assembly GCF_003713205.1). Lineage (NCBI taxonomy): Eukaryota > Viridiplantae > Streptophyta > Magnoliopsida > Gentianales > Rubiaceae > Coffea > Coffea eugenioides. The sequence goes on from NC_040041.1 coordinate 25,362,619, forward strand.
TTTATTTGCACTTTATTTGACCCTATGTGATCCAACGTGCTAAGTGAGAATTGCATGTCTACTTGCTTCCCTTGCCTTTCCTTAATACCTTTCATTTATTTTATTTTACTTTTGCTTTTTTATTTAAGTTATTCTTTATGAGGTATGTGTACACCTCTTGGCTTGTAATAGATAGGGCCTGGCGAGCATTTTTGTCTATTTTTCCCCTTCCCCTTTTGTTTTAGTTAGCCAATGTAATAGGTTCATTAGATTGATTGTTTGCTTTTGTTGCTACGTGTTAATTTGCTTTATTAGGCTCTTGCATTTAGTCGAGCATGCTAAGTGTTATGTGCTACGTGTTTATAGGTGATTGGCATGTCTACTTGCTTTCTATAGTCAATGATGAATGTAATGGATGAATGCACGTCACCACACTAGTCCAACGCTAGTTGTGGCTCGTTGTCCCGTTTTCCACTAGTCCAACGCTAGTAGGAATTCATAGATATGGGCTAGTCCAACGCTAGACCCTTAGGGATTTCCCTCGCTAGTTCATACTTGCATGTTTCACTACATTTCATGCATTTTCTTAGTTTTCTATCATTTGGCATGCCCCTCCTACCCTTTCACCTTCATTTTAGGCTTTTGCATATTCATACTAGTTATAGGGTACATTTGCTTGAGAGTCCCCTTTCGATAAGGGAAACGAGCGAGTGTGGCTACAAAATAGCCTTAGCACGCTAGTTCTTCCTTCTAATCAAAGGGAAAATTGAAGTCGTGAAATTAGGAGTCATTCCCGTACCCAACTTGATGCATACCCCTAGGTTCATGCACTCTCATTCTTATCATATCACTTCCTCATTTTATTTGTCCACATTCTCTCACTATTTATATTTTTCGCAATCCACATGCCATGTTCACACACTTTCCTTATCACTTATTTATTTTCTATCTCACAAATTGCACCCAATTGCACTTATATGCATTTACTACTATTGTATCATATTTTCATCCACTTGCACACAAACACCTTTATTTTCCCAATTTGCACACATGCACTTGTCTTACATTCGCACACATGCACGTTTTCTTACATTTTCACACTGGCACTCATATTTGAGTCTTCATTTGCATCATTCGCGACCTCTATGAGGATTTTTCTTATTGGCCACCACAACTCATGTGGTTGGGACCAAAAAGCCTCGTAAGAGACATTTTTAGATTAGGATTGCATTTCTTTTTCATACCCATTAGTCATATCCAACATGCAACGCATATTTTGGGTAGAAAAATTAGGAAAAGAAGGGCTAAGTCACGTAACTAGCTTTGGCTAGGGTAAGGGAGTGCCTTAGGCTTTGCCTTTGCCTTCTCCCTTATCAAATGTGACCCCCGATCCCTTTCTTTGGTTACGTAGACCTAAAAGTTCTTTAAAAAGGGTTTGTTTACTTTTTTCCAAAAAACCACTTTTTGGGTGACTTGGTACACCCTAACTCTATACCAAGTGGCGACTCCATTTTCCATTCAAAAACCCTTTTTGAACTTTGTTTGGCCAAATCGTCGCATTTTCAAGTCCCACGGCCTTTTATTTCATTTTCGCACACGTTCACATACATATTCCACACACTACTTTCACACACTCAAAAAGTGGGGCGCGACAGTTGGCGACTCCACTGGGGATTTCCTAAGTGGGTCCAAGCATTTGATTTAGCTATTCTTTTCCTTTTTCTACCCTTTTTATGCATAGCATTTGGATATTAGGGTTACATTTTCCATTTTAGGACTTTTTGCCTCGCGCGCGTATCATGCTATTCCCTCACTCACGTATGTATGATTGGGTTGTTTGGATGTATATTGTACTTGTTTATCTCGCGCTTTGCATTGCATTTGGGGGGGGTGTGTGTCACCTTTAGAGCCTCGCGTTGGTTCTCAACCCCTTCCCTCAAAATAGGGAACACTTCATACGTGCACGTTTATTTACTGTTATCCCATTTTATTTTATTTTCGTGGGCTCTTTCCCACACCGCCTTGTACGACTAGGAATGGTTTCTCTAGGTATGTGGATGGTGTGCTCTGCGCCCATAGCAGTACCTAGGGGACCGCTCGAGCCACCGACCGAGGGTCTTGGAATGGATGACCCATTCCCTTAGGTCTGAAGGCTTGGGGACCTTTTTGAACCTTATCGAGTCTAGTTGCATTAGTGAACCCCAGCCTCATGCATCCATGTTAGAGTTTTCCTAGGTTAGAGTCAGCCTCACCCTTGATAAGCACATTAGGCACGAGGGAAGGGGTTCCACCCCTTTTACTGGCTTTCATTGTATTTCTTTTCTTAATTGCTCCCAATATGTTATGTGTACTATCAATTGCACTAACCATTTCTTTGTTTTCTTGGCCTGCATTCATGTGCCTTAGCAATAAGAGGCCTCTTTGGCACTCTTTTAGTGACTTACCCACTAGATAACTCACATGTTTAAATTTCAGTTATTACACTTAATTTTCAATAAGTACATTTCATGTTTAGACCTTTTCCCCCCGATGCATTATTTATGTCCTTTAGGCCATATTTGTCACATGTTTACATCGCTTTAATAAATGGCATCATGCATTAAACCTTAGAAGGAACGCCATTTAGGCAATTCCATTTAGGGATAAGCCAACCCTATAATCCCATGGGTATTTAACCCTATTTTTGGGATCTGTACGTTTACCTTTTTTGCAAAATAGCCTAAGGGGTAAAATCCCAAGGTAACGGTATCTAAGTGAATTCCCCATCCAGATGATGCAGTGTCGAATGCTCAACCAAGTCCCCCGAGAGCTGAATCAGTGGAAGAATAACCTATCTTATGAGATTGGGGGGCTATTCCAATATGTGGGGCATCTACCAAGCCTTGCCGACATAACACCCAACGTAGCTGCTATCCAAGCATTGATCAATTATTGGGATCCGGATGCCTCAGTTTTCCGTTTTGGAATGTGCGAACTCACCCCAACCCTAGAAGAGTTAGAGGGGTTGTTGCAAGTACCGGAAAAAGGCAGTCCTATGGTATACCCGAGTGGGGGAACGAGAGAGCAGTTTTGCAGATTTTTGGGATTGAGGAACAATAGCTTAGATCAACACCCCGACGCTAGATCTTGTCCACTGAGGTTTTTATACGACCGATTTAGGGAAAATGAGTCCTTTGAGCGCCATCAGATCGATTTCTTCATAACAAAGGGGCAATGGAAAGAGAAGCGTGTGCAAGCTTTTGGTTTGGTTTTGATCAACTTATTGCTATTCCCTCAAAGGCATGGAAAGGTGACATTTGCAACAATCAACATGATTCAAAGTCTTTTTCTAGGAATTCGTGGAACAACACCAACTTTGATACCCGTTGTCATAGCGGACGTCTTCTCAGCCCTTACCAATTGCCAAAGGAAAGGGGGTTTCTTCTACGCTTCAAATTTGGTACTTCAAATGTGGATCATGGAACATTTGGTGAAGAGATCACTTAACCCTTTGGGTCCATGTCTCCCAGTTGAGAATTGGATTGATTCGCATCGAGAGAGAGTCAGCCGCTACTACCGTGTGATGTCGTCAAGCCAGTTTATTGAGGAATTCAACAGTTTGACACCAGAAAAGGTACAGTGGGTTCTAGATTGGACCAAGGTTAGGGACCCAGCTTTGAGGACCACTCAACATGACTTCATCCCTCTAGCTGGAGTTAATGGTCTAGTCGCCTATATTCCACAAAGGGTTATGAGACAGTTTGGATACCCGCAAAGCATTCCTATGGTACAAGGGGTTGAAGATTTCAGTTTGAGTACGGTGACCGAGAGTCGAAGCATGGTATTAGAGGCTTGGGGAAATTTGCAAGGTCTCGAGAATTTGCAGTTGGAATTGGTAAACAAGGTGGCACCTGCAGTTATGCCTGGGTACAATGAATGGATCAAACAAAAGGTGGAACATGATAGAGCGAGGCAACAATCAGCATCAGCCAGTCCCGAAGAACAAATGGAGAAGCTAAGGAAGGAATTAGAGGAATCTCAAGCCCAGCTTATAATGGCCAACAAAGTTCTAGAAGATACCCAAGTGCAGTTGAGGAGGGAAAAGAAGAAGAACGGGAAGCTAGAGGAAGCCATAGACGCCCTTGACAGAATTAGGGAAGGAGCGCGTAAGCTCAGTTTAGGGAGCTCTAGAGAGTCACAAAGTACAAGTCTCTTGAGACATAGGGATTTTGTAAACATGGTTACTAAGACTATTGACGAGGTTGTAAAGAAAGATTGAACTTTTCCACATTTTTATGAGAAGCCTTCCATTTCAAAGTTCTAAATTCACTTACAGGTTTGGAAATGGGATTTTACCCCGAAGGCTTGCATCATGCTTAGTGCGGAGTTTTCATTAGTAGCGGAGTGCAGCCCGAGCCTCCACCCGTCAAACAACCGGAATCCGAGCCATTTGTCATTCCTCCAGTTCAAACCACTTTTGAGGGAGTTTTCAACCCGCAGTATGCTTACACTCAAAATCCTCCGTTCTATCCTCCCTATGGGCAAGGGTTTCAGCCTCAAGGTGGTCAAGGTGGTCCAAACATGCCTCCAGATCCACAAGCTTTTTATCAGCCTACCGCAGAACCTGTTGTGCCGGAGCACACTGTTCAAACCAAGCCAGAAATGGGAGAGTCGTCTGCCCCGATTGATCTGAAGTTACTTAAGCGGTTGGATCGTTTCGATGAGTTCATCCGGAAAAGCCAAGGTTTAAGCAAGCAAGGGGCGTTAGACTACGATGATCTGTGCATGTTTCCAAATGTACAGCTGCCCGTGGGATTCAAGACCCCGAAGTTCAATAAATATGATGGTACGGGCAATCCTAAGACACACTTGCGTTTGTTTGCCAACAAGTTGGGCAGGCCGGTGGATGACGAAAACTTGCCATTAAGGTTATTTCCAGAGAGTCTAGAAGGAGACGCCCTCGATTGGTATTCAAACTTAAAGCCAGAGGAGGCAAAGACTTGGCTTGATCTGTCCAACGCCTTCATCAGACAGTACGAATATAACTGTGAGCTAGCACCGACCAGAACTACTTTGGAAGGCACCAAGAGGCGACCATCTGAAGATCATAAGACATACGCCAAAAGATGGAGAAGGATAGCTGCCAAGGTTGAGCCTCCGATGACCGAAGATGAAATTATTCGCACTTTCATAAAGGCGCATGATCCTCCATACTTTGAAGAAATCTTCCGTATGACTGGGTATTCATTTGCTGCGATTGTGAATAAACTCGAAGAGTATGATGATTTTGTGAGAGTCGGAAAAATTGTTAATGTTTCTGCCTTAAAATCACAATTAGAAGCTTTGCAAGGGCAAGAAAGTAGTGGAAAGAAACCGCAGTTTAAAAAGAAAGAGGGGGAGGCAACTTTTATCTGGAACCAGAACCCTTCACCCGAACCCCGATACCAACCCAATCCAACCTACCAACCACATTACCCTTATTATTCAAACCCGCACCATGTATATACCACCAATATTCACCACCCTCGACCTCGTCCAAGCTTTCCTAACCCACCTTTAGCTCCTTTTCAAATTTCTCAACCAAATCCACCCCAAAACCGACCTCGCCCTCCATATAACCCAATATTTCCTCCCCCAAATAGACCTGTTTACAACCATCCTCAACCTCCTGAACCTTACAACCGACCCCCTAGCCGTACATTTACCAATTTAAGCAGGCCTCTAGACCAATTGTATGACCAGTTAAAGGCCGCCGGAAAAATTGGTATGGTACCCCCTCCTACCTATCCATATGGCATGCCCGCTTGGTATAACCCGCAAGCTGTCTGTGCTTATCATTCAGGGGCACCCGGACATTCAACTTTGGATTGCAAGGCTCTTAAGCATAAAGTTCAAGATATGATTGAAGCTGGAGAGATTGTAATTAGGAAAAGGGAGGCACGAGGGCCGAATATAAATAGGAACCCCTTTCCGGAACATGCTAATACCATTGGGGTCATTCTGGACGATGCAGAGTATGACGAGCTAGCCCAAAAATTGGCAAGGGAAGCTAAGGTGTTTGGGATCACAGACCGACCATTCATAATAGAAGATGAACCGTTTGAGGAGGATAAAAGACCTTTTATTTTGGATCTCACTCCAGCTGAGAGCGAGGCTTTGGAGCCCGTGGTCATCGAATTCCCAAAGCAGGAGCCTGTTCTACGTTTGAAGCGAGTGCCATGGAACTATGATGAACCTGTCATACAAATTGGAGAAAGGTCAGTTGCCAAAGAAGAGGTGTCGGTGGTCACTAGATCTGGGAGGATGGCAAGTCCGTTTGGAGCCACCGTTCCGATTCAAACAAATAACCCCGAGCTGCCCGCTAAACCAACCGTTACCGAGAAGGAAGCCTTGCATTTTCTTAAAAGGCTCCAAAGAAGTGAATATAATGTGATCGAGAAGCTAAGCAAGTCGCCCGCCCAAATATCCATGTTGGATCTGCTCTTTTCTTCGGATATGCATAGGGATGCGTTACTCGAAGTATTGACTAAAGCTCAAATCCCTAAGGAAATTTCAGTTGCTAATTTCTCACATATGGTTGGGAGTGTGTTGTTTACAAAACAAATCACTTTCTCTGATGATGAGTTACCGGCGGAAGGCATTGGACATAACAAGGCTCTGTACATAGCTGTGAGGTGCAACGGGAAAATTTTGCCAAAGGTGTTGATTGACAATGGATCTGCGCTTAATATCTGTCCTTGGAGTACCTTGGAAAAGTTAGGGTTGCAGGGTATCAAGCTGAGGCCTTCAGGGACCATTGTTAGAGGTTTTGATGGAGCACAAAGAGAACCTATAGAGAAGTGGATTTAGTAGTCGAGATGGGGCCCGCACAGTTTCAAATAGCTTGCCAAGTCATGCATTTTTCTAGTGTTTACAATGTTTTGCTTGGAAGGCCGTGGATTCATAAGTCCGGAGCTGTGCCTTCTTCATTGCATCAATTGTTGAAATTCATAGTAAATGACAAGTTGATAACTATCTTTGCCGAGGAGGATTGCCCCGTGATTGCTGATTCTGGGTCCGAAGAAGATGGTAGCCAAAACGCCACAGTGACCCCTCATAGCACAGCCGATATCGTCTCTGTAAGTTGGATAACAAAAGAGGAACGAGCTCTGTCAAAGGCCAGTGTCATGATGGCTAAGGAAATGATCCGCGGAGGTTATGAGTTCGACAAAGGGTTGGGACGCAATTTGCAAGGAATTCTGAAGCCAGTGGAAGTCATGGAGAAAAAGGACTCATTCGGCTTGGGTTTCCGACCAACCGCTAGAGACATCAAAGAAATGAAGGAACGCAAGAGAGTAGAAAAAGAAGGCAGGCAAAAGGCCCTTGATATTCCACCACTGCATTATACTTTTCCACGACCAACCGAGGTGATCACATCAGAGATTAACCTAGTGGACGGAATCGAAACTAGTTTGGCCTAATTGTTCGTTGGGGCGACATTTGAAGACAGTTTCCCAGATGAGGCCGAGTTTCCCGACATCCCTGAAGGATCAATTTCCAATTGGACAGCCGAGTTTCTGCCCATTCGGAAGGAGTTTCGGTAAACCTAAAGGGGTTTGTCATTCATGCGAATTCATGAAAATACTTCTGCATCTGTAAATAGCTAATGAAAGCATCTTTACCTTTGACTAAAGTTTGCACGTGGAAATATTGTTAAGTTTTCATTTCGTTTCCGTTTGCTTTCTTTTGTTTTCGCTTTCAATCAAAGGTTTTATGAAAATGCACAAGTTGTTCTTGTCATGTTGTTTTGTTTATTCATTTGTTTATATTTCTGTCATCTTGCTTGTTCATTTGTTTGTTGTATATTTGTTTGCTTATTATCCCACATTCGTTAATTCTTTCAGATGGCCAAAAATAAAACTATTTGACCCTTTGGATATCACTATTCTGAAATTCAATAATGGCAATCTCTATATCACTCACGACTTGGAGGTCTGGGAATCCGAGCTCCAAAGCGAGAGTGATAATGAGGAGGAATTCGATTCTTTCGCAAAGGATTTTGAACAATATGAGGAGAAACCAAAACCGAACCTGGAAGAAACAGAAAAGGTTAACATTGGCACTAAAGATGAAGTTAAGGAGGTGCAAATTAGTATTCATTTGAATGAGGGGCAGAAAAAGGAGATGCTTGAATTTTTGACTATGTTCCAGGATGTATTCGCATGGTCCTATGATGATATGACTGGTATTTCAACTGATGTGGTAGTGCATAAGTTACCCACAGACCCCACTTTTCCACCCGTAAAACAGAAACCCCGAAAATTCAAACCAGATATGAGCCTCAAAATAAAAGAGCAAATTGAAAAACAGCTCAAAACCAACATTATCATTGTTTCCCATTACCCTATTTGGCTTTCGAATCCAGTCCCTGTTCCAAAAAAGAATGGAGAGGTGCGAGTTTGTGTGGATTATAGAGACCTCAATAAGGCCAGTCCTAAAGATGATTTTCCTCTGCCAAATATTCACATTCTCCTGGACAATACCGCTGGGCATGAGATTGAATCTTTTTGTGATTGCTTCGCTGGATACCACCAGATTTTGATGGCAGAAGAGGATAGGGAGAAGACTGCTTTTATCACCCCTTGGGGGACGTTTTGCTATCGAGTGATGCCATTTGGTCTAAAGAATGCCGGAGCTATTTATCAAAGGACCATGACCACCTTGTTTCATGATATGATCCACCGGGAGATGGAGGTCTACGTGGATGACATTATAATCAAGTCTAAAAGAGCAGAAGACCACTTGGTTGATCTGAAGAAGCTGTTCGAAAGGTTGCGAAAGTACAATTTGAAACTAAATCCTGCAAAGTGCGCCTTTGGGGCACCAGCTGGTAAATTGTTGGGTTTCATTGTTAGTAAAAGAGGCATAGAGATAGATCCAGCAAAAATCAAAGCAATTCGAGATATGCCAGTGCCGAAAACTCAGAAGGACGTGAAAAGCTTCTTAGGAAAGATCAATTTTATTGGGAGATTCATTGCCCAGTTAACTACCACATGCGAGCCGTTGTTCAAATTGTTGAGAAAGAATGTGCCGTTGTACTGGAATGAGGAGTGCCAACAAGTTTTTGACAAGATTAAAGATTATTTACTGCAGCCTCCGGTCTTAGTGCTACCCAAACCGGGCCGACCATTGATCATGTACTTATCTGTGCTCGACGGAGCAGTAGGGTGTGTTCTGGGGCAGCACGATGACTCCGGAAGGAAGGAGCAAGCCATTTACTATCTAAGCAAGAAGTTCACGCAGTATGAGGCTAATTATTCATTCATTGAGAAAAGCTGCTGTGCATTGGCCTGAGCAGCTCAAAAGCTGAGACACTACCTGTTAAGCCATACCACTTATCTTATTTCCCGATCTGATCCTTTGAAGTATCTCTTGGAGAAGCCGATGCTAACTGGACGTCTGGCTAAATGGCAGATAATTCTCTCAGAGTTCGATATTGTTTTCACTTCAGAGAAGGCCGTCAAGGGGCAAGCTATAGCTGATCATTTGGCAGAAAATCCAAGGGATGATGATTATCAACCACTTCATACTCATTTCCCTGATGAGAAAGTCTTATTTGTAGGCGCCACAGACGATATAAGCGAACAGAACCCTGAATGGAGGCTTTTCTTCGATGGAGCTTCGAATTCTCTCGGAGCGGGAATTGGAGCTGTTTTAGTTTCACCCGAAGGGAAGCATTACCCTGCCGCTGCCAAATTGCAATTTGCTTGCACAAACAACATGGCTGAATATGAAGCCTGCATTTTTGGTCTCAAGATGGCTTTAGAAATGGAAATCAAAGAGTTGGTAGCTTTCAGTGATTCAGATTTGCTCGTGCATCAAACCTTGAAGCAGTGGATAACCAAAGATTCAAAAATTTTGCCTTACCATTGTAGTATGCTCACTTTGGCCAAGCAATTTCAAAATTTGGAGTTCAGACATCTCCCGCGGGCCCGAAACGCATTCGCTGATGCTTTGGCCACCTTAGCCTCTATGATCCAGTATCCAGATGAATTGAGGATCGAACCTATTCAGATTCAACTTCAAGACAAGCCTGCCCACTGTTGGGTCGTAGACAGGTCCCCTGACAATATTCCCTGGTATAATGATATTAAGGAGTTTCTCAAAACTGGGTCTTACCATCTGCGTGCTAGTACAAAGGACAAGAGTTTTCTGCGTAGAATGGCTTCAAAATTTTTCTTGAGTGGGGAAGTTTTGTATAAAAGAACCTCAGATTTGAACCTTTTAAGGTGCATTGATGAAGACGAAGCTCAATATATGATGAAAGAAGTGCATAATGGCGTTTGTGGACCTCACATGAATGGCCATTTGCTAGCAAAGAAAATCATGAGAACCGGATACTTCTGGCTTACTATGGAGCGTGATTGTATAGATTTTGTCCGGAGATGTATAAAATGTCAAATGCACGGTGACGTTATACATGCTCCGCCCACTGAATTGCATAGTATGATCGCCCCATGGCCCTGTTCAATGTGGGGTATGGACGTGATTGGTACAATTGATCCTCCCGCTTCAAATGGACATCGGTTTATATTGGTGCCAATTGAGTACTTTACCAATGGGTTGAAGCGGAGTCATTCAAACATGTAACAAAGAAGGTAGTTGCCAATTTCTTGAGAGATCACATCATCTGTCGCTTTGGGGTACCCGAAACGCTTATTACAGACAATGCCAAGAATCTGAACAATGACATGGTAGATGGACTATGCGAGCAGTTCAAGATCAGACACCGCAATTCTGCCATAGGCCTCAGATGAATGGAGCTGTAGAAGCCGCAAACAAGAATTTGAAGAAGATCATCCGCAAAATGACCGAAAGGCATCGCGATTGGCATGAAAAGTTGCCTTATGCATTAATGGCGTATCGGACTTCTATCCGGACATCGACTGGGGCAACGCCATATTCACTCATGTATGGAATGGAAGCTGTATTACCAGTCGAAGTTGAAATTCCTTCGCTACGAATCCTCATGGAAGCTAAGTTGGAGGAGGCTAATTGGATAAAGCAGCACTATGAGCAATTGACTTTGATCGATGAAAAGCGGTTCAGTGCTATCTGTCATGGTCAGTGCTACCAGAAACGTGTGGCCTGGGCTTACAACAAAAAAGTCCATCAGCGTGCATTCGAAGAAGGTGACAAAGTACTAAAGCGAATTTTGCCGATGCAAGATAAAGCTAAAGGCAAATTTGCTCCAAATTGGCAAGGGCCGTTCATTGTCCAAAAGGTATTACCTGGCGGAGCGCTTATTTTGGCAGAAATGGATGGACGAGCATTCCCTCAACCCATCAACTCAGACATGTGCAAGAAGTTTTTCATTTGATCATGCAAATTTTCTTTAGAAATTCATACAAATGGCGAAATGCAAGTCAGGCCATCTTCTTTTACACTTAAAACATTTTATCTCTACTTGTCCCCTTTGAGCCATCAGAATTGACAAATTTTCGTTTGATAACCCCTGAGAATTGCAAACCCCACACTGGGGCAAGTTTATTTTGAAAGAGAGACAATCAAAAAGAGAAAAAAGAAACCCACACTGGGGCAAATTTAGTTTTTAAAGAAAAATGCAAAAGTGAGGAAAATGCAATGAAGAAAATGCAAAGAGAGAAAATCCGATCAAACTGGGGCAAATTTTCTCGGTTTCGTTCAAAATCGGAAATGATTTCAAAATAAGTTATTTCACACCTCGCATCAAATTTGCTTTCAATCCTCAACTTTTCTCGAAAAACACCCCACCTGACCTCATTACAAAGCCCAAAGTCCCGGCTTTCGTCACTTGTTGCATTTCTATTAGGAAATTTGTTAATCAACTGGCAAGTGATGTCTGTAATGCCTTCGCCTAATCTTACAAGGGAAATGCATTTTACTGATGCCCGAAATCTTTAACTCATATTTCTGAGTCGATCATGGTCGAGGTATTTCATTGTTCTTTAGGTGAAAACCCGAAAGGGCGCCTCGAAAAAAAAAAGAAAAAGAAAAAGAAGTAGAAGAAGAAAAAAAAAGCACAAAACAAAAACAAAAAGGGTGGGGGCAACCTTGGTGAAAACCCGAAAGGGCGCCAAGACAGGTTTTCTCAACAAGACGAGCACGAGAAGGAACAGCTGGTGACCTGGTTCATTTGGATTTTCCCTCATGACTGTGATACTTTTGCTAGTATCGAATTCCGAAACAAATATATCCAAAGTCTTGAATATGATATTCGTTGGCCAAATTTGCATTTTTCTTTACGAATATTCTTTTGCAAAATGTATCTTTATAAATCTCTGGGTTTCTCTCGATTATTTGCGTTCGACTGCTTGTGGTTGTCTGCATTCTTTTGCATGCTCATCTTTGCCTGACATAGGAAATCATCTTGCATATATCATTGATTTTTATGTGACAAATTTTTCATGCATCATTCTTTCACCATTGGATTCGAATGGATGATAAACCCTAAGGTTTGTGCAAGAATAGGGGAATTCAATCATCTATTAAAGGAAGTAAGATGCAACAAAGCTGCTACATGGATTTGGTGATGTGGTAAATACGTATTCTATCAGTCTCAGAAATTGAAAGGTTTCAAAATTACAAGTTCAACTAAGCCAGATGCCACAGAACAGAAGCAAAAGCATCACAAGACTCATGTTTACACGATTCTCAAGGCAAACGGGATCAAATGATAGTGGCAAGTCCATTATTTCTTCTTTTCTTGCAGGAACGTTGCGTTCACAAACGAAAGCAACCACTCTCCTTTTCGCACCTAAATTGATGTCAGAAAAAGCTCCCCAGTAAGCAAAGACGAATTGATAATGTTATTGGCAAAGCTTGATCATAAGAAACAACATCAGCTATCGCTTCAGCCACAGAGGTCAAATCCCCCTCTTGGTATAAAACTTTGAACTACTCCCGGGTAAAAACTCAATTCATCGTTTAAACCTCCCCAGTGAAGTCCCGTTTTAAATTATTGTTCGGGTCAGTCCCGTTTTAAATTTCCTGTTCGGGTCAGTCCCGTTTTAAATTCCTGTTCGGGCCAGTCCCGTTTTAAATTTCCTGTTCGGGTCAGTCCCGTTTTAAATTCCTGTTCGGGTCAGTCTCGTTCCTGTTCGGGTCAGTCCCGTTTTAAATTCCTGTTCGGGTCAGTCCCGTTTTAAATAGTCCCGTTTTAAATTTCTTGTTCGGGTCAGTCCCGTTTTAAATTTCCTGTTCGGGTCAGTCCCGTTTTAAATTCCTGTTCGGGTCAGTCCCGTTTTAAAATTCCCTGTCAGGGGTCAGTCCCCATCGTTTGAGTCGTTTGCAGCCAAATAACGCAGGTAAGTATTTGGTGTCTACTTCTTTGTCTCAAGTTTTTCCAAAACTCAGACAAAGAGGGGCAAACTGTAGACACCAAAATTTTAGTGTAATTTCTTTTACTATTTATTTTTTAGTTTTTTATTTGTCGTGTTAGTTTTATTCACTTTTTAGTTTTTCAGTTTTTTAGTTTTTATTTTATTATTTTTATTTTTAAGTTTTTAGTATAGAATTTCTCGGAAAAAAAAAAACAACAAGAAAAAAAAAGCATTTAAAAAATATGTTTTAGTTGTTTGTGATTTAAATTCAATGTTTTCTTGAAAAAATGAAGAAAAGAAAAGAAAAAATGGAAAAATTGCAACTTTGCTGTTTATTGTCTCTAGTTTATTTATCCGATGTTAATTAAATTGTTGTTTTTCTTTACTTAATTTTATTATCAATTTTGTTAAATTATTTCTTTAAAAAAAAAAAAAACCGCACATGCATGCGGCATGAATTTTCTTATATCATTTTCATGGATTTTTGTCGGATGAATCGGATGGTCAAGGGAAAGGGCTTCCGATGAGATGATTTGTAGCCATTGAATGGAGGGTTTTGGGGGCTGCTAACTGGATATAAAAAGAAAATGAGGAACCGCAGCCGAAGGCAGGGATTGAGAATTGACGGCTGAGTGAAAAAGCTGAGATTGGAGAGAGGACTGGGGAAAAGGCTAGGGCTAAGAGAAAAACTGAGAAGCGAGAGAGAGCGAGAGAAAGCAAGGACGGAAGGGAACGTTGGCGACTGAGGGAGGAAGCTACGGCGGGAGAGAAACAGAGAGGAAGTCTAGGGTTTTAAGAGAGAGAGAGACAAAGTTGGCGGTGGAAAGAAACAGAAAGCTGAGGGTTTTGACGGCTGAGAGAGTGAAAGGGAGAGCTTTGAGAGTTTGGGAGAGAGCGGCCATAAGAGGAAGCCGCAACCAGGAGGGAGACCGAGAGAAACCCAGGTAGCTGCTTCATCTGAATCTGCAGTTGGTCCCTTCATCGCACCAAGCGAAAGCTTCAAACCCAGAGGTGGTGAACAGGTAGCCTTCAACCCCTTCTTTTGTCTATTTTCATTTCATATGAAATCTGGTCTGTGTAACCGGAGATTCTGGGCTCTTATTTTGTGGATTTAATTGCTAGACATATGCGGTTTCATGCGTCCTCTTTCATTATACAGCCCAAAGATGTTGCCTTTTTGTTATTTTTGTATCATGGGCTTCTTGCTTGCTTAAATGTTGTGGAATCTGGTTTAGCAGGCTGCATGTTCTTGGTTGTCGAATGAGTATGCTTATGTTTCAGTCTAGAAATGCACAGTCCGGAGTTTTTTCTGCAGAAAAATGAAATTTTGCTTAGATCGATTCATTAAAACTTTGTGTATTGGAGTCTGAAATTCGAGTTTGGAAGTAAAAGGCAGCAGGCCTGCACTTTCGGCTGCTGAAGCTTTTCGTGTTGTCTGAAATATTCAATTTGTCTGTCGTTTGGCTGAGATGTCGTGAGAATGTTTGGGAGCTTAGCAGTAGAGGCCAGCAGTTTGCTTGGTCTGTGGTTGCCGAAAGAAAAATCTTGCTGCAGTTTTTTTCTTTCTTTTGTTGTCGGTCAAACCAGATTTGCCACCTTAACCCTGCAAACAAAATTTCACGTTTTGATTTAATCAACAATTTCTGGTTTGATAAAACTTGTTTGTATGATGAAACGGATGGAGTCGCTGCTGGAAATTGCCGCAAGCTTCACCTTTCTCTTTTGCTGCATTTCATGCCTTGCTGTTTACCTGCATTTTCTGATTAAAGTTTCGGCCATCCGTTTTTGCTAGCTGGGTTTGCATGTTTGGGGTGTTGGAGTACTGGTTGAAAGGAATTGGATCAGGGGGTGTTGGGTGTGTGCGTTTAAGGGCTGAAATGTGTGAATCATGTTCAAGTGCTTGCTGGAAAAGAACAAGCCAGGCTTGCCAAACCATTTTTTCGCATGAGTTTTCTTTCAGATTTTTGCATCAGTTCATCTTACATTTCTTGCTGGTTTAGATGTTGAACTTATATGTCTTGTTGTTTGGTTACAAATCATGATTTTGGCTGAAAAATTTTCAAGCAAAGCTGTGCGCTTTGGGTCCGAAATCTGAGTTTGAAATTCAATCTATAACCAGCTTCACTTTTGGTTGCAGAAGCTCGGTTCCTTAGTTGAATTGCAGAAGCATAAGCTTCGTACATTTCCATGAGTTGCATGAAAAAAGTTCCCAAAACTCGCACTTTGACCCCTTGGGTTGCATATAGTGCTACTATGGCCCAATTAGTTGAATAATTTAATCAATTTTGTCATTCTAGAATCTTAATTGCTCTTGGTATGCTTTGATATGATTTTGGGTAAGACGTTTAGTGAGTTTTAGGATGCATTTTGAGGTTCAATAAGTTTTGATAGATTTTTAGCTTGGATTTGTGTTCTAATCACATTTTGGATAATTTTGATGTTTAATTTGGACAAATAGATTTCCATTCATCTTTTATGAAGATTATAGCATTTGATTTTAATAGGTCTCATCTTAAGCCATCGATTTTAGTATTTTATTTTATTCCTTTTCAAAAACTTTTAATTATTTTAATTAAGTCCCTCTTGCTTTAGTTCTTGTATATGGCTGGTTTGTTTTATGTAAATACTTAAGTTGACTCCACTTAGTGTTTAACTTTCATTTTTCATATTTAATTTTTATTTCATGTAATTATTTGATAATTAAAGTGGTACCTTGACCTTTTTATTCTTTTGGAGGGTAAATTAGTAATTTCGCCTCTTAGCTCGTGCTACCCTAAGATCACGGGTCAACTATCTCCTCTCCTCGACTACCCCTAGCACTACGTGATTAAGGTAGAAGAACTTCTCTCAGCACGGGCACGTCTTGACCCACCTGGCGGGTGAGTACTGAAAGAGGGGTCCGCCTCCAACCCTGTGATACAGAATCACTGGGGGAGGTCCCTCGATCCCATCACTGTAGCTGCCGCTATCCATATCCTATAAATAACCCACAAAGCTAAAGGTTAGGTCCTTAAAATCATTGGTGCCATTCGAAAATTTAACTTAAGGTTTATCGCAGATTTCCTTTAACCAAAAGTTCACGCTTAAAAACTCCTAACACTGCTCTAGGTATTTCAAACCTAGCGTTTTGATACCAACTATGACGCTCCCACCCTTCCCTAAAGCGAACCCTAGAGTATCAGCGAGACGTCTGCTGCTATCAGCGAGACGTCTGCTGCTATCAGCGAGACGTCTGCTGCTATCAGCGAGACGTTTCCAATATCATACAAAAGATATACTAGTTTCAACCAAAAGCCGCTATTCTAGAATCTCCAACTTTCACCTCCAAAACTTGGTAAAGAAAACAATTTTGGGTGAGTTAACGCTCAGTGAGGCCAAGAAAATCAAGCAAGTAAGCAAGTAGCACAAATTAAATCGAATAGCATACTTAAAAGTGACTTTAACATGAAATTTCATTTAAGTGCACAAGTAGGAAATAAACACAAGTGGAAGGATACAGGAACTTTCAGGAGCTATTTCCACGTCTCGACCAATTCAAGCCATTTGAGGTTGACTCTCCGTCAACTCAAGTAGCAACATGACCGTAGCGCTCCACTTATTTCCTCCATCCAATATAACACCCACTCGGATTCGGAACCAAACAAACATGAGGTGGCAATACTATTCGAGTATGACAAACAAGATCTCAAAAGATCAAACTTTAACATTTTTCAAGGTTCATCAAGTTTCTCGACCAAGCCCTTGCCGGATCGAGTTACAAGGTTAGCCAATGGGTTGGGGCGTCCCCACAAGCATGATTGGTCGATGAGATAACACTCCAATCAATTTAGAATCGTTCATAGCACTGAGTTGGTATGAGAGGCACCTCCCACCCGAATAGGGTATGATACATGTTGCCTGTGACAGCCCCATCTCCCTCTAGGACGTACCTCAGGGTTCGACGGACCTCCTGTCCAATTCTCGCCAAGACTCACTATAGTTCTCAAATAAATTACAATGTAAATCTCAAATACCACATCAAATACTCCACGAATCTACATACCACAAGTGAATCGAAATTCAAAATATACATGAGATATTCCATCTAGTCACACTAATAAGTTAATACAAGTGGTTCCTTTACCTCGAGCCCTATGAAGAGGAAATAAATATTCTGGAGTGAGCTACAAGCTCAGCGAGTGTCCGATAAAAATCAATAATCAAATAAGTTTCACAATAGTGCATTTAGATGATGTCATGAATCAGTGATCAAATGTAAGTTTATTGCTCTTGTGAGCTAGTGAAATCATTGTAATTAAACATTCAACGCTCAAATAGATCAAGTAACAGTCAAGCAATACAAGGGAGCCATCGGTGCTCCAACATTCAAGGCAAGTCAAGTGTCATTAAAGTGGAGGTGTTGGTGTTAAGCACAAGACTTCCAAGCACTCATTTGAGTCAAATCATTGCATGGCACACACACAGGCACACATGATATGCAATTGCGTAAACAGTGCAAGAAATAGTTCGAAAAGTAACTTTGGAAATAATTTTGGAATCACTCACCAACCACAGCTCATGATTCTCATCCATCATAGATAGTTTCCTTGCTCAAGTCTAAGCCCTAGATCACAAATATCATGTCAAGGAAAAGAAATTCTAAAATCATCAAGTTCCTCTCACCTTTTGATATTTTAATCACAACTTAAGCTACACTTATCGGATTAAGGCAAATTTTATGGTGTTTATAAGCTAAGACATAGACCTACATTTTCTATGAAGACATTGACGCCCAATTCTCGCATTTTCAGGGTCAAAAATGGACGGTCAGAAACACATGAAAACAGGTCAAGAAAATTAGAGTTTTTGTGCAGTCAGGAGTGCTTTGGCCAAATCATAAGTTACAATGATCCAATTGATCTAAAATTTTAGGTAGAAAGTTAACTCAAATCCCTATAACTTTCATGTTTTGTCCAAAAGCTGATTCAATCTAAAACATGGAGAAATTTGCAGCCCAAGTTGCTACTTCATCTAGTAAAAGACAGAACATGTATGCAATTTCAGTCAACTTTGAAAAATCACAGATATTCATGAAAATTGAGAAAAAGGCTGAAATTTTCACGGTTGATAGTATTTGACTTAGTTTCAAACGCAACAAACGGAACTAAATTTTGATTTTTCTACAACAAGATATAGCAGATTTCCTAAGGCTGCCTGAGGTTTCCTGCAGACAAAATTTTCAGCAGCACCTCCTTTGTGTTTACTACTTTTTCCAGCCAATTCAAGGCTTTATTCTTACCACAAAACAGCCTCAATTCAAGCATATACATACCAAACCAATAACTCACTAAATCAAACATATAAGTACCACCTACTCAAGCTAAAGAAATGAAACCCTAAGCTGAAATTCCTAATCACAAGCTGCAATTTTTTTAGCCAAATCAAACTAACATATAAAAGCTAGATATTTCACATAGCAAAGCTACCAAACCATAGCCAACACTTAAGTATCATATGTGGGCAGAAAATTCACCATAAAAACTGAATTTTTTCATAACATCACTTCAAACCATAATATTTCTCATAAAACTATCAAAGTTGAAACCCTAAACCACTAATTGACAAATATTTGAAGTAGAGAGAGTTTCTTGCCATAAATACCTTGTTACTCCAAGAAAGATGGAAGTTTAGTGCTTTTTCGCCAAAAATCTCTCCACTCAAACCCTTAATCTTCCTTAGTGAACCACTTTTTTGGAGTATTTTACAAAATCTATGGTTGGAACTCAAGATTCAAACAAGAAGTTGAGGTTGAAGATGAAGTTCTTCCTTTGGTTTTTTTTCCTCTCTAATATTTCGGCCAAGAGGTGCAAAATGAAGATAAATTCTAGTCAAATGTGGTTTTAGTAAAGTTAAGAAAGACTTGGTCAAAGTCCAACATCTAACGGTTTTGCGACACTTGGCTCTTTAGGGTTTTGTTCTCATCTTCTTGTCTTCCAAAGCTAATTTATCTAACTAACCTCTAATTATCCCCTAACATCTTATAAAATAACATCACTTTATGCAAAACTTCACCTAGTCGTCAAAATTTTACCGTACCTACCGCATTAGTGGGTCCCACATCCATAATGCACTTCAAACTTAACGTGTACTAACTTATACCAAGAAAATGATTTAAAAAAACTTGACTTACTTATAAAAATATCGAGAAAATTAAGGCAATAATTTAAAGTAAAGAAAACGCATTCAAAGAAATAAATAAATATAACCTAATTTTTCGGGGCGTCACACTTCCGCTCAGTGCTCACAAGTTAAAATATGTTCAAGTACAAGTGCAAGTCATACACATTCATTTTCAAGTAACGAGCATTCAAGAGGGAGAGAACGAAGGCGATAAAGTACACCCCCACTTCGACAAGATCACAAGAATCACATAACACTTGTACAATTACCATTTCAATCATAACAACATGAAGCATACACTTGACACTCACCAAAAGTCAAGAGCAAAACAAGAACAAAAGCAAGAGGTCAAATGAGCTCCTCTGTGCCCACGTGACCACCTGAGGCATGCACAATTACGATTACCTAGGTATTTGACTAAGGCTAATAAGAAAAATATTCTCTTGCTACCCACGCTCAAAAGCCACATGTTCAAGTCGAAGTAAAAGAGGCTTTCTCTCTTAATCATTGAAATAATACACAAGGAGAACTCAAAAGTCGTTTTCGAGTCAAGTTGTGGCAAGAAATCTCAATTCCAAAAGAAAGTACCATACTTCATTTTTGGCACGAAAATCGAGCAAAGGAAAGATGGTTTTCATATCTCAAAACTTCTAATCCTATGCATAGGTTTTAATATTAAGGAGCGTTCACATTTTCAAATCTTATGGAGTCAAAATCCATCAAAACGCTACTCATTTTCATAGTAAATGTTAAAGTTAAAAGTTCCAAATTTCCAATAGAAAGCTAGTAAAATTCCTCAAGAGTTACTCTAGCTAAAACGCTCCATTTTAAGGTTCATTTTCATGGAAACCAAGAGCATAAGACTAGGGGGTGAAATCCATTTCTCAAGTATGAAATCAAGTGCAAATAACCAAGAAAGTTATGCTTGTACACGAGAAAATGTTTCCAAGTGACTTTGGAGTGTTGCCACTTTACAAGGAAAAATTTAGTTTTGGCAACATTTTTGAAAAATTATAACTTGAGTTGCATAAGTCCAAAATTTGCAAATCTTATACCGTTAGAAAATAGATTCAATGAACTAAAACTCTCTAGAATACATGTTTACCAGATTCAAATCCAAAATAGTCAAATCTTAGGTTCAAATCACTGTTTCAGCAAGAACAGCGCAAAACAGTCTTGAATTTTAGTGAATTTTAAAATTTTGGCAAAATTCATAGGAATCGAACCAGCCCTTGAAATTTATACCACTGAAATAACCAAATATATTTTCAAATGCAACAAATGAAACTCAATTTGGATTTTTCTACACCAAGATACAACAGCTTTAGGAAAGTTTTTTTTTGAAACCTTGTTCACGAAATTCCAGTTTTGGAACACTCGATACAGTTTGTAAATCAGGTCGAAACTAAGGCTATATAAGTCTAAAATTAGCGTAGTTTATGGCGTTGTAAACTAGATTCAAAATGCTAAAAATCATTAGAAAGAACTGTCTTCAAATTTATTTTATAAGATGAGTGAAAACAAGTTACAAACTACAGCTGTGCTTGTTTCTCTGTTAAAACAGTGAGGAAAAACAGTCAATTTTGCCGGCTCATTGTGGCTCATAAAAAATGAACTAGCAAGTGCATTTTATATCGTTAGAAAGCTCTCGGAGTCTAGTTTCATATGCCTCAAACGACACTTGATTTTGACTCCTATACAAAAAATTACGGCCTGTTGAGTGCGCACTGGATGGTGGCACTGATCAGAAATTTCCAGGTTTATATTCCTTCCTTTACCTTAACTTTAACTTAACCAAATGAAATGGTTTTTGGGAGATAATTTACACACATATACCCCAACGTGTAACAAGCATTTTGGCATCAATATAACCACAAAATTTGAAATTAAAATAAAGGAAATGAACCAGCAAAAATTGGACAGTTCTTGCACTACTTTCTCTTCAAATTTTCTTTCCAAATCTTCATACCAAAATCAAACTATAAATCATTAAAAACAACAACCAAACAAATAAGAAATCCTCAAGGCCACTACCTAAGAATCTTCCTCAAGACATCTACCTAAAGTCAAGGTTCATAGAACCCATTAACAACCCAAGTTTAACTAGTTAAACTAACTAAAAGCTAACCATAAGTTTGAAGAAAAATGAGGGTTTTGAAAGTTACCTTTCCTCCAAGAATAGTAAGCAAAACCACAAGGAATCATGCTCTAAACCAACACGAATCTCTCCTCTGTCAAGTCTCCTACTAAGCTTGAGGATGATCCAAGAGAATGGGCCGGTTTAGAGTAAGTTTTTGGGAGCAAAATGAAGAAAATAGAGCTGAAATTTTTAGCTAAATGGGAGAGGGGAGTGGCCGGCCAAGGGGAGGGAATAAGAGAGGGTTGTGTAGACACCAAAATTTTAGTGTAATTTCATTTACTATTTATTTTTTAGTTTTTTATTTGTCGTGTTAGTTTTATTCACTTTTTAATTTTTTAGTTTTTTAGTTTTTATTTTATTATTTTTATTTTTAAGTTTTTAGTATAGAATTTCTCGGAAAAGGAAAAAAAAACAACAAGAAAAAAAAATGCATTTAAAAAATATGTTTTAGTTGTTTGTGATTTAAATTCAATGTTTTCTTGAAAAAATGAAGAAAAGAAAAGAAAAAATGGAAAAATTGCAACTTTGCTGTTTATTGTCTCTAGTTTATTTATCCGATGTTAATTAAATTGTTTTTTTCTTTACTTAATTTTATTATCAATTTTGTTAAATTATTTCTTTAAAAAAAAAAAAAAAAAAACCGCACATGCATGCGGCATGAATTTTCTTATATCATTTTCATGGATTTTTGTCGGATGAATCGGATGGTCAAGGGAAAGGGCTTCCGATGAGATGATTTGTAGCCATTGAATGGAGGGTTTTGGGGGCTGCTAACTGGATATAAAAAGAAAAGGAGGAACCGCAGCCGAAGGCAGGGATTGAGAATTGACGGCTGAGTGAAAAAGCTGAGATTGGAGAGAGGACTGGGGAAAAGGCTAGGGCTAAGAGAAAAACTGAGAAGCGAGAGAAAGCAAGGACGGAAGGGAACGTTGGCGGCTGAGGGAGGAAGCTACGGCGGGAGAGAAACAGAGAGGAAGTCTGGGGTTTTAAGAGAGAGAGAGACAAAGTTGACGGTGGAAAGAAACAGAAAGCTGAGGGTTTTGACGGCTGAGAGAGTGAAAGGGAGAGCTTTGAGAGTTTGGGAGAGAGCGGCCATAAGAGGAAGCCGCAACCAGGAGGGAGACCGAGAGAAACCCAGGTAGCTGCTTCATCTGAATCTGCAGTTGGTCCCTTCATCGCACCAAGCGAAAGCTTCAAACCCAGAGGTGGTGAACAGGTAGCCTTCAACCCCTTCTTTTGTCTATTTTCATTTCATATGAAATCTGGTCTGTGTAACCGGAGATTCTGGGCTCTTATTTTGTGGATTTAATTGATAGACATATGCGGTTTCATGCGTCCTCTTTCATTATACAGCCCAAAGATGTTGCCTTTTTGTTATTTTTGTATCATGGGCTTCTTGCTTGCTTAAATGTTGTGGAATCTGGTTTAGCAGGCTGCATGTTCTTGGTTGTCGAATGAGTATGCTTATGTTTCAGTCTAGAAATGCACAGTCCGGAGTTTTTTCTGCAGAAAAATGAAATTTTGCTTAGATCGATTCATTAAAACTTTGTGTATTGGAGTCTGAAATTCGAGTTTGGAAGTAAAAGGCAGCAGGCCTGCACTTTCGGCTGCTGAAGCTTTTCGTGTTGTCTGAAATATTCAATTTGTCTGTCGTTTGGCTGAGATGTCGTGAGAATGTTTGGGAGCTTAGCAGTAGAGGCCAGCAGTTTGCTTGGTCTGTGGTTGCCGAAAGAAAAATCTTGCTGCAGTTTTTTTCTTTCTTTTGTTGTCGGTCAAACCAGATTTGCCACCTTAACCCTGCAAACAAAATTTCACGTTTTGATTTAGTCAACAATTTCTGGTTTGATAAAACTTGTTTGTATGATGAAACGGATGGAGTCGCTGCTGGAAATTGCCGCAAGCTTCACCTTTCTCTTTTGCTGCATTTCATGCCTTGCTGTTTACCTGCATTTTCTGATTAAAGTTTCGGCCATCCGTTTTTGCTAGCTGGGTTTGCATGTTTGGGGTGTTGGAGTACTGGTTGAAAGGAATTGGATCAGGGGGTGTTGGGTGTGTGCGTTTAAGGGCTGAAATGTGTGAATCATGTTCAAGTGCTTGCTGGAAAAGAACAAGCCAGGCTTGCCAAACCATTTTTTCGCATGAGTTTTCTTTCAGATTTTTGCATCAGTTCATCTTACATTTCTTGCTGGTTTAGATGTTGAACTTATATGTCTTGTTGTTTGGTTACAAATCATGATTTTGGCTGAAAAATTTTCAAGCAAAGCTGTGCGCTTTGGGTCCGAAATTTGACTTTGAAATTCAATCTATAACCAGCTTCACTTTTGGTTGCAGAAGCTCGGTTCCTTAGTTGAATTGCAGAAGCATAAGCTTCGTACATTTCCATGAGTTGCATGAAAAAAGTTCCCAAAACTCGCACTTTGACCCCTTGGGTTGCATATAGTGCTACTATGGCCCAATTAGTTGAATAATTTAATCAATTTTGTCATTCTAGAATCTTAATTGCTCTTGGTATGCTTTGATATGATTTTGGGTAAGACGTTTAGTGAGTTTTAGGATGCATTTTGAGGTTCAATAAGTTTTGATAGATTTTTAGCTTGGATTTGTGTTCTAATCACATTTTGGATAATTTTGATGTTTAATTTGGACAAATAGATTTCCATTCATCTTTTATGAAGATTATAGCATTTGATTTTAATAGGTCTCATCTTAAGCCATCGATTTTAGTATTTTATTTTATTCCTTTTCAAAAACTTTTAATTATTTTAATTAAGTCCCTCTTGCTTTAGTTCTTGTATATGGCTGGTTTGTTTTATGTAAATACTTTAGTTGACTCCACTTAGTGTTTAACTTTCATTTTTCATATTTAATTTTTATTTCATGTAATTATTTGATAATTAAAGTGGTACCTTGACCTTTTTATTCTTTTGGAGGGTAAATTAGTAATTTCGCCTCATTATGGACACCATTTCAAGGGAGGTACACGCTAACCCTTTATTTGCACTTTATTTGACCCTATGTGATCCAACGTGCTAAGTGAGAATTGAATGTCTACTTGCTTCCCTTGCCTTTCCTTAATACCTTTCATTTATTTTATTTTACTTTTGCTTTTTTATTTAAGTTATTCTTTATGAGGTATGTGTACACCTCTTGGCTTGTAATAGATAGGGCCTGGCGAGCATTTTTGTCCATTTTTCCCCTTCCCCTTTTGTTTTAGTTAGCCAATGTAATAGGTTCATTAGATTGATTGTTTGCTTTTGTTGCTACGTGTTAATTTGCTTTATTAGGCTCTTGCATTTAGTCGAGCATGCTAAGTGTTATGTGCTACGTGTTTATAGGTGATTGGCATGTCTACTTGCTTTCTATAGTCAATGATGAATGTAATGGATGAATGCACGTCACCACACTAGTCCAACGCTAGTTGTGGCTCGTTGTCCCGTTTTCCACTAGTCCAACGCTAGTAGGAATTCATAGATATGGGCTAGTCCAACGCTAGACCCTTAGGGATTTCCCTCGCTAGTTCATACTTGCATGTTTCACTACATTTCATGCATTTTCTTAGTTTTCTATCATTTGGCATGCCCCTCCTACCCTTTCACCTTCATTTTAGGCTTTTGCATATTCATACTAGTTATAGGGTACATTTGCTTGAGAGTCCCCTTTCGATAAGGGAAACGAGCGAGTGTGGCTACAAAATAGCCTTAGCACGCTAGTTCTTCCTTCTAATCAAAGGGAAAATTGAAGTCGTGAAATTAGGAGTCATTCCCGTACCCAACTTGATGCATACCCCTAGGTTCATGCACTCTCATTCTTATCATATCACTTCCTCATTTTATTTGTCCACATTCTCTCACTATTTATATTTTTCGCAATCCACATGCCATGTTCACACACTTTCCTTATCACTTATTTATTTTCTATCTCACAAATTGCACCCAATTGCACTTATATGCATTTACTACTATTGTATCATATTTTCATCCACTTGCACACAAACACCTTTATTTTCCCAATTTGCACACATGCACTTGTCTTACATTCGCACACATGCACGTTTTCTTACATTTTCACACTGGCACTCATATTTGAGTCTTCATTTGCATCATTCGCGACCTCTATGAGGACTTTTCTTATTGGCCACCACAACTCATGTGGTTTGGACCAAAAAGCCTCGTAAGAGACATTTTTAGATTAGGATTGCATTTCTTTTTCATATCCATTAGTCATATCCAACATGCAACGCATATTTTGGGTAGAAAAATTAGGAAAATATGGGCTAAGTCACGCAACTAGCTTTGGCTAGGGTAAGGGAGTGCTTTAAGCTTTGCCTTTGCCTTCTCCCATATCAAATGTGACCCCGATCCCTTTCTTTGGTTACGTAGACCTAAAAGTTCTTTAAAAAGGGTTTGTTTACTTTTTTCCAAAAAACCACTTTTTGGGTGACTTGGTACACCCTAACTCTATACCAAGTGGCGACTCCATTTTCCATTCAAAAACCCTTTTTGAACTTTGTTTGGCCAAATCGTCGCATTTTCAAGTCCCACGGCCTTTTATTTCATTTTCGCACACGTTCACATACATATTCCACACACTACTTTCACACACTAAAAAAGTGGGGCGCGACAGGTTGGTGAGCCTTTTGTGTGATGTGATTTGTTGAAAAGGAAGAAGTGACATAAAGCTACTTTTGGTACAAAAAATCAACAAATGAATAGTGACCCATTGTGCTCCTAATTGAGGTTAATTCAACTCACTCACCTCTAATCCCTTAATTTGCTTCTTTTAATCTACCATTGATCACCATTAATTTTCCAAGACCACTGCACTCTCCGCCCGAATATTACCTCGAAAAACGTGTATTCACTAATTTTCACTAATCGGGCGATAGAAAAATTAAATTTATGAGCAAATATTTTAAAAATATAAAATGAGACAAAGTACCATGCAAATGCAATTAAAATGAATGGAATAAATTAGTTGGAGCAAATGAATAAATAAATAATTAGATAACACAGTGAAATAAGTAAATAAATATAAATAAAATAAAAAATCAAGTCCTCACAAAAATTCTCTTCCTTGGCTCTCGGCCCCTTTACCTTCCTTCACATGTCAGAAAAAAATAAATGGCAAAGGACCAGATGAAGAATGATTGTTGCTGCTGTGGAAATTAACGTCATTATCGCCTTTGATCAAAATGTGGCAAAGTTTCCTTAGTTTCCTTTTCTTTTGCTTTTCTAGCTTGGGAAGTGAACTCCATGCTTGACAGTTTTATAAATATTTTTCTTGACTACATTTTTTTATTTTATTCAACCTAGAAAATGATCAGTGACTGTTGGCAAAAATTTTGGGGGTTCAAATCTGCCCAAATTTCATGAAGCATGTGAGCCAAAATCATGCCTACCACATGTTTGAAAAAATGCCAAAATGAATAACCAGATTGCAAGAGTAAATTTTGTGTATATATTTTGTTAAAATAAACAATTATAGTCAGTACAAGGTCTGAAAAATGTTTTGTTATTCAAATTTTGGAAGTTTTTTAGCCTTAAAAGCAATGAAATAGATTTCTTCATTTGAGGCTGTTTTTGCTTTAATTTATCATTTTTTTGTCAAACTAAGGCTATAATTGCATTATAGAATCCATAAGGAATGTTGAGGTATAAATTTTATGCATTTTGGTGAAAATTTGAGTGGTTTTTGAAAAATAAAACTTGATTGCATTTTGCCATTTTTTACCACTTTTGGTTCATTTTTTGGTTCATTTCGGAAACGGATTCTACGCGAACAATCGATTAGGAATGTGTATTTTGGGAAATTTTTGCAGCCAAAAAGGTCGCTAGCAACCGATGGCTGGCGGCAGCGCTGCTGCTAGCATCTACCATGGTTACCTGCAAGAAGCTTACTCTGGCTGGAGATGAGGAAGAAAAAGAAAGAAAAAAAAGGAAAGAAAGGAAAGAAAGAAAAATGAAGAAAAACAAGGGGCTTGTTTCTTTTAATTTACTTGGACTAGTATTTTATTTTTGCTTGGGCTCATGACTGGGTTTTGGAGTTTAAACACAATATCTTTATTAAATTTGAGTTTTTTTAATTAATTGGGCTTATCTGTGCATTTTCAATAAGATAATTTGCTTCTTTTCTTTGGGCCAAAATGGTGTGGCCCAAATGTTTAAAGTAGCCCAAATTTGTTTTGTTTTCATTCTTCTCAAATCAAAAACGATTTTTGCACTTTGGCTCCTAATATTTTGAGTAATTTTATAGCGACTCAAAAATTTGTATTTCTTTCATTTAATTTAATTGCACCTTGGCCCCTTGAAAAATTGCATTTGACTCCAAAAACTTTATTATTTTTACAATTTAGTCCGTAATAGTTATTTGATTTCTTAATTACAATTATTTCTCTTCTTTAATTGCTTATTATGCTTCATTTAAATGAATTTAATTTGTAAATTTTAGGTGTTTTAAATTTATATACATTTTTTTGGACTCATAAGCTGAATGTAGTATATATATGCTTATATTTTCTTTTAAAGTGTTTTCAATTAAATTGATGCATTGATCCTTTTATTGATTTTTTTTAGTATGAATAGGATATGTTGATCTTGATTCCTATCTTTTGATATTTACAAAACAATAGATAATACTAATATATTTTTAAAAAATATTTTCAGTTATGAAGCAAATCAAATTCAAATATCAAGTGCAAATGAAAGGGACAAAGGCTACTGAAAGCTGTCGGACGCTTGGATCGGACGTCCAATAATCATTGCGCAACTTCGGACGCATGAAGAACTCCACCACCGGACGTCCGAAAGAAATAAGACATTCCCCTTGGCTCACTGATCTCGATCGGATACAAGTATCGGACGTCCGATAGGATCGTTCAAACTCAACGAAAGCTGTCAGACGCTCACAAAGACAATACCGGACGTTCGATACAATTGCGATATTCCTTCTAACTCATTGTCTGCTTTCGAGCGCAAGCACCGGACGTCCGATAGAATTGAAGAAAATTTTTCAAACTCACTACCTGCTGTCGGACACAAGAAACTAGACTAACGGACGTCCGATACTCCAACGGCTAGTTGAGTCTTCAGCTACTTTTTATCGTTAGAAGTATTAATGAAGCACTTTTTTAGTCTTCTATAAATAGAGTATGGTCAGAAATTTCAAATAATTTTTGCACACTGAAAATACAAAAGATCTAGAGTAATTTTAGTGTGAAAATACTCTTCAAGAAAGATTTGTAGTTTTAGTGGTGTGAGATTCATTATAAATTTTTCATTTGTGAGTGAATACTTCATAAGTGTAACTCTATGAGGGTTGTCCTGAGGGATAGTAAAACTTCCTAACTTGACCGAGTGGAGCTTGGGGCAAGGAGGAAGTGAGCCTACCTTTGTACACAAGAATGATTGTAATTCATCAACTTGAAGAAACTTGTTTGAATTAATCTACAAACTCAAGAGGAGTTGGGTAGTTAATTGGTTTGCTATTCTTTCTCTTTTACTTACTGTCTTGCTATATAAATTGCCCATCTCTTCTACTCACAAGCACTTGTACTTTCTCATTAATTGCTTCATTGTGTGGTCTTTTAGAAAAAGAGGGCAAGTACTCAAAAAGTAACTCACAACTTGGCCAATTTTTTTAAACTACTTAATTCACCCCTCCTCTTAGGTTGTCTTCTATCCTTACAATTGGTATCAGATCTTGATCTCCTAGAGATTAAGTTCAATCGGCTTAGGAATAAAGATGACAACCAACAATGCCATATTTTTGGAAGGACAATCTGTGATTAGACCACCTATGTTTAATGGGTCGAATTATGTGAGTTGGAAAGAAAGAATGATTATCTTCTTGCAATAAATTGATATTGAATTGTGTTTTATTGTTAATGAAGGTCCATATGATGCCTCTATAGTAGATGATATTACTCATAGACCGAAACCAAAAATTAGAAAGGAATTGGCTGCTGTTGATAGAACTCATCTCACCTTAAATGCAAAAATCATGAATGTGTTATATAGTGCTTTAGACTCAAATAAATCTATTAGAGTCAAGCGTTGCAAGTCAGTTAAAGAAATTTGGGACAAACTGAAAGAAATTCATGAAGGTAGTGAGAATATTAGAGAACAAAAGAAATCTATCTTAGTTACTAAATATGAGTCGTTTAAGATGGAATCTCATGAAAATATTAATCAAATGTATTGTAGATTCAATGATTTCATTAAAGATTTAGAAGTGTTGGAAAAGAAATACTTTCTAGGTGAGAAAAACAGAAAAATCCTGAATGCCTTGTCCAAAGATTGGAAAAATAAAGTGACTGCTATTGAGGAAGCTAAAGATTTGAATACTATACCTATTGAATCACTTATTAATTCTCTGACCTCTTATGAGTTGAAACTTAAGACTAAAGTAGAAGAGGAAGAAGATGCAAAGGTAAGAAGGAGCATTGTCCTAAAAGCATTTCAAGATGAAAATGATTCTATTTCATTGGATGAAAAAAATTTGGATGTTGATGATGATGATCTAGCTCTCATCACAAAAATTTCAAAAGAATCCTAAACAAAAGGAGATTTAGAAGAAGAGAATCTAGCAATACATTTTCAAATCAGTTCAACAATACAAGGAATAAAGGAAAATAAGAGACCAATAAAAAGCAAGCGGACAAATGCTTTGAATGCGGCCAACTTGGATACTATATGAGTGAGTGTCCAATGAAGAAGATGAAAGAAAAAAAATCAAGATTCAACAACTTCCAATTCACATGGAATAAATGCAACTCCGATGGTGAAATTGAAAAGGAAGAAGAATCTGCTCAATTGACTTTCATGTCCATTGGAGATGATGAGGTAACAACTTGTAACTCTCAATTTGATAGTGATAATGAAACTGATGATGATCTTGAATCTTTCATTATAAAACTGCATGATAGTTTAAAAGAATCTTATGATAGAAACAAGGGATTAAAACATAAAATTAGCTTTCTTCTTCAAGACAATACACGTCTTTTTCAAGAAAACAAAAAGTTGAAAACTGAAAATGATTTCTTTAAAAAGAATGAGATTGATTTACAAAATAAATTTGATAGAAAAACAAGATTTTGTGAAATGTTCAAAAAGGAACAATGCGATTTGAAAAGTAGAATGGATAATTTAAATGAGTTGCTCCAACATAAAAAATAAAAAAAAGACTGTTTTCAAGATAATAAATCAAAGGCTCATCTTGACACTCATGAGAAAAAGTTGAATTCTGATGCAAATGAATTTGCTATTTATAAAAGAAGACAAGTAAGATTCATTAAACATGTTCAGGTAAATAACTCTTTGGTTATGTGTAATTTTTGTTGTCAAAAAGGTGACATGAAAAGTGATTGCTATGTGGGGAAGAACATGAGAAGAGGCATGAAATGCATATGGATAGTTAGACATAATACTAACTCTCAAGGATCCAAAAATTAAAGTGTACCAAATATTAGTTCTTGAACTCTTGAGTAGTTGAATCTAGTTAACATCATTAAGGAATCAAAATAATTCGTAGACAGTTGATACTCAAGACACATGACCGGTGATCCATCACATTTCATCAAATTCAAGCCAAAATCAAGTGGCAAAGTGACATTTGGAGATTATATAAAAGCAAAAAATTAGAGTAAGAGATGTTTGTAAGAATGATCAGATTTTTGTTCATAACTTTCTTTTGTAATTTTTTTAATGTTTCTGATATTTTGAACTGAGTTTCCTTTGATATTTTTAATAATTAATGGATTTCAGTTGATATGAATGTGGGTATGAATGTTGGTTTCATTGATGTTCATTGTTATTTCTTGGTCTCTTTTGATGTGATTTTTCTGTTATTGACTGATGATGGTTGCAGTTATTGTTCTTTTTATGGCAATTACTTTCTATTTTTATGATGACAAAAAAGGGGAGAAATTATAAAATGGATGTGA
Source organism: Coffea eugenioides (assembly GCF_003713205.1). Lineage (NCBI taxonomy): Eukaryota > Viridiplantae > Streptophyta > Magnoliopsida > Gentianales > Rubiaceae > Coffea > Coffea eugenioides. Next base: position 25,394,156 of record NC_040041.1, read on the forward strand.
TTTGGGATGCTATTAGTAAGGGGGAGTTCATTTGATGCTGGTTTGGGATGCTATGAGTAAGGGGGAGTTTTTCCTCATTTTCCTTCATTCCATCCATTGTTTTGCCATCATCAAAAAGGGGGAGAATGTTGATCTTGATCTCTATCTTTTGATATTTACAAAACATTGGATAATACTAATATCTTTTCAAGAAATATTTTCAATTATGAAGCAAATCAGATTCAAAGATCAAGTACAAATGAAAGGGATAAAAGCTGCTGAAAGCTGTCGGACGCTTGGATCGAACGTCCAATAATCATTGCGCAACTTCGGACGCGTGAAGAACTCCACCACCGAAGGAAATAAGATATTCCCCATGACTCACTGATCTCGATCGAACGCAAGCATCGGACGTCCGATAGGATCGTTCAAATTCGACGAAAACTGTCGGACGCTCACAAAGACAATACGAACGTCCGATAGAATTGAGATATTTCTTCTAACTCATTGTCTGCTTTCGGACGCAAGCACTGGACATCCGATAGAATTGAAAAAGATTTTTCAAACTCACTGCCTACTGTCGGACGCAAGGAACCAAACTACCGGACGTCCGATACTCCAACAGCTAGTTGACTTTTCAGCTGCTTTTTATCCGTTGAAAGTATTAATGAAGTATTTTTTTGGTCTCCTATAAATAGAGTATGGTCAGAAATTTCAAATAACTTTTGCACACTAAATATACAAAAGATCTAGAGTGATTTTAGTGTGAAAATACTCTTCAAGAAAGATTTGTAGTTTTAGTGGTATGAGATTCATTGTAAGCTTTTCATTTGTGAATGAATATTTCATGAGTGTAACTCTGTGAGGGTTATCCTGAGGGATAGTAAAATTTTCTAATTTGACCGAGTTGAGATTGGGGCAAGGAGGAAGTGAGCTTTCCTTTTGTACACAAGAGTGATTGTAATTCATCAATTTAAAGAAATTTGTTTGAATTAATCTACAAGATCAAGAGGAGTTGGGTAGTTAATTGGTTTGCTATTCTTTCTCTTTTACTTACTGTCTTGCTATATAAATTGCTCATTTCTTCTACTTACAAGCACTTGTGCTTTCTCATTAATTGCTTAATTGTGCGGTCTTTTAGAAAAAGAGAGCAAGTACTCAAAAAATGACTCACAACTTGACTACTTTTTTTAAACTACCTAATTCACCCCCCCTCTTAGGTTATTTTCGATTCTTACAGGATAGTATTCTCTCATTTAATCACCACTTCACAAGGGAGGTGCTCCTATTAGCTTTTGAATTTTGATTATGTGATCTTATGTGCTCCCATATATTTATATATTTTTATGTGTTTTTCTTTTATTTGTTTATTTATTTAAATTCATATTCATTTTTTATGTTTATCTAATTTATGTTTTTAATTATTTGGGAGTATTTGAATACTCAAGATGTAATAGGTAGGTAATATTTTTTTCTTCTTATTTCTTTTTCCTTTTACAAAACTTATAATTAAATAGACTAATGTAATTGATAGGATAGCTAGACTTTTTTAATTATATTTTTTCATTTTAGATTGTAGTTAGATCCCTAAATGTAATACATAAGATAGATAGATTTATTTTATTATATTTTTTCATTTTAAATTGTAGTTAGTTCTCCTATTATAATAGATAGATTTTGTGTGTTTATGTGTCTTATGTGCTTGTATGTTTTAGCCACTTTTTTTAGAATTTTGTATCTAGATATTATATTTATGTATTATGTGTTTTATGTACTTTTATATGTTAACTTATTTCAATTTATACTTTGTTTGTTTTATTGTGTATTATGAATGCATAACGTCACCACACTAGTCCAAGCTAGTTGTGGCATTTTTATGTTTTCTTGCTAGTCTAATGCTTATAAAGATTTATAGAAATGGGCTAGTCCAACACTAGATCTTACATCATCCACGTGCTAGATTCATGTATGTGTGCTATTCATTTCATTTCATGCATATTTGTCTATTTTTAGGATCTTTTCTCATTTGTAAAATATTTTCTCTCATATTATTTCCTTACCTTATATGTGTTCAATCCATCACATTTAGAATTGTATACCATTTAGGAAATTAGAAAATAAGTTAGTTCATTTACTTGTCTAAGTTAGAAGAGTCGTATTTTGAATATGGGAAATAGGCGATTATACCTCTTTACTTTTAACACTTCATTAATCCTCTTTAGAAGGAAAATTGTATCATGAACTTTCGTCCCCTGTGCCTATTATGTTGAATTTCCCTCTTTTTGGTCATGTATACTTATATATACACATACACACACATTTTTATTTATTTGAATTTCATTATTGCATACTCGTGACCCCTTCAAGGGATTGTTTTGAGTTTCGCAATTAATGCAATTGATGTGAGGACCCGGATTTTTATTTTATTTATTTTATTGGTTTACCTAATTATTTAATTATTTATGCATTTACTCCAAATTAATTAATTTCATCCATTTTAATTGCATTTGCATGGAACACAGTCTCATTTTATATTTTTAAAACATTTGCTAGTAAATTTAATTTTACTACCGCTCGACTAGTGAGAATTAGTGAATACACATTTTTTGAAGCAATGTTCGGTCCGAGAGTGCAGTGGTCTTGAAAAATTAAGGGTGATCAGTTGTATACTACGAAAAGTTAATTGAGGGATTAGAGGTGAGTGAGTTGAATTAAACTCAATTAGGAGCACTAATGGTCCACTATTCATTTGTTGACTTTTGTACCCAAGATAGCTTTATGTCATATCACCTTTCCATCAAGTCACTTCACCAACAACTCACACAAACACTTTCTTTCCCCTCTCCTCTTGGTCGGCCACTCTTTCTCATCTTCTTTCCAAAATTTCAGCTAGCATTTCTTCCATTTTTACTCCAAAAACTCACTCCAATCTTACTCAACATCTTGGATCATCACTCAATCTTGAAGGAAAACTTGAAGAAGGAAGAATCTTGGTGGTTTAGAGTTTGTTTCCTTGTATTCTTGCACCCTACACTTGGAGGAAAGGTAAAACTCCAAAAACCCTCATCTTTCCTTTCAACTTATGGTTAGCTTAGTTAGTTTTAACTAGTTAAGCATTTGGTTGTTGATGGATTCAATGAACTTTGACTCTAGGTAGATGTCTTGAGGTGGCTTCTTAAGTAGTGGCCTTGAGAAATTGTTTGTTTAGTTGTTGTTTGATGATTTATGGCTTGGTTTTGGTTGTGAAAGTTGAAAAGAAAAGTTGGAGAGGAAGGGAGCAAGCTGTCCGAAATTTTGCTGGTTATTTCCCTCATTTTAATCTCGAATTTTATGGTTATTTTGATGCCAAAATGCTTGTTATATGTTGGTGTTTATGTGTGTAAATTATCTCCCTAAACGCATTTTATTGGGTTGAGTGAAAGTTGAGTTAAGGTGAGGAAGAAAACCTGAAAATTTTTTTATCAGGATACCAGACCAGTGTGTACTTTTCAGCCCATAACGTTTCTTCTAGGAGTCTAAATCAAGTGCCGTTTAAGGCATATGAAATTAGATTCTGAGAGCTTTCCAATAGTATTAAATGCACTTGTTAGTTCGTTTTTCTATGAGCCGTAGTGAACCGGCAAAGTTGACTGATTTTCCTCACTGTTTCAATCCGAGAAACAAACATAGCTGCAGTTTGTAACTCATTTTCACTCATCTTAAAAAATGAATTTTTAGATAGTTTCTTCTAGTGAATTTTATAATTTTGAATCTATTTTTTAGTGCCATAAACCATGCTAAATTTCAATTTGTATAGCTTTAGTTATGACCTAATTTACAAACTGTGTCAAGTGCTCCAAAGCTGGAATTCCGTGAACCAGGTCCTAAAAATCAGCTTTCATGAAACTGTTGTATCTTGGTGTATAAAGGTCCAAATTGAGTTCTGTTTGTTGCATTTGAAACTAGACTTGGACTTATTTTAGTAGTAGAATTTCAAGTGCTGATTCTATTTCTATGAATTTTGCCAAATTTCCAGAGATCACTGAAAATGCAAGATTGTTTTGTTCTGTTCTGTCTGGAACAGTTAGTTAGAGCTAAAATTTGTCTCATTTGAAATTCTAATATAGGAAAAGTGTCTTCTAGAGAGTTTTAGTTCATTGAGTCTATTTTTCAATGGTATAAGATTTGTTAATTTTGGACTTATGGAACTCAAGTTATGATTTTTCAAAAACGGTTGCCAAAACTGAATTTTTCCTTGTAAAGTGACAAGACACCAAAGTCACTTGAAAACATTTTCTAGGTTACAAGCATTACTTTCCTAGTTATTTGCACCTCATTTCATACGTGAGAAATGGATTTTGATTCCAAGTCTTATGCCCTTGGTTTCCATGAATTTGAACCCTAAAAATAGAGCGTTTTAGTTAGAGTAATTCTTGAAAAATTTCACTAGTTTTATACTCAAAACTTGGAACTTTTAGCCTTAGCAATTACTATGAAATGAGTCGCGTTTTGATGGATTGTGACTTCACAAGATTAGAAAATGTGAACGCTTCTTTATATTCTAAAACTTGGGCATAGGATTAGAAGTTTTAAGAGATGAAAATCATCTTTCCTTTTCTCGATTTTCGTGCCGAAAGTTAAGTATGGTACTTATTTTTGGGAATTGAGATTTCTTGCCACGACTTAACTTAAAAATGACTTTTGAGTTTCTTTTGAGTATTATTTCAATGATTTAGCGGGAAAGACTCCTTTAATTTGATTTGAACTTGTGACCTTGAGAGTAGGTAGTAAGAAGATATTTTTCTTATTAGCCTTGGTCGAGTACTTAGGTAGTCGTGATTGTTCATGTCTGATCTCGCTTTGCTCTTGTTTGCCTTGACTCTTGGTGAGTGTCAAGTGCATGTTCAATGTTACTATGATTGAAATGATATTTGTACAAGTACTATATGATACGTGAACTTGCCGAGACGAGAGTGTACTTTACTGCTCTCGTCCTCTCTTTCTCTTGATTAAATGATACTTGTTATATGAATGTTTGTGATTTGCACTTGTACTTAAACATGTTTTAACTCGTGAACACTGAGCGGCAGAATGTACCATACCCTATTCGGGTGGGAGGTACCGCTCATCCCGACTCAGTGCTATGAATGATTCTAAGTCAATTGGAGCGTTGTCTCATCGATCAATCATGCTTGTGGGGACACCCCAACCCATTGACTAACCTCGTAACTTGAGCCAGCAAGGGCTTGGTCAAGAAGTTTGGTGAACCTTGGAAAATGATATAGTTTGATCTTTTGAGATCTCTCTTAGCATACTCGAATAGTATCGTCACTACATGAATGTTTGGTTCCGGATCCGAGTGACTGTTATGCTGAATGGAGGAAGTAAGTGGAGCGCTATGGTCATGTTACCACTTGAGTTGATGGAGAGTCAACTTCAAACGGCTTGAATCGGTTGAGACGTGGAAATAGCTCCTGAGAGCTCCTGTATCCTTCCATGTGTGTTCATTTCCTACTTGTGCATTTAAATGAAAGTTCATGTTTAAAGTTGTTTCCAAGTATGTTATTTGATTGATTGGTGCTACTTGATTGCTTGTTTGATTTTCTTGGCCTCACTGAGCGTTAGTTCATCCCTTTAAATTTGTTTTTCTTAACAGAACTTGGAGGTGGAAGTTGGTGATTTTAGACTAGCAACTTTTGGTTGAAACTAGTAAACTTTTGTATGTTATTGGAGACCATTAAAGTGTAAATGTTATTATACTTGGATATTTTGGATTGTAATTGTAAATGGCATACTTGGAAGTTTTGGACTTGTATATTCGAAATATTTTTTTAAATTAAGTCGATGGTTGACTTGTGGTTCTTTATTAAGTTTGAATGAGTGCGTAAGTCCTGACGAGAGTTGAGCAGGCGTTCCGCTGATACTCTAGGGTTTGCCCTAGGGAGAGGTGGGGGCATCACAATTGATACTTATTGGATCTTGAATAGACATTTTGCCCTTCCTTATATCTTCTTTAAATTTAGTTTTGCATGCATATAAGAACATCCAAATGGGATAAGTTTAAGGGTTAGATTAAAATATTTTTTTTGTTATACATCGCAACTAATTTAAACTAGATTGAAAGGGTACCTTAGCTTGAATCAAATGAACCTTTGCTTCCTTTTCTTCAACCATGACTCTCAAACTCATTTTCTCTCATTTTCAAAAAATTGGAATTTCGAAAAGGGTTTTATTTTATTTTTATTTTTGTTTTATTTTAATTTTGTTAAAAATATTTTTTGGTAATTTGGCACATCTAATTTGATATCAAGTGGCTATTCCTTTTCCTAAAACCCTTTAAACTAAATTTCAGACCTAAACTGTTGCAATTTTTAGTCCCATTTTATACCCTTTTTTAATGAAAAACACACTTTTTGTAAATATTTTTTCATTGCAAAAGAAGGGGCACGACAGTTTGGCTACTCCACTGGGGACACTAGCCAGTCCAAACACTTGATTTTGTCATCTTTTCCTTTTTTAACACTTTTGTATACTCCCTCTATCCCATTGAAAGTGTTTACTTTTCATTTTGGTATGTTCCAAAATATTTGTCTTGTTTAAAAGGTCAAAATATTTTTTAGTCTCTCTTTCCAATATAGTTATTTTCCTAATCATATGCATGTTATTATTCAAATTTAAATTTTAAATTTGTAAGGATAAACTTGGAAAGAGAAGCACAAACATCACAATCAAACCACTATTCTTAAAAAGTTGAATTCCCCAAATAGGACCAACTAAATGGGATGGAGGGAGTACAATATTTGGATTTCTTAGATTGTATTTTCTTTTTTAGGATCTTTTGCATTTCACACTTGTATTTGTTCCTCGTTCTTCGTATATATGATGAATGATTTGTTTATTTTCATTTCTTTACTTACTTGTATCATGCTTTGCATTTGGGGTGGGAAGAATAGTTACTCTAGAACCTTCATGAGTATTTTGTGGTACTTAACCCTTCTCTTAAAATAAGCACTTCATATGAGCATGCATTACTTTTATCCCATTTTTATTTTTCGTGGACGTCATCCCACATTTTCTTATAGGATTAGGATTGATTTCCTTGGATATGCGGATGGTGTGCCTTGCACCCATAGCGGTATCTAGGATATCACTCAAGCTACCAACTAAAGGCCTTGGAATTGATGGCCCTTTGTCTTTTGGTTTGAAGGTTTGGAGAGTTGAAACTTTACCAAATCTAGATGCATTAGTAAATTCCAATCTCATGCATCCATTTAAAAATCACTTAAGATATAGTCTACCTTACCCTATTAGGAACTCTAGACACGATGAGAGAAATTTCACCTTTCTTTACCTTATATTTCTATACTATTTTGTTGTTTTCCAATGTGTTATATGTTATTTATCAACTGAACTAACCTTATTTTTTCTCTTTTTTCTCATTCATAAATTTTAGAAATAAGATTTTTGACATGGTACTCATTTAAAGTAAACAACCTTTTTGGATAGGTTAGTACATTTTTAAATTTCAGTTTATTGCATTAAAAGTATACATTTATTGCATATCATTTTGAGGCATACCCTGGCATTCAAATGGGCCACCATTAGGTCATGTTTTGAGAGTCGTGTTCATATTTATTCACTTTAATAAACTGTCATCATACATTAACCATAGAGAGAATGCCATTTAGGAAATTCTGCACTCGGATATATAATCCAATGAGACTTGCATGTTTACATTTTTTGTATCATCCAAATGGGTAGTGTGACGACCAGACCGGACTGTAGGGCAAACCCTAGGGTTTAGCGGACTTCCTGTTTGACTCTCGCCGGCACTCACTCACTCACATGAACTTGAGAGATAACATTTCATTAACTAAAGCCATTAACAATCCATCATACTTAAGTACAGTCCAAGCAAAATTAAAGTTGTCTTAGTATAAGCCATTTAATATATAAGCATATATATCTCTAGAAGATAGAAGTTAGAATAACTATAACATTTAAGTACAAAAGGAATCTTCCTAGTATAATTTTGGACCTCTGCTTAACTCTTGGCTATATTCCCACTCCCGTCTTTCCCTCTTGTAAGGAAAACAACTAAATGGGTTGAGCAAAGTGTAATGAGGTTTCAAGTAATCAAATAATCTTAAACATACAATTTCACAATTTCAGGAATGTAACAGGAATAACAAATCAATTAATATCAAAGGATAATTCCTGAGACAATTCTTAACAAATAGCACAATCTATATCAAGGGATACAATACTGATACAGACTCTAGAGGTGGCTTCCGTCCATTTCCAAACATAGCACATAGATCCATTCAGTAATTCAATCATCATTTTTTTCCACCAAGTAAGCAGTACCCAACATTCTTCTCCATCAAGTGTTTGGTGATCACCTCAGTGAGTAACACTCGAGTATACTAATACATGGTATTCAAGGATTATCGACCTAATCGACTAAGCCCATTGCTGGCTCGAATGGGCCGTTATGGATGTTTTATTAGCGTATGAACATCAGTCTGGTCAGAAAGTTAACGTCCATAAGAACTGCTTTCTTTCTCAAGGACTCTTCCTTAAGCATATATCTACTGTCTCGGTAGGACAATTAATTTCCAACTACTGGTTCTCAGTAATCATAAATGGATCTCCACAAGGCTTCTTCAAGTTTTCTAGAGGACTACAGCAAGGAGACCCGCTTTCACCGAGCTTGTGACCGTCGATGGGGTTTGGACCCAATAACAGTCATGCACAGTTAACATTAGCAGTTAAACAATGGATAACTCGAAGAGTAATTAGGTTGAGTGTGACAAAATACAGACTCGTCTTTTATAATAACAATTTAAGGTTAAGTCTCAACATATGCACTTAGCAATTTGCAACAATTCACCAAGTAACGAGCAACAACCAGACTTTAACATTTAATCATAAATACATATAAGAAACACTCACCAAGTCAAGTGAAAAGTCATGCCTCAACTTCGAGATTTCCTTCTAACTAACCATCGACTCCTGAGACATACTCAATCTACAATCACTAGACCTTTCGACACTATTATCTTTCTTTCCAAAACTACTAAATTATCTTAGTCAAGTCAAGTAAAATAACACATAAAATTTAGTTTAAAAGGGTTATCAAACATGTGAGTAAAAAGGTATAAAGTTTTGTAACCAAATTCTTTGAAATAATGTTGGAAACCTTACTCTTACTTTCGACTTCTTTTGACAGAATTTTCTCACCAAGATTACTTCAATTTTTTCTCCAAAACCCAGTAAATTTATTCAGGCATGCCATGATTAAAGCATTAAAAGTTTAATGAGCCAAAATATGCAAGTTTGCAGCCAACATTTTAGAGTTAAAACTGAAAAAATGGTGGTTACAATGACTCTCGGGTTTCAAGCAGAAAATTCCATGATGTGATTCTTGACCCACGGGAACCAAGAAGAATGCTTGCGGAAGAAAATCCTAGATCTTAAGAGGAACACGTTGCGGAGTTGACGAAATTCAACTCAAGCTTGGACTACTCAAGAATGGATTCGACGGTAGAGGACGCTACAATCAAGTATGTTGCTTGATTGATAAGTCAAGAAACAACCTAGGTTCAACTCTAGGGTGTTCAACTTACCTCTCACAAGCTAAAGGAAAATTGGTTCAAGAAGACAAATTTCTGGAAATTTTGTTTATTAACATTCAAAAATCGAATTAATACATCAACTTAGGGCTATTTATAGCCTTGTTTAAAGCTAATAAAAGCTGAAAAATAGCTAAATAAAGTTGGCCCACAAGGCCTCTACCCCTTGGCCGAATGTAACCCTAACTAACTACTAAGTGACTAATGTAACTAAGGCCCAATTATTCCTAACCTAAGCTCAACATGAGCTAATTTATTTAGGCCCAATTTAACGTTTAATCATTTGCGCCTTCAATTGTTAGCAACATCTTGGTAGGCTTGTGCGAATCCTTCAAGTCAATTCCCTCAATGTTTGAACATGGTTTCTCTTGAACTTGTACAGCATGAACTAAGGCTTGAAGTGACTCTTTGAACCTCTTAACTCATGCACGTGTCACTGGCCCTTGAGGAACCTTCACGGGGTCTATGTGGACACCATGGCCAGCTTGCTCACTCGCATCATTCCCCTCCTCTTCAGAAGGATTTGCCCTCAAATCGTGTTCATCCCCTGCAAGAAATGGACTTAGATCAGCAACGTTAAATGTAGCACTTACATTATACGCACCGGGAAGATCTAAGCGATATGCATTGATGCGCTCAAGGACTTGGAAAGGACCATCTCCCCTTGGTGACAACTTGCTTTGGCATTGCTTGGGAAATCTTTCCTTACGCAAGTGTAACCATACCCAATCACCATGTTCAAAAATAAGCTTATGCCTAGTCTTGTTAGCTTGTTGGACATATTAGGTGGTTCTCTTCTCTATGTTGGTGCGAACCTTCTCATGCAATGACCTCACAAAATCAATTTTCTTCTTGCCATCTAAGTTCACATGCTCAAAAAAAAGTAATGGCAACAAATTTAAAGGAGCTAAAGGATTAAAACCATACACAACTTGAAAAGGTGAAAATTGTGTAGCACTAGGCACTGCCCTATTGTATGCAAACTCTACATGAGGTAGACACTCTTCCCACATCTTAAGATTTTTCTTTATAATTGCATGCAAGAGTGTTGACAAAGTTCTATTTACTACCTCAGTTTGGCCATCCGTTTGAGCATGACTAGAAGTAAAAAATAACAATTTGGTTCCCAACCTACCTTACAAAGATTTCCAAAAATAACTTAAGAACTTAACTTCCCTATCTGACACTATAATCTTAGGTATACTGTGCAAACGAACAACTTCTCTAAAGAACAAATCAACAATGTGCAAGGCATCATCTGTTTTATGACATGCAATAAAGTGAGTCATTTTGAAAAACCTATATACTACAACAAAGATAGAATCATGTCAACGTTTAAATCGGGGTAAGCCAAGTACAAAATCCATGGAAATGTCAACCCAAGGTTGGTTAGGTATAGGTAAGGGAGTATACAAACCGTTAGGGTTAACTTTTGACTTAGTTTTATGGTACACTCCACACCTTCCAACAATCCTCTCCACATTCTTGCGCATGTGTGGTCAATAGAAATGTTCCTGCAAAATGGCTAAAGTCTTGGAAACACCGAAGTGTCTCATTAAGCCACCACTATATGATTCCCTAATAAGTAAGTCACATATAGAACTACGAGAAATGCAAAACTTAGTAAGATAAAACACGAAACCATCATGCACATAGAATTTGTCAAATTCGGTCTTGCCACAATTCACATAGGCATTCGAAAAATTCACATCATCCTTATATAATTCTTTTATAAGTTTAAATCCTAGGAGTTTAGCATCCAATGCAGTTAGCAAAGTATGTCTTCGAGATAAAGCATCAGCCACAATATGTTGAATATGTGAATATTCAACATATGGATATGTTGAATATGAAGCTGAATATGTTGCTGCTGGTGCTTGTTGTGCTCAATTGTTATGGATGAAAAACACATTGAATGACTTCGGTTTAGTATATGAATGTGTACCCATGTACTGTGACAACACTAGTGCAATCAATCTAACAAAAAATCCCATTCAACACTCTAGGACTAAGCACATTGATATAAAGCATCATTTCATTCGCGATCTTGTTTCAAAGGGGGTAATCCGTGTTGAGTTTGTTTGTTCTAAAGAACAGATCGTTGATATCCTCACAAAAGCTCTTCCGTTAGATCAATTTGTGTCCTTGAGGACAAAATTGGGTGTTTCAGAAAAAATGTTCTAAGTCTTATTTCTAGTCAATCTTTATCGGACGTCCGATAAATTGGAACGGACATCCGACAGTGTTCTTCATCCAAGTTCCAGAAAAACCCTGGTTCGGACGGTTGTGTCGGACGCATCACTTCGTTCGGACGTCCGACACTCAAAAAATGTGTCCTATAAGGCAGTTACCCATTCTTCTCAATTCATTTTCCTCCATAAGTCTCGGACGCGACCTTTCAGTTTCTCTAAAATTTGAAATTCAAATTCCTCTCTCCTCAAACCAAGTTCCGAGAAATTGACTCAACCAACTCTATTACACCTCTCTTGCTCATTAACCACTCATAAAAAGCACTCCTAACACCCAACTACCTCAAAATTCCCAATTTACATACGGAACCCTAACTTTATAAAACCTTCTCTTTGCGGCATTTTAGTGCACTCTTGTTGGCTTTTACTGTTTTTTCCCTCTATACACAACGTTCTGCATCAAAAATCATATCCACATTGCATCATGGTTAGAATTAGGGGAGGATCTACTAGTGCCGGACAGTCTTTTAGGCTTAGGGATGAAGACATTGAAGTTGTTGATCCACCTCCTGTGACACCTAAAAAGAAGAAAGTGACCCGGGGTGGCAAAGTGAAGCAGACTGCCCGAAGAAAATTAGTTACTCCAACTGCTGAATCATCTGATGAACAAACGGAAGGGCAGATCTCTGAAGGGAACATTGCTGGTGGAAATGAGGAACCAGAGCAGGCTACCCAAGGTGATGAAACTGTCACAAGGTCTTCTAGTAAAAGAAAAAGGACTGCAAAGGGGAAGAGAACTCCCCAATCCAAGAAAAAGCAATCTGATGATCCCTCTGTTGATCAGCAGAATGAAGAAAACACTACTGAGAGTCAGCCAACACCTGAACCCTCCATCAGGAAGTCTCCAAGGACAAGGACTGAGACTCAAAATGTTGGTGCATCTACCACCCAAACCTCAAAAAGGACACGTTCTGGGAAGAATCCAGTATCTCAGCCTGAACCTGAACCCGTTCCTCTACCAAAGTTCATCGATGATGAAGCCAGAGATAGATTTGAGCTAGTCTCTCAAAAAGGGTTCATCACCCAAAGGCTCATCATTCCCTTTGAATTTCGTAAGCTTGATCTTGAACCTGCCATCAAACTATTTGAATTCCAGAAGTGGACTCATCTTCTGACCATTCCTAATGTTTTTTATCCTGACATGCTTTATCAATTCTTTGCTAATCTTAGAAAGGGTACATCACACACTGAACTCATCTCTAGGGTCAACTCTGTAGACATCATGTTAACTCCTGACATTGTGAATTCTATTCTGAAAACTAGCATTGAAACTGGTTTCAAAGGAAAAATTGCCAATTTCTTTTCGTATGAGGAATTTTCTTCTGCCTATCATCATTTTTACAATGCTAAACTCATGACCTATTTTCAAACCACATTCAATACTCCTGCTGAGGCAAGACTGGATGATCTTAGTCCTCAGAACTTAATCATCTTCACCATCATTTCAAATCTGTTAGTGCCAACTGATGGCCACAGAACAGATGCAAACAAAATGGAACTCTATCTGTTCTACTGCTTTGTTGAAAAAATTCGCATTGACTTTGGTTTTGTAATGTGCAAGTTTTTGCTCAAAATTAGCACTGACAGTCGTAGGAAGCTCTCTTATGGCAGATTTCTGACCCCTATCTTTGCTCATTTTGAAATTCCTTTTTCTGGAAAATCTCCCAAAGACAGTGCTTCATCCGTCTTCTCAAAAGCTTATTTTGAACGAAAGAACTTAAAATTTTTTGAAGGCCATTGGTGCCATAAGGAGACTGTTGCTGAGTCTAGAAGGAAGAATTTTCATGAAACCCCTGTCACTCCTAGGACTCCTCGTGATCAGTCAGACCTTGTCTCTCCTTTCACCATTCATCCTAGGAAGTCTGCTAGCAGATCCTTTGTATCCAATTCTGAAGTCATTTCCTTGCTTGAAGACCTCAAACAGCATGTCTTGCTTATTGAAGAAGGTCTCATGATGACCATGACCTCTGACCAAAAATCCTCCTTCATTGAAAAAAGAAACCTTCTTGTCCCTCCAATACCTGAGAGCAATATAAATGAGCCAAGAACTGAGCCCACAGGACCAACTACTGGTGCTGAGACTACACGAGCTTCTAGTTCTCAACCCAAGGATAAAGGCAAGGCTCCAGCAACTGAGGAATCAGATGAAGATGGTGATGAAGAAACTGAGGAAGAAGAGGATCCTGCACAGTATCGTCTGGCAAGGAGAAGGCCTGGATCATCTAAAATCACCATCTAGGCACTACTAAGTCATTGCACCTTTATCTAGGACTATAGTTTATCTTTTGCATTGCACTTTTGTATTAAGTGCTGGACACATGGTCTGTACAACTGGATATTTTCTTTACTGCTTATGAATGTTATAACTAAGTATTTTGTTATGAATGTTTTTATTGGGTGATATAATTGGTTATGTGTTTGTGCAATCTGCTGGTTGAATGAATGTTTCTGATTGATATCTGCTCAATGATTGATTCCAAACTGTGATGTACATTGTAAATGTGTATACTGATATTGTTTCTAATGAGATGCATTGCTGGTACCAAAACTGATTCGAAATCTTGTGATGACAAAAAGGGGGAGAATTGGAATTGGATTTGGTTTAACACTGATGGTATAGAGTAACTAGTTAGGAGGAGTCAGTCTCAGGGGGAGTTAAGTTGGATCAGCACTGATGATGTGGATTGTGTTTCTTTCCTGTATACTACTCATGCACTTCGTTAGGGGGAGCTATTATATTTTGCTCTATCCAATTGTTTTGTCATCATCAAAAAGGGGGAGATTGTTTATCTCAACTCATATCTTTTGATGATTACAAAACAATTGGATGTTTCTAATACCTTTTGTAGAGATCCTTTTCAGAAATGAACCAAACAGGTCTGTGGATTTAAAACAGAAAAAGAAGATCAAAAAGAATGAAGTCTGCTGAGGATGATGTCGGATGCACAAAAGGAGAGTATCGGACGTCCGACATTCTTTGAGTATCTTCGGACGAATAAAGAACTCAGACTCGGACGTCCGAAGAAGACAAGCCAGGGGTTACTTGTTTACTGATCAGGATCGGACGCTCAACACCTGTGTATCGGACGTCCGACAAGTATTGCTGCTCTTCGGACGAATCACTCAGGATGCATCGGCCGTCCGAAGGAATTGAAGAAGAAAGTCCAAGAATGCATCCTACCCTCGGACGCATAAAAACCAAGTATCGGACGTCCGACAGCACCAACGGCTAGTTGACTCTTCAGTTGCCTTCTACCCGTTGACAGCATTAATTGAAGAATTCTCTGGTCTACTATAAATAGAACAAAGTCAACCACTTCAAGACAACTTTGTACAACAAGAATACATCAGATTGTGAGTGATTCAAGTGCTAGAATACTCAAAAAGAACATTTGTACTCTTTGTTTGTGCAATCTTCGTGTAGTTTTTCAAGTGTGACACAGCTTCTTCAATAGTGTAGCATAGTGAGGGTTTGCGAGTGTTTGTAAAACTTCCTTGCTTGACCAAGTGTGGTTTGGGGCAAGAAGGAAGTGATCCCTTCCTTGTACACAAAAGATTGGTTGCAAGTTTGTTCAACTTGAAGTAACTTGGTATATAAAGGTAGTGTTCAAACCTCAGTTGTGTTTGAAGCCTGGTTTGCTTCTTTACTTTCATTTACTGTTTTTCTACATAAACTGTTCTTCTCTTCATCTCACGAATATCTGTGCTCTTGTGTTATCTCGTTCATTGGGAGGTATTTGAGAAAAGAAAGGTAATCTGTGAAAAAGTGGACTATATCTTAGCAGTTCTTTGAAAGCCTAATTCACCCCCCCTCTTAGGTTGTCTTCGATCCTTACAGACTGTTTTATGAGTAATTTTCTTGACTATGTGAATTCCTTTTGTCCATTTTTTTATTTTGTTCAACTTGAAAAATGATTAGTGACTATTGGCAAAAATTTTTTGGGGTTCAAATCTGCCCAAATTTCATGAAATATGTGAGCCAAAATCATGTCTACCACATGTTTGAAAAAATGTCAAAATGAATAATCGGATTCAAAGAGTAAATTTTGTGTATATATTTTGTTAAAATAAACAATTATAGTGAGTACAAGGCCTAGAAAATATTTTATTATTCAAAATTTGGAAGTTTTTGAGCCTTAAAAGCAATGAAATAGATTTCTTCATTTGGGGCTATTTTTGCTTTAATTTATCATTTTGTTGTTGTTTTTTTCTCAAACTAAGGCAATAATTGTATTATAGAATCCATAACGAGTGTTCTAGTATAAATTTTTATCAATTTTGGCGAAAATTTGAGTGATTTTTGAAAAATAATACTTGATTGCATTTTGCCATTTTTTACCCTTTTGGTTCATTTTTTGCAATAAATAAGTTCGAAAATGAATTCTACGGGAAAAATTGAATAGGAAGGTGTATTTTGGTGAATTTTTGTTACTGGCAGTCGGCGGTGGTCCAACGGCAGTACCACTGTCGACATCTGCCATGGTCGCCAACAGGAAGTTTAGTCTGGTCGGAGATAAGGAAGAAGAAGAGGAAAGAAAAAAGAAAAAGGAAAAAAGAAAGGGAAAGAAAGAAAAGAAAGAAAAAGGAAAAGGGAAAAAGAAAAAAATGGGTTTGTTTCTTTTAATCTACTTGGGTTAGTGTTTTATTTTTGTTTGGTCTTATGACTGGGTTTTGGTACTTGAACCCAATATCTTTATTAACTTTGAGTTTGTTTAATTAATTAGGCTTATGTGTGCATTTTCAATGAGATAATTTGCTTCTTTTCTTTGGGCCAAAATGTTGTGGCCCAAATGTTTAAAATAGCCAAAATTTCAGAGACAATTTGCATTTTGACCCCTAACCTTTTGGGTAATTTTACCAGGGCTCAAAAATTTTGGATTTCATTCATTTAATTTAATTATATTTTGAACCATAAACTTTATCTTTATCTAGTTTTGACCCCAACCTTTGACAAAATTGCATTTGATCTCAAAAACTTTATAATTTTTACAATTTAGTCCCTAATAGTTATTTGATTTCTTCATTACAATTGTTTCTCTTCTTTAATTGCTTATTATGCTTCATTTAAATGCATTTAATTTATAAATTTTAGGTATTTTAAGTTTATTTACATTTTTTGGAATAATAAGGTGAATGTAGTATATGTTTATGTTCTCTTTTAAAGTGTTTTTAATTAAATTGGTGCTTTGATCCTTTTATTGATTTTTCAAATATGAATAGGATATCATTCCCTCATTTAATCACTATTTCAAAAGGGAAGTACTCCTATTATCCTTTGAATTTTGATTATATGTGCTTTCATGTGTTTATATGTTTGTATGTGTTTTCCTTTCATTTATTTATTTATTGTAAATTCATATTCATTTTTTATGTTTATCTAATTTATGTTTTGTAGTTATTTGAGAATATATGAATACTCAATATGTAATAGGTAGATAATATTTTTTTCTTCTTTTTTATTTTTCTTTTTACAAAAATTGTAATTAGATATACCAATGTAATAGATAGAATAGATAGATTTGTTTTATTATATTTCACAAGTTTAAATTGTAGTTAGATCCCTAAATGTAATAGATACTATAAATAGATTTATTTTATTATATTTTCTTATTTTAGATTGTAGTTAGTTCCTCCATTGTAATAGATAGATTTTGTGTATTTATGTGTCTTATGTGTTTATGTGTTTTACCCGCTTTTCTTAGAATTTTGCATCTAGATATTATGCTTATATGTTATGTGTTTTATGTGCTCTTACATGTTTGCTTGTTTTTATTTATACTTTATTTGTTTTATTATGTATTATAAATGCATAACGTTACCACACTAGTCCAATGTTAGTTATGGTCTTTTCGTGTTTCCTTACTAGTCCAATACTAATGAGGATTTATAGAAACGGGTTAGTCCAACGCTTGACCCTTGGGTCATCAACGTGTTAAATTCATGTGTTGTGTGTTATTCATTCCATTTTATGCATATTTGTCTATTTTTAGGATTTTTTCTCATTTATATGATATTTTCTCTCATATTATTTCCTTACCTTATATTTGTTCAATCCATTGCATTTAGAATTGCATCTCATTTAGGAAATTAGAAAATAAGTTAATTCATTTGTTTGTCTAAATTAGAAGAGCCACCCTTTAAGTATGAAAAATGGGCAATTATAACTCTTTAATTTTAACACTCCATTAATCCTCTTTAGAAGGAAAACTATATCATGAGTTTTCGTCCTTCGTACCCATTATGTTATATTTCCCTCTTTCTAGTCATGTATATATATATATATATATATATATATAATATACACACACACATTATCATTTTTATTTATTTGAGTTTCATTGTTGCATACTCGAGACCCCTTCAAGAAAATGTTTTAGGTTTCGCAATTAATGCGATTGGTACCTATTGGACCTTGAATGGACACTTTACCCCTCCTCATATCTTTTTTAAATTTAGTTTTGCATCCATATAGGAACATCTGAATGTGATGAGTTTAAGAGTTAGATTAGAAAATTTTTTAATTAAACCTCGTAACTAACTTAGATTAGATTGAAATGGTGCCTTAAATTTGAGTCAATTAAACTTTTGTCTTCCCTTTCTTCAACCGTGACTCCCGAACTCATTTTTCTTGTTTTTAAAAATCCGGAGTTCTTGAAAAGTGTTTTATTTTATTTTTATTTTTGTCAAAAATATTTTTGGGGTAATTTGGTACACCTAAATTCAATATCAAATGGCGATACCTTTTTCCTAAAAACCTTTTAGACTAAATTTCGGGTCCAAATTTTCATTCATTTTTTTAAAGAAAAACACAATTTTTGTAATATACCCTTTTATTGCGAAAAATGGGGTGCGACACTTTCTTCCTTTAAATTATAAAAAAGATTGGTCTTGAAAAATTTTGCTTGCTTTACAACTTTCACAAGATTCACTAGTTAATAAGATGTGAATTGGTGTTTTTATACTACATTCATAGTTTACTTTATATTTTGTTTGGATTCTTCATTTTTTCAAAAGAGTTTGAGATTCTCTAAACATGCTTTCATTACATTTTTATTTTTTTCAATCATATTTTTATCTTATGTAAAGAACATTAAAAAAAGAGCTATAGCAAGAAAATTTTATCAAATCATCTTCATTCCAAATGCACTAATTAATTTTGTTTCATCTAAAGTAAGTTTTGCTATTGGCATTCAAATTAACACATTGAATTATTTAAACTTTTTTCATATAAATTTTCTAATTCTTTTCATTGCTAAAAGGTCAAATGCATCATATAATTATATTTAAATGGATATAGCAACTCTGAAGAAATAGTTATTTTTTATTTTACAATTGTTATATGTGTTAAAAAATTAGTTACTGATATTTTGATCATGAAAAATATAACTTTATTTTAACTCCATCAACAAGTTAAGCACTACTGTGGTTGAGACCTCAAGAATTAGATATGCTAATCTCAAGTTCTATTCTTTTTTCCGAAACGAAATCAAACCCACACACACAACAATACAAACAGACACGCAGGAATTAGCAGCAAACCGACCCGAAGGTAATCTAAGCGGGACCCACAAGACACAACCATCCAGCCAATTGGTATCAAGTTCTAATCTAATCTCAAGTTCTATTCCCTGTTCTTTTAAACCTCACACCTCTCATGGTAATAAAAAAAAAATTGGATAAAGTATATTTCGAGTTAAGGGCAACGTGTCGCTGGAAGCCAAATTCAGGGGAGCAAAGCGTAATTAAGCAATTAAAAAGCACAAAAGCGAATGCCATAAATGTCTTCCTAAAACGAGGGAAACTCGAAAACAGAGCCAAAGGGGGGAGAGAGGAGAGAGAAACAATTTGCGCTCATTGCCCCCCAAAATCTCTCTCCTCTCCAACACGTAAGTCAGAAACGCCCAAAACGGCAAAGCTTTACGCCACCGCCTCCTCCGCTTCCCCCTTTTCCCCCACTTGTCTTCATCTCAAACTCCGCCCCGTCTATATATATATATATGTATGTATGTATAAATCCATAATTCACTTCTCTGCTCTTTTGCTCTCGAGATTTTTCCATATTTCCATGGTTTCTACCTTTTCGGTAACTTTCTCCTTTCCTTTTTTTCGCTTTTTTTTTTATTTGCTAACTGTTGCTGTAAATATATTAAATTTCTGGCGGGAAGCGTTAAACTAGAGTAATTGAGTGATTTTTCTGATTTTTTGATTGGCATTTTCATCGTTAAGCATCAATGGCCTCGTTGTTTCAGTTTATTTTGTGGGTTTTTTTTGTTTATGATTGGGAGTCACATTGGACATGCATGTAAATAACTGAATTTTGATTTTGTGTCAGTATTTATATCTAGGGTTTTGAAATTGATCTGGGTTATTTCTAGGGTTTTCAGAATTGAGGGTGGAAAAAATGCCTTTGTTCAAAAGAAAACCATTCCCATGGACGGAAACGCCCACGGATTTGAAGCCTCAGGAGAATGTTTTTCAGGTCCGTTTTACTAAAGAGATCTTCAGAAGCTACAGGTAAAAACTAAATTGTTTTGGTGGTTATCAGAAAATTCATTTGATTGGGAATTTAAATGGTTTTTATTCTTGATTTGTTCATGCTGTTTTTGATGATTAATTTTCTTCTGTGATTGACTCTGCAGTGAGTATTTGAACCGGATAGACCTTTACCGGCGGAGGGTTTGGACATGCAAAGTCACTGGGAGGGGTAACTTGACCTATGAAGAGGCTTTGATCTGCGAGAGCAATGCCATTAAAAAAGTCCAACAAATCCCTAAAGAATTGATTTTCCCTGTGCTCTCTGATGTCCAATTCAGTAATTCTTTTAACTCTTGCTGCTGCTTTCTTTTTGTTTTTCTGAAAATAAATTATTAATGTTACTTCATTAAATGAAGTATTTGTTTGGAATGCTTGTTGTGGAGTGTAATGTGATGTTGTTTGTACATTAGGGTGCTTCCGATTATTGGCCTGGAAGTTGTAGTCAAGGTCTCATGTGGGTTTGTGCTTAATTGTTTCTCTCTTTTTTTTTTTTTTTTTTTTATACTTTTTATAAAATGATTGTACTCATTGGGTATATTGAGTGCATCTCTGTTGGAATGAAAAATTGTGAATGTTGTCCGGAACTGAAGTTTTTGCTAAAAGCTGGTGCTCTTAAATTTTCTATTAATGTTGAGGCTCATGATTAGCAATCGGGGTAATGGTTTCCTGATGTGGCTTGGCAGTTATTGAAAAACTGGCTAATGTGGAATGTTTGTTAGTTAGCTGACTATGATCAATTAGCAGTGAAACACTGGCTAATGTGGAATGTTTGTTAGTTAGCTGACTATGATCAATTAGCAGTTTAGCATAACTAGACAATTTCATGTTTACTAGATTTTTACTCCTAAATATCTTTGTTTGATATATGGAAATGTTGATTTGGAAATTAGTTTTTCCATTACAAGTACAGATGTTTAGTATTCTAGAATAGGTAACGATTACCAGTTCTTTCTTTCTGAAATAACTGCTGATATGGTTTGTTAGTTAGGAGTCTAGGTCTAGCTTAACTAGTTGTCTGCATGTGAGGATTATTAGAAATTTTACGAAACAACTTTAGCTTGTGTTAGGTAACGGAAGTTGGTGACCCTTGTAGAGCTTGCACGAAATGAACCTTCATGGAAGTTGTTCTGCCCTTTCTGAGATGCAAATGTCAAACCATTCAATTTATGCTACTCATGCACACCTAACAGCAGGCGTTGGTTACCTGAAACATTTTAAAAGCTGGTGTTGTAGTTGGACATGCTCAAGTAATTAGAGTCTGAATTAGGTATTGGACTTTGTAGATATGTTGAATACTAGTGATCGGGAGAGAATTTTGGTTCTTGTAAGAGGTTGGTGTACATCAACAGACCTTAGTAGTAGTAAGATTTGTGGGTGCTAAAAGGGATTATATGGAGCTCTCAGCATCACATTTCGAAGCAATTTCATCAGCGCTTACCAAGCTTTGTTAAGTGAAGATCAACTCCTTTCAAGCTTGTCTTAATGAAATACTTCAAATGAGGACATTGAAATGCTGCACATTGGCAGTCCCTCATATATCAGTTGAGCCCATGACTTGTCAAGAGAAACTGAGCAACAAATCAAACTCTGATAACAACCATCTGCTGCATTCCTCTTATTAAAAAGGGTTTGCTTCATTCAAACTTCTGCAGAAACAGAATCAATTTTTTTTAAATCTCCACCTAATTGTCTAAAGTATTGCCATAAATATTTTCACATGGATCCTTCACATTTAAATCCAGCAGCATTATTCCTGCCAAATAGTGAAAAGTAGTGCTTGACCAAGCAAATGTACCATTTCGCATGCTGGCATCTCTGAAAATTTTCCAACATTTTAAGTGCCAATGGTTGTATGCTGCATTAGGAGGCCAGATTTGATACCTGATTGGTTGATTGAATAAGGATGCCCTTTTCTGCGAGTGATTATTTATATCATAGTTTTGGTGGCCAAGATGTGTTTGCATTTTTATGTAATTATTTCTCTTGTAT
Source organism: Coffea eugenioides (assembly GCF_003713205.1). Lineage (NCBI taxonomy): Eukaryota > Viridiplantae > Streptophyta > Magnoliopsida > Gentianales > Rubiaceae > Coffea > Coffea eugenioides. The sequence continues at coordinate 25,416,522 of NC_040041.1, forward strand.
TGCTGTTGCTACTGTCTAGGTTGTGATTAAAGATGTCATCTTTGATGTTCCTAGGTATTCAGTGCTTCACCATTCACATTCCCTTCTTCTTTCTCCCCTTAGAGCTTGGTCACAGCAGATTGGTTTCTTTTCCTTCTTGCTTTGATGTCAAATTCACTTATCTAAAAGTAATTGTCAATGTATGTGAACTGTTACTTGAGTTCTTATTTTCATATTTGGGATAGTATTTCTGCATTGAACTTTATGACAAGCTTTTCTTAATTGTTTTCCCAATAAAGAAGTTAGTAATTTCCTTTGGTCCAATAGAACGTTGTTTTGCATGAGGATGGACTAGCTTTCCTTTCGTTCAGGACTTAAGTTTATCCAGATTTAAGAATTCATGTTTTGACTGTATAATCTGTCTAGGACTTGAGTTGCTGGCATTTCTCAAGTCCTAGTTTTACAATCAGTAACATGAATCATACCCACTGTTGTCTTCTCTGCGTTGCATTTTAATGTTGATATGGAGGCAAGTGCCAAATGCTGTCAATACTATTGGTCTGGATCATGACTATCATAATAAAATTATATAGTTTGCTAGGAGTGCAGGAATGTTTATCACTTCCTGATATACCTTTTAACAGTTTAAAGGGGAATATGTAGGTTGTTTGTATCGGAACTTTTTTGTCTACCCTGGGTAAGTATCATCACAAAGAAATGTTCCCAATGGTTATGACTTAGATATCATCCTTAAAGGTACTAGGAATAGGAAATCCATAAAACTCATATAATGGGGGTATAAGATGTAACTTCTGTAGTGTGTTTTAGCTTCAAAGTCAATATAAATATGATATCTTTATTTAGAGACCTACGATACACGCTACAGGTACATGAATAAATAATAGGAGAAAAAGATTTTATGGGATTGAGCATTGATAATTGAGAAATTTATATAACGCATGCAATTGCATATCACTTAAAGACCTATTGGTATGTGAAAATAATAGGGCTGATTGTTTAACCACATATCCCTATTAGAAGCAGAAGTGCTTTATTTGTTCTATTTGTACCCTGTGAAAATGTTCAATATGACTTGAGCTACAAATTTTTGCTTTATAGTCTTGTGCTTTTGAGCAGCCTGTTTGGTTCTTTGCTTACTGTGATTAACGTTGGCCATTTAGTGCCTTCAGTCTTTGCCTTGTTCTTTCACGAGTGGTTCTTCTCTCCTTTGTTGTTGAATTTGACTATTTATTTGTTCAGTTCATTAGTTTTTTCTTGGCAGCTAATTGATGTCTGATATAGAGTAAAGGCCTTGATCTATAACTTGGACTTAAGCTTTTAGGATTTCCAGTATCGTACTTGAGTTTTGGAGGTTGGACATTCAAGAAAATTCAAATTATTGTATTTTTCAATAAATTTTTAAGGCTAATATGCCACTTGGATGCTTGTCATTTTCATACGAATATTTAAAGCAATCTGTCTTTTATAAAATTGTCTTTACAGGATAGATTAGTCGGTTCAACTATGTAAAATATGGTGATTGAGATCATTGTGGCTACAGTAATGCAAATCTTGTTGGGAAAAGTTTCAAAATATTTGCTTGTTTCTCAAGTTTTGTGTGTTATAAATAAGTTTAGGTATGTTGGCTTTGTTTGGAAGTATTGAGTGAGGTATTTCCTGCTTTCCTCTTTTTAGATGTTTCATATATCTTTAGAAACATCATACTTTTTCCATATGGATCATTTTCTTCTGCTATGAACTTAATTATCTGAATAGCAACCAGCTCAACTTTACAAGCAAGTCCTGATAACTCAGTTGCCCATGTATTTGACGTTTTTAGCACCTTCAGTATTCTGTGAGACTCTATATGACCTTTCTGATCAAGTATGAGTTTTTGCTCCTGGCAATTTATTTTCTAAACCACTGTTCATGTTAACTGCCATTTCTTTTAATAGTTTTGACATCATTATGTTTTTTTCTTGCCTTTGTTCATACTTTGTGTACAACAGCATCAATTGGATCCTCCTTTTATTTTTTATTTTTATTTTTTGGTGTTTTAAACCTGCTGAAGGCTAGGGCCATAGTATCTTTTTTTCGGTCAGTGTTATGATTTGAACATGTACTCAGAAATCTAATTTTTTATTCCTTGAAAATTCATGTCTGTAAAGGCATTTATATGTTATTTGACGTGAAAAGTTAACTTCATTATGTTGTTTCCATGGTTTAAACTTAAAATATTTTGTTTGAGATGGCAACTAAATGCTCATTCAAGTTAATGTGAGGACATATATTTGACGCATTCAAAGTCATTCTGGGCATGGAAGAAAAGGGCTATACTTAAGAGACAGCCAGAGTGGAATCTAGAACTCTTGGAACTTTACAATTATGACTATGATCACATTGAAATTTCTGATGTGTGGATAATGGAACATGTTAAATTCACAGTAGATTGGATCAAATTACTCAGCAAAGGGATCACCTTTTGTGCAAACTTTCTAGCCTCTTATTAGAAAATACTTGGTAGAGTTTCCATAACGTTAAAAATGTCTGTTAGGCAATTGATTTTTTTTTTTTTTTTGGGTTTTATGAAGTGCTTTTGCCTCTTTGCCAGCCTGGGATTTTTTGGTCTTTTGTTCACTTGATGGAAATGAGATTCAGCTGAAGAGCTATTTGTCTTTGGCAGGTATGCTTACGCTAAAAGATCTTGTCAATTCTATTGCTGAGAAATTCCAGGGACAGCTTTTAGAGGGCAGTGAATTGTATGGAATGAAGAACAATCATGTCACTCCTTGTAAAATCATAAAAATTCTAGAGGAAGATAATAAGACCAAATTTGAAGTTGCATGGCTTGAAAAAGATAAAAAAGTTCCTATAAATGCTTTAGTCAGCGCAGAAGATTTGATTACAAAACTACCTTTTACTAGAGGAACCCTTAAGTCTTTTATTAAGGAGTCCACATATCGAAGTGGCCCTTGGGTTTTACATGATAAGCTGGCCAAAAAGCACGGGATCTCAACTGATCCTCCACAGGAGCTAAAAGGAATAATATCCTTGCGCGATGGAGTTGTGGTATGCAGTAGGAAGAGAAAAAAAGTTGAAGATGAGCATGGTGCTCAGGTAACTGATGTGGTTCCATTTCGAAAAGAAATACATAAGCTTGTATTCCCCCTTGCATTCGTATTCCTTTTTGATGAACTATAAAATCGCATATTCCTTTTTCTTTTCTGATTTTGTTCTAAAGGCAAAGAGTGGCGAGTCTGTGGCCATCACGTCTGTGGAAAATGCTGATGGAGGTATGTTAGAACTATAATTTACTTTCGGAGTGAATGCCATAGCCTTTTGAACTGAATTGCAGAACGTACTCTTTTTTCTGTTTCTTTGCCTTTTTTGAGCTAGATGTTGGACTTTTAGTCACCTATATAGATATTTTAGTTTGCTACGGTGGCTTATTTGGTATTCTCTTCTTTTATATTTCCTTCTTGGTCTTCATCTATTGTCTACTGACTTTGTGCACATGCCCTGAATGAGTTGCTATTGTCTTGTGGAAAGCTCCACTTATGAATTGATAGGGGGTTGGGGATATGTTTCAGGTGGTGATTTCATATCTTAACATGACTGTTTGGATTCAATTCTCTCATCCAACCTTTGAAAGTGTCCATATCGTGGTCCTATTTGGACAGTGTACTGCACATCTGTTTGGGGATTAGATTAGATTGCCTAATAAAATAAATTAGTATCATATTAATTGGTAGTAATCATCTCCATATGTTTTGTCAGATGCATTATATCTGGTGAATTTTGTTTAATGGTCACAACTCAGAAATCTAAATTTCTGGGATTCAGTCTAACCTGTAGAGCTTATGTGGTCAATGGCCTTGCCCTCTTATACCTTTTATAGAAGTTGAATACAATGTATGGGGAGTTTAATGGTTCTTAACTCATGAGGTTCATTTGAATTTACCTTTTGTTTCATACTTACCTTTTTCTGTTTGGATTTTGTTACATTTTGCTTTGTTCTGTGCTTGATATATTCTTTGCTGGAGCTTTTATTGTTGTCTATCTCATTATGTCTATCTTATATTTATGTTGTCCCATGCAGAGTACAAGAAGCCTAAAAAACAGCACATCAGATATCCTATTGATGATCTACTAGTGGGTCTGGCTGGGGACGATCACAAGTTGACTGAACGACCTTCCCCTTGCAGAGATTTTAGTGTTCCAATGGGTTGTGTTGGGGATCTTTTGATGGTGTGGGATTTTTGTACTTCATTTGGCAGGCTATTGCACTTGTCACCTTTTTCTCTTGAAGATTTTGAAGGTGCGCTTGGCCACAAGGACAGCAATGTGGTACTTCTTGTTGAATGCCATTCAGCTCTTCTTCGCTTGCTCATGAAAGATAATGGGAAGTTTTCCTTGTCTGTACAGAATAGGAAACGGAAGCCAAAGGTTAAGCCCTCAATTGTTGATATTGTTACTACTATAGTTGCTCCCTTTGGATAGAAAATGAGACTGGACCTTTGTAATTTCTGAATCCTTGATTTTTTGATTTATTGAAGATGCTTTATTGTTGCTGATCTCCTGTAACTCGTCCACATTTCAGATCACTTTAATCACTTGGACAGAGTATTTGTGCGATTTTCTGGAAATGATCGGTGTTCTTGAACTATGTAGTCACATCACAATGATTAAGCGGGGCCACTATGGGCTTCTGGACATTCATATTAAGTTGGGTATATTGAAGGAACTGCTTGCTCAAGCCCTTGAAACAAATCTGTTGAGGACAAAGTTGGATGAGAATTATGATCAGCGACAGGCATTTGCTGCGATGAAAAGGGAAAAAGCTATTGAGGAAGGTAAAAAGAGAAGAGAAGAGAAAAGACGTCTGAAGGGAGAATCTGAGGCCAAGGAATTGACAGGGACTGGTTCCAGTGATACTGCAAACGATTCGGTTGAACCGGTGGAAGTCAATCCTGCTGAAGAGAATGGTAATGTTTTAAAGAAGCTGGACAAAACCGTCAAAAGTCCATCAGAGAACAGGTTTGATTTTGAATGTTATGTGTTATTGGACTTCTTCAGATCATACTGTTGGATGGATCATGATGTCTTTTTTCAATTTGTAATTGTTTCCCTGTCTCTTTTAGCATCACTTTATTGTGTTCCCTCCAAATGCATGACAGTGAGGAGGAACAAACAGCTCATGCTCCAAAGAAGAATGCTAAGAATCAAAAGGCAGATTTGAAAGCCATTCCAAATGGCACCAATGACTCGACAAAGAGGAAAATTCATAAAATGATGAAGAAGGATATAAAAGAGACAATAGAAAAGAAGAGCAAAGAACAGAGGGTAAATTTACACTCTCTATCAATGCTGTATATGTATCACTCTACCTACATTTGCTTTGTTATGACAAAAACATATACCTATTTTCTTTCTTTTCTCTAGAATTTTCTCTACAGATGTTTAACTACCTTCTTGCATCTGTTCCTTCTATCCTTTGTGCAAGGACAATGTTGAAATGAGATATGATAACTATATTGCCACACTTATATTATTATTCTGTACTTCTATTGTTGCAGAAAGAATATCTAGAGCGGGAGATAGAGAAAAGGTTTATACGCCATTCTCCTTTGGGCAAAGATAGAGATTATAACAGATATTGGTTTTTCCGACGTGATGGAAGAATATTTATTGAGAACTCTGACTCCACACAGTGGGGTTATTACAGCTGCAAGGAAGAGGTAATATCGAGAAACCGTTGTGATTTCAATTTATCCTTCTGTTATGATTCTGACTGCTCCTCACAATGTCAGCTGGATGCTTTTATGGGCTCACTGAATCCAAAGGGTGTTAGAGAATGGGCTCTTAAGAAGCAATTGCAGAAGCACTATGATAAAATTTGGTATGTTAAGTTTTTATTTAGCAAGTTCATCTCTTTTTTTTTTTCTTTTTTTTTTTCAATGATACTACTGAATGTCCCTTTTGGTTATATAACGAAGGTGAAGGTGAAAAAAGTAGGCTCTAGTAAAATCTTGTTAAGCTTATCTTATCTTTAGACGGTTCTAATCTGAACTTAAGAACTTCAACTGCTACTTTCTTCCATGCATATATATTGACCTAGCAAGGGTTTTTTCCCCCCTGCAAAATTTCTTTTTAAGCCCGTCAAGATGGATTGCTCGTGTGCATACCTGGTTGGCTACACCTGCATAATCTGTAGCAATCGAATTGATTACTGAAATCTTGTTATTGGAATTTTCAGCTCTGAACTTCTGAAGAGATCAAAGGATTTAGCTCAGAAGATTGCAATGGAAGAGGCTGTGCTTCGTAGGTCTACTCGAGTTCGTGCTCCTCCTAGGGACAACCCAGCTCTTGCCTTCCTTAAGTATGAAAACAAGTGGAAGGAAGACTGACTGCCGTTTGGACAGATTGATACATGAGCTAGCTGAACTAGTGTAGTTAATTGCCACAGGGTATAGAATTTTTTTTCCCTTGCAGGTACTGCCTGTTCATTCTTTCATTTGCAGGAAGATTTTTGGGGTATAGGGGGCCCTGATGGGATGAATTTTTGACTTTTGAGATCAGCCCTGTGATGGTGGCCCTCGTGTAATTGCACTTCAATTGCTGTAAATGATATTAGAGCCTGTTCAATTGAAATTTCATATTGATGTTACACTTGCGTCTCCTCCTTTGTATAAACCCGCAGGAAAAAGGTGAGGAGGGAAAGTGGAACGGAAACAAAAAAGTCCATGTAGTGTAGAAAAAGATGACAAGTATTCTATGAAAGCACCAAGGCTTTTACAACTGAAGAACGGAACAGCATGGCATAAATTTATAGTTTCTTCCAATTTCCCTTCCTCATCTAAGCGGCATCAGAACCTATTGATTGGTGGTAGAGGGACTAGGGGCTTTTGCAATTACTAGTCTTAATTGCACCATCCAGTATGTGCAGAGTCTATGGGTTGGTGGTGGAGGGATTGGAGGCTTTTGCAAATTGCTTGTTTTAATTGCACCGTATAATGGACGCACTAATGTAACATGTAGATACAATAAATTATATATAAGGAGAAACCAATGCATGAAAGAGAACAAATTTTACTATTTTTCCTATTAGTCAATCCTATGTCGATCCCGCAATTCATACATTCAAATAGATGTGTATGTAGACATGCATACACAATATATTCATATGTATATATAAATTTGCACATATATACATGTATACAACATACATACATAGACAATTTGTGTACACACATATATTCTTAAATTGGCATAAAACATCATTTAACTTACAGAAAAGCAACATTATGAGGATCCAAAAATTATTTTTATATTTTGTATTCCCAAAAATTATTATTTTTATATTTTGTATTTTAATCTACTTGTCTTGAATTTTTGGTTAATTTAATGGTTGAGTTATGATTTTATTTCCTATTGTTTCATTCAATTTGTTGCATGTTGAGTTCATAGTGCGTTATACAAGTGTGATCAATTAGTGAAGTGCGTGCAATAAATTTGGTGAATTAGAGGGAGTTTTGTACAGAAAGATTTTTGTTAATAGAGGTGTTAAGATATCATTGGAAGAGGATTAGATATTAGTGAATGAAAGACAACTAAATAAGGATTTCATCTTGTGATGCCAAGTGTCAACCATCTAGTTAGTTTTGACCAAGACTAAGTTCTCTTCTTAACTTCACCAAGCTTCCATTCATTACTATTTCTTTTCTTTTCCTTCTTGGTTGGACGAAATTTGAGAGAGAAAAAGAGAGAAAAACAACAAACTTCAAACCTTGATTCCTTGCCTATTTAGTGAAAAATCCAAAGAAAAACCCTAATCCACTCCATAAAAACCTTGAATTAAGCTTGGAAGGAAGCTATTGGAGGAGTTCTTGGAGAAATGACTTCTTGTTTCATTTCCAACCTTAGTCTTGTGTGGAAGGAGGAAACAATTGCTAGAAAACCTAGTTTTCTCTTCTTATACTTGAGTGTACTTGATATATGGATGATAGGAGTCAAAAGGGAGGAATTTTATGGAGGATTTTAGTTGTTTGCAAGTTGTTTTCTTGATAGTTTGTTGCTGGAAAATTGTCAGCTTTATGTGTTTGGTTTAATTATTAGTTTACAAGCTTTATATATGGATTTTGGTGGATTTCTTTGTTAATAATCATGCTATATGCCTCTTTATATGATAAAGAAGAAGGATTAGGTACGTTGCATGAAAACCTTAGTAGCTTTGATGGAGAAATTTATGGTGAGTTTGATGTATGCTTCTATGTGGAAATATTAGTCATTTTTATGGTGATTTTGGCAAGGTTTTTGTTTAAGGTACTTGTTAAACCTTAATTTTCAAATGTATGTTGAACTTGAGCCAAGGAAGTGAGATTTTGTTAAGAAAAGTTTTATTTTCTCAAGTTGTTAGCAATCTAGAAATTTTCGCAGGAAGGTTTACGCAGTTTTGGGAAATTGGCTATAATTTCGTATAGAAAAATCAGAATTGAGTTCTGTTTGTTGCGTTTGAAACTAGACTTAGAGGGCTTTCTAACAGTATAAAATTTGGGTTGTGGTTCATTTTATATATACACTAGAAAATCAACAAAGTTGACTGAAAATTTTGCCCAGCATAAGTAAAAACTGGTATGTTGCAGTAGATTGCGGCTCAATTTGGACCAATTTATGAACTGAATCTCTTTGAGGTGTCTTCTAAAGATTGTTAGTGCTTCGAGTCTAGTTTTTAATGGGGTAAGTTGTATAATTTTTTGACATTTATAATTCAAGTTATGATTTTTCAAAGGAATGATGATTGCTGGAATTTTTGTTAGAACTCGTGGGAGAGAAGTTGAGATGTTTCCAACTTTACATCTAAAACTTTGGCTGTAAATTGGCATATCTTGACTCCGTATATCTTAAAACACTTCAATCTTAGCAAGCATGTGAGTTTTTATGGTGAAAATCTTGACTTATGTGGGTGGAATTCTTGTTTGGAGGAATCGCAGGGCTGCTGGAAAATTTGCAGCTTAACCAATGATGAATCTTCTAGCTTGACCTGGGTATTTTGATGGAAATTGACTAAAGGATCATGTTATATATCTTGTGTATGCTGTACTTATGGTTGTATGAAAGTTTGCTTAGGTGAGAATTCGATCAATGGGATTGAATTGAGGATAAAATGACTGATGAACTATATACTAACTTGATAACCGGTCCGATGGAGCATTAGCTGTGTACCCTGCTGTGTTTAGCCTTAAAGTCCTTTCATTTGCGAGTCTTTTGGATTCAATCATATTCATATCACTTGCTAGAATCTTAAACTACAATGGCGCGTTGAATTGGAGTGAATCTAATAGCTTAAAAAGGTGAACCACCTTGGTTTCTTCACTATTTTGTTGTTGGAAATTTCTAGCAATGAAATGAAATGTGGAATTCTTTGGTTGCTCATATTTCTTGGGTCCAAATGCTTTCCTTTCGCTCCAAAACCATACTTGAATCATTACCCTAGTATGTACTTGGATTTTCCTTGAATTGCACTTTCAAATTTGTCTTTGAACCCTTGTGTTTTGAGAGACCAACTTGGATAGGTGTATGGTCCATAGTTGAGTCTAAAATGTGAATTTCGTTCGCCTAAGTTTTGGATAGTTGGACCATAAATATCTTTTATCTTGGTGGCTCTTAGGGTTTGACGGTGAATACGAGAGCCACTCAGAGACGAGCGTTTAACATGCTCGGCTTTGAACTGGTGAGTGTTTCAATTGCATGTTCCATGCTACTTGTTGCTAAAATTGCTAGGCACTTGATTTGTCATTTCTTAAGCGAGTGTGTACTTTATCGCACTTGACCTAACTCGACTAAACTTTTGATATCTTGTTCATGCATGTACAAGCAATTTGATTTACAAGTGACTTGTATCTTGACTTGAAATACTTGATCTTGCGTGCGGACTTGCATGTACATGTGTATAATTGTAGATCGGATGTATATCTTCTTGCAGGGTTGAACTAGGCCCTTGGACCCTTATCCAAGACGTCGGGTAAGTGGGAACTTGGGTTACTCATGCGTATGTGTGAATGTAGGTTGGTAACGGCTGAACTGAGCCATTGTTGGACCTCTTGCTTGAGACCAGCCTTAGAGCAGTCGAGTAAGTTGGGCAACCTTGGGTAAAGGACGAAATTCCTAACCTGTTTACTCGTGACTTGAATTCATGACTTGAACTCGTGACATGCTTGAATACGGAGCGTTAGGTGACAGCTAATGTCTCCAATCTTTACTTGCGTAAGCGTTGGGTCACAGCCAACGACTCCACTCGTGAATACTTGAATACTTGGGGTTTTAACCCCAAATCATGAATACTTGAATACTTGGGGCTGTAAGCCCATCCCATGGTTGGTTGGTCGAATCAAGCCGGTAAAGAGTTTGGTCAAGGAGATTAATAAACCATGGGTACTTGATTGGCGTTCGGGCCCGGTAGGGGGATGATTGGTGGACGGAGATCGACGTTTAGTGGTGATCTATGGACATTATAATTTCATGGTTGACGGAGAGTCAATGGACCCTGGACAAGTTACCGTGATACCTGCTCCTGAGAGTAGACTATATCCTTTGATATGAATGTGATATTTACTGTACATTATTGCATGATCTATCTGATTACCTGTTTCGATATATATTATATCATGCCTACTAGTTTACTTGCATATTTTCTTGGAATCTCACTGGGTTTCTAGCTTATTCCATAAATTTGTTTTCCCTATAGGGGTGAAAACGTGAGAGTGGGTACTGGAGAAGGCATAGTCTTTATCCAAGATTTGTTAGTTGCTCACGTAGGCATTCCTAAACTCTTTAGCGGGTTTGTTTGGTTTTATTTTGTAAGTTTAACCCATCAGCTATATTTAGGGATTGTATGGGCATTTGATGTCCACGATTATATATGTCTAGAGTTGTAATTGATATTGTCCTTATTATTGATGTTGTTTCTTTGTAAATTTCATAACGGCATGAGTGAGTCCTGGCGAGAGTTAGGCAGACGGTCCGCCAAACCCTTGAGTACGTCCTAGGAGAAGGTGGGATCGTCACAAACATTGAATGGCAAAAATTGACAGATTGCCACTAGTACACTACTTAGATGAGTTGAGTGGTTGTTTTGAAACAAAAGAGAGCACAATAGTCTATAGTACGGCTGCAAACGAGTTGAGTGTCAGGAATAAACTTGAGAGAAGGAATTAAGAAAGGGAAGAAGAAAGCAAGAATAGATCTCAGTTGAGGAAATGAGAGAAAAATGGGAGAGTTTATTTAGAAATTTCTTGAATGAATTCTTACATAACTGCTTTTCCTCCTCTTCTTGAATGTTTCTTTGTTTTTTTTTACCACAAGAATCTGCAATAGCCAAAATTACCAAAACTACGTCGCTTAACTAATAACAAAAATTCATGACAAATCGCTCCCCTTCAAACTATGCTTGTTCTCAAGGATGGAAATAAGGAAACTGTTGTTTGATAAAATCAAGATCCTCCCAAGTAGCTTCTTCAAACCCAAGATTAATCCATTTGATGAGAACTTAGGATATAGGTTGATGATTTCACATTATGGCTCTACTTTTGAGAATTAGTTTCGGAGCAATTTGAATCTGGTCATCAGGGCTAACTAATGGCAGTGTAGGCATGACAATCCGAGATTCTCCCAACTTTGTTTTTAACATAGAAATGTGGAAAACTGGATGAATCCTGGAACTTGGGGGTAACTCCAACCTGTAAGCTACCTCCCCCACTTCCACTGAGTGTTGTCTATAAGGCTGAAGTTTCAGATAAACCATATCACCAACTTCCAAAACCCTTTCACTGAGTCAAGTGCTGGCAAAGGATCTATAAAATGGCTTGCCTATCTCTGACAACTTCACTAACTGCAGGAACAATGGAATTAGAGATATGCCCTAGTGGTAACTGGATAGGTTTATGGCCATAAAGAGCCTCAAGTGGGGTCATATTGAGACTAGTATAGTGGTTAGTGTTATACTACCATTCAACTAATGGTAACAAAGATTTCCATTTCTGAGGTCTATCACTAGTCATACACCTCAAATAGGTATCCACACACTGATTAACACATTCACTTTGCCCATCTATTTGTGGATGGTAAGCTATGTTGAGATTGAACTGAGTTCCCACTAGTCTGAACAGTTCTTGCCAGAAGAGACCGGTAAAAAGTTTGTCTCTATATGAAAATATGATATCTAGTAGCCCATGGAGCTTGAAAATATGTGTTCGGAATAATTTGGCAACTTTTACTATAGAGAAAGGATGTTTTAGAGGGACAAAATGGGAGAATTTTGCCAACTTATCCACAACCACCATTATAGTGTCACAGTCTTCAAAAAGAGGTAAACTTTCTATGAAATTCATACTAATTTATGACCATGCTTGATTAGGAATTGGCAAAGGTTGTAGTAAACCTGGATAAGGAACATTTTCATGCTTGTTCCTTTGGCAAATGTCACAATACTTGACAAATTCATCTACATCTTTTTGCATTTGAGGCAATAGAAAACTGCACTTAGCCTCTTGAAACACCCCAACTGCCCAGAATGGCCACCAACTGCTGATGAATGCAATTGTTGAATAATCTGGTGTCTCAAGTCACCATGAGCACCAACATAAGTCTTTGTATTCATAGTCTGTCACAGAAGTAGGATCTAGTAGCAATTGGGCAATTATTTCTTGATATGATGAGTCATTTTCATAACTCAAAGATATCTATCAAAAAGTGAGGCCTGATGCTAGTGATAGCACAAGACATTTCTATAGAATTCTCCTTCTGGAATCCCCTCCTTGACAAGGCATCAGCAGCCTTATTTTCAGCTCCCTTCTTGTACTGAATCTCATAGTCTAAACCCAAGAGTTTTGTCAAACACTTGTGCTGTAGTGAAGTATTTAGCCTTTGCTCCAGTACAAATCTCAGACTTTAGTGATCTGTTCTTATAATAAAATGGTATCTAAGCAAGTAGTGTTTCCATTTTGTTACTGCCATCACAACTGCTAGTAGCTCCTTTTCATATATAAAAAGCCCTAAATTCTTAGGACTCAAAGCCTTACTGAAATAGGCTATTGGTTGGCATACCTACACTAATACAGCACCAATGCCTCTACTACAAGCATCAGTTTCCACAATTAATGGTTTAGTAAAATCTGGCATATTCAATACATGAGCAGGGCTTATGATGTCCTTAATTGCTAAAAGGCTTTAGCTACTAGCTCATTCCAACGAAAAGAATCTTTCTTTAATAATTCAGTCAAGGGTTTGTAAATTAATCCATAACCTTGTACAAATCTCTTGTAATGCCCTATAAGCAGTGGCGGAACTAGGAAAAATTCTCAGTGGGGGCAAAAGCAACACTAAAATTGTTTACCTACTCTTTTTCTAGTTTTTTAAGCAAAAAAATATTCACCAACAAGTTGAAATGAAAAGTCTTTTTTAGCTTACTTCAAATGGAACTTTGTGGCCCACATATCTTTTCAGAATATTAGTTCATAAACCAACTTAGAGGACCATGTAATTCTTTCATTTCCTTCATAAGAAAATTCCGGGAGCACACTTGAAATTATATCAAAATTCTAGGGATACTATAGGAATTTAAGAGGGGGCAGTGGGGGCAGTGGGGGCACCACTGCCTATAAGGCCCGAGAAACCTCTCAAAGCTTAGACTGTCTCAGGTACTAGTTATACTCTAATACATTCCACCATAGTAGCATCCATTTCTACCCCATTGTAGGATATAACATGGCCCAGGTATTCCACTCTCAACTGAGCAAACATGCATTTAGACATCTTTGCATACAATTGGTGAGATCTCAGAATTTTTAACACTATTCGTAGATGATTTACATGGGCTTACAAGTCTGGGCTATAAACAAGTATGTCATCAAAGACGACAAGGATACATTTCCCGAGGTAAGGTTGGAAGATTTCATTCATGAGGGATTGGAAGGATGTAGGGGCATTAGTTAAGCCAAAAGGTATAACTAAAAACTCATAATGGCCTTGGTGAATTTGGAATGCTGTTTTATGGATGTCACAGGCTTTGACGCTGATCTAGTAGTAACCGATCTAAGGTCAATTTTGCTGAAAAATTTGGAGCCAAAGAATTCATCTAAAAGCTCCTCAATGTTGGGAATAGGATTTCTATCTTTAATGGTAAGGTCTAGATATTTGTAATCCACATAGATATGCCAAGTGCCTTCTTTTTTCTTAACTAGTAAGACAGGTGAAGAAAAAGGACTGGTGCTAGGCCTAATGATCCCAGTTTGAAGCATACATTTCACCTGATTTTCAATTTCTGTTTTTTAGGAATGTGGATATCTATAGGGTTTAACTTTAAAAGGTTGAGCCTCTGGTTTCAAAATGATGGCATGGTCATGGGATCTTTCTGGTGGTAATTGTTTGGGTTCAGCAAACACATCAGAGAATTTGTGCAATAATTTAGAGATTTCACTAGGGAGTGGATTTACCTCATCTAAATTGCTATCCTCAATCACTGGATAGATGGAATACATGCTTCTGTGTTTCTATTGAATGAACTTCTTCATTGACTTTCCTCTGATCAAGTTCGTTGAAGGCTGCTCCACTGCACCTTCCAACACCATATCTCCTCCTTCGTCTAACAATTTGATCCATAGTTGCTTAAAATCTAAGGTGATTGGACTATATTGTGTCATCCAATCTACCCCAAGTATCAAGTCCCATGCACCCAATTCCATGATCACCAAAGGAAAACTAAAGTCATAGTTTTGAATGCTCCATGTTACATTTGGACAGAACAGATCACTATAAATAATGGTTCCATCAGCAATGCTAGCCTTTAGAGGTGTCATCCTGGTCGTTTTTAACTTCATTGACTTCATTAATGCAACATTTAGAAAACTATTAGTAGTCGCTATATCAAGCAGTATAGATACAACTTGCCCTTGTAATGTCCCTTGCAGCCTTAGTGTCTTTCTCTTGATAGTAGTTGTCAAGGTGTGTAAGGACACATCTATTGATTTTCCCGGATAACCAGTATGTTCATCTTACTATCTAATGACATCAAGAAATTTTGGTTCCTCATCTTCTTCTAGAATGAGATTTAAGTGCTTGTATTTACATTGGTGACTAGGACTAAATCTCTCCCTGTATTTGAAACATAGATTATTTTTTTTTGTGCAAGCTCTCCTAAGGGGAAATCTGTTTACTTTCCTAGATTGCATTACCAGAACCCTCCTTCTTTTGGCCAAGATTCACTGAAGTCTTACCTCTTGTGCTAGTTCCTGTAGAAGAAACACTAGAGGACTTAGAATTCTCCCCAAGATCCCAAGTTTTGCTATTTTTGGTATATCTCCCATTCAGTATCAATGATTGTTCTTGCCGCTCTGCTATTTCAAAGGCTTCTATTAGGGTAATGGGCTTCAACATTCTGACCATAGGCTTAATTTCCTCTTTAATACCATTGATAAAACTAGAAGTAAAATAAGATTCAGAGAGATGAGGATCTTGTATCAACATCGAGGAGCTCAGTTCTTCAAACTTCTCCTGATATTCCTTGACAGTGGTGGTTTAACGAAGTTTGTTGAATTCCTCCACCCTTTTACCCTTATCCCCAAATCTCCTGTTCAGTAATTCGCAGAACCCTTCCCAAGATAGTTCCCTTTACTTCTCTTATTCCCTTGAAACCATATTTCTACCGTCCCTTCCAAGAACATCTCTACTACTTCCAATTTCTGATCTTTAGGAAGTTGATGGACCAAAAAATATTTCTCGCATTTTTTGATCCATTCTTGAGGTCTATCTCCTTCAAAAAATGGAAGTTCCACCTTGGGAAGATTTGGAAGAGTAACTTTACATTCCTTGGTTACTACTAATTGCTCACCCCCTTCCTTGCATCTAACATGGGGATTGGATAAAAAAGGAATCTTATCTTGCAGATGGGACTCTCTTGTTACGGCTACCTTCTCTTTGGTGAGAGCTTGAAAAAAGGAAATTAGTTTCGTTTCCATACCCGCCATTAGTGCATCAATCTTCTTATCGAGCTCCTCCATTCTGGTATCTACATGCGTCCTAGCTTCTTGCATTTCTGCCTGTAATGAATCAACTTGGATTTGAACCCTAGCTTCAAGTTTTCTGAACTGCTTATCCAAGTTCTTGAGTCTAGTAACATCTACCATTGAAGATTTGTGCTAGAATATTGTTTTTGCCAAGGATTGAAAACTCTAAATACCAATTGTCAGGAATAAACTTGAGAGAAAAAATTAAGAAAGGGAAGAATACGTATCTCAACTGGGGAATAAGACAAAAATGGGAGAGTTTATTGAGAAATTTCTTGAATGAATTCTTACATAACCACGTTTCCTTCTCTTCTTCTATTAATAGAGTCTTTTTCACTCCATTAGCAACTAACTAGGCAGTTACACAACTAATCCCTTACTAACTATAACAAATAATAAAATATTAGGAATATATATGTAATTTTATTATTAAAATATATATATATATATATCATCGAACCGACTCGTGAACTAACGAGCTGAGTATTTTTGAGGTCGACTTGGTCAGTTTGAGCTCGACTCGAGCTCAATGTTGACCAAGCTCAAATTGGTCGCCATTGGCTCACAAGTGGCTCGACTCGTATGCAATCTTAGTTTAAAGTATCTTAACTATAGTTATAAAACCTGGCTTGAACCTTGACCTGGAGAGATGACTAGTTCAACGGGTTTTTGATTCAACCACCAGTTGGGCGGATGGTTTAACCACATGTTGGGCAGTAGCTATATTATATAATATAATAATATATTTTAAATTAAAAAATAATGAAAATTTTAAGTCGGCTATTCAATCGACGGTTCAACTGACGATTTATTCTCGATTCACCAATTGAACTGTTAGCTTGTTGACTAATCAACGGGTTTATTACTTGTTCGATCTAATTAGTGATCCAACCCAATCCTATAGTTGGTCCATCGGTTTGAATAGTTCGGTCATCAAACCAGGCCAAGTTTTATAAGTATAGTTTAAAGTGCACAATACTAAACTTCCATAAAACTTTCAAATCCACCATAGGTTTTCCATAAATATTATAAATCCACCAAGATCTAGTCCAAAATTGCTTGAAAAGTTAAAGAATGAAGTAGATTAGTCACTTACCTCTTCAAGAAGATAGCAAGATCCACTCCTAGGAGCCCTCTTCTCTCAAGATCTTCCAAGGTTTCAAGTAGATTGATGAAAGGGTAGCTTGGATCTTCAAGAATCTTAAGAAATTTTGAAGTCTCTCACTCTCTCTTCCTATCTCTATGGTTTGGCGGCCAAGGAGAAAAAATGAAGGCTTTTGGTTGTTTTTTGGAGTTAATATTCAAGCCACAAGAAAGGTTCTCAAGGTCAACTTTGAATAGTGCCCAAATAGTGTCTTCCACTTAAACTTTCTTACCATCCATCCTTAGCTTTTCTAACCTTCTTTTAAGTCTCAAAATCTTTCCTAACTCCACTAATATCTCAACTTACATTCTTCTAGGGTTTTGGCCAAATTCACTAATAAATCGCAAAATCAACAATTTTCAAGAAATTAATCGCTCAAAAATTAAAATAAACAAGTAAGAGAAACTCGTTTAACAATTAACAAGTAAATCACTAAATGAATGCAAACTTTATAAAAATATAATTTAAATTAAAATACAAATAGTTGAGAGGTGAGAAAATAATTTTCTGGGTTATCACATCCTCTCTCCTTTAAAAGAATTTCGTTCTCGAAATTCTCACTTGACCTAGTGAACAGATTGGGATAGTTCTTCCGCATTCCCTCTTCTAATTCCCATGTAGTTTCTTCAACTTCATGGTTTTTCCAAAGCACTTTTACTAAGGGGATTTGCTTATGTCTCAACTCTTTTATTTTTTGGTCGAAAAGCTGTGCAGGTTGTTCCTCATAGGTCAGTGATTCATCTATCTCAATGTCCCCTAACTGAAGCACGTGAGCAGGGTCGGAATAATACTTTTTGAGCATAGAAACATGGAATACATTATGTATCCTAGATAAACTTGCTAGTAGCTCCAGACGATAAACCACATTTCCCATGGATTGGAGAATCTCAGAAAGTCCTAAGTATCTCGATTTAAGCTTCTTTCCTTTCCCCGACATGATACTTGCCTTGAGTGGCTTGACTCTAATGAACACTTTGTCTCCAACCTCAAATTCCAAGTCTTTTCTTCAATTATCTGTGTAACTCTTTTTCCGGCTTTGAGCTACTTAAATTTTTTGGCGTATTAGTTTCACCTTCTCACACGCTTCTTCAATCCAAGGCACCGTTGTAGGGTCCAGAATTCTTCGTTCTCCTACTTCATCCCAATGAATCGGTGACCTACACTTCCTTCCTTATAGTGCCTCATATGGTACCATTTGAATGGATAAGTGGTAGCTATTGTTATAAGTAAACTCCACTAAAGTCAAGTATTGTTCCCAACTCCCTCCGAAATCCAAAACACACATCTTCAACATGTCTTCAAGAGTTTGGATTGTTCTCTCTGTCTGGCCATCGGTCTAAGGATGGTACATAGTGCTAAGATTCAATTTAGTTTCCAAGCTCTCTTGTACTTTTTACCAAAATCGCAATACAATCCGAGGATCTCGATCAGACACTCTACGCACTGGCGCTCCATGCAACCTTATAATCTCATCTATATATAACTTAACTAAATTCTCCAAAGAATATTTCATGTTAATAGGCAAGAAGTGAGTTGATTTAGTTAATCGATCAACTATTACCCAAATAGCATCATGTTCCTTTTGAGTCCTTGGTAACCCTGATACAAAATCCATTGTAATGTGTTCCCACTTCCACTCGGGTACCTCTAAGTGTTGTAATAATCCTAATGATTTTTAGTGCTCAGCCTTAACTTGCTGACAAATCAGGTAGGTCTGTACAAATTGGGCAATCTCCTTTTTCATATTATCTCACTAATAGAGCAACTTCAAATCTTGGTACATTTTATTACTTCCCGGATGCACAGTGTATCGGGAACGGTAGGGTTCTTCTAAAATCTTATTTTTCAAATTTTCATCCTTTGGTACAACTATCCGATTTCGAAACCTCAAGACCCTCTTAGGTCCTACATTCAGGACCTGATACTTCACCCTTTTGCACCATTTCTATCCAATTCTATACCATAGGATTTTTCTTTTTACTCCTGTTTGAGACGGTCCAACAAAGTAGATTTCACTTGGATATTTTCACAAATCACCTTCTGTCGTTCTACACGTGGATTCCACTTGCTTACTTCTTCTATCATGTGCCATTTCTTAACCATCAACCCTGCTATTTGAACTGTACAACTTAAGGCATTAGCTACCACATTAGCCTTTTTCGGGTGATAGTTGATTGCACAATCATAATCATCTAAGAACTCCATCCACCGATGTTGCCTTAGATTCAATTCCTTTTGGGAAAACAATTACTTAAAACTCTTGTGGTGCGTATATACCTCAAATGTCACTCCATACAAGTAATATCTCCACTTTTTCAAAATAAAAATCACTGCTGCTAGTTCTAAGTCATGGGTCGGGTAATTCTACTCATGAGGTTTTAACTTTCTGGAAACATAAACAATTACATTTTCATTCTGCATCAACACACATCCCAAACCTTCTTTTGAAGCATCAGTATAAACTGTGAATCCGTTTTTCCCATTAGGTAAAGTTAAAACAAGTGCTCTAGTCAACTGCCCTTTTAACTCTCGGAAGCTATTATCACACTTAGCATTCCATATGAATTTATTATGCTTTTTAGTCAACTCAGTCATCGGTCCAACAATCTTGAAGAAATTTTCGATGAGACGTCGATAATACCCCACTAAACCCAAGAAATTATGAATCTCAGTAGGATTTTCCGATTGTTTTTACTTGATAGTAGCTTCTACCTTAGTTGGGTCCACCGTGATTCCATCCTTAGAGATTATATGCCCCAGAAAAGATATTTCCTCCAACCAAAAGTCACATTTACTGAATTTAGCGTACACTTGGTGCTCCCTCAGGGTTTGTAGCACTACTCTCAAATGGTACTCATGATTTTCTCGCATTTTTGAATAGACTAAAATATCATTGATAAAAATCACCACAAACTGATTCACGTAGGGTTTAAAAACTCGATGCATTAAGTCCATAAAAGCTACAGGGGCATTAGTTAATCTAAAAGGCATCACCATAAATTCAAAATGTCCATACCTAGAATTAAAAGCAGTCTTTGGTACGTCCTCTTTTTTAATTCTCAACTGGTAATACCTTTGTCTAAGATCCAGTTTAGAAAATACCACAGCTCCTTCTAACTGATCAAATAATTCATCAATTTGAGGTAAAGGATATTTATTCTTAATGGTGACATTGTTCAAGTCTCGGTAGTCTATGCACAATCTCAAACTTTCATCTTTCTTTTTAACAAGCAATACCGGTGCTCCCCACGGAGAATCACTTTCTCTTATAAACTCTTGTTCTAACAGATCCTGTAGTTGCAATTTCAATTCTTTTAACTCAATAGGAGCCATCGGATATGGAGTCTTAGATATAGGTTCTGCCCCAAGAACTAGATCAATCTTAAACTCTACTTCCCTTTCTTGTGGCATGGATGCTAGCTTATTAGGAAAGACGTCGGGAAATTCCTTCACTACCGATACATCTTTCAACTTCAATTGATCTTTTGGAGTATTGATTAAAAACGCTAGGTATCCTTGTGTCCCTTTACTTAATAGCTTTCTAGCCGAAATTCCTGAAATAAGAGCAGACGAAGCTAACCTATGTGGCGACCCCACTTCCCCCTAAGGCGAACCAGAGGGTTGGCGGGCCGTCTGCCCAGCTCTCGCCAGGACTCACGCAAGCAATCCAACCTAAAATCTTCCGACGATTAACTTAAGCTTATTACAATAAAGATCCTTCCGAAAATAAATCGATTTCTACCACCACATTAACTTCAGAGATAACAGTATATAACTTAGCCAATCGACAGTTCTTAAATACTTCCAGCGACGCTCGTAAAAGATACGGATTTACTATACTAACACAAACATACAAATTGAGTATTAGAATTAGAGATTACACTTTCCCAGCTTCAAGTGGCAACCCAAAATGAAAAGTACAATGCTTAGCTTAGAATCCGTTACAAACCGAAAATTACATTCAAATTGTTCAAGTACAACCATAAGAAATATAAGCTGCTCAAATACTTTCAACTTCACATCCTGTAAGGAAAACAAATAAACATGGGGTGAGCTAAAGCTCAGTGGTGCCCCAAAACATGCAGTCACGTAAATCAATCAACAAGCAATAACTTAAACAAGCTGAACAGTTAGGAAAGCGTATAACAGCCCAAGGTAGGATACAGGGGCTCTCAGGAGCCATTTTCCTCGCTTGATCACCATTCATCGTAGTTGACCCTCCGTCAACTCTCACTACTTATAGTCCATGTAGATCCACTTATTTTAATCCTAACCCGACACCATTCATACCTCCGCTTCGGGCCCGCACTTCGTCTACCGACGCAGTATACTCGAGATATACCCGTAATAAAATTTGTCGAAGGATTCACCCAACGACTTTATTGTAGTTCGATTCAGGTGCCGAGGGATTCACCCAACGACGTAACTACATTTGGATTCAGACATTATTGTAGTTCGATTCAGGTGCCGAGGGATTCACCCAACGACGTAACTACATTTGGATTCAGACATTATTGTAGTTCGATTCAGGTGCCGAGGGATTCACCCAACGACGTAACTACATTTAGACTCAATGACTTATGAGAAAAATGATTCACGCAAGTCACCACTCGAACGGCTAGTGCGATTAAGTACACACTGCTCACTTCGATGGATCAAAACTCATTTTGCAATCTATCACATATCGAGTCAAGAAAGCACTTAATTCAAGTAGGAAAGAACAGGCAGGGACACTCACCAAGAGTGGAGTTCAGATATCAAGTTGGGAATCGAATTCGCGTCCTCGCAATATCCTAAAAACCAAATTTTGAAACTATAAGTTTCTACTCAGCTTTTAAGCTTATAGACATCAAGGTATATTTAGTATACTACTAGTCTACTTTTCCTTAGAAGAATCAAGAGTCCCTTAGGTTAAAACTTGACAAAAATAGAAGAAATGTTTATTATAGTTTTCCTTAAGATACTTATCCTTATAAAAGGGTAACTAATATTATTTTCTTGAAATAAGTCGACAAACCTCTTAATATCCACGTTAGGAAGTTACTTTGAACATTTCTTTAAAGTTACGGCTTTTGCAAAAATTATCCTTAAAACTATTTTTCCTAAAATAGGGTTTCTTGCCGAGCAAGTTTCCCAAGCTTTTCACTAAGATTAGTAAAACTCGTATTTTGGAACTTTTCCTATAGTTAACTATCCAAGTGCAAAGCTTAAGAAAAGAAAAGGAATTAAAATAAGACTTAGAGTTTTCAAAAGCTATTGAACTTATTTACTATAGCTATCAAGGCTAGATTGAGCTAAAGAAAATTATCGAGTTGGAAAGTTTTAGGCAAAACACTAGATATGGAGTTTTATAATATAGTACTAGCTGGAAAAATATTTTTGATTAATTTGATCACAGTTACTCGAGTTCGCAAGGTCGATACAGCTTCCACAGCTCCGATTCCGTTTCGAAGTCATAATATGGATTAAAATATGGCAAATAATCACATAGCAAATTACTAGGGTTTCGTCAATCATTAGCCCTAGATTTCAACAAGTGCATTTCCGAATAAATAAAATGATCAACCAAGGCTTCATCAATCATTAGCACTTGGTTTCAGCAAACCCATCATAAGCAAATAGAAATAGAAGTAAAGCCCGAAGGCATTCCAGCAATTAACTTCCATCATCCAGTAATACTTATAAAATCATTCCAATGGCCAAGGGCTTCATCAATCATTAGCCCTTGACAACATCAATTACTTCCAACCACAATTCAATCAAAAATTTAAAACACAAGTAAGCTAAAATCTCAATCCAAATCCAAATTTAGTTTCACGAAGAAACAGGACGTTCATACAAAACAGTCTACTTGGAGGGTTCACAGACAGCAGTACACATGGAGGAAAAATACGAAATTTCTACAGGACAAAGGCCTATGATTATAGTTTCAAATGCCACTGACGGCGCCTTAATCGGATTTTCCTACACCAAGATATAAGCATTTTTCCTAGACTGGTCAGTGAAATCCGAAAATCTGGAAATTCTTGTTCACTTGTGAAAAACTCCTTTTTCTCTTTTAAAACCATAGGACTTTTATTCAAACCATCTGTACATTTAAATATGACATTCATACCAGTATATACCAAGGCAAATAACACTTAATTCCAGCAAATGGTTCAGCCAAGAATTCATATATATACTAATCTGTCATCAGCTGTATATGACAACCATCAATTGGCAATTCACCCACAATTCGAGTGTTTCACCTCTGCATGTCTTATAAAACTTTAAAACAACATATTCCAGGCATTTCCAATCATTGTGTTTCAAGGAATAATTTCACAACCGAGCTAAAACTCCGATTCAACCTTCGGATACCACAAAACAAATTTCCAGCATTTATTTTCCAACATTTGGGTCAATCTTTTAATCATTCAAATTTCCAGCACTAAGTTGTTCATGAATTCAATATTTCTTTAGCTAAGACATGCCATTATACTCTCAACTTCATCATGCCATTACTTGGCTAGTCCGTTAACATTTCCAACTCGAAATTAAGTTTAAACAACTGTTATAATCCTCAAAATTTCCAGGTTCAAACTCACGGTAGTTCATAAGAATTTTCCAGCAATTGTATGTTTTTAAATCCAGTTTTTCCCCGGTTAAAACAGAGTTTTAAGTACTCCATTAGGACATGCAAACACTTAGCTAGCTAGTAAAGGTTTCCATATCAAAACCAGATTCAAACAACAATTATACTTGTTTAAAACAAATCCAGAAATTCTGTTTAGCATGGCCTTGGTCGAACATACATGTAACAACTCCCCTTTTATTTTTATTTTCTGTTTAAAACCAACCCAATCAATTTCATACAGAGCTTAGTTATCTAGTTAATAACTAGTTAATTGCAGTTATAAGCTCAGAAATTACATTCGGTTAACGACAAAAGTCATCCAAAAATTCCAGAATTTTCCAACAAGTCTCGAATGAAACATGCATGTAGCAGATTCAGTTTCGTTTTATTTTTCTGATCTAAACCCACCAATTAACCACATGCAAAGCTCAATTATCATGTTATTAACTAGTTATTCATGGTTGCAAACTCAAAACAACGAAATTGAATCAAATGAAGCTACATTACTAAGACAAACTCTCGGCCAACTCAATAGGTTTCCAGCAATTAGATTGGTCATAAATCCAACTTTTCCCTCGGTTAATTCATGGTATTAGGTGCTTAAAATTAACATGCAAATATTTAACTTGCTAATCAATATTTCTAGTTCAAAATCGGATTCAAACACAGCCCTAATCATCCAAGAAAACCAGAAATTCTGTTCAATTAGTCATGGATGAAGTTGCATGCATAGACTTTCTGTTCTCATTTTATTTCCTTGGTTAGCCGAGCTACTTAGCCTCATGCAAGACTTAATTACCTTCTTATTAGTGAGGTAATCATATTCGCAAGCTCTGGTGTATCAATTAACCAAAATTACAGCTGCGTTTCTGGTTTAAGCTCACGGCAAGTCTAAATTTCTTGCGCACAACAGAAATTCTGTTCTTAAAATTCCCATTCGAGTGCCTAACATCAACATGCATGTCCGACTTACCCTTATTGTAATTATTTAGTTAAACACTAAATCAAACTCAAATTGTCGCAGGAAATCAGAAATAATGCTACATTTCTAAAATAGCTACTCGGCAGGATGTTTAGCCCCAAAACAGAATTTTTGTATACTATACCACATCATCCGAATGCACAAATCAACATGCATGGTATTAGACTTCAAGTTTTCATTCAGCTAAAGTCACTTAGGTGTTCAGATGTCCCAGAAAAATGAAAATAAAACTGCATTATCGGCTCAACTTCACAGCAGAAACATCAATCATTCAAAACAGAAATTTTCTAATGGCTTAATCTCATTCATCCGATTGTACCATAGTACATGCATGCCTCTAGATAGCTCAAACTACCTCTGATCAGTCCTTAAACGATCCAGAAATTTACCTCACAGCAAACTAAGCTTTTACGCAAAAATTCTGGAAAATTTTTGCTCTCTCTCGGCTCTCACGAACACTGGTTGGTCCTGGTTCGATTTGCAGCTGGAAATGGTGGTCTGAAGTGAACGAAAATGGTGATGATCAGCAGCTCCTCCGACTTCCACTTGCTCTCCCTGGTTTCACTCCGACTGACGGACAGAACCAAAAACATTCAATCCTGCGGTTTCTTTTCTTCCTCTCGGCTGTAGAATGCAGCTCTCTCTCTCTTTCTCTGGTCGATGATCACGAGGTGGGGAGGAAATGTTGTAGTGGTCTGGGTTTTGAAGTGGAATGGTAGAGAGAAAATGGTGCACGGCTAGAGGAGGTTGAGTGTTGAAGTGGAGATGAAAGTGAAGTGCGGCAGAAATGGAAGTGTTGATTCTTTTATGGTTGGCCGAGAGAGTGTTTGGTTTTGCATGGGAGTTTCTGAGATAGTGAAGGGTATTTTAGCCTTTTCACGTTTCTTCCAACTTTCTACTCAAGTCCTCAATTCTAATCAAATCCCAAAGCTTACACCAAAAGTAATTTAAACGCCTAATAAAATACTAATCTCGCAAAGATTCAATTATCGAAATTTTTACGTCTTAAGTATACTTGGTATACTTGTATCGATTTTATCTAAGGTTTATCGATTGCATCTTAATACTAAGGTTCCTATTAACTCTTAACATTATTAACGATTAAATCTAGCTATCGGAATTCAAGGAATTAATATTAAGGCGATAAAATAATTTACATCAAGAAATATCAATTTATCTTGGCAAGAATCAAGTAATTTCAGTATTTTACACAATTACGTTATTTGTATCGTAAAAACTATTTTTACGTACTTATTTAAGAACAAGTAAAAAATGAAGTTTAGTAACGATCTAAAATGTAGGTGCAATACATATATTTTATATATATACATATATTATTTTTGCACTATTATATAATTTATAACATGAGAATTGTTTTCACGTACTCAATTAAGAACGAGTATAAATAAAGCTAGACTTTATTTAAGAATCAAAATGCAAATGAAATATGCCTATAGATGAAGGTTTGTATGTAGGCAATTTTTTTTTTTTTTTTTGAGGTTCTCACAACCTACCCCTTACATCCAATTTTAGGGTTACTTCTCCAGGAATACGAAGCTCCATCACTTTCATCTTATAGTCTAATTGAGTATAGTATCGGGCTAACCAATCCATTCTCAAGATAATGTCATACCCCTTATTGGTTAAATTTATCAAATTTGCCAATAGTTTACACTCTCCAACCCATATCTCACAGTTTTTATACATCAAGTTGGCAATCAAATATCGGTTCCCCGTAGGTGTCCTGACTTCTAGATCATAGGGCAACTTAACAGGTTTCACATCCAAATCACACATAAAATCAGGGTTTACGAAAGAATAGATTGCACCCGAATCGATTAAAACCTTAACTAGGTGATGATAAATAGGGATCATACCTTCTATCACCTCAGAAGGGTCAGGTACTTGTTACTGGTCTAGAGCAAATATCCTAACTAACACTTTAGGTCGACTTCCTCCTGCACTTGTTTGCTTAGAAATTAGTTTGTTCGACTTTTGAATTCCACTCTCTGGACGAGTCCTCTTGGGGCAATTAGCCACTTGCTGTTCAGCACTTCCACAGTGTAAACAATTTTTTGCCTTTTTTCGTCAATTATCTACCACATATCCTAGTTTCCCGCAATATTCACAAGTTTTGCGAGGAGTTCGCACTTGGCCTCTTTGTGAGGCAGTTCCTGGGTGCCCTTGTCCGCCTTGTGCTCCCTTCGATGGACCTCCCTTCGGTGGCCCTGGTATCTTAATTCCGTCGGGTCCTCTTCCCATCTTTGGCGGTGAAGTAGCTTTATTAACCTGTCCTGAGGTGCCACTCAGCGCACCTTTTTTTTTTGCCTAGAAGGATTTCACTTGAAGTCTGGTGCTCTCAACCCTCTGAGCTTTCTCTAAAGTATCGGTAAAAATGTCAATTTGAGCCGCTGCTAACGCCTCTTGGATCTCTACATGCAATCCCTGAACAAATTTCCTTACCCTCTTTCTCTCAGTCATCACTAATTTAGGGGCAAACTTAGATAGTTTAGTAAATTGGGTCTCATACTCGGCCATGCTCATGGTACCTGTAGACACCAAATTTTGGTGTAATTTCATTTACTAATTATTTTTTAGTCTGTGCTCGTTTTTTTCACTTTTTAGTTTTTAGTTTTTTAGTTTTTTGTGTTATTATTATTTTTAAGTTTTTAGCATAGAATTTCTTGAAAATGAAAAGAAAAGGAAAAAGAAGGAAAAAAGTGAAAAATGATGAAAAGTGAAAAATGAAAGAAAAAGAATGAAAATGGCAAAAATAGGTGGAAGTGTGCATGTTGAACAAGTGTACAAAACAATCATGGGACAAGTGGTTAAGGAATTTGAGGGACAAGTGTCCCTTTTGTTTAATTGGCAACACAACATTTAGGAGGACACTTGTTTAGCTTAGGAAGGAGGTTTGAAAACGATTTAAAAAAAAAAAGAAAAGAGGCCACGGATGAGAAAAAAGAGAAAAAAGGGGGGAGGTTTTCAACGAGAGCAAAACAGAGGCGGGGATGAATCTAGAGAGGGCAGGGGCGACGGAATTGTGGAACAGAGCAAAAAGAAAAACAGAGGTAAAAGAGAAGGATTAGGGAGAGAATAGCGGCTGCCAAGGTTTTGAGAGGTAGAGTAGCAAGGAAAACGGAGGAGGAGGTCGGCTGCAGAGGGAAAAATGGAGGATTTCCTCCTCGTAGGAAAAACGGCTTCGCATTTTCTGACCCAAAGGGAATCTGATCTGCCCATCGAATTCCAGCTCCAATTTCTTCAAAAGCCCTCTTACCATTACTCCCAGTTTCAGCTTGCCCTTTCGTCATGGGCACAACCACAATTTCCCCCTCTGCCGCCTGCTCAATTTCTTCTCCAACCCGCATCTGCCGCCGCCTCTGCACTGAACCCACCATCATCACCGACTAATCTTCGTCAAGCAAGAACACGAAGGAAATGGCTGCTGCAGAGGGTGGTGAGCGGAGGTAGACCGAGGGGGCAATGGGCCATGTCAAGCCTGAGCCTGTCGACTGTCCTTTGCTGATTGAACGTGACAAGATGAAGCTTGAAAGGAAGCAGACCGGAAGGGACAACCAGAGCTGCCACAATTCGCCGCAATTCACCGCCAGGGCCTGCAAAATTTTTACCGAACAAGAGCACTGTAAGTCACTTCTCTCTCTAAAATTTTTTCAGTCCTTGTCAAGCTTTGAAAACAGGCTGCCGTGACTATGTTTATGGAGATTATCTGTTTTTTCGTTCATGATTTTGGAATACACATGCTGTTTGTCTTGAATGGGACTGTTTTCTATGTCTTTGATTAAATTTTGGGCCGATTGTAGCTTCTATGTAACAAAGAATTGGTGAATTTTCTAATGCACCTAAACTGTTTGACAAATTGCTTGATTGAAATTTCTAATTTAAAGGTGTTTTATCTGCATTTTTCGGATGAAGGAAACAAATGGTCAGTGAAGTTCCACGCCTTGTCTGAATAATTGATTTTTATGAGAAGTAGAGTTTGAAGAGCTTCGTTCTTCTTAGATTTCCTTTTGCATGAACTCGATGTAATGGCAAGAATTTGAATGAAGTGAGATTCGTGTGATTGAATTAGTGAGATTCCCTTCATGTTCTGCCTAATTTCACTGTGGCCCAAAATCTGGAAAATTGAACTAATTCTGTCCTTTTAAGTTTAATTCTCCGTTTGCATATTTTATGTGACTTTGTGGATAGATTAATTCTTGGTTTGGGGTCATGATTATGGCTTAATAATTTTAATTGATTTATTTATCTTGTTGGGTTTAATGAAACAAGTGTTTTGGATTAAGGGGTTACTTTGTTTGGGCTTAGGAAGATAGAGCCCAACACTTTTGTTTGGATTTTTGGTTTGGGCCACAGGATCGTGACCCATCTGTTTGTTTGGCTAGTTTTGGGCCACAATAGCTAAGCTAGCCCATTTGCTTTTGCTTGGGTTTTCCGGTTGGGCTAGGAAGGCCTTGGCCCACGAAATAAATACAAATGGCCCAATGGCCTGTTATGCCAAGAAGCCTGATAATGAAATTTCATTCCAGTCCCCTGACTTTCGAGTGTTTTCACTATGGCCCCAAAAACTTTCAGTTTCATTCAATTGGGTCCTTACTTTAATTGCAAATGAGTCCTTGAACTTTATTTTTCTTTAATTTTGGCCCCAAACTTTTGTCAATCTTTGCAATCAGGTCCTTTCTTCTCTTGACTTCTTAAATGTGGGTTGTTGACATGATTTAATTGATTCAAATTCATGTTTATTTTTATCCTTTGTGATTATTTGTCAAATAAATTGGTGCCTTGACCATTTTTATTGTTTTGAAGCTAATATCTCATTTACTCGATTTCCATTGCAAGGGAGGTAACTTCTATATTCTTGCGTTATTTTTCCTACGTGCTCCAACGTGCTAAGTGAAATACATGTCTACTTTGCTTTTCTAGCCTTTCTTTAATTTCTTTTATTTATGTTATTTACTTTTGCTTTTTTTATTTAAGTTATTCATTATGGGGTATGTGTACACCTCTTGGCTTGTAATAGATAGGGCTTGGCGAGCAATTTGGTCCATTTCCCCTTCCCCCTTTTGAAGTCTTATTATGGGGTATGTGTACACCTCTTGGCTTGTAATAGATAGGGCTTGGAGGCGCATTCGATGAGGACCTATCGAAGACGTGTGCCTAGCTAGCAAATGTAATAGTTAGGGCTTTAATTGCCTTATGTGTCTTGCATGCTTAGTTGCTACGTGTTAATTTGCTTTGTTAGGGCCTTGCATCTAGTCGAGCATGCTAAATGCTATGTGCTATGTGTTTACGAGTGTTTGGCATGTCTACTCGCTTTCC
This sequence comes from Coffea eugenioides, assembly GCF_003713205.1. Classification (NCBI taxonomy): domain Eukaryota; kingdom Viridiplantae; phylum Streptophyta; class Magnoliopsida; order Gentianales; family Rubiaceae; genus Coffea; species Coffea eugenioides. The sequence goes on from NC_040041.1 coordinate 25,446,638, forward strand.
ATAACCATGAATGAATGTGATGGATGAATGTACGTTTCCGCTAGTCCAACGCTAGTCGGAATTCATAGATGGGCTAGTCCAACGCTAGACCCTTAGGATTTCCCTTTCGATAGTGCATATTTGCATGTTCACTACATGTCATGCATTTTTCTTAGTTTTATCATTTGGCATGCTCCTCGAACCCCTTTTCCCCTCATTTTAGGATTTTTGCATCTCATACTAGTTATAGGGTTCATTTGCCTGGAGAGTCCCCTTCTGATAAGGGAAACGAGCGAGTGTGGCTACTCGATAGCCTTAGCACGCTAGTTTTGCTTTCTAATCAAAGGGAAAATCGAAGTCGAAAAGTTAGGAGTCATTCCCATACCCGACCTGATGCATTCCCTTAGGATCATTCATTCTCATTTACCACTTACTCATTCTTTTCAATTCATATTTTCCTTTCCTTATTGTTCATTTTGATTTCTACTTCACAAAATTGCACTGAATTACACCTATATGCACTTATCACTATATTTCATACACTTGCACACAAACACTTGGATTTTTCATACAATTTCACACGTGCACCTTTTTATACAATCGCACACTTGCACTTTAGCCATCATTTGCATTAATCGACCTCTATAAGGTTTTCCTTTATTGGCCGCCACAACTCATGTGGTTGGGACCAAAAACCTTACAAGAGACATTTTAGAATTTAGATTTGCATTTTTGCATTCATCTAGTCAAATCCAACATGCGATACATACCTTGGGTAGAAAAATTAGGAAAATTGGTTTAAGTCACGCAACTAGCCTTGGCTAGGTCGAAGGGGTGCCTTGGATTTTTATCCTTGCCTTCCCCTTCGTCAAATGTGACCCCCGATCCCTCTTTTGGTTACGTAGACCCAAAAGTTCTCTAAAAGGGTTTATTTACTTTTTCATTCAAAAACAAAAATCATTTTTTGGGTGACTTGGTACACCCTAACTCTATACCAAGTGGCGACTCCATTTTGATACAAAAACCCTTTTGAACTTTATATGGCCAAACCGTCGCATTATCAAGTCCCATGGCCTGTATTTTTCTTTCCACACGTTCACACTATTCACACACCCTCACACAACACACACCGTCAAAAAGTGGGGCGCGACAGTACCTTATCGCAACTTAATAAAATCATCCTCCCGTTTCTCTTGAATCAAAGAGGAAAGATATTTGTCATTGAACTCCTTCACAAAGTTTGTCCAAATCCATTGGGTTTGGTCTCTTTCCCACTTAGTTCTCACTACATTCCACCATGCTCGATTGGCTCCCTCGAGTTAGAAAACAACAAAAGTGATTTGCCTATCCTTCATGTAGTTTAAAGCGGCAAATATATCTACCATTCTCTCCAACCAACTTTCAGCTATATCAAGGGTTAGGTCCTTCTAGAAATTTAGGTGGAGAAAACTTTTGAAATCTCTCCAGGGTTCTATCCATCCCTTCTGCTAATCCTCCAAGTTGGTTTATTGGCTCAGGACCTTGCCTATTCACCAAACGTTCCAAGATGTCCGTCATGCGATTGATGGCCGTAGCCACCTGATCCCCAGTTTCAACCCTAGGTTCTCGATTTTGGTCCATCGCCGATTCCTGGTCATCCCCAAGATCTTGGGTTGCCTACGCTCTCGACCACGACCTCAACTACGTCCTCTACCGTCCATGTCTTATCACAGGTCTAAAGGTGTGGGACAATAAATTAAATATACGAATAAGCCATAAAATCAATTAAAAGCAAAATAAACTTTCATATATCATAAAAGATCATAATAGTTACACCAAGTTAGGATAAGTTCATCAAATCATTTCAAAAGAATAGGGAACAAACAAGATCATAGCAAAATGTGCTAAGTCGCAGATGTACAAAATAACAAAAGGACGTCATCCCCTATACAAAAGAGTACAACCTCTAAAAGTGCAAGTCTAGATTAGGGTATAACCACCACCCCTATCTCCTGAGTGGAGCCAAATCCATCCCCACTCGTAGATCCCCCACTACTTGGATCCCTCTTAGGGCCATTATCATTAATCACTTTCTCAACCAAGGCCCTATACACTGCTAGAATGCCCTCGGTACGATCTCGAACCTCTACTACAACCCGAGTAAATCGAGCGTTCACTTCCTGTAACTGCTCACGAAAGGCATTGGTCCTCTCTTGCTCCATTAAAATATTTTCCTCCAACTCTCGAATTCTAGCAGCATGCCCATTCTTGATGGCCGTCAACCTCTGGTGGTCAATTTGGGCCCTACGGTTGGCACTAGACAACCTCCTCCTCTCGTCCGCCACCACTAAGACCACTCGGTCTAGATAGGAGTAAATCTTCCAACAGTCGCAGGTCCAATGTATTGCACAGGCGCCCATCGACGAACAGGGCCTCTCGGCCGCTCTTGGTACCTAAGGACACGCAGACGTCTAGCAGGAACTCCATTCCTATTGTTCTCGCCATCCATGACCTACATGATATCCAAGGGAAGGGACTTAGACTTACTTATCAATTCTTAAACTATAATACTTAGAAAATCAACACTTAAAGAATTCATTCATTTAATATATTATTCCGTCACTCTTAACCTTTCACATCTATTAACTCTTATATAATCCTAGGACATTTCGAATCTAGAGCTCTGATACCAACTGTGACGATCCCATTTTCCCCTAAAGCGAACCAGAGGGGTTGGCAGGTCGCCTGCCCAACTCTCGCCAGAACTCACTAATATTTCAAGAGAAGAAGTACGAGTAACTCGTTAAATACGGCCAATAACTACTAACTATTAAAAACTGAAGCGATCATCTCCAAAATGTCTTAATACATAATTCAAGGTTCGGCTTACAGTTCAAAAGTACAAAATACAAAATATACCAAGTGCTGGCACGCTCACAACTCTCAGGGTGCTAACACTTTTCCCCCTATTAAGAAAAACAAACATACAGTGAGCTTTCGCCTAATGAGGTTCTAAGAAAATCATGCAGTCAAACCAACAAGAACATTTAATTCAAGAAAGAATAAGGCAAATACTTAAAGCGTAAATTAAGAAGTAACAATCCAATACCAGGATACAAGGGCTTCCAAAAGCCAGATCCACATAGTTCGGACATCTTGCAGGTGGTTGACACTCCATCAACGTTTATCAAACCAATAACCGTAGAACACCGCTTTACTCCAATTCCTGTTCACTGTTTCACCCCATATACCAGGCCCTCTCACGCCACAATAAACAGTGGTGGTAATATTCGAGTATACCAATTAGTAAAGGAGATAACACTCCACTCGAGAAAACAGTAGACCCAGGGTTCGTTATCTAATCGACCAGGCCCTTGCCGGCTCGACTCGATTAACTAACCAGCAGAGTTTTGGAATTCCTAACATGCAGTCATGTTAGTGGGACAATAGCCCAACCAACCAATCAAATAGTCATAGAATAATAATTCATAGTAAAGAGTTGATGGGACAATAGCCCAAACGACTAACAGGACAACTACGAGCAAGAAGGAGGTTGAGTAAGATAAAGTACATGCTCACCTAAGTCAAATATCAAACAGTTCAATAACAAGCAATTTCATAGGGCACACGTATGTCAAGCAAGTATGAAGTGCAACATTGTGACGATCCCACTTTCCCCTAAAGCGAACCAGAGAGGTCGGCAAACTGCCTGCCCAACTCTTGTCAGGACTCACTAATACCTCAAGACAAGAAGTACTAGAAGAACATTCAAAGACACCAATAAATACTAACTATTACAAGCTGAAAGGTTCATCTCCAAAATGTCTTAATACATAATTCAAAGTTCAGCTTACAGCCCAAAAGTACAAAATATAAAATATACCAAGTGTTAGCACGCTCATGACTCTCAGGATGCTAACACTTTTACCCCTGTTAATGAAAATAAACATAAAGTGAGCATTCGCCCAATGAGGTTCTAAGAAAATCATGCAGTCAAACCAACAAGATCATTTAATTCAAAACTAATTCAAGAAAGAATAAGACAATACTTAAAGCGCAAGTTAAGAAGTAACAATCCAATTCAAGGATACAAGGGCTTTCAAAAGCCAGATCCACGTACTTCAGACATCTCGCAAGTGGTTAATGCTCCGTCAACATTTACCAAACGAATAACCGTAAAACACCACTTTACTCCAATTCTCGTTCACCGTTTCACCTCCTATATCAGGCCCGCATGCCACAATAAACAGTGGTGGTGATACTCGAGTATATCCAATTAGTTGAGGAGATATCATTTCACTTGACAAAATAGTAGATCCAGGGTTCGTTATCTAATCGACCAGACCCTTGCCGGTTCGACTCGATTAACTAACCAATAGAGCTTTGGAATTTCCAACATGCAGTTGTGTTGGTGGGACAACAGCCCAACCAACCAATCAAATAGTCATAGAAGAACAGTTCATAATAAAGAGTTGAAGGGACAACAACCCAAATGACTAACAAGACAAGTACAAGCAAGTAAGAGGAGTTGAACAAGATAAAGTACATGCTCACCCAAATCAAATATCAATTAGTTCAATAACAGGCAATTTAATAGGGTACACGCATGTCAAGCAAGTATGAAGTGCAACATGCACTTAGAACACTCACCATGTAATGCAAAGCTCAAACGTCCGTCTCAGGTGCAAATCTTGTGTTCACTTCCAAATTCTAAAACCAAGTAATTAAAGTACAATGAGATTCACTACTCCAAAGCACCATTTAAGCAAAACTACTCCCAAGTCCCAACTTAGAAATCTCAAGATGTTTCTCAAGATTTTCATATTTTTACGTCTCTAAAAGTCTTCCAAAACACATGTTTTCAAGCTCAATTCAAAGGAAAAATCTATGTACATGTTAGGTCAATGGTTCAGGTATAATATGGAGTGAAAAATGTTAAATTGAACCAAGAAAAGTGAAGGAAAGAGTGCAAAGGAAAAGAATCAAAGTGACAGCTTTGACACCTCTTGGCATTTTGATCATAACTGGAGGTACACTTATCAGATTGAGATGAATTTTATGGGGTTTCGAAACTAAGACATAGATCTATGAAGACATCAAAATTCATTTCATGCATTTTCGTGGTCAAAAATAGCAATCACAGAGGCACAAGAAAGTTGTCGCGTCATATCAAGGCATTTGAGTAGTCTCGGGAAAACGGCTATAACTCAATGTAGAAAAATTGAAATCGAATGCCATTGGTTGCATTTGAAACTTGACTTAAAGGGCTTTCCAATGGTAGAAAATTTAGACTCTAATTCATTTTCAATTAATACCAGAAAATCTGACAAGTTGATTGAAAATGCTCTCTGAGTTTCAGTCCATTTTGCAAACTTTCTAATAAGAAAACAAGGAAGAAATTCATAGTTTTGGTTCAAATTCAACATACAAGTAAAGAGTCATGTGTTAACAAGTTTCTTGAACAAGAACTTGCCCAAAATTATTAAGAAAAAGTGGAAATCAAGGCTGGAATATCTTCCCCTGTTTTGGACAGCAAAGGCAAAATTTTCCCACAAGAATTTTCCAAACATTTCTCCATCAAATCTTCCTAATTTTCCCATAACAAATTCATAAACATATAAAACAATATATAGCTAAGATTGTTAGCAAGAAAAACCATTAAAAGTTGCATATAAACAACCCTTAACAAAAGATCAAACACTTGATGGACATAGAGATTTCTTCCATTTTCACCAACAAATCATTAGAAATATAACTCAAATCCTCAAGGGTTTCATCAATTATTAACCCTTGGTTATCAAGAAACAACAATCCACAAATTCTTGCCCAAAATTTTCAAGATTCAAACATACAAGAGACTATCAAGTTTCTAGTACCAAAAGTTCCATAAAAATTTCAAATCCACTATGGATCTTCCAAGATTTAACCTAAATCCACTTGAAATGTAAAAGATTTGAGTAGCTCATCCACTTACCTCTCCCAAAGCTTCAACCCTGGCAAGATTGGTCCAAGAAGAAAGCAAGAATCTTCTCCTAGAAGCTCCAACTTTCAAGCTTACTCAAGAATGTAAATGGGTGGTGAAGATCTTGGCTTGGAAGTGAAAATTTTGAATGAAATTGAAGCTTTTCTTTCCTCTCTTTTGCTCTCTAACTCTCGGCCCCCTCTGTGACGACCCCACCTCCCCCTAAGGCATACCAAAGGGTTCGGCGGACCGCCTGCCCAGCTCTCGCCAGGACTCACTCACTAACTCAATCGAGTCATGTACACACATCCATGAACCATAATTAACATTCACAATTCAAGCTTATAATTTACATTGATAGAAAACGGGGTACAAAGTCTTAATACACCAAACTAGCTCAAAACGTATACAATCCAAGTACATCATGTTCCAATCAAGGAATAGCGCGAGTACAAGACCAAAAAGTCAAAAGTCAAAACAAAAGGCTACGCTAGCTTTTACAAGTCTCGCGCGTCACTCGTATCCCTGTAAGGAAAACAAATAGCGTGGTATGAGCTAAAAGCCCAGTGAGGTTCCAAATAGCAAATTGACCATTATTTTTTTTTGTACAAGTTTCGATATAGCAAAGTAACGAGCATGAAGAGTTCATAAATGTGAACAATAACACGTCAAGTAGCAATCTCAAAATGAGCGAGTGTAGAAGTTTTTCACAAGCAACAATAATCCAATAAGCAATAATCACTCCAAAGTATAAGGATACGGATGACTCTCAGGAGCCAAATTCCCATTTCATTACCAGAAGCTTGATCACGTAGTAGTTGACACTCCGTCAACTTTCAAGTAAGTAACCAATCCAGTAGAACACCACTTACACGACTCTCCGTCCACCATTCACACCCCCTACTGGGCCCAAAATCCTCAATAAACATGGGTGGTAATACTCGAGTATACCGTTAGTCGAGGAGATAACACTCCACTCGACATTACAAGTGACCCAGGGTTTGTTATCTAATCGACCAGGCCCTTGCCGGCTCGACTCGAGTAACTCGCCACAGGGTTTCCGGAATTCCAGGAAGTGCGCACATCATGAACGAGTATATCAAGTCAATTGCAATCAATAAACAAGTATATCACGTAAGGGCAAGTGCGATAAAGTACACTCTTGCCCTATCAATTCACGTATATAACATGTACTCATATTGGTCATGTATCAAGTTCAAGTATCAAGTTCAATTCAGTATTTGAAAGCACTCACCAAAAGATATAGTGCCTTTATTGATCACTTTCAGGGTATACTCCGGGTTCGGAGTCCAAATCTGCGATAAAACTCAGTTTGAGAACTTTGAAATATGACTAAGATTCGAAACTTAGACGTTTTATTCAATCAAAATCAAGAAACTGGAATTCACTTGGAGAGTAGTCGTGAAATAGTTGCTCGCTCTTCAAACTGAAAAATTTGATAACATTTTTGCTTGAAGATGACTCTTGAGTCAAAAGTGCAAATAAAACGGTTTCGTAGTGATTCATATCGTTTTCCTAAGGGTACAAGTTCGGTCAAGTCCTAACATATAACCCTTGATAAACAAATGACAAAGGTCCTCGATAGTTCAAGGAATAATCACTTAACCTTCACTCAAATCGCAAAGATGGTTTTCTAGACCTCGAGTAAAAATTTGGGCAGCATGCCCTTTGTGTTTACCTAATTTCCAGCCATTTAGGCTTCATTATTTTTCTTCAACAACATCCCAACATCATACAAATAAGCAATTTATGTCAAGAGCCGTTCCATAGGCTCACAATATCATAACAACACGAATCGCATCAAGTACAAGTGCAGAAACGCAATGTAGTTCAAGACAGATTTGACGTACAAATGCGGTAATACCATACCTGAGGCTACGCTTATCGGATTAAAACGAAACCTATGCCGTTTCGAAGCTAAGACACAGAGCTACAACATTCATGAAGGTCACTTAGTCCATTTCCTAATGTAACTTAGTCAAAATCTCAGATTACTAAACCAGAAACCAATTCACCGGCAGTTTAAACGCATTATGCTGTAACGGACCTAACTCAGTGTACACAAGTCCGAATCAGGTTTTCTTTGAGGCATTTTAAAGCTACTTCAGAACACTACAACTTTTATGTTTTGGCCCAGAGCTAAATCAGAATGGATCCTGGTCAAAAATCGTGATAAACTGGACTGAACTGAAGAAACGGACTGCTGGGAAATTCTTAAAACAGTAGGGGTATTTTGGACTTTTCACGTCCTACGTTGCTCCGATTGAGCTGAAATTTTACAGGCACTTATAAAACACCATTCTCTACAACTTTCCTTCTTTGACCAAAGGCCAATTCGGCCTCTAACATATAGGTACAATTTCGGACAGAATGCTTGGGAAATTTTCCAGAAATCTGGAATTTTTAGCTCTAAGTGTAATTTCCTCAAATTTCTGGTTCTAATCACCACTAAACAACCTTATATAACTTTAATTGCAACATTCATGCATCATACTTCAACTTGAGCAGAAATTCAGAAACCCTAGTTCATCAAATAAATTGGGGAAAAACTCCTACACATGCTAGCATCCATGAATCTACCACCAATCAAGCTACCAAGCTTACTTTAACCATGATTGAAAGAGAAAGTTAGAGAGATATCATCCTCTTACCTTGATTAGAAGTCCCTAAGAGCAGCCCCAAGCTTTCTCTTCCCAAATTTCCACCACCAATCACTAGATAATCACTCAAGGGTAGGTTTAATCGGTTTACTTTGTGGATTTTCTCACTAAGTTGTTGGATTTGAAGGTGAAATGAAGAAATCTTCCTTGGTGTTTTCTCCAAGCTAAGTTCGGCCAGCACCAGCAGAAATGAGGAAGAATTGGCTAAGTGTTAAGGTTATATGTGTAGACACCAAATTTTGGTACGATTTATTTGTTTATGTTCATGCTAGTTTATCTTAGTTATTCTTTTTATTTTCTTTAGTCGTTTACTTGTTTTATTTTTTTTATTATTTTTAGTCTTTTTAATGTAGAATTTCTAAAAAGAAAAGAAAATATGTTTTAGTTGTTTTAAAATTCAATTTTTGTCTTGGAAAAAGAAAAAAAGGAAAGGGAAGAAAATTGTTCACAAAATATGTTTATTTCTTTTTAAATTCAATCTTTTGACTTTATTTATTTTTTGGTTAGGTTATTTCGAAAACAAAAGAAAAGAAAAAATGAAAATGAAAAATGGAAATTTGTTTTTTTTTGTTGTTTTTAGTTTATTTTTATCTAATGTTAATTAAGTTGTTTTCATCATTAATTATTATTGTTTTATTATTATCATTTTTGTTGTTTAATTAACTAATTAATTAATTAAAAAAAAAAAAAAAAAAAACCGCAACTTCCTTTCTGCTCTGCACAAACCACAAACCGCAACTTCCTTTCTGCTCTGCACAAACCACAAACCGCAACTTCCTTTCTGCTCTGCACAAATAACTCCTGGGACAGCAGCTTCAGCACCGCACAATGCAGCCAATCAAAATTCAATACCAACTCAACACTCAACCGACCTCGACATTCAAACATCCTCAAAATCACGGCACCATTCCTCTATTTTTTTTCTGCACCGCAAACCACGGCATTTTTCATTTTCATCGTGAAGCATCCAAGAGCAAGGGAGGGAACGCGAGCTGCAATCTTCTTTTCGTTTTGTTCTGACCGTAAGTTGGAGGAAAGGCAAAGAGAAACCATGAGCAAAACTCCACACATTCTGCACCTCCATTTGCACCCGGCTTCACGACTGCAACCTCAACCAAACTGCACTTCACCTCCCAGTCGCAACTCATCAAATCAGAATCACCAACTGCACTTGGCCGTGAGCTGTGAGTGATCAGCTTCTTTGGAAATAACGACGAGAGAGAGAGAGGTGAGGACTTAGTTTATCTTCCAGCCTCACTTCAAGACCAATCGAGAGAGGGAGAGAGAGAACCGAGGGTCAAACTTCCTCCAATCCAGCCGCAAGTTTGAGCCAGGGAGAGGGAGAGTTGCGGACTGCAATTCTGGACAGCCGAGAGTGGAGGATTGTTGCAGCTATTAGTCGTGTGTATTAAGCTCCAAGCTGAGGTAATTTCTAAACTTGAACTAATTGATTATGGGTAGATGAAGCTGTTTAGAGGCATGCATGTGAGAGTTGTACGTTTAGATGAAGAATTGAGTTACCAGAAATGGGTTTCAAAAGAATTGGAAATGCCGTGAGTTTGAACTAGAAATTTCAGCTTTAACTTGTTACTTTGTGATGATCTGAGCTTAGTTGTGTGTTTAGCTAACTAAATGCTGGATGATTAGGCCCTGCATGAGATGATTTAGCTGTGTGTAAACCAGAAATTTGAATGAAACCAAAAATCTGCTGCATGCATGTCATCCGTAAATAGTTGAGCAAATTCTGGAATTTTGGATGAATGTTGTTGGTGACCGACCCTGCTTTGGACTAGAATTGATAGTAACTTCATTTATTAGTCAGGCATGATAGCTTTGAGTACATAATTCAGTGATTTGGCCAAAATTGTTGACACATAGCTGCTGGAAATGTTTCAATTTATCCGAGGGAGGGAGAAAGAATTTTTCCAGTTTAGACGTGAGCTTTCATAATTGTTCCCTTGCTGCACTTTCATTTAGCCGTGAGTTATCATTTTGTTTCCTTCGCTGCATTTTTCATAAACCCATAAGCTTGATGAGCTTTATATGTGCGAGGTTCATGTGAAGGGAGTTGCGACATAGCAACAGAAATTTTCGTCGTAGATGGTTTTCTTTCTTTTGCTGCAGTTCATCTTCATAATTTGCTGTTTTCCTAGCTTTTCGCAACAATACATAAGCTGGTTTGCTCATTTCTTTTCGCTAGCTGAATTAGGTGTAGAAAGGGGTGGTGTTTGATTGGTTTTGAAGTTGTATGCTCGGCTCTAAACATTGTGAACCCATTTTTAAACATTGCTGGATTTTTGATGAGATTAGAAATGTTGAATCTTCTTGGCATAAAATTTCCTAGCACTTGCATGTTTGTTCCTGATATGTTTTGGTTTGTTTGGGGAATCAAGTTGGGAGTTATGTTGTTTGACTCAAAGTGGGGATGTTGCTAGATAAAATTTGTCCAAGCTTGGCGTTAGTTTTGCCAAAATCTGTTTGGAAAAAAAAAATGAAAATGCACCAATCTTTGAGTGGGTTTTTGTAACAAAAGTGCAGCAGCTTTTTGGTTTTGTAAACTTGCAAGAAATTACTTTGATTAAGTATTGTTTAAGCATGCTTTAATTAGAGTTAGTTTAACGCTTTGTTAGCTAAAGATTCATAGATGAATTTGTGGATAAGTTAGCTTAGCCTACCAAGATTTTCTTGTTGCTGCCGAAACTTCCTTGTTGTTTTGCCGAAAGTTTCTTGTTTGTTGCAGAAAATTTTGTTCCTCACGTATGCATGCATGTCAATATTTCTGAATTTAGCACTTTGTCCCCCCAAGTCCCTTCTCATTTTACTAGGGCCCAAGTAATTGGAACATTTAATCAACTTGATCCTTCTAAGTTTCTTTTTGTTCCACAAGAGCCCAAGCATGTTCTAGTATCTTGTAATTAAGTCCTAAAATCATTGCAACTTCAATCATTGTTTGACTTTTCCTTTATTTTTAAGATCTTTGAAGTGCTTAAACGATTTATTTGGACTTGAATGTTTGAGTAATGCTTGTTTTGGGTCTTTAGTAGATGCTATATTTGGAAATTGAACGGGTTATTCCGTTTTCTTGGTCTTTAAGCATTTTTTGAGCTCATTCAATTTGCAATTAGGTGGTTTTTTATGTTTTTGCTTATACTTTACTTTTAAATTGATGCCTTGACCCCTTTATTGTTTTGAAGCCATTTTCCTTCATTTGCTTACCATTAGGGGAAGGTATAACTTTCTTTTATCCTCTTTACTTCTCTCTTACGTGCTCCTACGTGTTACGTGTATATGCATGTCTACTTTGCTTTCTTAATTCCTTGCATTTATTTCATTTACTTTTACTTTTATTTAAATTATTCATTATGGGGTATGTGTACACCTCTTGGCTTGTAATAGATAGGGCATAGCAAGTAATTTGGTCCATTTTCCCTTTCCCTTTTGTTTTAATTAGCAAATGTAATGGTTGCATGCCTATGTGTTATATGTTAAACGCTTTATTAGGATTTTGCATCTAGTCAAGCATGCTAAGTGTTATGTGCTACGTGTTTATAAGTGAATCGCATGTCTACTCGCTTTTTGTAGTATAGATGAATGGAATGGATGAATGTACGTCACCACACTAGTCCAACGCTAGTTGTGGCTTTTTTTATCGTTTCCACTAGTCCAACGCTGGTCGGAATTCATAGAATGGGCTAGTCCAATGCTAGACCTAATAGGTTCTTTTTTTTCTTTCCTTTTTCATTAAGTGCATGATCACCACATATCATGCATTTCCTTAGTTTACCATTTGGCATGTTCCTCAAACCCCTTCCCCTTCACTTTAGGACTTGCATCTCATGCTAGTTAGGGTTCATTTGCTTGAAAATCCCCTTCCGATAAGGGAAACGAGCGAGTGTGGCTACTCGATAGCCTTAGCACGCTAGTTTCGCCTTCTAATCAAAGGGAAAATCGAAGTCGAAAAGTTAGAAGTCAACCCCCGTACCCGACTTGTTGCATTCCCCTAGGGTCATACTTTCATTTTTATCACTTCCATACTCTTTTAATCACATTTTTCTTACATTTCTCAATCCATATTTTTCACTACATCTTTATCATTTATTTACTTTACTTCACAAATGAAATTCAAGTTTCACTTATATATGTACTATTCTATTTTCATTCATTTGCACACACAAGCACTTTGATTTTCATACAAATTCACACATGCACTTTCTTTACACATTCGCACACAAACACTTTGTTTTTTTTACATTATTTCATACATGAATCTTTTCATACACTTGCACACTTGCACTTGAGTCACCATTTGCATCAATCGACCTCTATGAGGTTTCCCTTTATTGGCCGCCACAATTCATGTGGTTTGGGACCAAAAACCTCACGAGAGACATCATAGAATTTAGGATTGCATTTCTCATTCATTAGTCTTTGGTCCAAATTGCAAATACATACTTTGGGTAGGAAAAATTAGGAAAATAAGGGTTAAATCACGCAACTAGCCTTGGCTAGGTCGAAGGGGTGCCTTGGATTTTTATCCTTGCCTTCCCCTTCGTCAAATGTGACTCCCGAACCTTTTTCTTTGTTTGCGTGGACTAGGAGTCGTTCAAAAAGGTTTTTTTTATTTTTTTTCCTTTAAAAATTCACTTTTTGGGTGACTTGGTACACCCTAACTCTATACCAAGTGGCGACTCCATTTTTCATATAAAAAACCCTTTTTGAACTATTTTTCTTGGGTCAAATCGTCGCATTTTCAAAAGTCCCATTTAGACCCATTTTTGTTTTTATCAACAAAATTCATTTTTCCCAAATCAATAAAATTCAACAAAAACAAATTATTTTATTTTTTCCAAAAAAAAGTGTCTGGGCGCTACACACAACATATGAGAAAGAAGAAGAAGAAGATGTTGGATCCTTAATTCAACATTGGATTTATATATGAATAATTATGTTTTGCAAACTGTCAATTAAGGTTAAACCCAATTAAAGTGATTAAATATAGTTTGGATTTAATGTATCTAATAGGGTGTGGACCTTTAATGTGTAGAGACTTAAGGGCTCCTATTTCTATGATGGGTTGAAATAGGGTTCCAAAGAGTAACAAGAATGTTACCTATAAATAGAGTTATGGTCCCCAAGTCACACGTATCATTCTAGTTGTCGTATTTCCTAATACCACAAAATAACTCTTCCCTGATATCCCATCGTCAGGAAAGATACCAGAGAGAAACTAAAGGGTTGTCTCAAAAGATCGGTAAATACGTGTTGACTTGGAAGGCCACCCCAATATCTTTGGAGATTCATATATCAGTTTGTCGATATGAATCCAGGTACGCTTCCGCTATTTTACTGTTAATTTATTTCTTAATAATCGCCATATAAATTTTGGGTTTAATAGGTGATGGTTTTCACCAAAGGTTAAATTTAGATAACCACCCTAACAAGTGGTATCAGAGCCCATATGGTTGATTATTAGAAAATACTTTTGTTTTAGTAATTTATAGTTTTATTACTATTGGTTCTGTTTTCATGGCTATTGGTTGCGGACCTGATGCTATTAAATACATGACTGTTATGTGTTTAAATTTTCGATCGCCAGTTGATTCACTGTTTTCGTTATATATATGACATGATTTTGGTTGCTTCCGCCGCACTACATGAGTTCAGAATTATGGTAAATTATGTTTTTGTTTGTACGGCGCCACTCTGACTCATATGCAATATTAAAAAAAATTTTGAATTCGTGGGCTCCGCTTCCATGGTTGACGAGTCTTTATGTGGCTTTTATGTTCATGGGTGCTTACGTAAGTAATGTATGGCTTTCGGTCAAATCATTCCAACAATGCTTTTGCATACATGAAATTTAGAGGGTCCCACCATAGTCCAACTTTAGTTGTATGATTCAATTGTTTCTTCACGCTATTTTGGTTGGCCGACTCCCTACTTTTACATCTGGAGAATTCGGCTTAGCTTATTAATGACTAGTTGGCACGTGATTCGGGATCATAATTGATTGTCAATTAATTTATCTTTTTCTCAAACAGAAAGCCAAAATATTTTCTTTTTTGCCGTGACTTTTTCATTATGCCTTTGTAGCTCAATTGTTTACAATTGGACTCTTTGACTTGTTTTCTTGTTTGAGAAATAATATAAAGGAAATTAGGGTTTCTTTAATTTAAGTGAACCTTAATAAAGTTAAATATGACATTCAAGTCCTATAAAGTCTATATATTAGGCCCGCTAAATATAAAGTTTTATAAAATATTTATGGACTTCAAGAAATATTTTGGGGTTGAATGATAAATTTGGGTCGGATTATGGATACGAACTTTTGGTCCAATAAGTTTTAATTCAATTTGACCATGTTTGACCACGTTTTGACCAGAGTTGACCAAAATTGACTTTGATAAAAAATTTGTTTAATTTGTATTATTTTAAATTTGAATATTGGTATGATCATATATATTTTGGAATAAATTAATTGAAATAATATGCCACCAAAGTGACCTCTATTATGAAAATTAATTTATTTTAAAATATAACTAGTTGGGTACCTGTAATTTTATGAATATTGATCGGTCCAAAGGAAGGTCAATATTTAATAAAATTACATGTGCACTTGTGGTAATAAATACGTGATAATTATTTAGATTTTTTACATGTGATTTATAAATTAGCCCAAAAGAAAATTTATTTTTGACATGTTTTATTATACAGTATTTCATTACTGCCACCAAGATAACACTTTAGAAGTTAATATTTTTTGTCCAAAAATTAAAATTAATAGGAACATCCGGTATCTTGAATGGGGCTACCATTATTTGAATTTATTATTATTTGATTTATGTAAAGCGTGTTTTAATTATTTGATTATTTTTCATGTTCAGCTGCAAATGATCTTACAAATATTACTATTAACATCAATAATATTCCTATGTTGAATGGCACAAATTTCAAGTTCTGGAAAGAAAATCTCTTAATAGTACTTGGAATAATGGATCTCAACCTTGCGTTAAGGGATGATTCTCCCCCACCTTTTACAGATCAGAGTACCTCTGATGAAAAAAGAAATAATGAAATGTGAGAGAGATCAAATCGCTTGTGTTTGATGATCATTAAGAAGGCTGTTCCAAAAGCATTCAGAGGAACAATGTCAAAAACAAAAATAACCGTTAAAGAGTTCCTTCAAGATATTGAAAAAAGGTTTGTCAAGAACGAAAAGACTGAAATTAGTACGCTCTTGACACGCCTAGTTTCAATGAAATATAGTGGTAAAGAAAATATCAGAGAGTACATTATGGAAATGTCTCATCTTGTTTCAAAATTAAATGCACTTAAATTGAGACTCTCTGAAGAGTTACTAGTGCATTTGATTTTAATATCTCTTCCTACACAGTTTAACCAGTTTAAGGTGAGTTACAACTGTCAAAAGGAGATTTGGTCTCTAAATGAACTCATCTCGCACTGTGTAGAGGAAGAGGAATGGTTGAACCAAGATCAGACAGAAAGTGCCCATCTGATGTCAACCACTAATAATAAAAGTAAGGGACTTAAGAGAAAGAAGGAAAAAAGGAGCTGCAAGTACAGCGCCACAAAAGAAACAACAAAAGAAATCAGATGATCAGGGAAAGAATAGTTGTTTCTTCTATGGAATTGAAGGGCATAAAAAAAAACATTGCACCAACTATCACGCTTGACATGGTAAGAAAGGTATGCTTCTTAATTTGGTTTGTTCTGAAATTAATTTAACTTCAATACCTAGACACACATGGTGGTTAGATTCTGGTGCAACAACTCACATCAGTGTGTTTATGCAGAGTTGCCTGAATTGCCGAAAGGTTAATGATGATGAAAAATATATTTATGTGGGCGATGGCAAAACAGTTCAAGTTGAGACAATTGGAGTTTTTAGATTATTGTTAAAGACCGGATTTTATTTGGATCTCAATGAGACATTTGTTGTACCGTCTTTTAGACGGAATTTAATTTCTATTTCTGTTTTGGACAAATTTGGTTATTCTTGTTCATTTGAAAATGGAAAATTTGAATTATTTCATGATTCAAAATTGGTTGGTTCTTGTTCTTTAATGCACTACGATAATCTATATTTAATTAATACAATTGTCTCATTTAATGAATCTCTGCATTTGAGTACTAGAGAAATAAAGAGAAAATTAACCAATGAGAATTCAGCCGCATTATGGCACAAGAGATTGGCACATATCTCCAAACAGAGAATAGAAAGACTTGTGTCAAATGAAATTCTCTACCCCTTGAATTTCACTGATTTTGATGATTGTATTAACTGTATAAAGGGGAAACAAATCAATAAAAGGATATTTGAAACCAATAGGTACTCAGACGTCTTAGAACTTTTACATACGGATATTTGTGGGTCATTTTCTACATCTGCTTGGAATGGTCAACAATATTTTATAACGTTCATAGACGATTTTTCAAGATATGGGTACATATATCTCATTTCTGAAAAGTCACAGTCACTAGACGTGTTCAAAAATTTTAAGGCTGAAGTTGAGAATCAACTCAACAAAATAATTAAAAGCGTCAGATCTGACCGTGATGGTGAGTACCAAGGTAGATATGATGATTCAAGTGAACAACGTCCAGGACCATTTGCTAAATATCTAGAGGAATGCGGTATCGTCCCACAGTACACTATGTCGGGTTCACCCACTATGAATGGTGTAATTGAAAGACGAAATAGAACACTTAAAAAATATGGTAAGAAGTATGATATGTCATTCTACCTTACCAGAGTCACTTTGGGGTGAAGCACTTAAGACTGCAGTATATATTCTCAACAGAGTTCCAACTAAATCAACTATTAAAATCCCTTATGAACTTTGGACAGGAAAAAAGTCCAGTTTAAAGCATTTACATATTTAGGGATGTCCACCTGAGGCAAGACCTTATAGGCCAAATGAAAAGAAACTGGACTCAAGAACGATTAGTTGTTATTTTATTAGATATTCTGAAAGATCTAGAGGTTACAAATTTTATGATCCCACAACTAAATCAATTTTTGAGGCAGGAAATGCCCAGTTCTTTGAAGATGTCGAGTTTGGGGGAGAAAATACAGTAAGGGACATTGTCTTTAAAGAACAATATATTAATATTCTCACAGGTGTCATTACTCTTGCTCAGAACTCTATTCCTGAACTTGATCATGATATGACAAATCAAGACAATGTCGAAGAACAAACTGTTATAGAAGAACAAATTCTTCCTTTCCAAGAACCAGCGCCATTAAGAAGATCCACTAGAGTAAGGAGAAGTACAATGCCAAATGATTACATTATTTTTCTCCAAGAACATGAGAATGATTCTGAATTGATGGAAGATGATCCAATCAACTTCCGTCAAGTCATGGAAAGTTCAAATTCTCAAAAGTGGATCGATGCCATGAATGAGGAGATTAAATCCATGAAGGACAATGATGTTTGGGATCTTGTGTTATTGCCAGAAGGAGCGAAACTCATTGGTTGTAAATGGATATTTAAAATCAAAAGAAATTCGAAAGGCAATGTGGAAAGATACAAAACTCGTCTTGTCGCCAAGGGATTTACACAAAAAGAAGGTATCGATTATAAAGAAACCTTCTCCCCAATTTCTTCAAAGGACTCCTTCAGAATTATTATGGCATTGGTGGCGCATTTCGATCTTGAGTTACATCAAATGGATGTAAAGACAGCGTTTCTCAATGGTAACATTGATGAGACAATTTATATGGTGCAACCAGAAAACTTTGTATCAGGAGATCCAAAGAATATGGTTTGCAAATTTAAAAAATCCATCTATGGGCTCAAACAAGCGTCTCGACAATGATATTTCAAATTTCATCAAGTGATCATCTTATTTGGTTTCGAGATGAACTTAGTAGATGATTGTATATACCATAAGTTCTGTGGGAGCAAATATATTTTTCTGGTATTGTATGTTGATGATATTTTGTTTGCTAGCAATGATATTAGTCTATTGCATGGAACCAAAAAAATTTCGAACTAAGAATTTTGAGATAAAAGATCTTGGTGATACATCTTTTGTGTTAGGCATTCAAATACACCGGAATCGATCTCGGGGTATTTTAGAACTATCACAAAAAAATTTTATCGAAAAGGTTCTTAAAAGGTATGACATGCAAAATTATAAATCAGGTGACACCCCTGTGACTAAAGGCGACAAATTTAGTCTTGAACAGTGTCCTAAGAATGCTTTTGAGGAAAAAGATATGCAAAAGATTCCTTATGCGTCAACAGTAGGGAGTCTAATGTATGCTCAAATATGTACACGTCCGGATATTGCGTACATTATTGGAATGTTGGGTAGATATTTAAGTAATTCAGGATTAGATCATTGGAAAGCAACCAAACGGGTCTTACATTATTTACAGAAAATAAAAGATTACATGCTCACGTATCGGAAGTCAGATGAGTTAGAAGTCATTGGGTATACTGATTCCGATTATATTGGATGCCAAGATACTATGAAATCAACGTCAGGCTATATCTATTTGTTGACAACAGGTGTCATATCTTGGAAGAGTACTAAACAGTCCCTTATAACATCTTCCACTATGGCTGCAGAGTTTCTAACTTGTTATGAGGCATCCAACCAAAAAATTTGGCTCCGAAATTTCATCACAGGATTACGTGTAGTGGATAGTATTGAAAGGCCACACAAATTATTTTGTAACAATAAGTCAGCAATTCTCTATTCCAATAATAACAGGAGTTTGACGAAATCTAAACATATAGATATCAAGTTCCTGACTGTTAAAAAAGAGTACAGAGTGGACAGTTATCGATAGAGCATATCGGGACAAACTCCATGGTTGCGGATCCGCTTACTAAGGGATTGCCACCCAAAATGTTTCATGAGTATACTTTTCGTATGGGTGTCATGTTATTAAATGATATACAGTTTTAGTGAGAGTTTGTTAGTTTAAATGCTCTTATGATACCTTTCTGTTATTAATGATTTAAGGATATTTTATGTATAAATAAAGTTTGGATTTATTTACACTTTGATTTTGGTATGATTTGATATCATAAAATTTAAGATAGACCAGTTGGAAATAGGCATGTTTTGATCACATTACATGAATTTTCATGCTACACATCCACATCATGATTCATGTCATTCAATTATATTAATATATGCGACCATTGATTGGTCGAATTACGAAATTGTAACAAAAGCCGCTTTGATCCTATGTTGGTATGATTGATGGATCGAATTGGTTACAAGTACATTATGATAATGACAGTAAAGTTGAGCTCATACGGTTAATTGCGAATCATAATTATAAGGTTACACATATAGTCCAAGTGGGAGATTGTTAGATCTTTAATCCAACATTGGATTTATATATGAATAATTACTTGCACACCACAAAAAAAAAGTGTTGAAAACCAATCAACGTATCAAAACCATACATCTCAGTAACATCAATTTCTCTAAGTTATTCAGTAAGTCCTTTTGGTTATCAACTTGTTTTAGCCAATCTTACCAATCTTTTGTATGGGTTTACATCCTAAATTCATAATTTTCATCAACCAGATGACTCGAACACAATTATATGGACAGACGATAAGAAAAAAAAATCAGAAATCAGCAGCATTATATCAATTTTATCATGAGTCAAAGTTTTCTTGCAACACAGTAAGAGACGTAAAACCTTGCTTGGTGTGGCTGGAGAAAGACTGAAAAT
Organism: Coffea eugenioides; assembly: GCF_003713205.1. NCBI lineage: Eukaryota > Viridiplantae > Streptophyta > Magnoliopsida > Gentianales > Rubiaceae > Coffea > Coffea eugenioides. The sequence goes on from NC_040041.1 coordinate 25,466,967, forward strand.
TAGACCTTTGTTTCTTCTCTTCATGAATAAATGTTTTTTATATGTTTACTGTTTGTTTACTTTCACTTTTTTTCCTTACACTGTTATAATCATGTCAACTATTCATAACAATATTTATTAGAATGTCAAAATTAATTAATCATAGGTCCAACATAAAACTATTTGATAGGGCAATAATTGAATGTTTATTCGTTGGTATTTGGTCTTAATTTTGATCATTTATTGTGCAAGACACTGAATTTCTGCCCAAATTTGGTATTTGTGTTGTTTACAGGCGAGTGTTGTTTCCAGAAGCCTAGGCATTATCTGGCGTGCCCACGCCAGAAAAGGTAGAGTTGCGTGAAAAAGACGGACCGCGGGTCCTGTCCCTGGAATCACCACCTTTCTTTGGAAACAAATTCTGAACGTGCGTGGAATTGATTCAAGTCAAAGATGACTTTTGGCAACAATCCAAGGAGGGAATTAAGGAAACAATTCGTTTGAGAAACAACCTCTTATTTCGGCTAGCAAAAAGGACGGCGGAACACTATAAATAGGAGGACTGTAATAGATTAGGGATCTTATCATCTGTCTTGGACTTTTCTCTTTGTTTTCTTTTTCTTCTGAACGCAAGTTGTAAGTTGGCGACCGAATCTTTTTACTCCTTATTCAATTAACAAAACTCCATGGAAACTGTGAATCGCATGAACAGCATGAGATCAGGCTAAGTTCTTTTATCTAGTTGAGGAGTAATCAAGGGCCGGAACACAAACAATTGTGAGATCGTTTTTAGTATTCTAAGTTCTACGTTTGTGAGTATTTAATTATTCTTTGTTTGAATTGCTTGTTATTGTTTAGATATATTGAATTAATGTGGCCAGTTGTTCAGTTGTCTAAATAATATACCGCCAATTAGGACAGGGGTGCGTATCACTTGAGTGTCTTAAATTAGTGGCGAACGATACCAATTTCATTGCCTTGCAAGCAGTCTAATCTGGGTCGTAAGGATAATTAATCTAGTTTAAATGAACCCGCATGTGTGTTTGTTAACTAGAATTGGGTCTCTCTAATTCCTAAAGCTGTAATTAGATTAAATCCTTCGAGCGTCTCTGGGGTTGTCTATTTTACAAGAGGGTAGTTTACAAGAGGGTTGTCTATTTTACAAGAGGGTAGTTTACAAGAGCGTCTCTGGAGTAGTTTACAAGAGCGTCTCTGGGGTTGTCTCTGGGGTTGTCTATTAAATCCTTAGATCAATTGTGTGAACCGGTGCCGAAATTGTCTCCTTGACTAGGTTGTGTCAATTAATTGTTTATTTCATTCTTGAGTTATAGCATTTATTGCGATTGTTATTTAGTAATCTTGCATCTTTAATTTGTTTCATTTATTTATCTCTCTTCCAAAAACCCCCCCAATTATCTGTGTGTGATAAATCTACCAGTTCCCTGTAGAGACGACCCTACTCACCTCCACTAGCCGCATTGATCATGCTCCTATCCATGGGTAGGAGCCCCTCGTAGAAATATTGGATCAACAGTTGGTCAAGAATTTGATGGTGTGGGCAACTGGCACATAATTGTTTAAATCGCTCCCAATATTCGTAAAGAGTCTCTCCATTTGCTTGCCTCACTCCACATATCTCCTTCCTGATATTGGCGGCCCTGGAGGCTGGGAAGAACTTCTCCAAAAATTGTCATTTTTAATGCTTCCCATGTAGTGATGGACCCCGATGGCAAGTAGAACAACCAGTCCTTCGCCTTATCTGCTAAGGAAAACGGGAAGGCACGCAACTTGATTTGTTCCTCGGTGACCCCCTGAGGTCTCATGGTCGAACACACCACATGAAATTCCTTCAAGTACTTGTTTGGGTCCTCACCTGCAATACCACGAAAAGTAGGTGACAAGTGAATTAAACCAGATTTTAGCTCAAAAGACTCCTCTGTGTTAGTGTATGTGATGCACAGAGGCTGTTGGTTAACATTAGGGATCGCAAGCTCCCTCAAAGTTCTTTGGGTTGCCATTGTTTTGTTGGATCCAAGCAAATTTGTTTCCAGTTGGACTAGTGAATCACCAAAGTGAAAGTTTTGCTCAAGTTCAGATGGTTGTGCCGTTGAGGCTTGTTGCTTTTGCAACTTTGTCTCCTTTGTCAACCTCCTGGCGGTTTTCTCGATCTCTGGGTCAAACTCAAGTCTTCCTGTACGGGAAGATCGAGGAATAAAACAAGGCTATACTAGCCTGTGTAATAAATCACTTCAAGCACCAAGTCCTCGGCAGCGGCGCCATCCTCAACGCGGTCACCGCTCGCATCGCCGCCACCGCTCACCTGCCCCCTCGAGCACGCCACCATCCCGACCCAACCGCCCACGCCGCTTCGACGTACTCCACTAACCGAGGGCCACCATCGCGACCGACTTGCCTTCAAGTGCACGGTCGTCGCTCACCGTGCCCATTCACCCCGGTGTTCCTCAGTGGTACCCCACTTCCTCTCACTTGTTGCCGCTTTGTGACTCAGATCTGGGATTTTTTTTCTGGCTAAATTTTCCCATTTTGTGGGTTGACATAATGGTTGGTTTATTGGGTAACATTTGACTGCTGACCACGATTTGGAGGATCTAATTTTATGATGAAATTTAAAATTTTTCTATCAATGGGACTTTTTGAGTGTAGCATTCTGCCAAGTGATGTTCGCATTTGCAAAATGCGAGCTCACTGAGTTCGCATTTCGCAAATGCGGTTTATTATTGAATTTCTAACTTGCAAAAATCCAAAAAAAAAAAAATTTGCTTCAGACCTCGCATTTGTGGAATGCGAGGTCAGGTAACCTCGCATTTGACAAATGCGAGGTCCAGCGCATATAAGATATGCAAGTTTTAAAACCTTTTAGTTTTTTCTTGTTTGTTTTGTTGGTAAATTTCATTCTTTGCAGAAACCATAGATTTACAATGATAGGCTAGTGCCTCAGAGATCACCCACTTGAAGGACAACATGCTAAACATAATCCATCCGAAATCCTTGCAAATGCCGATTTTGCCACGTTATGAGTGGTAGAATCCAGTTTCTAGGAACCTTCAGCTTCTTGGATATCCATCTTACGTGACCAGTCTACTCTGTAATAATAATCCTGAACAAATCGAAAAAAAAAAACCAATTTAGAGGATTATCTGAATAAGGTCTCCTCTGTTTCTGAAACAAAAAAAAGAGAAGTACATCTTTTAATTTCAGAAGAAACGAAGCATGAAGATAGCAAATTTACATATCCAGTTCACCTAATTCTCACGCTTATTGAGTTATTTCTATTTGTATCTAAACATTTTCCTGAGTTCAATAATTCTTGAGACGCTAGAAAAATCTTCCTCGAGAACTCTGAATATTCTCTGATGACTATCAAATGATTAAAAAAGTTGTTCCTGTCTCTTGGCTGCAATGAGTTTGCTCCACGCTTAGACCCTCAGTTTCACAACTTGCCATGGACTGATAGTAGGATTCAACTGGTGCAGCTCCAAGAACGTAGCGTAACTTGGATGCCAAGTGTTGATGATTGCCTTTCTTTGCCAAGAACTCTGGTATTTAGTGTAAAACAATTGGTTGTGTTCCATTAGAACTAAGTGGTTTCCGATTGATCATTCCGAGTGCTCACCCACACGGTGAAATATTATTGTTTAGCATCCGATGCTAGACACACGTAATAAAGCAAACATACTTGATGCAGTCTGTGTGGAAGATATAAAAATATAGTTGTTCGCATTTGAAGAATGCGAATTCAATTGAGTTCGCATTTACTAAATGCGAACACCCCCGGAGTCAGCATAGCTAACCCAAAACACCCCTTATGTGGAATTAAATTTAATTTTCATAATAATTTTAGAATTTACTCTTTTTTTCCATTGGTTATATCTGTCTTGGTGTCACTTGTGGGTCTGGTAGATCTAATATTTGATACTTGTGGGTTGGTGACTCGTCCATTGGTTGGGGATAGTTGCCTGTTGACTGCTATTTTGGGATTTCTTGGCTGTCTTTCCTTACTTTTATTTGTCACATGCACGCTAGTGGCCGTTCTGGTGTCTATCCGTGCTTTATTTGTTAACTGTTGACTGTGGGTAGCGTGTTTGTGGTTCCCTGCCTCCATTTGGTATTTCTTTGTCAATCTGTGCCTTTGGAATTGTCAAATTTACCCTCCATGGCTTCAAAGAAAACTGCTACATCTGGGGCATCGAGCTCCAATTCTCGTAAGAGGCGGGCCCTGGTCCAACCCCCTACTAGGTCCCGTTTGGGACTGTCCAGGAGTACTTCGTCTCCTGGAGTGTGGGGGGAACCTCTGAAGGATCTCACTCCGGAGCAGCAGCAGCGCGTGAACTCATTGGTGATCCGGCCATTCGCCCCATGCAAGTGCTTCCACCCCCCAACTCTCGATCAGTTGAATATTGCTCGGGAGGTGAAGCAGTTGTTTACTGCCATCGGATGGGGTAAGTTTCTGGTTATTGACTGCCCGGCGTATGAGGAGCTCTGCTATGAGTTCTACGCCACCTTCGAGTTTGAGAGGTCTGCTAATCTAGCCTTGGATTCACCAGCGGTTATCAAGTATCGGCTAAGGGGCGCCCCACAGGCCTATTCTATCAATGAATTCAATTTGATGCTGGGCTTTGTGAGTGAGGACACCATCGCCTCCAGCGCTTATATCAACAGCGCTTGTGACTACACCCACCATTTCACCAATAATTACATTGAGATTTGGCGGGAGTGGTCTACTGACAGGCAACTCTACGACCCGAGTCAGTCAAAGGTCTCGTATCTTAAGGATCCGGTGCTGAAGGTCATTCACCGGTTTTTGGCCTATAACTTCTCCGGTCGGAAGGATTCTTCCAGCACTCTTGCCAAAGCGGAGTTCTATTTCCTCTGGTGCATGCGTAATAAGGTTCAGGTAAAATTTGGTTGTTGGATGGCCTCTCAGTTACAATCTGTCCTTCATAAGCGCCATAAACCCTTGATTATGGGCTCTCTCATCACTTATTTGCCCATCCGCTTAAGAGTCCTCGATCTTGATAAGGAGCATAAGCTTACCTTGGCTCGCGAGCTTGAGCCTTTGGACCTGCACAGCCTTGAGCGGATGGGGGTCATTCGTAAAATGGGGGACGTTTATCAGTTTACATCTCCTGGGGAGGGTATTCCCCAGCCACGAGTTCCTTCCACGGCACCAGAGGAAGCCCAGGCGGGTCCTTCCTCCTCCGCTGCTCCGTCGTCTTGGGACACCCAGTTCCGTCACCTACAGGACTCAGTTACTGATTTGAATGCCCGGGTAGAGCACTTGGATGGCCGTCTCGCAGCCCTACAGGTTTTTGCCCGTATCCAGACGGAGAATCAGGCCGCCTTCTACGCCCACATTGGCTTTCAGCCTCCTCACTCTCCTCCTCCATAGTGCTCTCGTGCTTTCGTGGCCCTCAGGGAAGCCCCTGTCCCTTTCTTTTTAGCTTTTATTTTTCTTTGCTCTATTGAGGACAATGTAGATTTCTGGTGTGGGGGAAGTAGTTCTAGCTCTTTAGGTTTGATATGTTTGATAGATAGTTTTAGCTCTTTCGGTTTGTTAATACAAAAAACAAAAAAACAAAAAAAAAATTTTGGAAAACTAGGAAAAGGGAATATATATATATATATATAGGTGATGAGTTTGGTTGGATTCAGTTGATAATGTCTAGAACTTGACGCTATGATGATGATTGCGATTACTTTACAAGCATGAGCAGTGTTATTATGTGGTTAACTGTCCTATCTTCTTGATGATGGAATTAAATGAGGAAATTTGCAAGATTTGATTGCTAATACCCAGATGTGAGCTATTGAGCTATTGAGTATTGTATTGATAACTGCTCCATTTCCTTTCTTTGAGTGCTATCACACATGACTTGATTGTTCTAGAACTTGCTTTGTTGTGCATGTCAAGATCACACCCCTGAGTTTGGTGCCTTAAAATGATAAGGGCACTTAGGTTCACCATTTTCAGCTTTCTAAACACCAACCCTAGTCAAAACTCCCCTAGTTGACCATGGTTGAGCCTGGACCTTCTCTTTGTTTTGAAACTCATTTTGTTACCTCTAAACCTCTTGTGTTCAAATCCTCTTTGTTTTCACCCCGTGTCAAAGGAACGCCTTGATTTCAGTGCATGATGATTTTCAAATTGGGTTGAAATGAGGCAATTGAAGTTAGCAGGTGTGTTTATATGTAGCTGTGCGTATTTGAAAAAAAAAAGGTAGAAGACTGTGGGTTCCAAGGCATGCCCCCGCCTTCCAACCATTGTAACCGAAAAAAAAGAGAGAAAAGAAAAGTGCTTTTGTCTATGTGTGTTTTGTTGAGAAAAATGGGTGAAGTTCTTAGTTGTGCTTGCTCTTGCTAAGTTTTTGGGAAAGTCACAGTTAGGCTTTGGAGAGATCAATGGGATGAAGGATGAAATGGGAATTCATGCGGTGGGGTCAATGGTGTTTTCTTTGACACAATGAGCCTAAATTACCTGTTTGATCTAACCTGTGCCTGAGCCCCATTACAACCCGCATAAAGACCCTTTGATTTTTGCATTAAATTTGGTTTAAGTGGTGGAGATGTGATATATTAGCAAGCACATGGTAACATCATTTTATTGTGTGGTGAGAGTGACCCTTTGTGTTTCATATCGGTATGGTGAGTAATTGTACTCCATCCAATAAGAGAGGGTTGAGTCTTGCAATTTCTGAATTTGATCACATTGTTAGGAGGATAGGATACTTGTGCTCGCATGGTGGACTGCTACATATGCGTAACTGTGATTGTATCTCTGAGCTTTGAAATGCTTGAGGACAAGCATTGTCTTGGTGTGGGGGGATTTGATAGGGCAATAATTGAATGTTTATTCGTTGGTATTTGGTCTTAATTTTGGTCATTTATTGTGCAAGACACTGGATTTTATTTGTGTTGTTTGCAGGCGAGTGGTGTTAAAAAGTGAAAAGAAGAGGCAAATTCCAGAAAGACTAGACATTCTCTGGCGTGCCCACGCCAGAAAAGGTAGAGCTGCGTGAAAAAGACGGACCGCGGGTCCTGTTCCTGGAATTACCACCTTTCTTTGGAAACAAATTCTGAACGTGCGTGGAATTGATTCAAGTCAAAGATGACTTTTGGCAACAATCCAAGGAGGGAATTAAGGAAACAATTCGTTCGAGAAACAAACTCTTATTCCGGCTAGCAAAAAGGACGGCGGAAAACTATAAATAGGAGGACTGTAATAGATTAGGGATCTTATCATCTGTCTTGGACTTTTCTCTTTGTTTTCTTTTTCTTCTGAACGCAAGTTGTAAGTTGGCGGCCGAATCTTTTTACTCCTTCAATTAACGAAACTCCATGGAAACTGTGAATTGCATGAACAGCATGAGATCAGGCTAAGTTCTTTTATCTAGTTGAGGAGTAATCAAGGGCCGGAATACAAACAATTGTGAGATCGTTTTTAGTATTCTAAGTTCTACGTTTGTGAGTATTTAATTATTCTTTGTTTGAATTGCTTGTTATTGTTTAGATATATTGAATTAATGTGGTCAGTTGTTCAGTTGTCTAAATAATATACCTCCAATTAGGACAGGGGTGCGTATCACCTGAGTGCCTTAAATTAGTGGCGAACGATACCAATTTCATTGCCTCGCAAGCAGTTTAATCTGGGTCGTAGGGATAATTAATCTAGTTTAAATGAACCCGCATGTGTGTTTGTTAACTAGAATTGGGTCTCTCTAATTCCTAAAGCTGTAATTAGATTAAATCCTTCGAGCGTCTCTGGGGTTGTCTATTTTACAAGAGGGTAGTTTATGAGCGTCTCTGAACTACTGTAAAATTAAGGAGAGATTGGGAGTTTGGCGGTTGCTAAATTGCTAGAGCCGATTTATTTGCAAACGTATGAATTAATTTAGATATCTATGATCAATTGTGTGAACCGGTGCCGAGATTGTCTCCTTGACTAGGTTGTGTCAATTAATTGTTTATTTCATTCTTGAGTTATAGCATTTATTGTGATTGTTATTTAGTAATCTTGCATTTTTAATTTGTTTCATTTATTTATCTCTCTTCCAAAACCCCCCCCATTATCTGTGTGTGATAAATCTACCAGTTCCCTATGGAGACGACCCTACTCACTACTATACTCATTCAGTTTTGGGAGTAGGTCTTATATAAATTTTATTTTTGATAGTTTGACAACCACCACTATTATAATAAGGGTGAGCATTAAGGTGAACTATTTTCTTGACTTGAATGTAAACAAATAAGGGCACCTTTGTGCAAGTGCTTAAAGATCATTAACTATATTCATTTTTTTTATAAAAAATGTATTGAGGTAGAATTTTATAAAATTTATACCCCCAATACTAGCTTATCCAATCGAACCTTAAAGCAGTCATGGCTCTAGTTTGGTTCTATATTTAACTCGGGAAGTTAGATGAATCGATCAAACCCAATAAAAATTGGTCAAACTAGGAAAAACTGATAAAAAATGGCCTCTGAACTAGTTTCGCACTAAATATTTCTTTTATTTTTTTTAGATATTACTTTTGCCCAAGTAACTTAATACTAAATAATTTTAAGAAAGTTTAACATCATTGAATCAGTGTTGAAATGTGAACCGAAAGCTCATTCAGTTTACTTGTTCACCCGGGTTTCAAAATATTGCAGCATATTGTTATTTGGGTTCGTATTTGACAAGGAAAAAAACATAAAAAATGATAGAATAGGTCTTAGCATTTGATAGTGAAGGGATAGGGAAAGGCGGTACTACAAGCGGGGAGAAAGCAATTTGTAGTCAAGAGAGAGGTGGGGATGCAAGATACGGAAATGAGGGGATAGATGGGTAGAGAAAGGGAGATGGGGCTGTGAGACAAGAGAGAGGATGGTGATTAGATGGGAAAGGAGGGGCGGAATGTGATTGCAGGTAAGTAGTTAAAAAATATTTTGATTAGACAATTCCAATTACATATAACAATTAGACCCACATTTTCTAAGCTATTTCCTAATTTGACGAAGTGGTTAAGATGCCATTGCTTACACTCAATAAGTTAGGATTTTTTTCTTCGCGTTATTTAAAGTAACATATTTCAGTAGAAGTTGACACTAAATTGATACCCTTTTGAAGCTTTTAGGTTTTTCTTATTATGTGACTTTTTTATAAAAATAATTTTGATTTAAGATAGAAACCCGTGCAAAGCACGGGTTATATTGCCAGTTTGAAAAAACTTAAGAAATTATAATTCTCTTTCATGCCAAAATTTAGCATGCAAAAAGTTCAACAACTTTAGTTTCATCAAAAAATTCACCCCTGCTCAAGATTAAACCATTTACAATATTATCCTCACTCTTTTCAAACAATTTTTGTGCTCTAGTAAAAGTGACATAATTGGCCCTCTTTTTTAAAAAAATATCAGCCGCACTAACAATTGCATTAATTAAAGAATATTAAGTCTTTAATGAATCCTTTTCAAGTTCAAATCTATGGAATCCCAATCAATTGATTCAGTTTCTCCATCACCATTTAAAAACTCAAAGAGGACTAATACAATTCGAGTTTATTACTGAAGTAACCTTTTTTGGAAAAAAAATATTTCCAGTGTGATGCTCTTTTATAAACCATTACCATTTTAATCCTTTTTATACCATGTAAACTCTTATTTTAACTGTGGGAAGACCTCACTTAAATGAAACTTCTTATTGTGGTAATCTTACCAAATTCATACTCAAAATTTAGACACAAAATAACCAAATCCAAAGTAGAAAAGAAAAAGAAGGAAACAAACATAAGATTCCCCATTTGGCTAACGATAAAATATTATAATTAAGAAGTATTTTATATCTTAAATTATTCAATAATCGAAGGTCCTTTATATCGAAACCTGTGACTGCCCCACCTTTCCCTAGGGCGAACCCTAAGGTATCAGCGGAACGCCTGCTCAACTCTCGTCAGGATTCACGCACTCGTTCAAGTTTAATATAGAGCCACAAAACAACCATCGACCTAAATAAAAGTACTTCGAATATACAAGTCATAACTTCTAGGGTTAACAATTACGATTACAATCCACCAACCAACAATAACAAAATTACACTTAAAGAACCATCAAAAGTTCATACAAAAGGTATACTAGCATCCACCAAGTCGCTAGTCTAGAACCACCAATCCATCTCCAAAGCTTGTTAAGGAAAACAAACTTAATGGGATGAGCGAACGCTCAGTGAGGCCAAAAAAATAAACAGGCAAGCAAGTAACACCAATTAATCAAATAACATGCTTAAAAGCAACTTTAAACATGACATTTTATTTAAGTGCACAAGGAGGAATTTAACACACAAGAAGGATACCGGAGCTCTCAGGAGCTATTTTCATGTCTCGATCAATTGAGCCCTCGGGGGTTGACCCTCCGTCAACCCAAGTAGTAACACGACCTAGTGCTCCACTTACTTCTTCCATCCAACATAACACCCTCTCGGTTCCGGAACCAAACATGTAAGGGTGGCGATACTATTCGAGTATGCCAAGCGAGATCTCAAAGATCAATCTATTATTTTTCAAGGTTCACCAAGTTTCTCGACCAAGCTCTTGCCGGCTCGAGTTACAAGGTTAGCCGATGGGTTGGGGCATCCCCACACGTGTATTTGATCGACGAGACAACGCTCCAATCGACCTTAAGTCGATCATAGCACTGAGTCGGGGTGAGCGGTACCTCCTACCCGAATAGGGCGTGATACTTCTAGCTGCCCAGTGCTCACGAGTTAAAACATGTTCATATATAAGTGTAAGTCATATATATTCATGTAACAAGTATCATGTAATCGGAAAGAGAGAGGATGAGGGCGATAAAGTACACTCTCGCCTCGGCAAATTTCATGTATCATATCTAACACTTGTACATATATCATTTCAAACACATAAGCATTTAACATGCACTTGACACTCACCACAAGTCAAGGGCAAAACAAGAGTGAAGCGAGTAGTCAGACGAGTTCTTCAGCGTTCTCGTGACCACCTGAGACATATACAATCACCATTACCTAGGTGCTCGACCAAGATTAATAAGAAAGACATTTTTCCGCTACCCACTCTCAAAGTCACAAGTTCGAGTCAAATTAAAGAAGTTTTTCTAGCTAAAACATTGGAATAATGCTCAAAGAGAGCTCGAAAGTCGTTTTTGATTCAAGTCATGGTAAGTAAATCTCAATCTAAGAGAAAGTACCATTTTCACCTTCGGCACGAAAATCATGGAAAAGGGTAAAAGGTTTTCATCTCCCAAAACTTCAAATCTCATGACCCAAAAGTTAAAATATAAAGAATGTTCACATTTTCAAACTAATGGAGTCCAAACTCGTCCAAAACTCCACTCATATTCATAGTAAATGTCAAGGTTAAGGTTCCAAGGTTCAAGTATAAAACTAGTGAAATTTCTCCAAGATTTACTCTTGTCAAAACGCTCCCTTTTAAAAGTTCAAACTCATGGAAATCGAGGGCATAAAACTAGGGGTTGAAGTTCATTTTTTTTAATATGAAAAGAGGTGCCATCAACTAATGAAGTTGAACAACCAATAAAACGTATTAAGAGAGGTTTAATCCTTTGAAACCAAGATTCAAAATGAAAGTTTAAAGTTCAAAGAGACTTTATACCTAATCATGAAATTAAACTTAAAACAGTCCAACAATTGCAAAGGAAGGTGGAAAGTTCTTAAAAAGAGTATTTGTTTGAAATCAGAAATTTTCAGCTCAGAGCGGCAATATTTGGAAAAATGGTATCTCGAGTTCCGTAAGTCCAAAAATTGAAAACTTTCTACCATTGGAAACTAGACTTAAAGCACTAAAACTTTCTACAACACATTTTTCCCAGACTCCAATTTGAAGTCATTAAAATTTTAGCTCAAAATCACTGTTCTAGACAGAACAGAGCAAAACAGGCTTGCAAATTCAGTGAAGTTTGGAAATTAGGCAAAATTCGTAAAAATGGAATCAGTCCTTAAAATTTATACCAAAATTAAAAATCCAAATCTAGTTTCAAATGCAACTAATGGAACTCAATTTAGACCTTTCTACACCAAGATACAACAGTTCTAAGAAAACTGATTTTTAGGACCTGTTTTGCGAAATTCTAGTTCTGACATACTTGACAGAGTTTAAGAATCTGATCGTAACTAGAGCTACAGAACTCAAAATTTAGTGTGGTTTACGGCATTGAAAATTAGATTTAAAATTCTGAAAATTACTAGAAGGAACTGTCTTAAAATTCGTTTTGAAAGATAGCCAAAATTGAGCTACAAACTGCAGCTGAGACTGTTTCTCGGATGAATGCAGTGAAGAATTTCAGTCATTTTTACCGGTTCAATATAGCTCATAGGAAACAAGTTAGGAGGTGCATTTTATACCAACGGAAAGCTACCGGAGTCTAGTTTCGGATGCCATAAACGGTACTTGATTTAAGCTCTCAGAAAAAAAGTTATGACAAAAAAGTGAACACTGGTTGGGGTCATCTGATCAGAAAAATTTCAAATTTCAACCTTACTTTCACCCTACTTTAACACAACCAATTAGAAAACTTTTTGGATGATATTCAACACACATAACCACCATTGTATATCAAGCATTATTGTACCAAAAGAACATCAAAAACTTGAAATTAACAAGAGAGGAACAAATGGATGCTACTAATACTTTTTGTAGAGATCCTTGTCAGAAATGTCACCAAACAGGTCTGTGGATTTAAAGCAGAAAAAGAAGATCAAAAAGGATGAAGAGTGCTGAGGATGATGTCGGACGCACAAAAGGAGAGTACCGGACGTCCGACATCCTTTGAGTATCTTCGGACGTGTGAAGAACTCAGACTCGGACGTCCGAAGAAGACAAGCCAGGGCTTCTATGATTACTGATCATGATCGGACGCTCAACACATGAGTATCGGACGTCCGACAAGTGTTGCTGCTCTTCGGACGCAACACTCTGGTCGCATCGGCCGTCCGAAGGAATTGAAGAAGAAAGTCCAAGTATTCATCCTACCCTCGGACGCATGATCAGACGTCCTAAGGGATTCAAGAAAACTTCCAGAACTCATTGATCTCGTTCGGACGCATAAAAACCAAACATCGGACGTCCGACAGCACCAACGGCTAGTTGACTCTTCAGTTGCCTTCTACCCGTTGACAACATTAATTGAAGAACTCTCTGGTCTCCTATAAAAAGAACAAAGTAAACCACCTCAAGACAACTTTACACATCAAGCCTACAACAGATTGTGAGTGTTTCTAGTGCTAGAATACTCAAAAGGAACATTTGTACTCTTTGCTTGTGTAATCTTCGTGTAGTTTTTCAAGTGTGACACAGCTTCTTCAATAGTGTAGCATAGTGAGGGTTTGCGAGTGTTTGTAAAACTTCCTTGCTTGACCAAGTGTGGTTTGGGGCAAGAAGGAAGTGATCCCTTCCTTGTACACAAAAGATTGGTTGCAAGTTTGTTCAACTTGAAGTAACTTGGTATATAAAAGTGGTGTTCAAACCTCAGTTGTGTTTGAAGCCTGGTTTGTTTCTTTACTTTCATTTACTGCTTTTCTACATAAACTGTTCTTCTCTTCATCTCACGAATACTTGTGCTCTTGTGTTATCTCGTTCATTGGGAGGTATTTGAGAAAAGAAAGGTAGTCTGTGAAAAAGTGGACTATATCTTAGCAGGTTTTTTGAAAGCCTAATTCACCCCCCCTCTTAGGTTGTCTTCGATCCTTACAATTGGTATCAGAGCTTGGTCTCCTAGAGATTAAGCTCAAGCGGCTTGGAGTAAAGATGACAACCAGTCATGCTATGTTTGTTGAGGGGCAATCTGTTACTAGGCCTCCCATGTTTACTGGTTCCAATTATGTTAGTTGGAAAGAAAGAATGATTATCTTCTTGCAATCCATTGATATTGAGCTGTGGTTTATTGTGAATGAAGGACCGCATGATGCTAACTTTCTTGATGCAGAAACAGGTTTGTTGCGGCCAAAAATGAGAGCTGAGATGAATGCTCAAGATAGAACCAATCTCACATTGAATGCCAAAGCCATGAATGTTCTTTATAGTGCCTTAGACTCAAATGAGTCAATTAGAGTAAAAGGGTGTAAATCTGCCAAAGAAATGTGGGATAAGCTAAGAGAAATTCATGAGGGTAGTGACAACGTAAGAGAACAGAAAAAGTCCATTCTGGTCACCAAGTATGAATCTTTTAAGATGGAGCCTCATGAAAACATCGACAAAATGTATTGTAGATTTAATGATCTGATCAAGGATTTAGAGGTGCTTGAGAAGGAGTACTCTCTAGGTGAAAAGAACAGAAAAATTCTGAATGCTCTATCAAAGGATTGGGAAAGCAAAGTGACTGCCATAGAGGAAGCCAAGGATCTAAATTCCTTATCCATTGAATCTCTGATTAACTCTCTAACTTCTTACGAACTGAAACTTAAATCTAAGATGCAGGAAGAAGAAGACACAAAAGGAAGGAAGAGTATTGCTCTGAAAGCTTCACAAGATGAAGATGAAACAGCCTCACTGGATGAAAATGACTTGGAAGGTGATGACAGTGATATTGCACTCATCACAAGAGGATTCAAAAGATTTCTCAATAAGAGAAGATTCAGGAAAGGCGGATCCAGCAATTCCTTCCAGAATCAGACTAATGACTTCAGAAATAGAGGGAAACTAGAGTTCAACAAGAAGCAAAACGATAAATGTTTTGAATGTGGCCAACCTGGACATTATGCAAATGAGTGTCCAATGAAGAAAAAGAAGGAAAACAAGATTGAACGAAAACCAAAGTTCAACAATTTTCAAATTACCTGGAATGATTGCAACTCAGAAGGCGAAGTTGAAGAAGAAGAGGAATCTGCTCAAGTGGCTTTCATGGCTATTGGAGATGAAGAGGTAACACAATGCAACTCTCAAACCGATAGTGATAGTGAATCTGATGATGATGTTAATTCTTTTCTAGAAAAAAATGCATAACAGATTGAAAGAATCCTATGTTAAAAACAAGGAACTGAAGCAGAAAATTAGCTTTCTAATACAAGACAATGCAAATCTTTTTCGATAAAACAAATGTCTTAAGTATGAAAATGATAACCTGAAAAGGACTGAGTCTGATGTGCTTGCTGAACTTTACAAAAAGAAAAATTACTGTGACATACTCAGAAGTGAGCAATGCAGCTTAAGAAAAAGGATGGATGACTTATGTCAATTGTTACATCATTTGAAACAGAACCATCTTCAAAAGAATGACACTGTACCTTATGTTAATACTCATCAAATAAAACTGAACCAAAATACAAATGAGTTTGCTATCCACAGAAGAAGGCAAGTCAGATTCATTAAACCTGTTCATTTGATTGATCCAATGTCAGTATGCAACTTTTGTTGTCAATCTGGTCACATGAATAGCAACTGTCATGTTAAGAAAAACATGAGGAATGGCATGAGATGCATGTGGGTAGTTAAACATAAGACTAACTCTCAAGGACCCAATATGTAAAGGGTACCAAGTATTATCTTGTGGGTTTGTGTGTAGGTGAACCAGGATAACATTGCTAAAAAATCAAAATGGTTCATTGATAGTGGATGCTCAAGACATATGACTGGTGATGCATCACAATTTATTAAACTCAAGCAAAAAGCAAGTGGAAAGGTAACGTTTGGAGATGATAACAAAGCCAAGACTGTTGGTATTGGCGATGTTGGTAAGAATGATCAAACTTTTATCCACAATGTTCTTCTTGTTGACAATTTGAGCTACAATCTGTTAAGTGTTAGCCAATTGTGTGATAGGAATCTGTTTGTATTGTTCAAAAAGCTTGAATGTCTCATATTTGACTCAAAGTTCAACATTGTTTTCAAAGGAAAAAGAGTTAATGATGTCTATGTAGTTTTTCTTGAAAAATTTGATTCCTCATATCTCAAATGTCTCAAAGTAGCAAATGAGGACCCATGGTTGTGGCATAGAAGGTTGTGTCACTTCAATATGGATTTGCTGAAAGAAATTTCTAAAAAGGAACTTGTTAGAGGTCTTCCAAAAATTAGATTTGAAAAAGACAGAATTTGTGATGCTTGCCAATTTGGAAAACAAGTCAAGGTTTCTTTTAAATCTAAGAAATGTGTTTCTACTTCAAAACCACTTGAACTTCTGCACCTTGATCTGTTTGGTCCTCCACAGACTGCAAGCCTTGGTGGTAAGAGATACTGTTTTGTGATTGTTGATGACTATTCTAGATATACTTGGGTGATATTCCTTGCTCATAAAGATGATGCCTTTAAGAATTTTACCTCACTATTTGCTAAAGTACAAAATCTGCTTGACTTGAAAATTGTCAGGATTAGAAGTGATAATGGGACAGAATTCAAGTTCTGTGGTTTTCCAGAATTTTGTGATCATAATGGTATTACTCATGAATTCTCTATTGCTAAAGTCCCTCAACAAAATGGAGTTGTAGAAAGAAAAAATAGAACTCTCCAAGAGGCTGCTAGAACCATGTTTAGTGAATGCAATTTACCAAAATATTTTTGGGCTGAAGCCATAAACACAGCCTGTTATACCATGAATAGAGTTCTTCTAAGACCAATTTTGAACAAAACTTCCTATGAGCTCATGTATGACAAAAAACCTGTTGTCGGTTATTTCAAAGTATTTGGTTGTAAATGTTTCATTTTGAATATCAAGGAGCATCTTGGAAAGTTTGACAAGAAATCTGATGAGGGAATTTTCTTGGGTTATTGTGAAAACAAAAGAGATTTCAAAGCTTATAATCGTAGAACATTGATTATAGAGGAGGCTATACACATTACTTTTGATGAATCTAATGGTGACATCTCTATGAGTTGTGGTGAAGATGATGACACAGGTGTTCAAGAAGAACTGAAGAAGCTAGCAATCAATGATCATGACTCTGTCTCACCAGAAACTGATTCAAAGGATACTGATGCTCAGGTCAGTCCAGCTGAAGAAGTGAATAATAGAGATACCACTACTCCTAATGATCTTCCAAGAGCCTGGAAATTTGCTCATAACCATCCCAGGGAGCTTATAATTGGTGATCCTTCTGAAAAGGTCAGGACTCGTTCCTCTAGACACCTGGTAGACAATCTTGCTTTTGTATCACATATTGAACCTAAAAATGTTGGTGATGCATTGAATGATGAGCACTGGATTTTAGCTATGGAAGAAGAGTTAATCCAATTTGAAAGAAACAAAGTTTGGACCCTGGTTGCCAGACCACAAGGCCATCCTATCATTGGCACTAAATGGGTTTTTAGAAACAAAATGAATGATAAAGGGGAGATTGTTAGAAATAAGGCTAGACTGGTGGCTAAGGGATACACTCAAGAAGAGGGAATAGACTTTGATGAGTCTTTTGCACCAGTAGCCAGGCTGGAATCCATAAGAATGTTTTTAGCATTTGCATGTTTCAAGAATTTTAAATTATTTCAAATGGATGTTAAGAGTGCCTTCTTAAATGGATTTATAGATCAAGAAGTCTATGTTGACCAACCTCCTGGTTTTGAAAATGAATCTTATCCAGATCACGTGTTTAAACTCTCAAAAGCTTTATATGGATTAAAGCAAGCTCCTAGAGCATGGTATGAACGTCTGAGTGGATTTCTGATTGAAAATGGTTTTAAAAGAGGCATTGTAGACACTACACTTTTTACAAAACAAAGCTCACGAGATCTTTTGATTGTGCAAATATATGTGGATGATATCATATTTGGTGCTACTAATGAAAAATTGTGCAAGGACTTTTCCATCATCATGCAAAAAGAATTTGAAATGAGCATGATGGGAGAACTGAACTTCTTCCTTGGACTCCAAGTGATTCAAACCCAAGATGGAACATTTATAAATCAAACAAAATACACCAAGGAGTTGCTGAAAAGATTCGGAATGGAGGATTCAAAGCCTGTTGGGACACCTATGTGCACATCTACCAAACTTGACAAAGATGAAGAAGGTACAAAAGTTGAGGAGAAGAAGTACAGAGGTATGATTGGAAGTTTACTTTATTTAACTGCTAGTAGGCCTGACATCATGTTTGCTGTGTGTTTATGTGCTCGATTTCAATCCTGTCCAAAGGAATCACACTTGAATGCGGTAAAAAGAATCTTGAGATATCTTAAAGGAACCTTAAATTTTGGCTTGTGGTATCCAAAATGTCATGAACTTCCTTTGTGTGGATTCTCTGATGCTGACTTTGGTGGTTGTAAAATAGATAGAAAAAGTACTACTGGCATATGCAACTTTCTTGGAAATTGCTTGGTCTCTTGGTTTAGTAAAAAACAAAATGCTATCTCACTGTCCACTACTGAAGCTGAATATGTTGCTGCTGGTGCTTGCTGTGCTCAATTGTTATGGATGAAAAACACATTGAATGACTTCGGTTTAGTATATGAATGTGTACCCATGTACTGTGACAACACTAGTGCAATCAATCTAACAAAAAATCCCATTCAACACTCTAGGACTAAGCACATTGATATAAAGCATCATTTCATTCGCGATCTTGTCTCAAAGGGGGTAATCCGTGTTGAGTTTGTTTGTTCTAAAGAACAGATCGCTGATATCCTCACAAAAGCTCTTCCGCTAGATCAATTTGTGTCCTTGAGGACAAAATTGGGTGTTTCAGAAAAAATGTTCTAAGTCTTATTTCTAGTCAATCTTTATCGGACGTCCGATGAATTGGAACGGACGTCCGACAGTGTTCTTCGTCCAAGTTCCAGAAAAACCCTGGTTCGGACGGTTGTGTCGGACGCATCACTTCGTTCGGACGTCCGACACTCAAAAAATGAGTCCTATAAGGCAGTTACCCATTCTTCTCAGTTCATTTTCCTCCATAAGTCTCGGACGCGACCTTTCAGTTTCTCTAAATTTGAAATTCAAATTCCTCTCTCCTCAAACCAAGTTCCGAGAAATTGACTCAACCAACTCTATTACACCTCTCTTGCTCATTAACCACTCATAAAAAGCACTCCTAACACCCAACTACCCCAAAATTCCCAATTTACACACGAAACCCTAACTTCATATAACCCTCCCTTTGCGGCATTTTAGTGCACTCTTGTTGGCTTTTACTGCTTTTTCCTCTATACACAACATTCTGCATCAAAAATCATATCCACATTGCATCATGGTTAGAATTAGGGGAGGATCTACTAGTGCCGGACGGTCTTTTAAGCTTAGGGATGAAGACATTGAAATTGTTGATTCACCTCCTGTGGCACCTAAAAAGAAGAAAGTGACTCGTGGTGGCAGAGTGAAGCAGACTGCCCAAAGAAAATTAGTTACTCAAACTGCTGAATCATCTGATGAACAAACGGAAGGGCAGATCTCTGAAGAGAACATTGCTGGTGGAAATGAGGAACCAGAGCAGGCTACCCAAGGTGATGAAACTGTCACAAGGTCTTCTATTAAAAGAAAAAGGACTGCAAAAGGGAAGAGAACTCCCCAATCCAAGAAAAAACAATCTGCTGATCCCTCTGTTGATCAGCAGAATGAAGAAAACACTACTGAGAGTCAGCCAACACCTGAACCCTCCATCAGGAAGTCTCCAAGGACAAGGACTGAGACTCAAAATGCTGGTACATCTGCCACTCAAACCTCAAAAGGGACACGTTCTGGGAAGAATCCAGTATCTCAGCCTGTACCTGAACCCGTTCCTCTACCAAAGTTCATCGATGATGAAGCCAGAGACAGATTTGAGTTAGTCTCTCAAAAGGGTTCATCACCCAAAGGCTCATCATTCCCTTTGAATTTCGTAAGCTTGATCTTGAACCTGTCATCAAACTCTTTGAATTCCAGAAATGGACTCATCTTCTGACCATTCCTAATGTCTTTTATCCTGACATGCTTTATCAATTTTTTACTAATCTTAGAAAGGGTACATCACACACTGAACTCATCTCTAGGGTCAACTCTGTAGACATCATGTTAACTCCTGATATTGTGAATTCTATTCTGAAAACTAGTATTGAAACTGGTTTCAAAGGAAAAATTGCAATTTCTTTTCGTATGAGGAATTTCCTTCTGCCTATCATCATTTTTACAATGCTAAACTCATGACTTATTTTCAAACCAAATTCAACACCCCTGCTGAGGCAAGATTGGATGATCTCAGTCCTCAGAATCTGATCATCTTCACCATCATTTCGAATCTGTTGGTGCCAACTGATGGCCACAGAACAGATGCAAACAAAATGGAACTCTATCTTTTCTACTGCTTTGTTGAAAAAATCGCATTGACTTTGGATTTATAATGTGCAAGTTTCTGCTCAAAATTAGCACTGATAGTCGTAGGAAGCTTTCCTATGGCAGATTTCTGACCCCTATTTTTGCTCATTTTGAAATACCCTTTTCTGGCAAATCTCCAAAAGACAGTGCTTCATCAGTTTTCTCAAAAGCTTATTTTGAAAGAAAGAACCTAAAATTTTTTGATGGTCATTGGTGCTACAAGGAGACTGTGGCCGAGTCTAGAAGAAAAAACTTGCATGAAACCCCTGTCACTCCTAGAACTCCCCATGATCAGTCAGGCTATGTTTCTCCTTTCACCATTCATCCTAGAAAGTCTGCCAGTAAGTCCTTCTCTTCCAACTCTGAGGTCATCTCCTTGCTTGAAGACCTCAAACAGCATGTTATGCTTCTTGAAGATGGTCTCATGATGACCATGACCTCTGCCCAACAATCCTCTTTCCTTGAAAAAAGGAATCTTCTTGTGCCCCCTATACCTGAGACAAATGAGACTGCTCATCAGAAAGAACCAAGATCTGAGCCCACAGGGCCAACTACTGGTAATGAGACCACACCAGCTTCCAGCTCTCAGCCCAAGGATAAAGGCAAGGCTCCAGTAACTGAAGAAGCATATGAAGATGATGATGAAGAAACTGAGGAAGAAGAGGACCCTGAACAATATCGTCTGACCAGGAGGAGGCCTGGATCATCTAAAATCACCATCTAGGCACTACTAGGTCACTGCACCTTAATCTAGGATTATAGTTCATCTTTTGCATTGCATTTTTGTACTAAGTGTTGAACACCTGGTCTGTATAACTGGATATTTTCTACTGTTTATGAATGCTATAACTAAGTGTTTGTTATGAATGTTTTGAATGATTGTTATGAATGGTTGTGTGTTGGAATCTGCTGAATGAATGTGTTTGCTATGAATGTTTCTGATTGGAATCTGCTGAATGGTTGATTCCAAACTGTGCTGAACATTGTTAATGAGTATACTGATAATGTTTCTGATGGATCGTACTGCTGGTACCAAAACTGATACTCAATCTTGTGATGACAAAAAGGGGGAGAAATGGATTTGGATTAGCACTGATGATGTAGAGTAACTAGTTAGGGGGAGTTAATTTCAGGGGGAGTTGCGTTGGAGCAGCACTGATGATGTTGATTACGTTTCTTCTTGAACACTCATGCACTTCGTTAGGGGGAGTTGTTATATCCCAGTTTGTATATTTTTCTGCTCTATCCAAATGTTTTGTCATCATCAAAAAGGGGGAGATTGTTTATCTCAATTCATATCTTTTGATGATTACAAAACATTTGGATGTTACTAATACTTTTTTGTAGAAGATCCTTTTCAGAAATAACACCAAACAGGAAAAGAAGAGGATGAAGAGCACTGAGAATGATGTCGGACGCACAAAAGGAGATTATCGGACGTCCGACATCCTTTGAGTATCTTCGGACGTGTGAAGAACTTAGACTCGGACGTCCGACAACCGTTGCTGTTTTTCGGACGCAACACTCTGGACGCATCGGCCGTCCGAAGAAATTGAAGAAGAAGTTCCAAGTGTGCATTCTACCCTCGGACGCATGATCGGACGTCCTAAGAGATTCAAGAAAACTTCCAGAACTCATTGATCTCGTTCGGACGCATAAAAGCTAAACATCGGACGTCCGACAGCACCAACGGCAAGTTGACTCTTCAACTGCCTTCTGTCCGTTGACAACATTAATTGAAGAATTTTCTGGTCTCCTATAAAAAGAACAAAGTCAACCACATCAGAACAACTTTGCACAACAAGCCGACATCAGATTGTGAGTGATTCTAGTGCTAGAATACTCAAAAGGAACATTTGTACTCTTTGCTTGTGTAATCTTCGTGTAGTTTTTTAAGTGTGACACAGTTTCTTCAATAGTGTAGCATAGTGAGGGTTTGCGAGTGTTTGTAAAACTTTCTTGCTTGACCAAGTGTGGTTTGGGGTAAGAAGGAAGTGATCCCTTCCTTGTACACAAAAGATTGGTTGCAAGTTTGTTCAACTTGAAGTAACTTGGTATATAAAAGTGGTGTTCAAACCTCAGTTGTGTTTGAAGCCTGGTTTGTTTCCTTACTTTCATTTACTGTTTTTCGACATAAACTGTTCTTCTCTTCATCTCACGAATACTTGTGCTCTTGTGTTATCTCGTTCATTGGGAGGTATTTGAGAAAATAAAGGTAGTCTGTGAAAAAGTGAACTATATCTTAGCAGTTTTTTTTTTGAAAGCCTAATTCACCCCCCTCTTAGGTTGTCTTCGATCCTTACATTGGTGGAGGTTGGTAGAGCCTGGCCGATGTCCAGGAAAGGTTGAATGAACGAACGAACGAACGAGGGTTTTATTGATAAATGAAAAATGCATTTTCAAATGAATGAAGGAAAGGGGATTGACAGGAGAACGAACGAATGAACGAACGAGCGTATCCTTTTCATGTATGGTTTCTTGTAAATGTTGTAATTGTTTCTTGACTTATCGTTTGATATATGACATCATTGAAATGAACTATTGTGAAACCGATTTGATTACTGATTTTACTGGTTACTCGTTGAGCTTCTGGCTCACCCCAAAACGATTTTATTCCCCTCCACAGGGCTCGTGGCGAAGGAAGGCTTGTAGTACATATTCACATGACTGGATGGCATATATCTTGTACCGTTTGGATTTGGAAATTATTTTATGTATAGTTGGGAATTAGTTTCCGCTTCGCTTGTGACATGTAATTATTGGAGAATTTGATGTAATATTTGAGATTATTTTGTAATTTGTTTGAGGACTGTAGTGAACGACTGAGTCCCGGCAAGAGCTGGGCAGGCGAACCGCCGAACCCTGGGGTACGCCCTAGGGGGAGATGGGGCCGTCACAGTTGGTATCAGAGTTTAGGCTTCAGATCTCTGTGGTGTATCCTAGGCTTGAAGTTTAGGATGCCGGACTGTGGGTTTGATTTGACTCTAAGTGTTTGCTTGGAATGCTTGAGTGATTCTTACGGAATTTCTTGACTTGATTGGTACAAGATGGAATGTCGAGGACGACATTCTTTTAAGGAGGGGAGTTTGTGACGCTCCAAAAGAATGAGTGCGAGAACCCGAAAATTTTCTAAGTTTCTAGGGTTTATTTTATTGTTCGCCCGCCTTTTCGACATTTTCTTTATTAGAAAATTCCCCAGATAATTTATTGAGTAAATATAGTTTTTAGATGATTTTTCTAGTATCAATTAGTTTTTGAGAAATTAAGAACATATATCGGACGTGGGACACACTAGTGCGGAAAGTTGGGTAAAATTCGGCCAGTTAGGTTAAGTTTTGGATACCGGATTTATTTTACCAGGTGCTAAGAGATAATTAGAGGTTGTTATATGGATGAGAGTGGAGAGACAAAAAGATAAGTTTTAAACCTAAAGGTGACAAGTGTCACCATCCAATTCACTCTTGACTTTGACCATTTAACTTTACCTTTACCTTTACCAAATAAATACCACAAATTGGGCAAAACATCCTCTTATTTCTCCTCTCTTGGCCGAATTTCTTGGAGAGCAAAAGAAAGAAAAGCTTCCAATTTTTGCCTTCATTTCTTGCTCAATCTTGGGATTCAACCGTTAAAATTCCAAATTCCTCCATAAAAGTCACTTGCTTAGGAAGATTGAAGGTAGTGGTGGAGTGATTAGAGAAGGTAAAGGACTAAACCATCACCTTTCTTGATATTTCAAGGTATCATGTCTAGCAATCCTTTCTTTGTTCTTGATGATGTTAAATTAGTGACTCGTGGTGGCTAAAGAGATGTTTTAATGGAAGATTTCATGATTTTGGTTGAGATTGATGACTTTTTCTATTTACTCATGATTTTTCTGTTTTAACATGATTCATATGGTGTGGTTATGTATGATGATTGGAAATGATATAGAATGAAGTGAGAAGGTGTATGTGGTGGTTAATTGCAAGCAATTTCTGTTTTGGAAAGAAAATTGGAAAGTTAGGGTTTCTTTGATATACATTCTGCTCGGCACTGTAGCTCATAGTTAGAGGCTGAATTTGTGACAGCCCCACCTTCCCCTAAGGCGAACCAAAGGGGTTAGCGGACTGCCTGCCCAGCTCTCGCCAGGACTACGGTACAGTTAACGTCGTTCTATAACGTTCCGGAACATACCATTGCGCGCAAACAAGTCAGAAAACACAAAATAAAAAAAATGAAAATTTAAAACCGAAATGAATAGTGCTGGACACGCCAGAATCCGGCCGGATTAGCGGCCGGATTCTTGGCCGGATACTGTCCAGTGAGCAACTCGATTTTTTTTCAAAAGTTCCACCCAATCCGGCCGGATTGTCTGGCCGGATACCGGCCAGTGAGCAACTGGCCGGGTTTCCAATTTTTCTCAGGCAATCCGGCCAGTTTCTGGCCGGATTCCTGGCCGGATTCAGGCCAGTGAGCTTTTGCCAAATTTTTTCTCTTTTGCCGTTTGAAAGCCGATTCGCTCCGAAGTTCATCCAAACATCAATTCAACATATAAACATATATATACAATGGAAATCATCATTTACATCCATAATGGCATGCCAACCATTCATTAAGGAGTACACATTCGATTTGCCTATCAAAAGGAAATGAACCCGTTACATTAGGGTTTCACTTCGAGAGCGATACAAAAGACATGTACAAGCTCAGTATGGCAATTGACTATCCAGTCCATTTTCAAAAGCATTTATATTCCTGTAAGGAAAACAAATAACACGGAATGAGCCAAGGCCCAGTGGTATACCACCCAATAAGCAATCAAAGTCATATAAGACTGAACCTTCATTTAAAGTGCACAAATAAGCAATGAAGCAAAATGGTAAAAGGATACGGTCGGCTCTCAAGAGCCCATTTCCACGCTTGCAATCTTGAACCAATCTCATTGACTCTCCGTCAATGTTAAAATACCAAACCGTAGACAACTCTTTACTTCCATTCCTTCCACCCAACATACCCCAACCGGGCCCGCACTCCATTTCAGTAGCTTTTGGTAATATTCGAGTTTACCGGAACCAAGGGTCTCATACCACAAGGTTCCCCAGTACAGTCCCCGTGGCAATTCAATCTTCACGACCAAGCCCTCGCCGGCTCGATCCAATTGACTACCAAACGGAGTTGAGCTCAGTAATGCAGTATGGCCGTTGGACATCGTCCAAACGACATCAATTCGGTTTCCATGAAATGGAATTTACCAACCAATATATATATAGTCCAGTAATGCAATAAAACGGTAACCAATCAGTGACAATAACAAAAGAGGTGAGGGCGGTCAAGTACACCCTCACCTTGATCAATTTCAATATCCAAGTAGGCCATTAAGGCATCACATAACATTTAACAAAGCCACATAGTAATCCATCAAGTGAGTAGTATACTCACCAAGTAAGAAAATGGTGTTTCATACACCGTGATCACCAAGACGCCGTGAGCTACCGTCACGCCCTAGAATCACACAACAAATGCAATGAGACTCGAGAACGAGTCATCAAACAATGCTAAACACAACCCCAATAGGGTTTCACATGCATAAGTAGGCATGATAGCAAACCAGAAATTAATATATGGCCTTAACTTAAGCCTCGATAGAAAAACCGTGTTTGAGCTTAGAATGCGGTAATGGCGTCAATTTCACTACGGTTATCGGTTGGGGGTGTAAGACCCACCATTTCGAAGATATGAAATAGGGCTACAACAATGTAGAAGGGCACTCAATCTAGTTCCTAGCTTAACAAGGTCAAAATTGCAAAATACTAAACCAGAATTACCAAAACAGGTTTGCAAAACACAGAAAACTGTAATCGGTATATCTCAGTCCATACAAGTCCAAATACCGAAATTCCAAAGGCATACGTTAGCTAAGACATTCAGATACAGTTCATCAGAAGACATCAACTTCAAAATCCAAACCAAAACCAGTCAAAATGGCCAATCACTATCGCAGTTTTCGCATTCTGTCCAAAGCAGAACAGCTACAGTAATTTCGTCATAACTCATTCTACATTAATCTAAATGACCTGAAATTTTACAGGCATCTCCATCACATCAATACCTACAACTTTCATGTTTTGAACAAAGTCTAATTCGGCCTCTAACCTAGTGATCTAAAACCGGACAGAATTGGGGATTTTCAAACCCTAACTTTCCAATTTTCCATCCAAATCCAAAATTAGTTGCATATAACCACATTTCACATCCACTAGAGCCATAATAGTCCATTGCCAATCATCACAAACAACCACACCATCATAATCCAATTAAACCAGAAAAATTCCCAATAAATGAAAAACTTCACCAAAACAAGCCAAATCAAGGGGTAAATCACATATTCCTTCACTCATGCCCCCATTAAGCACAAAATAAGCATTATTAGAGGTAGTAAGGGGTTCAAGCAACACTTACCAAGAAATCAAGAGAGAGGAAGATGTTGGCCACCTTAGAGCTTCAAACAAAGTTCACCAAACAACTTACTATCACTAGAAGATAAGGTTTTATGGAGTGAAATCTTGTTTATGGCTTGATTGAGATGATTTACTAGTAGAAAACTTGAAGATTGAAGAAGTTCTCCTTCTTGTAAGAGAGTGAGAGAGAGCCGGCCAAAGAGAAAGAAAAATGAGGAAATTTTATGAATTTTGAGATATTTAAACCTTGGGTCAAAAAGTCAAGAAATTGAATAGTAATTCTTAAGGTTCAACCAATGAGGAGGTGACACTTGTCACCTTATTAAATGCCTTCCTATCTTTCTTTTCTCTCTCACATCAATCACATCACCCATTCTACTTATCACTTAACACCCGATAAAATTTTCACAGTATCCGAAACTTAACCTTATTGGCCGAATTTTTTCGAACTTTTCGCACTAGTGGGTCCCACGTCCACTATTCACTCTTAATTTTCTAAAAATTCTCCAATGCTAGAAAAAACAGCTTAAAACTATAATTGCTCATAAAATCCACTAAGAAAAGATTTCTAAGCCAGAAAATGCAGAAAACATGCAATTAAGGGAAAATAAACCCTAGGAAAATATTAGGGTTTTACGGGTTCTCACACTCTCCCCCCCTTCAACGAATTTCGTCCTCGAAATTTCTCACCTTAATTCCCGAAAAGGTTTGGGTATTTCTTTCGCATTTCCTCTTCCATCTCCCAGGTGGCTTCCTCAACTCCGTGGTTTCTCCATAGTACCTTCACTAGTGGAATCCGTTTATTTCGGAGCTCTTTGACTTTTCGATCGAGTACTTGCACCGGTTTCTCTTCATAGGCCAGTGATTCATCTACTTCAATATCCTCCGGTTGCAACACATGGGATGGGTCAGGATGGTACTTCTTTAACATTGAGACATGAAATATATCGTGGATTCGAGAGAGGCTAGACGGTAGTTCCAATCGATACGCGACCGCTCCAACCCTCTGAAGGATCTTATAGGGTCCGACGTACCGTGGTTGAAGCTTCTTTCCTTTACCCGTTGTAAGACTTCGTATGGGCGTGATCTTGAGAAATACGTAGTCCCCAACTTCAAACTCCAAGTCTTTTCTTCGGTTATCCGCGTAGCTCTTTTGGCGACTTTGGGCAGTTTGGATTCGTTGCCGTATCAACTTAACCTTCTCGTGAGCCTCTTCCATCCACGGAATAGTTGTCGGGTCCAGTGCTTTCTTTTCGCCAACTTCGTCCCAGTAAATTGGTGAGCGGCATTTGCGTCCGTAGAGAGCTTCGTACGGAGCCATTTGAATTGACGAATGGAAGCTATTGTTATATGCAAATTCGACTAAGGTCATGTGCTGACCCCAATTGCCTCCAAAGTCCAGAATGCACGTTCGTAGCATGTCCTCGAGAGTCTGAATCGTCCGTTCTGACTGGCCATCCGTCTGAGGATGATAGGTCGTGCTCAAGTTGAGTTTCGTCCCCAGGGTTTCTTGAAATTTCTGCCAAAACCGTGATACAAATCGTGGATCCCGATCGGAAACAATACTCACAGGTACACCGTGTAGTCTTACCACCTCATCCATGTATAGTCGAGCCAACTTGTCCATTGAATACTTCATGTTCACCGGCAAGAAATGGGCCGACTTGGTTAATCGATCAACGATCACCCAAACGGCATCATGTCCTTTTTGCGTCCTCGGTAAACCAGAAACGAAATCCATGGTGATGTTTTCCCACTTCCACTCGGGTATCTCCAAGGGTTGTAACAGACCCGATGGTTTTTGATGCTCTGCCTTCACTTGCTGGCAAATGAGACATTTCTGTACGTATTGAGCAATTTCCTTCTTCATATTGTCCCACCAATAAATCCCTTTCAGGTCTTGATACATCTTGCTGCTGCCCGGATGGATTGTATACCTAGATCTATGAGCTTCCTCCAGAATTTCTGCTTTCAACGACTCCACTTTCGGTACCACTATTCGGTTCCGATACTTCAAAATACCCTCAGGACTCAAATTGAAGTCCGTAGTTTCTCCCTTATCTACTTTCTCTTTCCATTTCTGTACCATCAAATCCTCGCCTTGCGCCTCTTTTATACGTTCCAGTAGAGTGGAGGTAACCCTAACATTGCCAAATATCACCTTATGGCTCCCTAGACAGGGTTTCCACTCGCACACGGATTCTAGCAAACCCCACTCCTTAATCATTAGCCCTGCTATTTGCACCTTACGACTCAAGGCATCTGCTACCACATTTGCCTTTCCCGGATGGTAATTGATCGTACAGTCGTAATCTTCCAAGAATTCCATCCATCGCCGTTGTCTCATATTCAGTTCCTTCTGGGAGAAGAGGTACCTAAGACTCTTGTGATCCGAAAACACTTCAAAGGTCACCCCGTATAGGTAATGCCTCCACTTTTTCAGAGCAAACACCACTGCAACTAATTCTAGATCATGAGTCGGGTAGTTTTGCTCGTGAAGCTTCAATTTTCTAGAGGCGAAAGCAATCACATTCCGGTTCTGCATCAAAACGCACCCCAGTCCTTCTCGCGACGCATCCGCATATACTACAAACCCGTCCACTCCATTGGGCAAGACCAGTACTGGAGCCATGGTCAATCTTTTCTTTAATTCCTGAAAACTTGTTTCGCATCGGCCGTTCCAGATAAACTGGCCATGCTTTTTTGTCAAGTCAGTTAAAGGTCTTGCCAGTTTGGAAAAATCTTTAATAAACCGTCGGTAGTACCCAGCTAGCCCTAGAAAGCTGCGAATCTCCGTGGGAGTTTCTGGCCTTTTCCAATTTGTCACGGCCTCAACCTTCGCTGGATCCACCGAAATACCTTCGTGAGAGATCACGTGCCCTAGAAACGCTACTCTCTCCAACCAGAACTCGCATTTACTAAACTTGGCGTATAGCTGATGTTCCCTCAAGGTCTGCAACACCATTCTCAAATGCTTCTCATGCTCCTCGCATGACTTGGAGTAGACCAAAATGTCGTCAATGAACACCACGACAAACCGGTCTAGATAGGGTTTAAAAACCCTATGCATTAGGTCCATGAAGGCGGCGGGAGCATTAGTCAATCCAAAGGGCATAACGGCGAACTCGTAATGCCCGTATCTCGAGTTGAAAGCAGTCTTCGGAATGTCCTCCTTCCTAATCAACAACTGGTAGTACCCTTGTCGGAGGTCCAACTTCGAGAAGACCACTGCTCCTTGCAGCTGGTCAAACAACTCGTCGATGTGGGGCAGTGGATACTTATTCTTGATCGTAACGTTGTTCAGTCCCCTATAGTCAATACACATCCTCAACGTACCGTCCTTCTTCTTCACAAATAAGACCGGAGCTCCCCATGGAGACTCACTCTCGTGAATGAATCCCCGCTCCAAAAGGTCTTGCAGTTGCAACTTAAGCTCCTTAAGTTCTGCAGGCGCCATTCGGTAAGGGGTTTTCGAGATAGGTGCGGTTCCAGGTAACAGATCTATTCGGAATTCTATCTCTCTTTCCGGAGGTAAGGCCACTAACTCATCAGGAAACACATCCGGAAAGTCCCTCACTATGGCTACATCTTCTACCTTTAACTTATCCGTAGGGGTATTAATTAGAAAGGCCAAATATCCTTGCGCCCCTCTACTTATCAGTTTCCTAGCTCGAATGCCTGAAATGAGAGCAGATGAGGCTAACCTACCCCTTATATCTAACCTTAAGGTTGCCTCGCCCGGAATGCGAAATTCAACTATTTTCGTTTTACAATCCAGTTGGGCGTTATATTTGGCTAACCAGTCCATACCTAGAATCACATCGTACCCCTTAATGGACAAGCTAATCAGGTCTCCTAAAAATCTCCTCTCTCCTACCCATACATCGCAATCCTTATAAACCATACTAGTCACCAACCGTTGATTCCCCGTAGGTGTACTAACCTCTAAGTCATATGGTAAGCTAGCAGGTTTTATATCGATGCCACACATGAAATCAGGGTTAACAAACGAATGAGTGGCACCGGGATCAATTAACACTTGAGCAAAGCGGTGGAAAATAGGGATCGTACCTTCCACCACCTCGGAAGACTCTGGGACCTGATGGGGCTCTAAGGAATAAACCCTAGCTGGCACCTTAGGTTTGGATCCGTCTTCTTTGGCTGGTCCAGTGTTAATCCTCGGCGGTAGCTGACTCCCCTTTCCATCTTGTTTCAGGACCGGACAGGTAGCCAGCTGATGGTCCGCACTTCCACACCGCAGACATTTCCCCAGTTTCCACCAGCAGTTGTCTTCGGTGTGGTTCAGCTTTCCACAGTGCCCACAGGGACCGCGAGGTGCCGAAGCCGAGCCACCCTGAGCATTTCCCCTTTGTCCTCGCCCAGCTTGGCCACCCCTAAACGGAGTCCCTCTGCCTGATCCAGATTGTCGACCACCTCCCGTGCCTCGTCCAAACTTAGACGGAGTGCTCTTCTCACCTTGTCCGGACGTACTCCCAGGAAAACCACGCTTCTTAGCCTGGAAGTTTCGGACCTGAAGCCGTGCACTCTCAACCCGTTGAGCTTTTTCCATAGCCTCGCTAAACGTAGCGATTTGAGCCGCCGCGAGGTCTTTCTGGATCTCGACGTTCAAACCCTGAATGAAGCGCCTAACCCGTCGTTGCTCAGTTATGATTAGCTCAGGCGCGAATTTGGACAGGCGGGTAAACTGGCTCTCGTACTCCGCCACTGTCTGAGCCCCTTGCCGGAGCCGGATAAACTCGTCCTCCTTCCTCTCCTGGACTAGAGGAGGGAAAAACTTGGCATTAAATTCTCGGATGAAGTTCACCCAAGTCCTCGGTGTCTGCTCCCGTTCCCATTTTTGCCTAATGACGTTCCACCAGGAACGGGCCGCACCCTCTAGTTGAAACACGGCAAAAGTGACCTGCCGCTCGTCCGGATAGTGTAGGGCCGCGAATATATCTACCATCTTCTCCAGCCATTTCTCGGCCACGTCAGGGTCGGGTCCCCCAACAAACTTCGGCGGAGAAAACTTTTGAAAACGTTCTAGAGCTCTATCTTCGCTCTCATTATAATGGCCAGGGTTTCCGGGGTTTCCAGGGTTAGGGTTTGGGTTCTGGCCTTGTTGTTGCACTACTTGTGCAAGTAGGTTGGTCATTTGCTGCATAGCAGCAGCGATTTGAGCATTGGGGTCTATTTGGGGTTCAGGAATTGGGCCAGTAGAAGCTTCCCCAGTTTCCCTAACCGGTGTGGGTTGCCTACCGCGCCCACGTCCCCGACCACTTCGTGTTCCTTCCATAAGGTATACTTGGTCTAGGCAAGATTACTAAACCAAAGCAGTAACAAAGCATGTAAGTAACAAATAAACTTTCACTTAACACATAGCGATGCATTTCAAACAAGATCACAAGCACACATATATACAAGCCAAACATATATACAAGCAGTCAGTCAAGTACGGCCAAAGCACGTAAAAAAAAATCCACCTAAGGATAGGCCTACCAAAAGAGATTTACACTTAGCTAACTCTACATCCAAAACGGTTAGCCAAGGCTCTATCCCTATCCCTATGTACATTCAAAAACCACCACTATCCAAAAGGCCTAACAGTCAGGGCCTAGTCAGTCGCTGGGGTCTGGGACCCAGGCGATGGGGTAGACTCCTCCCCAAAGTCGGCCTCCGCACACGAAGCCTCATCACTACCTTCTTCCAGGCCGTCGTCACACAAATTAAGGATCGCCTCAGCGCGACCCCGGACCTTGCGAGCTCGCTTCAGCTCTCGCTCTCGTGCCTCCTTTAATTGAGCACAAAGGTCGTCCACTCGATCCTCAGCCTCAAGCACGTCGTATTCTAACTCTTTTATACGCGCTGCTTGCTTATCCTTGGTCGCCCTATCTTGAATAGCATCGACCTCCAGTCGAGCATTCTCTCTTGCCAACCCCTTGCGCTCTTTATCCAACGCGAACACGAGAGTGTTCGGATAAGCATATCTCTCTTTACACGGGCACCGTCGAAGACGGTTCGACGGGCTCCAACGAATGACGGCCCCTCCCGGCCGTATCTGATAGGGAATCACGGGAAGTACTCTACGAGGTCTAGCCCCCGAAGGACTAGCACTAGTGTCACCCTGCTCGGCCATCCTACATCACAAGAACATGTAGTTATCAAAATAAGCTTAAGGCCAAAAGCAACAATCCCTAAGTCAAACAATCCGATAACACACAGGCTAATTCAAACCTAGGCTCTGATACCACCTGTGACAGCCCCACCTTCCCCTAAGGCGAACCAAAGGGGTTAGCGGACTGCCTGCCCAGCTCTCGCCAGGACTACGGTACAGTTAACGTCGTTCTATAACGTTCCGGAACATACCATTGCGCGCAAACAAGTCAGAAAACACAAAATAAAAAAAAAACGAAAATTTAAAACCGAAATGAATAGTGCTGGACACGCCAGAATCCGGCCGGAATCTGGCCGGATTAGCGGCCGGATTCTTGGCCGGATACTGTCCAGTGAGCATCTCGAATTTTTTTCCAAAGTTCCACCCAATCCGGCCGGCAATCCGGCCAAGATTCCGGCCGGATTGTCTGGCCGGATTCCTGGCCGGATTCAGGCCAGTGAGCTTTTGCCAAATTTTCTCTTTTGCCGTTTGAAAGCCGATTCGCTCCGAAGTTCATCCAAACATCAATTCAACATATAAACATATATATACAATGGAAATCATCATTTACATCCATAATGGCATGCCAACCATTCATTAAGGAGTACACATTCGATTTGCCTATCAAAAGGAAATGAACCCGTTACATTAGGGTTTCACTTCGAGAGCGATACAAAAGACATGTACAAGCTCAGTATGGCAATTGACTATCCAGTCCATTTTCAAAAGCATTTATATTCCTGTAAGGAAAACAAATAACACGGAATGAGCCAAGGCCCAGTGGTATACCACCCAATAAGCAATCAAAGTCATATAAGACTGAACCTTCATTTAAAGTGCACAAATAAGCAATGAAGCAAAATGGTAAAAGGATACGGTCGGCTCTCAAGAGCCCATTTCCACGCTTGCAATCTTGAACCAATCTCGTTGACTCTCCGTCAATGTTAAAATACCAAACCGTAGACAACTCTTTACTTCCATTCCTTCCACCCAACATACCCCAACCGGACCCGCACTCCATTTCAGTAGCTTTTGGTAATACTCGAGTTTACCGGAACCAAGGGTCTCATACCACAAGGTTCCCCAGTACAGTCCCCGTGGCAATTCAATCTTCACGACCAAGCCCTCGCCGGCTCGATCCAATTGACTACCAAACGGAGTTGAGCTCAGTAATGCAGTATGGCCGTTGGACATCGTCCAAACGACATCAATTCGGTTTCCATGAAATGGAATTTACCAACCAATATATCAAGTCCAGTAATGCATTAAAACGGTAACCAATCAGTGACAATAACAAAAGAGGTGAGGGCGGTCAAGTACACCCTCACCTTGATCAATTTCAATATCCAAGTAGGCCATTAAGGCATCACATAACATTTAACAAAGCCACATAGTAATCCATCAAGTGAGTGGTATACTCACCAAGTGAGAAAATGGTGTTTCATACACCGTGATCACCAAGACGCCGTGAGCTACCGTCACGCCCTAGAATCACACAACAAATGCAATGAGACTCGAGAACGAGTCATCAAACAATGCTAAACACAACCCCAATAGGGTTTCACATGCATAAGTAGTCATGATAGCAAACCAGAAATTAATATATGGCCTTAACTTAAGCCTCGATAGAAAAACCGTGTTTGAGCTTAGAATGCGGTAATGGCGTCAATTTCACTACGGTTATCGGTTGGGGGTGTAAGACCCACCATTTCGAAGCTATGAAACAGGGCTACAACAATGTAGAAGGGCACTCAATCTAGTTCCTAGCTTAACTAGGTCAAAATTGCAAAATACTAAACCAGAATTACCAAAACAGGTTTGCAAAACACAGAAAACTGTAATCGGTATATCTCAGTCCATACAAGTCCAAATACCGAAATTCCAAAGGCATACGTTAGCTAAGACATTCAGCTACAGTTCATCAGAAGACATCAACTTCAAAATCCAAACCAAAACCAGTCCAAATGGCCAATCACTATCGCAGTTTTCGCATTCTGTCCAAAGCAGAACAGCTACAGTAATTTCGTCATAACTCATTCTACATTAATCCAAATGACCTGAAATTTTACAGGCATCTCCACCACATCAATACCTACAACTTTCATGTTTTGAGCAAAGTCTAATTCGGCCTCTAACCTAGTGATCTAAAACCGGACAGAATTGGGGATTTTCAAACCCTAACTTTCCAATTTTCCATCCAAATCCAAAATTAGTTGCATATAACCACATTTCACATCCACTAGAGCCATAATAGTCCATTGCCAATCATCACAAACAACCACACCATCATAATCCAATTAAACCAGAAAAATTCCCAATAAATGAAAAACTTCACCAAAACAAGCCAAATCAAGGGGTAAATCACATATTCCTTCACTCATGCCCCCATTAAGCACAAAATAAGCATTATTAGAGGTAGTAAGGGGTTCAAGCAACACTTACCAAGAAATCAAGAGAGAGGAAGATGTTGGCCACCTTAGAGCTTCAAACAAAGTTCACCAAACAACTTACTATCACTAGAAGATAAGGTTTTATGGAGTGAAATCTTGTTTATGGC
Organism: Coffea eugenioides; assembly: GCF_003713205.1. Classification (NCBI taxonomy): domain Eukaryota; kingdom Viridiplantae; phylum Streptophyta; class Magnoliopsida; order Gentianales; family Rubiaceae; genus Coffea; species Coffea eugenioides. The sequence goes on from NC_040041.1 coordinate 25,502,352, forward strand.
TTGATTGAGATGATTTACTAGTAGAAAACTTGAAGATTGAAGAAGTTCTCCTTCTTGTAAGAGAGTGAGAGAGAGCCGGCCAAAGAGAAAGAAAAATGAGGAAATTTTATGAATTTTGAGATATTTAAACCTTGGGTCAAAAAGTCAAGAAATTGAATAGTAATTCTTAAGGTTCAACCAATGAGGAGGTGACACTTGTCACCTTATTAAATGCCTTCCTATCTTTCTTTTCTCTCTCACATCAATCACATCACCCATTCTACTTATCACTTAACACCCGATAAAATTTTCACAGTATCCGAAACTTAACCTTATTGGCCGAATTTTTCCGAACTTTTCGCACTAGTGGGTCCCACGTCCACTATTCACTCTTAATTTTCTAAAAATTCTCCAATGCTAGAAAAAATAGCTTAAAACTATAATTGCTCATAAAATCCACTAAGAAAAGATTTCTAAGCCAGAAAATGCAGAAAACATGCAATTAAGGGGAAATAAACCCTAGGAAAATATTAGGGTTTTACGGGTTCTCACAAAGAACTCCACCACCGGACGTCCGAAGGAAATAAAACATTTCACAAATCTCTTTGTTTGCTGTCGGACGCACAAAGAGCTTGCACCAGACGTCCGAAAGAATTGAAGAAAATCTCTTAAACTCAATGCCTGCTGTCGGATGCAAAAAACAGGACTATCGGACGTCCGATACTCCAACGGCTAGTTGACTCTTCATCTACTTTCTATCCGTTGGAAACATTAATGAGGCACTTTCTTGGTCCTATATAAATAGTGGTTGGTCAGATACTTTAAACAACTTTTGCACACTGAAGATACAAAAGATCTAGAGTCATTTTAGTGAGAAAATACTATTCAAAGAAGATTTGTAGTCTTAGTGGTGTGAGTTTCATTGTAAACTTTTCATTTGTGAGTGAATACTTCATGAGTGTAGCTCTGTGAGGGTTGTCCTGAGGGATAGTAAAATTTCCGGGTTAGACCGAGTGGTGTTTGGGGCAAGGAGGAGGTGAACCTTCCTTTGTACGCAAGAGTGATTGTAATTGATCAACTTGAAGTTGCTTATTTGAATTAATCTACGAGCTCAAGCGGAGTTGGGTAGTTAATTGGTTTGCAATTCTTTCCATTCTATTTACTTATTGTTACGTTTGTGATCTGTACATTGTTTATCTCTTTCACTTGGTGGTTTTCGATCCTTACAATCGGTATCAGAGCAATCAAAATGGATAATACTTTTGATATTTATAAAACAAATGGATAATACTAATATCTTTTCTAGAAATACCTTCAGTTATGCAGCAATCAAAATGGATGCTTTGTGAAAGGGGGAGTTTATTCTGAGATTATATGTTTGTTTCTTTAATTTTTCTGAGGCAATAGGTGAGAGGGAGCTTATACTCATATGCACAATCTTTTTCTTTCCTTTATCCATTGTTTTGTCATCATCAAAAAGGGGGAGAATATTGATCCTGCTTCCTAACTTTTGATGTTTACAAAATAAATTGATAATACTAATATCTTTTCTTGAGATACCTTCAGTAATGCAGCAATCAGACTCAAAGATCAAATGCAATTGAAAGGGACAAAGGCTGCTGAAAGCTGTCGGACGCTTGGTTCGGACGTCCGATAATCATTGCGTAATTTCGGAAGCATGAAGAACTCCACCACCGGACGTCCGAAGGAAATAAAACATTTCTCAAATCTCTTTGTTTGCTGTCGGACGCACAAAGAGCTTGCACCGGACGTCCGAAAGAATTGAAGAAAATCTCTTACACTCAATGCCTGCTGTCGGACGCAAAAAACAGGACTATCGGACGTCCGATACTCCAACGGCTAGTTGACTTTTGTTCAACTTTCTATCCATTGGAAACATTAATGAGGCACTTTTTTGGTCCTGTATAAATAGTGGTTGGTCAGATACTTTAAACAACTTTTGCACACTGAAGATACAAAAGATCTAGAGTCATTTTAGTGAGAAAATACTATTCAAAGAAGATTTGTAGTCTTAGTGGTGTGAGTTTCATTGTAAACTTTTCATTTGTGAGTGAATACTTCATGAGTGTAGCTCTGTGAGGGTTGTCCTGAGGGATAGTAAAATTTCCGGGTTAGACCGAGTGGTGTTTGGGGCAAGGAGGAGGTGAACCTTCCTTTGTACGCAAGAGTGATTGTAATTGATCAACTTGAAGTTGCTTATTTGAATTAATCTACGAGCTCAAGCGGAGTTGGGTAGTTAATTGGTTTGCAATTCTTTCCATTCTATTTACTTATTGTTACGTTTGTGATCTGTACATTGTTTATCTCTTTCACTTGGTGGTCTTCGATCCTTACAATCGGCATCAGAGCAATCAAAATGGATAATACTTTTGATATTTATAAAACAAATGGATAATACTAATATCTTTTCTAGAAATACCTTCAGTTATGCAGCAATCAAAATGGATGCTTTGTGAAAGGGGGAGTTTATTCTGAGATTATATGTTTGTTTCTTAAATTTTTCTGAGGCAATAGGTGAGAGGGAGCTTATACTCATATGCACAATCTTTTTCTTTCCTTTATCCATTGTTTTGTCATCATAAAAAAGGGGGAGAATATTGATCCTGCTTCCTAACTTTTGATGTTTACAAAACAAATTGATAATACTAATATCTTTTCTAGAGATACCTTCAGTAATTCAGCAATCGGACTCAAAGATCAAATGCAATTGAAAGGGACAAAGGCTGCTGAAAGCTGTCGGACGCTTGGTTCGGACGTCCGATAATCATTGCGTAATTTCGGCCGCATGAAGAACTCCACCACCGGAC